>NC_044008.1:25403275-26003275 GCF_900496995.4 Aquila chrysaetos chrysaetos
TAGTGGGTCTATAATTTTTCCTATAATGTTTTTAAACATATCAGATTTAAAATCTAAATGTTGGAAATCACATAGAAAGATGATGTGCCTTTGTTAATGGTATGATGTTTTATGAGGTATTTATGGGGTACAAAAGTATTTTTTAAAGGGTAGGCCAAAAGAAGCATTTTATGTGTCAGGCACCTGGGCAGATTCCTGGGCAGGTGGAATCAGCTGCAAGGCAAAAGGAACCAGGTCATAAAATTCACAGAGCAAAATAGGGGCCTTAAAAAGATGGGAAAATCTTCATGGCATTAGATTTTTTAGTCTAGGTCCTGTTCATGGCCCTCATATTCCCTCTGTGGAGAGCTGTTTTTCATTTGCACTGCACTCTTCCAGATGGTGGAGTGAAAGGAATCGCCATAGCTACATGGATGGAAAAGCAAAGCAGGCTTCATCCCCCTTACAAGGCTATTCAGGCTCTTACCCTAATGTACCACAGTTTACAGTTAACGATCAGGTAAGAACACTCCCTATTTTGGAGAAGAACAGGGGAAAAAAAGATTTCAATCCAGGCTTCATCAGCTAACAAATTTTGGGGTGGAAAGCTCACGTTGTGAAGAAAGAAGATGAGATTAGTATGATTTATTTATTTATTAATTTATGTTGGTATCTACCTCAGCTTGAAAATACCTCTCTGATAAATAGAAGTAGAATGTAAGGCAGAGCAAGGAGGAAACAAAACAATGCCAGGGATAAGATCTCACCAGGGAAAAATACTAAGAGCCTTTAGGGAATAATGGAAGAGCTATTAATTGGGAAGCCAATCCTGCTCCCTGAGCTGTAAGCTTGAGAGGGAGTGTGTGTGCGTGTCTGGGAGCGTGATCTTGAATGAAACTCGCACTTCAGATGTTGTAAGCTGGGAACACCAGGCTTGAGAAAAAAGAGTTTCAGTGAAAAGGAAGTACTGCCCAAACCGGCAAAGACAGTTGGGGATCTCTCTAGACAGAGAAAGAGGACACAGAAAAGACAAATTATGAGATGCAGTCTGTGTAGATGTGAAGAAACAGAAGCTAGACTCAAAAAATCTAAACAAGGTTCAAGTAATCGTTCTGCTTTATCGAGATGAGCAAGCAGGGAATCACACTAGATCGGGACAAAGACCAAAGCTTGTTGATGAGAAGTAGTAGTAGGCAGGAGACACACTAGCCAGTGGTATCAGAGAAGGAAGATATTGAAAGCAACTGTAGTAGTAAGCTGGTGGAACATATTAGCTGGCCCTATCTCTGAGAGTTTGCCCTAAACTAAACCCCAACCTGGCAACCCCCACTCTTGCTTGAGTCAGAAAATCTGTTACTCCAAGTGGCTGAAACTGAAAGAGAAGAATTGATGATTGGAACAAAGCAACAAAATGGAAATTAAGACCAAGGGGTAAAAGGTAGATGAAAATGCAGCATGGTCCTAACTATGTGATGGGGGAAGGTTGGAGAGGGAGTATCCTAGTTAATCTGGTGACACAAATATCAGGCAAACTCTTTGGATGGCCTTCATGCTGCTAATCTCTTGAACAAGCCAAGGGCAGAGAAATACTCGGCTTCCTGAAGATCACCTTCCAGTCCAGTATGTACATATGACTCAAATCTCCATCCACTAGCTTTTTTTAAAAGCAGAAGCACTGATGCTAGAGAAGGCAATTTTGGTCATGCTGGATGTAGGCAGTTTCATTGTGTACCTGTCTGGGTAAGGCTTTAGTTTTATAGATATAGCAACAGAAACAGGGCAAGCAAATTGGCCAATTCCCAGCACTCAACAAAGGGGAGCCAGCTGCAATACATCTTGCTATGCAGGGCAATGACACACCAGGTATCTTCGACACTTTTTGTGAGGGCAGTGGTGCCGAGGAAAGGGGGAGCTGCATTGTTCTGCCTATCTGTAGAAAGTGCAGGGCTACCAGAGTTGCCTCTGGTAGAACAGATGAGACACTGAAAGACTTGCAACTGGGCAAAATGCATGCATCTTTCTACATCTGATCTTACAAAGGTGCAAAGATGGACTTGCAGGCAGGCTTCAAGCAGTATTCCACTGTTCTGAAGGACTTTCTGAATTCCTGGTTTCATCTTGTGGATTCAAAGAAGTTCTAGCTAGCTCCTCTGACTCTGTCTCAGAAGGGATGTAGAAATTGCCATGGCATACATGAATGTATTTTCATCCAGCCACAGAAGCAGCATGTGGCTCATGCTGAAAAGTGCTCAAAACCTTCAAAGATTTTGAGCTGGTACAGAAGAGTGAAGTAGTTATAATGATGCTAGAGTGGAGTTTTGTCCTCCATAATTCTATCGGGAAGGTGATCCCAGTAAAAGTCTTGCAATCATGCTCTGCCCAGGACAGAGGGGTTAAAACTCTCTGCACTTCCTTTACTCATTGGGTTCTTTTCATGAACAGGAGGGAAAGGTAGGAATGAGGATGACACTTTATTACTTTTGGGACTATCAGATCTTCTTCCTCATAGCAGTTTGATTCTACTGGACTATACAGAGTTACCAGAGCTGTTAGGGACCTCAGAGGAAAAACAGATAGCAAAGGCCTCACGTCTTAAAGAAGCACTAATAATAGAATCATTAATTGTGAAATGGCAAATAAGACACTTACATCCTGCATAGCAAGTCTGTTTTCTCATTCCTCCTTCACAATGCCAGAGCTGAGGATCAAAAGGACATAACTTGGTATTTACCTCTCCAGCAGACAGCGTCAGGTTTCAGATGCTGGAGGTGACATTTTTACCAGAAGAGAGTCATCATCAGAGGTTTGGTCTCCCTGCTAGAGATGTAAGCAGCTGCCTGCATAGAGGCTGGTAAAACTTGGGAAAAAGAGTTTAATTAGATGTGGGTATTTGTAACCTCTCTGGGCTTGCTATGCACCTTTGCATGAACAAACTGCATGTTACGTTTAGAGAATCAGTTTTGACTTTAAACAACCATAGACAACCATAAAGAAATTTCTTTGTATAGGCCAAAATGCAGTTGCGCTTCTCATGCTACAGGGAAGCTGCAACTCCAAAACTGAGGGGAAGTGTCCAAGTGGCCTCTTCCCTTGCAGAGATGAAGGTAATCTCAATTACGTGTAATGGGTAATCTCAGTACGTTAAATTTTAACTGCTTTTGGTCTCACAGAAGAATTTTGATCAGAATATGGGAAAATCTGGTGGCAGCCGAATCCTCATCTCCATTTTCCAATAACATTATAGACTAGCTAAAATAAACCCAGTCATTTATATATGGTACAACCTTACATTTTGGTGGGCTGTCATGATAAACCATAACCGGTGAGATCCATTTATTACACAGGGACATATTGTATAAAGCAATTTGCACATTTTATTTATATAGCTCTGAGGTCAATACTAGCTTCACTACACACAGGCTGACAATTGAACTGTTTTTGTTTGTATGTATAATCAAACAGGTAAACTTTTTCTGCGCCTTGGTATTTTTCTTACTAGACAAAGGAAACAATGGAAGCATGATCATTCATGATATGCCTCTTTTCATTCATTTGCATCCTTGGTTGTTCTTTTTTAGTGCACCACAGAAATTAGGAATGCAAAAGACTCATTAGATTATGTCCTGATTTTTACCCATAGCTTCTGGTGATATAAGCATTTCCTTTCTAATTTAACCATAGTCCAGTTTACAGCTGAACCACTGAACAGAAGTGAAAACCAGATTTAAAGAGTAATTTCTGCATTTCAGTATGCACACAAATTGGGTCAAAGTAGAAGTGCCTTCGAAGAAATGTTTTGACTAATCTTTTCCAAAGATGTTTCAGAATTGCCTTATTATGACACCCAGAAATCACATGTCATTTGAAGGCTGACCCTTGGGTGTACTTTCACCCTGATGACACGCAGGAGCACACTGGGGACCTAGATTGGGACCGCTGGTTGTTATTCTTGGGTAAAATTTTGGTTACACCCTGTGCTTCAGGACCTGCTCCAACATGTACTTCTCAATGGAAGCTGCACCCCAGCATATTAAGGCAATAGTGTAACATGCATTTTTTTTTCATCAGCAATCGTGGCTTAAACAGACATCATCCTTCCCTCCTCCCATCCCTGTCCCACTTTGTTCCCGTGCCTGCACACACCTTCAGTTGTTTGAGCCTGCTGAGTTGTACTGGAGAATGAAAAGTATCCTCATTTAAAAAATAGCTTTTTTTTTCAGCCAGCTCACTTCTGTTTTACTACATGGCTACAGAGATAGTTGTGCCGGTCTAGAACCTGTCACTATACACGTTATATAATTCCTACTATTTTCATGGTTTTGTTGAAAGAACTTTTAAATCTCTGATTTTAAAGGCCCATAAAGAATCAAGAACTCTTGCAAAAAAACATTAGTCAAGTCCTGAACTTCTGTTCTTACACTGATCTGAATGTGAATCATGGGCTGAACCATAATTTTTCTGTCATTTTTCCCAGCTTTAAAATGTGAATAATACACATTCTCCTACTGCCAAATTGATAAAGACATTAGCACTAGATAAATGCAAAAAGCTGTTGGGTTTTGTTATGGTTTTTTAGAAGAAGGTCAGCCCTTTCTGACAGACACAAACTGCCGTTGGAGGAGCTACGGCAGGGACAACCATTATTTGCTGAAGGATCCTCAGAAGCAAGGTTGCACTTTTAATGCAGCTATGGCATAATTGCTTTAATGGACTCTTTAAGCACTAAACCCTGATTCTCTCAAAAGAAGGCCCCGGTTTTGATTTTATTCGCACTATGGATCCATACTTAGTGGTAGATTGTTATTGACTTGAAAGCCCTACTAGCGTGAACATCGGTAAGTCTAATTAATAGACTCAATGAAGATTCTTATGGAAGTATATTTCAGACAGATTATTTTAGCTGAGCTGCTGTGGTTTCTTGGAATGAACCTAGTACTTGTCTTCTAATGAGTCAATTCACTAATTTGGTATCTCAGGCTGTAATTTTCTGTCTTTAGGTTTATTTGCAGAGCAATTTTAAAATACTTATGTGGGGTCTTGGGAATGATGAGAATGACTTAAAAGGGCATCTCAATTTGATGCAGCAGTCTGAGTATGCACTGCAAATGCAAAGCTAGCAAGTTTTATGGTGAACATGGCCGTATATGATGCTACTGCGAATTCTAGTGTGTACAAATGTGAACAGATATACCCCGTGCCTCAGGTGTTACTAAAAGTAGAAGGTCTTTCTTTGGGGGTGCTGTAAGCCCTGAGAGATGGCAATTTCCCCTACTGGGCAATAGGAATGTAAATATATTCTCTACATGACTGTAGGGAACACAACACTGTGCTGTTCAGTGATGTCGAGTACTCTGCTGTGAGGTCAGTATTCACAGTGGCAGTCAACAGCCACTGCAGGTAGTGGCTTTTGAATAAAAGGTCATGTTTTTCAATAGCCTCATTCTGACTGAAAGCCTGAAAGCTTCTTGGAGCTTCTTGATCTCTGCAGTATAAAATCAGAATTAAACAAGAAACAGAGTTTGACAGGTAGATACACAGTCTGCAAAAATCTCTTTTTCCCCTGTTCATTTGAGACCTAGGGATAAACCCTAGCCCAGCAGAAGTTGGCATGAGTTTTTAATTTACTTCAATGGATTCAAGATTTATCCTTGATATTCTAAGAATAAAATCTATGAAGTCCACCTCTCTTTAGGTGCTCTGGGAGTTTATTGTTACCGTAATGGAAGTCAGCACTCCCCCCACAGAGCTGGGTAAAAAGCGTTCCAGCTGGGTAAGAATTAGACCTTATAATCAGGGATTGTCAGACAGGTGGAATCACAGTCCACCCCAAACAGGAGCTATTTGTTACAGAAAACAGCTCCAATTCCATACTAGCATGTTTTGTAAAACCTCAATTCCAGATTTGTTTTATTCTTTTTAAGCAATTCTGCCTTCCCTGTCTGGAACACAGTACAGTGCAGGTGGGATTCATCTGACCTGGCTTTATACTGTCACAGCATGAGCCCACACTCATTACTTAGGCTGCCTTTTTCTCTATGCAGCACAATAGGCACTTTCAGAGTGCAGTTCACCTGGTCTGTTTTAGATGCAGGAAGAGACTTAAATGGTGCTGATAAAATTCTCAACTTCCCTTCAGAAAGATGGCAAATCTGTAGCAGAAACCAACTCTCCGATAGGCATTTTGGCGGAGTATCTCATTCACGTCCTTACTTGCTCTGCTCCTCCTACTTGCACTTATGCTGGATACAGCCAGAGACACCAAGTATCTCTCTGTGAATAGAGATGGATGGATCATTGGTTAGCTGACTGTTTTGGCCCAGCCTGGAACTTCATTTCCCTAGAAGAACATTCTAACAGAATCAGTAAACTAAAATGTATAAACCCCAATAATTTCAAACTATAGAAAGAATACCTCGACCCCAAGTGAAGTGGCATATATAGATTTTTAGCTAAAAGTTAAGTCTCTTTTATATATACATGAAGGAACCTCAAAATAAAAAGTTCTTTCAAACAGAAATGTTTTGAAAGTGAAATGCTTTGATGTTAAAAAAAGGTTTTACCCACTGTTTTTTAAAATCCAGTTCTGTGTCTGCAGAGCTGACTGGACCTTCATTCCTGCTTATATCCAAGCAACACTCTCAAATTAGGAATCAACCTCCCCTTCTCATCTACAGGAGCGAATCCAGCAGGTGTCTAGACCATATCATGGCCCCCAGAAAGGACAGTGGAAACTTATAAAAAGTTTTTCATTCCCATCACACTAGTTAGGGCATTCAGTGGTGACTCAGATATAAGACCCTTCAGTTATAAGTAGTCATTTACACAGAGTATCTGCCAAGGTAAAAAGCTGAAAGAGGCTCACCTTAGAAACCCCAATTTTCTAGTTGCTTATGCTACAGACACATGCTTTGAACTCTATGTTTTGAATGACACTGCAACTTTGAAAATAGCCCTCAGCTTTCTAGTAGAGGGCTCTAAGCATTTGGCTAGTGGCCAAACTGGAGCATGCGAGACAAGGGAGTGTTATCTGTGTAACATTTCCATTGGAAAGCCAGACATGGCCTGGCAAAGGTGCCAGACTCCTGGGGAGAGTTCACAGCTGACAGCTCTTGGCAAAAGAAGTCAGCTCCTTTCTGAGCAGCATTAGGTTCAGGCACAGTGCCGTCTCCTGGGATGCTCCGCTGTGTTGCCAGGATGGCTCCCGCTCAGTTTCTGTAAATACCTTTCTCCACGCATTTCCTTGTAGTGTAAAGGCTGAGCTCCCAGCTCAGGCCTGGGAACTCCAGTGCAAAACAGAGCATGTTGGGGGTTTCAGCCTTCATTTCTCTGGGTCCAGATTCCTGTCTGCAAAATTTGGAACAAGTGAGTGCTGAGACATAATTCGACACTAAACCTATAAGAAACTATTGTAGACAGTCTTGAGATAACATCTTATTCAAAGAAAGACCTTCCAAAAAAATTGAAAACTTGGAAAATAATTATAAATGCCCTCCTTCAAGTAGATTTGCTGAGGTCTACTTACTGCAATAAATTCATCATGGTTTGGTTCCCAATTCATTCAACAAACAAAGCAGCTCCTAAAATACTTTCATTAATTTAATCAAAGACAGGCTGTGCAAGAGTCACAAATTTTGGCAAAAAAAATTGGCAAATTTTATCAATAAAACAGGAAAAAAAGATACAATTTCTAGAAGGCATGGATATATTTATGCTCTACACATGTAAGTTATAGAACTATATGTGCTGTATTAAGCCCACAAAGTGGAAATTAGACACTGGGGGCATATACACAATGCCCTTGTGCAACTGTGGGTAGTTAGGGTCTGGCGGCCGGAAGATGTCGCGCTGTACGGAAAGGTAGGGCCCCTCTCCAGGTAGCCAATAACGCTTAGTTTATGAGGTAAGCGGACGGAAGTGACATCATAAACCCAAGCTATATAATGCCGTGTCACTCACAAATAAACGCCATTTGCCGTCCACCACATTGGTGTCCGTGAGCTGATGGCCCGAGCGGCCTGGGGTTGGTCGCCCTGCCGTTCCTGAATCAGGTCGCCACGCCAACGAAAGGCAACATGCAACAGCAGTATTTCCTGAAGTCTTTGGGGCCAAGCAAAAAGCTTGTCGTGCCTCACAGTTTCTTGGGCCCAAAGGGAACATAAGGCTCTTCATGTCTCTTACTGCTTGACAGACAGATCTATCCCAATCCTTTTGGGTCCTCAATATTCAGATGAAACTGATTCATACATTTTAATAATGTTATATGTAGGAGCTGGTTTTGGAGCCTTAGCTTCCTGCCCAAGCTGATCTCTGCAGGGTGGTTGAGAGGTATGGTTTCCTCCTCTGACCCCAAGCAAGGGGGCAGTTTGCAATCCATGGTACGTTCGCAGACTGTATCTCGACAATCTGTCTTCTGATCCAGAAAGTCTTTGTTGTTGTTGTTGTTGTTATAGCTTTTTAATTTACTTCTATTTAGTTGGAAACCAAGAGCAGTTACCGCCCTTGTTCTCATGGCAGAAGGATTCCCAAATCCAGTGCTCTTCAAGTCCTTCTAGCCAGCTCTCCCCTACCACTTCTTCCCACCTATGGACCCAGCCCCTATCTACTGCAATGGACCTCATCCCAAGAAGAGCAGAAGGATGGACAGGAGCTTCTGCAGGGCTGGGTGTGCTGTAGACCTCATACCTCAGAGAGACAGGGAAAAGAAAGGTCCAGGCATTAGTTGGCAGAGGTAACTTTCTTCTCCAGCAAAGAAAGGAAAGGGATGAAAATCCTGCAGGAAGATGAGGCAGACTGTAGAAGGTTCTGGACATGGAGATTCGGCAGGGAAGAGTGGGAGTTAGTGAGCGGAGAGAAAGACTTTGTACTCATACAGTATCCCTAAACATCCCTGATTCTGTTTGCTCTGCTGAGGCCTTAAACCCTCAAAACCTCTGCTGATCCATTCCAGGTCTCACTCCCTGATGTTCACTTCCAGTCTCTGAAAGGATACAACACAGATCTTCCCCTTCAGTCCTTACCTCCTTTCACCCCCAAAATCTCTGCTGATCCGTTCTGGGTCTCACTCCCTAATGCTCACCTCCCCATATAATTTGTATTACAGTAGCAAACCTGAAGTGCAGGTCAAGCCTTGCTGCTGTTTTCCAGCTCTCCTGTCCTGCCCTGGTGAATTAGGAAAATGCTTGGATCTAAACCAAGGAACTGAAGCCACAGGTTATCATTGTCAGTCGAATGCTGCCTTCAGAAGCAGGAGGAGGAGAGGGAAAAGTTAAGGGTCATATCATGAAAAAAGGGCATGTTTTAAAGAAAAGTAAGAAAACTATAAGGAGAAAGTAATCTATGAAGAGGTACCTCTAAAGCCATGTAGCGGCTGTACTGTCAAAATTTAACTCTCTTCAGAAGAGGTCAAGTAGTAGTAGCTAGTACAGGTGAAGCAGGCTGCGCCACGGCTCCAACTTCTCCCTCATCACAGCGAGACCTTGCTGTGGCAAAGTGGGATGAGGACAAATTTTCCTCGGGCCCTTTAGTCCTTGTGGCTTCTGCTGAGTGCAGTCATGATGCTTCATGTTCTCACACTCTGTAGCCGTGTCCTCACACCCGCTAACAGAGACTGGTAACAGCAACGACCTCCATCCTTTGGAGACTCGCGGAGGTGTACTTTCCACAGCGCGCAGCCTGCCTTTCTCTGACAGGAAAGCTCTTCTTCACCCCACAAACCCCGTGCGTGACGCTGGCTTGGCTTTGGTTTCACACGCCTCATAATTTTCACGATTTACGGCTACGGCATCGCGTTATTATTTGCGATGAGCCAACTTAGCAGTTGAGGCCCATCATAAAGGACCCAGTTCAAGGACTGAGCTCCAGCTGAAGATCGGCAACACCACACGTAGGAAATCGCGTACCGGTTCGATCTGTCGGACGAGATAGCCTCCGCCGTTTCCCGTACCGTGTCAAAGACACCCGAAAGGAACGACGTGACAGAACGTACGCCCACCGTTCGCGCCGATGAGCAGCAGCGAAACGGACCGCGGGGAGGGCAGGGCTGTGACGGGTCAGCCGCGGCCTCTGCTCGGCCTCGCCCCGGCCCCGGCCCCGGCCCCGGCCACGGGGCGGGGGGGCGGCGAGGGGGAGATGGGGGGGCCGGCCGGACGGGGGGGGGGGGGGGGAATTGTGCCGGTGCGGGGGGGAGGGGCCGTGGGGGGCGGGGCTCCCCCGCGGCGCAGGCGCTAGAGGGGCCGCGCGCCCGCCGGGCCGGCCACCGGGGGAGGGGGGGGCGGCCGCGGGGCCTTCCAGGAACCGGGGGCGGTGAGGGGGGCGTGCCGGCGGGCGCCGTGACGCCGCGGCCAGGGCCCCTCGCCATTGGCGGGCAGCGAAGGGCGTAGCCGGAGGGCGGCTGGCGGTTGGCTGCCGCCCCGGGCGTCGGCGGCGCGCCGGACGTTGGCCGCAGGAGGGAGCCGAGCCGAGCGGCCGCGCTGTGCCGCGCTCGCCCTGAGGTAGGTACGGCGCTGCCCGCCGCCCCGCCGGGCCACCCGGCGGCGGTGCCCGGCGCTCCCCGCGGCGGGGCAGCGAGCGCGGCCTGCCGCCCTCCGCGCGGGCAGCGCTGCCGGCAGGGCGGCCGCTCCGCCCCGGCCTCCCGCCGCCGGCGCCGCCCGGTCGCGGCGCTTCTGCCCCTGCCCGCCCGCGGCTCCCTGCCTCTCTCAGTGGGGTCGGTTTTTTTTCCCCCTTCCGCGCGTCGCCTCCCCTCGTTCGGAGGGGGCGAAACGCGCGGGCAGCGCCGGGTTTAGCTGGGTCTGAGGCGGAGGCACAAGTTGCCCGCGCGAGTGTATTCAGCTCGGTCCAGAAACAGGGCCGTATTCAAATTGTGCGCTGTAATCATATGCGTTGCTGCTGGTTTTGGTGTGTTTGTTTCTTTGTTTTGCCTTCGCTGTATTGCTGAGCGGCTGCTCGGTGCCAGCCAAAGTTGTGCGGAAGAGCCCCCGCAGCCCCGGTGCCGAGGAGCCGGCGCTGCTCGGCTCCCCGGGTCAGCCGGCCCGCTGAGGGGGCCAGGGAGGGCTCACCAGCTCTGCAGGCTTTGAATTGTAAAGACACTTTCACCTTTACAGCGGGATGTCGGTATCTCTGCGGCTAAGCCCGAGCGTACACAGGGAGGCATGCGTGTGAACTTCTGGCCTGCCAGAGGTCACGCAGAGTGTTTGCTTACTGCCCTGGTTCCCCCTCCCAGGCTGCAAGTGCAGGGCAGCTCGCTCCCTCTTGAAAAAGGCATTTTTCTTCTTGTAGGACTCCTCTGTGTGAGGGAAATTTGCTCTGCTGCAGGCTTGGGTATGAGGTACATTGGTATGGACTGCTCTCATCCTTATATTTTAGTGTGCAGTAACAGTGACACTGTGTGACAAGACTTCCTCTGTTTTCGGGAGGTACCGACATGCTCTCACAAGTCTTACGAGGAGCAGCTGAGGGAACTGGGGCTGTTTAGCCTGGAGAAAAGGAGGCTGAGGGGAGACCTTATCGCTCTCTACAACTACCTGAAAGGAGGCTGTAGTGAGGTGGGTGCTGGTCTCTTCTGCCAGGTGGCTGGAGATAGGACAAGAGGAAATGGCCTCAAGTTGAGGCAAGGGAGATTTAGGTTAGATATTAGGAAAAATTTCTTTACTGAGAGGGTTGTTAAACATTGGAGTGGGCTACCCAGGGAAGTGGTTGAGTCACCATCCCTGGAGATATTAAAAAAGCGAGTGGGCAGGGTGCTTAAGGACATGGTTTAGTGGGCATGGTTGATGGCTGGACTCGATCTTGAAGGTCTTTTCCAACCTAAATGATTCTATGATTCTATGATCCTCTTAGTGTGCTGAAGAGCAGTGTCATAAAGTAGCTCCAACTTCTGTACAGTAACTTCTGTTGGTGGACAAATCTAGCAACGGTAGTAAGACCACACTAGGAGCTAATGTAGAGGACTGTGTCCTTCTGTTCATGCCTTCCTTCGTGTGCTAGTTTTTCTGTTTAAGCAAGCCTGGAATTAAACAGGACCTCTTAAGGCTTTAGGTGTGTAGAGACTTTACAAGATTGAGGCATGAGTACAAACAAGATTTCCCAAGTGATGCGGATACAGAGATTCATGTAATTATCAGTTAAAATTGCTTTGGAACCAAGGTTCACATCTTTGAAGCCTCTGTCTTTGAGAGCCACATCTTTTAGTCACATAAATATGTGAAGTCCTTAGGCTCCTAGGTATTTGGTGCTGGACCTGTGCAGAGCCCTTGCCATTCACAGCAGAGCTAAGCAGTGGCATATATGCTTCACTGGGAGTGAAGACAAGGAGAGAGAAAATAAAGGGATAATCCTCTGCAGTGGCAATCTGTCCTAATGAAGCTTTTCCACTTTGCATAAAATTTTTATTAGGAAGAAAACCTGTCGCTCCTGGCCACATATATGCTGATTGCTAAGCAGTAGTTAAGGTCTTGTCCTTACCTTCCATTTTCAGCTTGTGTAAGAATTAGTTATGTAAAAATACTTAGCATTGGTTTTACATATTGGGCTTTCTCTTTTAATCAACTGCTTGCATTACAGCCTGTGTTCTACTTTCTGTGTGTTTTACTTCTTACTGTTCTTGTGCAAGCTTTGATAAGTGCTTGGTCTTTGCATGTTTGTGCTGGCAAATGAATTTAATTGGTATCTTTAAGTTTCCAGCATTCTTTTTAAGCTATCTAATTAAACACTTGGTACATTGAACACATTAAAAGCCTTCTTTTACAGTAGTACAAACAATTTGTTTCTGCAACGACACCCCACAAACTGAGATGCAACAAAGTACGCTGAAAGTAAATTCATGTCTCACAAAAGTAGGGTTTAACTAGAGTATAAAGTTTCTGGTTTGTGTTTTACAGCAGATGTTAAAGGAGACCAGAACTTTTGCACAAAAAATGTTCGAAGCATATGTATACATGTATTATTTTACTACTTTGTCTTTGCTGCCATCAGGCTTTACCATGCTCCGAGCCTTTAGTCACACAAATGGTAGGTGTGCGTTCCATCATGCTAAGTGTTGGTATCATCGTAAGTCTGTGCTGGCAATCAGGAGAGAAGATGTTAATGCATGGGAAAGAAGAGCACCCCTGGCACCAAAGCATGTTAAGGAATTGACGCAGATGGGATACAAGGTCTTGGTGCAGCCGTCAAACCGGAGAGCCATCCATGAAAAGGTAAGGTCCCATTTTGAGTTAGATAAGCAAAACCATAGTTCAGTTATTAACTATAGTACAGGAAAAATCATATTCAAAGGATATACATGAGAAAACGTATTATTAATTTTGTTGTTAAGTGAGGAGTCATTGTGTCCTAGTGGAGAGAAAAAGGAGTAGTTTGTTTAGACTTTTAATGTAATGTTGGCACACTGGTGGGTTTTTGGAGTTGTTTTTATTGATTTCTTGCCCTTGCATCCATCTCTGAAGAAGTTGTCGGTGCTTTTGAAGTAGAAACTTGGGAATTCATTTAACATTGGTGGTTTTGTCTGCTGTTTGTATGGAGGCAACACTCTGAAAAATAAGCATATTTAAAAAAAAAAAAGAGGAAGGAGGAATCTGGTGAATCCCATTCCTGCTCATGTAAAATGAGGAGAGAGGGTTTTTTTTTCTTTAATGCTGTGACCTTCAGGAGTGAGAGCTTTTACAGTTCTTGTAGCAGCAGTAGTACTCTACTGTAAGGTATGTGAGCCAACAGACAAAAATTGAAACATAAGTAGGGAGTTAGTGATCACTTGCACATATCACCTTTTAATTAAGGCACAGTACTGGTTTTCACCAAAGCACAGATCACATTAGGTACACAACTATGATATTGAAAGCTGGAATTTTAATATGTTTTTGAGATAAGGGAGAACAAAAATAAATTTTGATATGGAAAAACATTCTTTTAGAAGTTGCTCTTCAGCTTGGACTTAGTCTTATACAATTTTATAAAATCACATGTCATCAGTCTTCAGATTAATTTGTCAGATTTCTCTAAACTTATTTCCAAGTATTTCAACACATTACAAAAGATTGTTCATAATTGCAATACTATAAGATACTTTAAATGTAGTAAATATCCTTTTTGTAGTCTGTGAATTTAAGATGAAGGATTTTACTAATGTAATTATGTTTTGGCCTTGTATAATAGGATATTAGCATGGAAATTCAGTTTGATATTTGATACCCCTTTTGATGAAGAGGTTTATGAACATATGACATGCAGTAACTTGTTTCTGCTTTGTAGAATTATCTATTTGAGGTCTGTTCTAGTTGCTTCTGTGCTGAGATCTGAGTATGAAAAAGACTAGAAAAATTTACTTTGATTTTTCTCTTTCATAGGATTATGTCAAAGCGGGTGGCATTATTCAAGAAGATATTTCCGAGGCTTCTCTGATACTAGGTGTGAAGAGACCTCCAGAGGACAAATTAATCCCTAAAAAGAACTATGCCTTCTTCTCTCACACTATTAAAGCCCAAGAGGCAAACATGCCCCTTTTGGATGAGATTCTAAGACAGGTAAATTGTGTCATAGCGAAGACAGTTGGCTGTTAGCATGGGGTGGAAACTGAACCTAATGCTGAAGTGTGATCGAAAGCTTGCTGCCTAGTGTGGTTACTTTCAGCATACATATTTGTAGAGAGCTAATGAGGACTGTTTTCAGTATCCTTTCCTGGAGCTGAGTATTTCTTGCTCAGAGGATCTCATGCTTGCAGCGCTACTCTGTTTATGTGCGTGAGGCAGATGAGTTGCAAGTATCGTGTGCTAAAAGGAGGTTCATGCTGTGTGAGCACGAAGGCTTGTTGGAAAGTTATTAAGCTGGAGTGCGTGTTGGTCGTTAGAGAGGGAGGCAGCCAGTTCACTCAGAAAGAGCAGCCTCTTGGCAGAGGATGTGAATGGGTCTGCAGCAGCTGGAGTGGCCCATTGGGGAGCTCTGTGCCAAGAGTGCACGGGCAGTGCAAAGACTCTTTGAAACAAGAATTCAATGCAACCTTTAGTTTTTTATTTTTATACTTACATCTTGTTATGAATTACTTGCCTTTCTCATATATGCCCATCAGCCTCTATCATGAAGGATGACAAAAGCATATGAAAAGGTAGTTCCTAGGAGAGCAACGTGCCACTGACTGCATTCACTGAAAATTTTAATACTCAGTTTGCTATGTATTTTCAGGAAATTCGACTGATTGACTATGAAAAAATGGTTGATCATAAAGGAATGCGAGTTGTGGCCTTTGGAAAGTGGGCTGGTGTAGCAGGTATAGTGCATAAAGTAAAGGCAGGCTTGCAACAAGTAACTTCTTGTAATACTTCTGGTTGTCTACGTTTCCTGAAAGTTGAGGCTTGCAATGCGTTTTTAACTGCATTTTTAACTCTTGCTTTTAAGAGCTTTTTTCCATTCTGTTTTGTGCTCCCTACTTTTGATGAGACTACACATCAAATAGTCCTGTGGATTCCTGACAAATCTACTATTTTATGTTGTCTTGAAGTCCCATTTGTCTATTCAACTAATGTGAGGCAGACTAAATATCAAGTGATCAACTGAATAGGCTTTTGAAAGAAATGGCTGCTGTCAGTCCTGCGAGTTTGAACAACATCTGTTTGTCACTGTTCTACATTTACACTGATTTTTGTGAGGCATGGTTCTCATTCCTTTCTACTGAACTTCAACTCTCTTTCATCAGGAGACTCTCTTTATTATCTCCTTCTTTGGAATCTGGTGATGTGGATGCATCTCATAAAAGGATAGCCAAGTATTAAATAGTGCTGAAATGCATAATGTGGGCCAAGAGCAGGTTTAAGGTCATGGCCTGCTACTGAATTTCTCCTTCCCTGGTTTTATGTAGACTTTCCTTAGAAGTAAAGTATTAATATTAGAACACAGGCAAAAATATCCAGGATGATTTTAGACTTCAGCCAGTCTCTGCGGTTTCTAACTGCATATTCATAATTAACACTGATGGTCTGATTTTTCTTTTTTTGTTTTAACAATAGGAATGATCAACATTCTGCATGGATTGGGATTGCGATTTTTAGCCCTGGGACATCACACTCCCTTCATGGTAAGAGTATATGTGTATGTATTTTTCTTTAGCAAAATGACATTCGAGCATCTGCTAATTATCTGTATTTGAATATGGAAAATATCTTGATGGTTCTGTGCCTTTGATTGCAGCACATTGGGATGGCGCATAACTACAGGAATAGCAGTCAGGCTGTGCAGGCAGTACGGGATGCCGGGTATGAAATTTCACTGGGATTGATGCCAAAGTCAGTTGGGCCCTTAACATTTGTGTTTACAGGCACTGGTAACGTTTCTAAGGTAAGAATTCTGTCCTCAAGATGAAATGCTATATTATTTTTAATAGAACTTCTTGGCATATGATGCGTATCAGGTTAAATGGGTTGATGGGTTAATTTTGTTTGCTTAGACTTCAGGTTTTCCTTTCCCAGTAAGAATTTTTAAGTACCCTAAACTAATGCCTTTAAGGTGAGATCATGCCTGATAAGGCTGACCATGCTAATTTCTTATCATGAAAAATGGGTTAAGTCTTACTGCTCCTCTCTCCTTTCCCACCTGCATGATTTTTGTCTCCCGCTCTCCCCTCTGTTGACTCTAGGCTCACAAGGTATGTTGAATCACCCCATTAAAGTGTGGGGGGAGAGAATTATTTTTTGTAATACTTGCTGAGTTTTTATATCTGTTTTTATAGCATTGACTTAGCTTATAAGTGCTGGACTTCTGAGCTATTTTCTGTGACATAGAGCAAAGGCATACCCCTGGTTTTGGCAACAAAGATCAGTTAACTAGGCTCCAGCTATAAAGTGAAATTACTGCCTATGCGAGTGTGTGCTTTCTGGACGAAAGGATGGCATGTCTGAAAGGCCTGTGTTGTATGATCACAGCTTGTTGGGAAAGTCATCTTGAAGTTCTTTGACTTTAGAACAGCCTGGTTGGTGAGGAGTGGCTACAGGGGCCTTCCCTAAAGAGAAACCGCTGCTCAGACTGGCAGCAAAACCATCTATTGTGGCTGAGTTGAGGCCTCCCAGCTCTGCCATTAGAAATATAAACCAGGCATTGGATTGTGGGTCAGGCATACTGCAGTAATGGGGAATGATGTAAATTCCTTGTAAGTAGAGCCCAGGCAGCTTTGTTTCGGGTAAGCGGGGGCATGTGTGAAACAGCTTGTACATCTCTGAAGATGTTCTCTGGCAGGACTGTCAAGTTGTGCATGGCTTTTTTTACATTTGTTTTCACACACCAAATGAGCAGTGTTACTCTATCTTCTCTGCTCATTCTGAATCCTACTTCATGGTTTACAGGGTGCTCAAGAAATGTTCAATGCCCTCCCATGTGAGTTTGTGGAACCACATGAGTTAAAGGAAGTTTCCAGATCTGGAGGTATGCTGTGACAATAAAGTGATTGAAAACACTGGAAGCCTTTTTGTCCAAGTATAACAGCTAATTTTATTTCTTTATTTTTTTAACCTCAGACCTCAGAAAAGTCTATGGGACAGTGTTAAGTCGTCACCATCATCTTGTAAGGAAATGTGATGGACTATATGATCCAGTGGACTATGATAAACATCCAGAACTTTACACTTCTCGCTTTAACACTGATGTGAGCGTCTCTTCTGTTCTTTTATGGAAGGTTTTCCACAGAGCGTTGGTAGTTACTACACCTTTGCATATCCACTGATTGAGAGCATTCATTTAAAACACTTGACCAGGTGCTTTCAACTTCTTAAAGTACTAGACGAGAACATCAGGCATCTGTAACTTTCTTTGCAGGTTGCACCTTACACAACTTGTTTAATTAATGGCATATACTGGGAACAACATACTCCTCGCTTGTTGAGTCGACAGGATGCTCAGAAGCTGCTGGTGCCAGTTAGGTCTGCTGCTGGTGCAACGGGGGGCTGTCCTGAGTTACCACACAAGTAAGACACTTCAGTTCACTTGTAACAATTCTGTAGCGCCATGATTAAGTCATAATGTTAGGCAGTTTCACAGCAGTATCTACCAAATTATTCTGTTTCTTACGTCCTCCTTGCGTGTTGCATAATGCCCCATTGATTCTGCTTTTGTTCTTCTGTGCTTTGCAGTCTTGTTTCTACAGTTTAGAGTTTTTGAAAACATCACAGTACAAATGATTGACAGGTATCAGCTGTCTTTCTGCAAAGGTAGTTCTGCCATTGATCCTTGTGCAGCATCCAATACAAACAGTGCGACATCTGGGAAGCGTACCTACTGCACCATTATTGCTAGAAGTCTCTATGCCTGGGCAGAGCTTGTTGGCCAAGTTCTTCCTACCCCGTCATTTGGCTTCTGCAAGTTCAGTAACTGTTCCTTAACACCTCTGATTTCCACAGCAGGTAGCAGAAAAGCTTCATAACCCTGAATAGCTTTAAGGATGTAACATGGGGTACAAATCCAGGGTTAGTCTCCATTCAGCATGGGTGGGAGCCACCCTTTCTCTAATAGTCCTGTGTAATAGTTCTCCAGGAGACTGGTCTGGCAATGGGTTTGGGGAAGATGTGGCAACGTATCCTGGTGAGGAAGCAGGTCTTTGTCTCTTCTCTGCTCACTCTTGGCACCTTTCTTTCTCTCACATGACAAATAAAGAATTTAAGTGTTAACCTTGAGTGGAACCAGAGATTGTGAGTTAGGCTAATGAATGCTCCACATGCCCCAGCTATCTGTGAACTTAAAGGAGGCAGCCACTTCTTTAGGTTTCCCTTTATGCTGATGAAGTTATTCTAGTGCAGGACTGCCCATTGACAGCTCAGGGGAATTGGTAGATGGATAATGAATGGGAGGTGTTGGCAGCACATGGGTTACAGAGAAAAAATGATGAATGAGTGGATTCTCCTGGTCTTTGAGAAGTTACACATGAAATATGGATCCTGTTGATGAGAATGGAAATTTTATGACTACAGTAGGACCAGATTTCCGTTATGTTTCTCAATGTCATTGTTTGTGTTGTGTTGACTTCTAAATTGGTTAAGATGAATGAAACTACAAGTCTGATAGATCTTATGTTTATTTCCTGTTCACTTGCGATCTTTTATATCTACGTTTCTTAGGAATTTGGATAATGCTCTATTCCTTTGTCTTTTTTGTTTAATGGCTTTAGACTTCTGGCAATATGTGACATTTCAGCAGACACTGGAGGATCTATAGAATTTATGACGGAGTGTACAACAATTGATAGTCCATTTTGTATGTATGATGCTGACCAGCATATTATTCATGACAGGTGGGAGAAGCTTTAATTTTTATTGCTTTCCTCTGTAATTTGTACAGTGAAACATTATATTGAAAAATCATGTGTTTAAAACACTTCTGAAAGGTGGTACTTTTCAGGTACCAAGGAGAAGGAGTTTAGAAGAGCTGTGTTCTCTCTTTCAGTGTTGAAGGCTCTGGGATTCTGATGTGTTCCATTGACAATCTGCCAGCACAGCTTCCTATAGAAGCAACAGAGTACTTTGGCGATATGCTTTTCCCATATATTGAAGAGATGGTAAGGTCTTATGTGTCCAACACGAAGGTAAAAGACTCGGACTTTGGTCTGCTTGTCTATTGCTTTTCTGGTCTCCTGTATATGTTCAAAAGGAATCTGCTGTAGAACATAACTGACTTTGTACTTCAAAAAAAGAAAAAAAGCTTTCTAAGTCTTGAGGCAATACTTTCAAAAAGCAACATGTGAATGAGACATTAGTGACCTGGATGTCTTAGGGATTTGTCAAGAACACTTTCTGTGGGCAGGAAACAGGCTCTGGCAGGTAGTTCATTGCTCCTGAACCCTGCAGTAGATGTCTAAATCTGATTTTCTTGGGGCACTCAACAGTCACTCGCAATCAGACTGCTGTTTGAATTCCTGTATTTTCATAAAAGTCAAATGACACTGATCAGGGCCAGGAGAATTTCGGATCTACAAGATACTGGTATTGTTGCATGCATTTAAATGTTGCTTAAAATCTTGATGTTTTACTCTGAAAAAAATTATGGGAAATAAAATGACCTGATTTGAAATAACTTATATCTCCATAGCTGTTATCAGAAGGCTCAGAACCTCTTGAAAGCCAGAAGTACTCATCTGTTGTTCGAGATGTAAGTTTTGCAATTTGGCACTCTGCTTGTCTTCCTCTGCTTTAAAACATACAGGTATAAAAAACCCTCAAAATTTGTTTCATGTATTTCTAGGCAGTGATTGCATCCAATGGCTCACTGACAGCTAAGTATGAATATATCCAGAAATTGAGGGAGAGCAGGTAATGTATAGCTTCTTAAAATTCAGAATTTAAAAAAAAAACCAAACACTTGTCTGCATTCTATCTTCTGTTTTGCATTTATTTACTCTTGTGTTTTGGTGGAATATTGCTATATTGCACTGTGTCTAAATGTCTCCTAGCTTGATGATTTCCTTCTTTCTTCATGGACTTTGCCTGAATCATTAACATGTGTTGTTAGTAACTTATACTGAAGTTGAGAAAGTGGTCATTCTTCTCTTTCTTACATTATGAAGATCATTTTACCAGAGGCAGAAAACAGCCACATGCCAATATTATTCTGTTACTCCTTGCCCTTTTAAAATGGATATAACATACAGTCCTTTGAAAGGAATGGCTGAAAAGAAAAGGCTCTCTAATATACCTTGAATCTAGTTTCCCCTAGTATGGCTCAAGTGCTGTGCTGTATAGCATTGTTCTGTGACTGTATGTATTCAGGAGCCTCTGTGAGACTCTCAGACTTTTCATTATATTCCTGGAGCTACAGCTTTAGCTACCACTTCATCCATAACCTGTCTCAGTAGTTACCCGCCAGTGGTAACGTGAAAGAAGTAGCATTGAGTGGATTAAGCAAACAAAAGTATAAATAACCTGGATATCCATTCCCTTCCCCTTGCTCCCTATTATTAACAAACACCTATGTTTTACCTATGAAAAATGTTAATTTGACAACAAGTGGGTACCTCTGGCTTCATGTTCATAGTCAGTGCCAGCTGCACTGTGCATCATATAAAAGTTGAAATTGGTCTGACCACAAGCACTGCATGCCCTACGCGCTAAAAGCATAGTGTGTTGACTTTTGCATGCCAAGTGTCCTTTGGGAACTTTGGGAGTTCTGGTTATGAACTTGTGCATGATGAACTACAGGTGCATTTTCTACCCGTAGTAACATGCTGTTTGCCTCTCAAAGACTTCAGCTCACAGTGATTTTTTGTTGTGTGCTGTTTGGTAGACCACCTCAAGAGGCTGTCTCAGTAATAAATTTTCTTATTCCTCACACAGCATGATGATCTGGTTTTTTTTTTGCTTTCTTCATATTCGCTTGCATGGTCTTGTGTGAACTACTCTGAGAATCTGGAGACTTCATTCCCAAGGGTTTTTTTGTGGGTAGCTTTTTGATATTTCTGCAGACCTGTGTGTTGCCTGTGATGTTCAGTTGTTCATTGGTGTTGCTCACTTAGCTGTCAGAAAAGCAAGACCTGCTAACAATACCCTCCTTTACTTTGCAAACTTTGGAGATAATGCAAATGAAAGCAGGGATTTTACTGCTTAAGGTGTGATGGTTTAGCTGGAGATAGGCTCTTGTTTAGAGCCTGTAGGAATTATGTGGCTTGTGTTATTACTCTAACACAGTATTGTGCTGTGTCTAGTTTAGTTTCTGAGGGCTCTAGAATAATTGCTTATACCCTTTGGAAGTCCACGATCATTTCAGACAAGATAGCTGGACTGTATGAGCTGAACTGTCTTGGGTGCCATTAGAATGCAGGAGCACTTTGATTTACTGAATTTATCTCCATCTTTTCACCTTTACTTGCTTCATACCTGCGACCGGTTCCTCATCCACAACTGCAATGGCATATCCCATTAACAATGTGGACCTCTAAGTATTACTGTTATTTGTTCATCGATAAACATAACTGAATTATTTAAACTTGTATGTAGAGAATAGGCATAATCTGAAATGTTCTTTTCTGGGACTGTGTAGATTCTGTTCCCATTCTTGGTGAGTTATTTAGCAGCTCATGTCTGTGCCTGTCCTAGAGCAGACATGCTATGTTTGATCCAAGTGTGAGCTCATTCTAGACACTGGAGAAGTTTTTAATAAATAGGATAAGAAGTTTGATTGCAAAATACAGCTTGCTTTCATGTTGGAAGTCTTCCCTTCGTCAACACTGTTGCTCCAAGCTCCTGCATACCACTGCTGCTCCCTATAAGTAGAGGGTGGAGAAGAATTCTTTCTCTTCCCTTGCCCGTGAGGGTGTAGCTGTGGAAGAAGATGTTCTATTAGAATTGATAGTAGTAGGAGGAAGGTCCTTGGGTTTGTCATATGAAAGGATATGATGGGCTTAGGAGGCTTTCTGTGAATGGATTAAATCATGATTTAAATTTTTAAAAAAAATCAAATCTGTAAAACTTGGATGAAGGTCAAAATGCACAGTAATCTGTAGTAATAAATTGGATAGATTAGAGAGGTGATACATTGGTACATCCCATTCAGATTTAATGAATTGAAAAGAATGACTGTTAAAAATTTTAATCAAACCGGAAAGTGGGGGAAGGGAGGATGGAACATGTGGAATTTTGGAGAGTAATTCAAGCTTTACAAATACTCAGACACAGTTAGTAGGCTTGAATGTGCTTTAGACAGATGATACAGATACATCTGGTATTGATTTAACTCTTTTCACTTGGAGTAGTTTTTCAAAGCTATTGTTTGAGGCCTTGTTCCCCCAAATGTATGTGGGTACTTCATGCCATGCTTCAGGTCATGCAGTACCGCTTTTGTTGTCATGCTATTAGGTATTGCTCTGGCAGGCTCCAACACCATCCTTCATTATTATGGCCATTTTTGAACCAAAAAAACACAACCAAAAATTGACTTATGGATGCCATGTGGAGCCCCAAAAAGGTCTGAACCAAACATTATTTAGAAGGCATATGGTTAGTCCTCTTCTAAGGACAATAGGTTTAAGCAAAGTGGACATGAGCTTGTCAGGTAGAGGTCAGGAATCTCTCTGTGGCATAATCCACAATGCAGTATATGCCTTTGTAAACTCTAAGTAGATAAAGGGGAAATTGAGGAACTTGCTTATACACTTATGAAGTTTCCCATAAGTCTGTATCTTCAAAGGTCCTACCTATTTATTGAAATTTGTTTTCAGGATATGGGATAAGAAAAGCCAAACCTCAATCTCCATTAATTAGGTTAAACAACAGGGCAATGAACAGCTTCCTTTTCTTCAACAATAAAAAGCGCTTTAAGAAAATTTTTTTTATTTGTTAAATAGTTTTTATCTGCATAGTGATGATATGTTAGACATACAGTTTTACAGTCCTAATTTTACAACATAATGCAAATCTAAACTAAAAGGAAAAATAATTATAAACAACCAAAATGTGTTTTCCTACTATAATTTATACATTTATGAAAGCATATTTAGACAACTGCTGAACGTTATTCTGGTTGGCAAAAAGAAATGCAAAATCTGATGTGAATACATTTTATGTTGAAAGTCAACAGGAGAGCTACTTAAATTTATTTAGGAATGTAGTAGAAGCTTCATTGAAACACTCTGTGATGGTTTTCAAATCTGAGTTCTTGTCTGCAAACAGGATTTCTTAATTGGGCATTAGCTTTTATTTGACTTTTATTGACTATCATGTTCCTATGATGGCCTAATGTGAACCTAGTATAACTTCACTAAAATATGCTTTCACCAGCATGGTTTTGTAACTTCAACAGTTACCCGTGATGTAAAAGGAGGAAGGCAGAGCCTGGAATCCCTTTCTGACAGCCCAGCATCACATAGACGGCTTGGCAGTCCTCAAGTGATCAGGTTATAGTAATTTGGCCATTGGGAAAAATATAGTGACAACTGAGGAAAATTTTGTTGAAGATCCAGTAGCAGTTGTAGAAGCAGTGGCGATGTTGATGGATTTGATCATGTTTATGTTAGAGGAAAGAAACTAGAAGTTATGCGGCAGAAGAATGGAAGCAGTACTAGACAGTGGTTGCCCAGTCTTGGGTTAGATAGCCAGGAACTTGACTCGGTCTGAATAGAGCTTGTGGTTTGTAGACTTACTAAAACATATTTATTCTGTTAGCTTTAGCAGCTTACAGTTTCCTTCTTCTGTGTGGGTTTTAATTTTGCCTGTAACACCTCCTAGGGAAAACGCTCAGCTGCAGAAGATGGGTAATAAGAAGAAGGTTTTATTGCTTGGATCTGGCTATGTTTCTGGCCCTGTACTTGAATATCTCACTAGAGATTCCAGCGTTGACATCACAGTTGGTATGTAAGACTCTGCTTGTTTTCAATGGAAAAGTTATGTCTTATTTAAACCTGCTAGCATGGCAGAACCTTTCTCATAAGTGGGTCTGGTTCTGAGAACAGATAAAGAAAATTGGTGTTATTATGCATAGCAGAAAATGATTTTGTAGCTTTCTGAGCATTTGGAGTTTATATAATCGATTTGAAAATGACATAGCCACATTAAAAGTTTACTGTTTGCATGTATAACCTATAGGCAAGTTAGAAATATTTGTCCTTCTAACCTGCTTTGGGCTTGGGATTGGTTTTGTAGCTAGTCAGTCACTTTTGTTGGTGTTTGGCTGTGTTTTCAGACGCACATAAGAAGAAGATGAAATTGTTTTTATAGACATCTGTATGAGTGAAGCCTCTGCTGTTGTTATAACCAGTACTGTGATGGTAAACCGTTCAGACCCTGACCTTCCCATCAGCCCCACATGCCTGCTTGTTTGTTCCTCTGTTTTGGTTTTATCTGTAGCATATTTCAGGCTGAGCATCTCAGAAACACTTTTCTGTACCCTCGATGATGACTTTACCCTGATTCTGTGATATCAGATTTAAAACCCAGGCTGTATCGCCTGAAAGATACTTCACTGGGAAGTGGTTTCCTTTAAAACTTACTGTTGTATTTCTGTTTATTTTTGTTGTTGTTATTGTTGTTGCTTTGGTTTGTTTTTTCCCTTCATGCTACTTTCATTCTTGGATGCTTTTGCTACCCTTTGCGGTGTTAACCATAGTACTTTTAAGCCCTGGGAAAAGATTTACAAGGAAGAAGAGGGGAACTCTACTGTTATCAGCACTGCCTGATGCAGTGAACGGGGAAGGATTACAGCAGTGTCCATCCCCTCATCAGTTTGGAGGCTGCATCTAGCACCTGCAATACAGTAGCAGTAAGGGAAACCAGTGAACTGAAAGATCTGTTTTGCCAAGCACTGAGCAAACATAGCAGGTGCCTCTTATCTGGGTAGCTTAAAAGCATGCAGTTTCTATGGCACACACAAAAAAAGCTGAGAAGGAAAGACACACAAATATGTTACTTGTCTAATATTTGACAGCAGGCAGGTAGATGAAGAAAGCATAAAATGCACATCGCAGTGCCACATTTGGTTCCCTACTGTTAGGCTACACCACTTTAAATCCAGATGACAAAGATCTTAATTGGGAAACCTTCATGTAATCAACTTTTTTTGGTTTGAATTTGTAGATGATTTTGCCTAGCTCTTTTCTCTCAGCACAAGTTGATTACTAGGGTATGTAAAATCACTCTCTGGCAATGTTAATTTCCCATTGACTTTGCAAAGGCCATAAGGAAATAAGGCGCTACATTAGAGGCACAGATGCTTTTAAATCTCTGTAAGCCTGTGCCCTACCTGCTGCCTTCGTTGCCCACTCCTTTCTCCTGGCTGTGTTCCAATTGCCATCCTTGTGCTGGCAGCATGGTGAGCTGGGACAGGAAACCAATGCACTTTTAGTCAGATGTGGTAAATACCGGTTGCTTTAACCTGGATCTCTTTTTCAGTTCTGCTTTGCTTATAATGGTAGGTGTTGGTGGCAGTAGGAGCAAGATAATAGGAAGGAACAAGTGGAGACAGGCCAAGACTGGATTTCTCCCTTTTAGTGATAATAGTAGCATATGCAG
The DNA here is from genome assembly GCF_900496995.4 of Aquila chrysaetos chrysaetos. NCBI lineage: Eukaryota > Metazoa > Chordata > Aves > Accipitriformes > Accipitridae > Aquila > Aquila chrysaetos. The sequence continues at coordinate 25,429,210 of NC_044008.1, forward strand.
GATTGGTAGGACTAAGCCATAGGTAAATATTGAAACTAGTCAGATTGAATCTGGGCCTTTTAGTCATATTTGGCCTAAGCAAAAGCTTAATGTTTGTATCTTTGTTCTGTTAAAAATGGTGAATGATGTGAAATGTTTTTGTTTTAAGCTATTAAGCTATTCTTGGCTCTAAATAGGAATTCTGTTAAAATGTACTGAAACAGAGTTTTTTAACCAGATTTATCTATAAATGTATGGCTATGTGGAATGAGGGATGGGGTAAGCTTTTCTGGGCACATGTTTGTTTACTAAATCTGTTAGTTAGCTGTGTTGAACCTGCGTGTTCATCAAGACCTTAAAACTAGTTAAGGTTTTCCTGTCTCACTTGAACCAAGCACAGCCTGAAAAAGAAAAACAAATTTTCCTTTTTGGACTTTTTCCCCTCCTGGACTTCTAATCAGCTTCTTGCTTTTCAGTGAAGTAGTCTGTGCTTTTGCGGAACTAGCTACTACCATCAAAAACTGATTGAATACTTCACCTCTGCATTTATTTGGCCAGGTTAGAGAAGTGAACATTTTTAAAACCAGGAGAAAATATATACTGCATAGTGACCTAAAATACTTCAGGCCTCAAGATAAATTGTCGCACTGATTGAAAATGGTTGTTTTTCAGCAGAATGATGCTAATCCCAAACCAGTTTACTTTTAAAAGATATTGGGCATACAATTTTTTCCATTGCAATCTTCTCTTAAGAGTCAGTGCAACACAGTATTTCATTAAATTGGGAAGCACTGGACATGCCTTTTCTGTATGTCCATGTGAAAGTCAAAGCAAGAATAAAACCTCTGCCTGCTTCAATGCTATTTAATTATTCTGTTTCACATGGGGTTGTAAACCTGCAAGGAAAGGCACTTTTTGGGGTAGGCAATTATTTTTTATTTTTTCCCCTACCTTTCTAGTTGTGCAGTGCTTCTCCAGCAAATTGATGAGCTCATGAATCCCAATAGTATTTAATATATCTAGGACCATGATGTGAGTTTCTGGCATTCTAGTTTTCTCCTATACCTTGTTCTGCCAAGCAGACCACTGCATGACTCATTTAAGTAAGACTTAAGCTAGACCCAAGGGGTGATGTTCCCCCCAAATCAAAGCATGAAGATCAAGTCTATTGTGTGATTGTCCACCAAATAAATAAGGAAAAGAAAAACTGCTGCTTGGTTTCATAGTACTGTATGTGGGATGTCACTGAGTTCCTACTCGTTACTCTGACTTCAGTTCTCTTTCTCTCCTTTTTAAAGTTTTTCTTTTGTCTGATCCTTTTGACTCCCTATCCCTAACAGCTTTTCCACTAATACTCTGCCTCCAGAAAAAATACTGGTCTGCCTGAATGGGCTAGTCGTATTTTTCACCGGGCATAGCAGAGCTGTTGTTACATTTTTCTGCTGGTCGTCTTTATTTTCTTTTTCCCAGACCTCGTGTGGTAGGTTTATTGTTCTAGTTCTTCTCCTATATCAATAGAAGTGTTTACTACAGCTCTTGCCACTTTCTTGTGATCTCTCTCTAAAACTTTCTCTAGCCTGAGTGTACACATCCCAGCGCCCCTCTTGTGTGACTGTTATTTGTATTCTTCACCCTCAAACACTTTCTTTAATTGATCTGCTTCTAGACCCAAGATAATAGTGTATTTCTAAGGATTCCAAAATAATCTGCTTTTATCCTTCCATCAGTGGTTTGGTCACTTGTTCTTTGAAAACTTTGTAATGTCTTTTTCGGTATGTTTTGAGACTTACCAAAGAGTGGCAGGAGTTCATCTGAGATATCAAAGACTGAACCTCTAGTATGTATGTTTTTTAAAACCTAGAATATACCTTGCCACAGGCTTTTATGAGGGGTCAGAGTTAAAGACATGGGAGTATGCTTTTGGGGTAGATCACAACCCTGCCTAGCCTATAATAAAAGTGTTGTGTTTTTGTAACTAGTTAATGACACTTTTGTGATGCATTTCTGCATAAGAGATGCATTCATTCAGCAGACTTTTTTTCCCTCTCTCTAAAAAACACTTAGGTGTGAATGTGTGCTTCTTTCTGTTTAGTTTATCTGTTTTCCCACCATGTGGGTGCTCAGTTACCTGGCAAATGTAGACAGTGCTGCTGTAGAAAACCATGCCGGGAGGACACGTGCGCATGATGCAAGTGAGCTGGTGGGTTCTGGGGTGTCCTACTGCACAAAGATAGGTTTAACAGTCCTTTATCTCATGTTCTAGACCCACTTCTTCATAGAGTGGAAAAGAGACTTCTAGTTTTGCATAAATAATTTGTGTTGACCTAGTCTGCTGATAGGAAAACTGCAGTTAAAACTTTGCTAAGGTCCACCCACAAAGTTGCTGATTGGTTACAAGTCCGTTCTTGTTACACAATTTAGCAGTGAGTGCTTTGTTACTTCTGAGATTAAGTATTCTTTGTAGATTTTTGTTCTTGAGTTATAGCTGCTATGGCTTGACACTGGCAATTGGTAATAAAATTGACTGCTTTAGGGGAAGTAAGGTGCTTTATGCCTGATTTCAGTTGTTAGTGAAGGAAAACGTCAGTGCAACTGTTTCTCTTTGGGAAGAAGGAGGTGTGTGTAAAGCACAATTTTATGTGGGAGTGCTTTGGACTTACCTTCATCTTTAGGTAACAGTTGATGTGTTTTACTTTTAAAACAGCATCTGTCATGAAGGAACAACTTGAACAACTGACGAAAAAATACAGCAACGTTACTTCAGTTCATATGGATGTCATTAAGCACGAGGAAAAGCTGTCCTCTTTGGTGAAGAAACATGACCTTGTGATCAGGTCAGAATTCTGTGTAGAACATGATAGGCTCAACCCTAAGTCATGCTGCTTCTTTCTCCTAGTCCAACATGGTAACTTTTTTTTTAATGCCCAAGAACTAGGGTCATATTTGTGTATGTAAATAGTTGTAACTGGCCACTGCCTTCTCAGGTAGCCAGGCATCAGGACTTTCAAAGGGGCTTTGACTGCAGCATCTTTTTAGAAGCATTCACTAGCCTTCTTAGTGTGAGGGGCCAGTTGTGTCCACCAACGTATGTGTTCCTGGGATCAAATTTGCATATTTGCAAGAGGAGGCAAAATTCTGACATCTTGGTCATTTCTCTTAAATATCTCATTAAGAAAGATTTCTTTCCAGGTATTGAAACGGGAGGAAATGACTTCATAGTCCTTGCCATTTTGTCCCTTTTGCCACAGATGTCATGAGTGTTGTTTCCTTTCCAGGTAGAGCATGCTTTTCACAAAGTACTTCAGCAAGATCATTGTAATGCAAGCTTTCTCAAGGATGGTTTTACAGTTTTGCATCTTCTAAACCTCCAGCATGCCTGTTTAGAAGGTGGCCTTGAAAAGAGTTCAGTGGTTTGTTTTTTATAAAGAGAAGTGTGACAAAAGGTGCTGTCTAAAGAATGATTCCCCTATTGCCCTGTGCCCTGTTCTGAGTGCATACAATAATGCTCTTCTGAGTAGCATCGGAGGGTAGCATTTCACTTATGTAGGTATGAAACTGCTCAGGGCAAGGCAGGTATGACTGTTGCATTTACTTGAGCTCTTCTGTAGGCATACAAAAACCATTTGTGAGTGTCTTTCCAGTGACAGCATAAGTAACTGGTCGGATTTTGATGTTGCTTAATTCTTCATTTGTAGTTTGCTGCCTTATTCAGCACATCCTTTGGTTGCTAAGAAATGTATTGACAACAAAGTGAACTTGGTAACAGCCAGTTACTTAACACCAGCTATGAAAGAACTCCAGGAGAGGTAAGTATGACACTAGCATCTCCCTGGTGTTGCTTCCTTCTTTAGTGCATTATCTGAATATTTTGCAGTCTGTTACACCTGCAGCACTTATTGTGAATTACTGTTTTCTGCATTCTTTCTCCCTCCCTTTCTATGATGGAGGACTAAATACCTTTCCCCAAAGTTGCATGTGGAGGCTGTGGCAGAGTGGAGAAATGAGTGCATACCCCATTCTGGTCAGACTAGTGCTCTAAACACGGGAACGTACTCTTCTGCATATCCCATCTTATTCCATGTTAATGTGCCTTACCCTCTCTCCTCAGACTTGTTAGGGTGTTTGAGCTGGGCTGATATTCAAGCTGAGCAGCTGGGCTGTCCTGTCCTACCAGTGACAGCAAGCTTCTTTGTCATCCTTCACATTCCCCTAATAAAAACTCTTTCTTGGCTTATTGTATCTACAGTCATATACTCCTTCATGCCACCTTCTTTTGGACAGGCCCACTATATTAGTCTCAAATTGGTGACAGTTCTAACTATTCTAGTGTTTCTGTTGTCCTACTTATGTGATTGGAAGTCGTTTTGGGCATGGAGCTTCATCTAGGTGCTCCTCTCAGTCATGGTACTGGAACCTCTGAAGTGAATTCAAGTGAGTGAGATGAGAATTGTACGTGCTGTGTCTCTACAAAACATAAAACAGAGAAAGGTGGACAGGTAGAGAACTAGAGTTCCAGACAATTAGGGATGTTTAGGGGCTTCTCTCTCCTCCCCTTCTTGCTGTGAATGCCAAGAGGTCATATCACATTCTCAAAAAAAAAAAAAAAAGAAAAAGACACTTCTCATTTGTCAAAACGCAAAGTGATTTTGAAAATAAAATAAGTCACCTCAGTTTGTGGTGGTAACTGAGCTGCTCTGGGAGTGTAGGCAACTGTTAAAAAAAGAAAACCCAACTGCTTGTAATTTGGGAAAGTAGGCCTTTCAATCTTTCTCCCCCACAGGAGCTGTTTAAGGCAATCATGACATGCTGTCCTCTGCATTACGACCTTCCTACATTATAGCACTGTCCACGAGAATGTGGGATATGGAGTAGCTGGTAGAAATTTCTTTTTCCACCAGCCCCTAGATGTTGCAGCAAAGTAAGAGAAACCAAGGCTACAATGACTCTTAGACAATTGTCACCGTTCAGGTTTTAACAACTGCTTCTGTTTTTTTCCACAAGCTGCAGACAGAGCCCAGAATTTACTGTGTTGGGGAAAGTTCGCTGGGCCTTTGTTAGACAGATTTCCTGAATAAAAGGCCAGTAATAGTGAATATTCTGACAGCTCTGCATTTCTGTAATTTTTAGCGTAGAAGCTGCTGGTATTACAGTTATCAGTGAAATGGGTTTGGATCCTGGTCTTGACCATATGTTGGCGATGGAATGTATTGACAAGGCAAAAGAAGTTGGTGCTACGGTAAGGTTGGCAGGTAGTGCATAGTTCTGCCAAGATTTTATTAGTAAAGTTGTTCCTTTAACACCAGCCAGTTTTGGGGCATGTCACTGATGTGTAATGGACTCTGCATACCTTACTTTTTCTGATGCTTGGAATTTGGTGTCAACTAACCCAATTAGTGAGACCATCAACTAAGATGGCTTTGCCCCAGTGTATGTTTTGGTTTCCTCTCCTTTACGGATGGTGCCTTAAGTGTGACATCTTGACACTGTTGCTCAGTGAAATTCTTTAGGTTTCCCCTGTCCACTGTAGATTTGATTTGGCCCATTTGGGGCATAACATCAATAGAAAGTTTAAGAACTAATGGGGATTCTGCAGGGTACCTCTGTTCTGTTTGCATCCTGGTCTGTCTTCTCTTCATCGTTTCTTTCCTGTGGATAACTCTGACAGGTTGTATCCTACACTTCTTTCTGCGGTGGCCTACCAGCTCCAGAGCACTCTGACAATCCTCTGAGATACAAGTTCAGCTGGAGCCCACAAGGAGTGTTGCTGAATACAGTTCAGTCTGCTACGTATTTAAAAAATGGAGAGGTGAAGTAATCCTAACATTTCCATTTAAAGCCAGACAAAGAAGGTGGAATTGGGCTAAGGAGGGAATTGGGATTTGTAAGCTGCTGTGTTTACTTTCAAGCTGGTTACAGTCAGTTGCCTAAGCAAGTTGCATACATCACTTAATCCTATGTTTGGAGTGTGGTGGTGCCTGGCTGCTGCCAGCTTAATTCTTACTTGCTGTATGGAATCTGATTGCAATGAAGGAGCATGCTCTAATGAATAAAGCACTGGATTGAGGTTGGTGTTCTGGGTTCAGCTTCCATCCCTTTTGTATGTTGCTTTTGCCACTTAATTGCCCTGTCTTTGGCTCTGTGAATAAAAGGTGAGAGTGCATCCTTCAACTTGCTTTTCTGTCTAGTCATGTTTGTAAACCAAACAGCTTCATTCTGTACTTGCACAGTGTACAGCAGAACTCTTTGATTTCTTTTTCTTTTGATGCAATCTGTAATACCAGTAACCCACTGAGTGGGTTTTGTGAAAGTGTACAGTGCTTTCTGATGTGTTTTATATAAGCTCTGTTTTGCTCTTTGTGCAGGAGTCATTAGAGTAGAGTTAACCTAGCAAATGTCACTGCATCTGTTTTATGGAAAGATTGTAACTGATTTGTGCAAAGCTATTGCAAGCCATTATCACATTTCTGCTTTCCAGTCCTATCTGTTTGATCATTCCCACTTGCTCAGAACAGTTACTGAGCAGAGGCTCTTCAAATGTCAAGGAGACTGTCTTGTATAACCACTGTAAAGTTTAGCTAATTATCTAAACTTTTTGATCTGTAGAACTGAGAAATCTTTTGAGATGTTTTATCATGACATTTTGGTGCTCTAGTGTTCTTACTGCAGTAAGAAAGGAGAAACTCGGGGATTGCACATTGGATCATTATTTAAAAAGCAACAACACATAGTTACAAGTTTCACATGAAAGGGTCTCTTGGAGAATATGAAAATGTTTCTTACTTAATTCTGACCTGGTTCACCCATTGCTAGGAAAAATTAGATCAAGTATATGAATGATTCATTATGAGAGCACTATGCAAACTTGTCAGTAAATTGTACAATTTTTCCTCCTTGCCACTAAATCCTTAGCTGTCTTTGACTGTTGTACAGGATTCTTCCACACTAGTGTCTTGCCTGACAAACACAATAAGATCTTTCGGCATTGCTGCAGACTTCATTGACTTCATTGCTTTAGTCTTTCTTCTAGAAGGAAACCTTGCCGCTTTGCTCAGAAGTAACAAAATGGAGTTTGTATTGATGCTGTGTAGCAGATCTGTGTATTGCCTGCTTGAAGGAAGTGGGGTTCAAGGCTTTGGGTGGGAGTAATAATAGAATTAGTCAATTTTATTTTAAATGTTTTCCTTCCAACAGTGCGTTCACTCTGTGCTTTGTAGCTGCAAGTAAAGATACACACGGGCAGCAATTTTATATCAGTGTGATATCCCCTGATTTATTTTAATCTTTAAAAAAAAAGAAACAAAATCCCATCCTTCTGTTTACATTTGCCTTTTCCTCCCCAGTAAAAAAAGAGAATAAAAAAATAGACCAAAAAGCAGGGAGCCTATGGGCAGAAGCTCCCTTCACACTGGTGTAGTGTGGGGAGGTGCTCCAAAATTACACTAGTGTAAGTGAAATGGGAACCTGTCACCTTAATATAAATGCAGCAGGAATTAACAATGTGTGTGAGAAGGATGTGGCTTGTTTTAGCCCTTTGATTAGTAATGACTGACATAGTGCATGCTCCTCCATCACAGGATATGCTTAAATGGCTTGTGCAACTGCTTTATTTAGATTGGGCCTTTGTTTGCACCAGAAACACTGTGCATATTGTTCCTATTTTGAGCACACTTCATCTTTTCTGTTGTAAAATAAATTAAATAACATTGCACTGAAATAATATTGCTGTTCTTTCACAAAATTTAGATTATCAATATTCCAGCTGGAGGAGCATTACTTGATTCTGTTACTCCGATGGATTTTTTCCCAGGATTAAATCTTGAAGGTTTTCCTAACAGAGACAGTACAAAATATGCTGAGCCGTATGGTATTCAGACAGCTCACACTTTGTTGAGAGGCACCTTAAGATACAAAGTAAGTTGTTGTTGTTATTATTATTAATTATTGTTTTACTCAAGAGGTGAATGTTGTCATTTCAAGAGAACTATGTATTTAAAAGTCAGTCTTTTGTAGCTCTGTACTTGCTATTTATGAGCTCTCCACTGTCCTGATTGAGAGATAATTGAAAGCACTTTTCTCATTTTTTTAATGTAGCTTTACTTGGTTTATTTAACAAGTGTTTGTTGCAAACCGGAATAATAGTTTTACTTGTTTTAGGCAGCTGGTCAGTTAGCTTGCATAGTCCTGTATCTGTGTTTCTTTTTTCTCTCTGGATCTGTATTTGGTGTCAGATCAATAGAAGATTTAAAAAAAAACTTAAATAAATCTGACAGGTTTGTGTGATGTGTGTTGCTGTTATGTATTTTTAAGACTTGATCTATTCTCTTAAAGTTGATGAAAATTTGAAGTTAACAGTTGGTCGCTTACATTCCTATGAAAAACATAATGTAAAAATCTCAATGAAAATTACGGTTTTCCATCAAACTGAGAAAGTCTTCCATTAAGTAACTGGAAATCTTGAATTTGAGCAGCTTTAACATTTTGGTCAGTGAAGTAAAATGTTAAGGAGATAAATGTGTTTCCCTTCTAAATGATAGACTATTTTCCTTTCATTTGTTAGGTGCATGAAGCAGAATCAAAACATAATATTTTTTCTTTCAGATTTCTTTTTTTATTATTTTGTTGGTTAATATACGTTAAGAAGGAATAAATCTAAAACCATATTGAAGGCTTGAAAAAGCTTTTATGGATGTCATGATGTATCTATTGAATTAAGGTTTACATCAAGGTTTAAGTTATTGTTGTTTTGTGCATGGCTCGAGGAATGATGCGTATGTCCTTTCCCTCTTAATTCCTCTGTTGCAATACAACAGGATTTTTTTCTTTATTTCTGGGTGGGAGGCTTGCTTTAGCAACAGAAGATGGAAGGCTGATGTGGGGAAATAAGGGTTACAAATTGCAATAGCTCTCTCTTTGTCAGTCTAGATACAATCTCTTGTTCAGAAGCTAAAAATATGTGGAAGGCATCTATCTCGTCATGAAGTCTTAATAGGACAGTATCTACTCTTCCATTTGGTGCCTGGTAAAATTTTCTTTTGTCTAAGTGTTAGCACAAGGAAAAGCAAAAATGTCAGGGTGACAATGGAGAGTTGTTATCAATGTGCTGCAAGAGTGATGTTTCTGTGGTTAGTGCTGTTTTCTTAACCCCCAAAGCAAGTCCATCACTTTGGGTTGGGGTGATGCTGGTAGGGTTGTGTGGAAGAGCTTGCCATACCTCTGCCTGCATGGTACCTACATGCCAGAGCATAGTGCTGAGCAGGGCAGAAGTTAATGTTGGCCCTTTGCACATGCTGCTGTGTTGCAGAGCAGAAAGCAATCCATTCAGTGTGGAGGCTAACATCTCCTGAGAGTGCCTTTTATTTTATTTTATTTTAGCTAATGGAGTCAGATTAAAATGAGGTGTCACAGAAGGATCTCACTGCAAGGCCATCTGAGCTGATAACCTAGTGCTGGTGGAGGTGGCTCCTAAATATAATTAGCCCTCTTTCAGGGTGCTTATTTCCACCATTCTGCTTGCTTACAGTGTTTCTGGTCACTTGCATGTAACTGTTTTCAGGTATCCAGCAGCCGTGTGGGAGTGTTTACAGGATACAAACGAAATGAGCAGAAACCAGTTGAGACTTCTTTTATTGTGCAGCCTATTGCAGCCTTTGCCATTCCTTTTAAATACCATTCCACTGCTGTCCTGGTTTTGTCTCTGATATTCCAGAAGGAAAGATACAAACACACAGGATTCTTGTCTCTAAAGTCAGTTTATCTGATGTCCATACAATCACACTGCTGTAAAACTGGGGTGAGCCGAGTTCAGAGTTGGGCTCTCTGTGTTCAGTAGTTTGTTTATGGGCCAGCTGGCTGATATAACCCTGTCTGTAATGATGTGCTGGAGTTTGAACTAGTGCTGGCCAGCTTAGCCCTCTGATCTCATGAACCAGTGCTACTTGCCATGGAAGTATTGATGGCAGAATAACAATAAGTCATTAAAGAGGGTATTGAAAAAGTAGGGGGAGGGGTGGAGAGGGGCTGAGGAAGGTACCACTCTGTAGCAGTAACCCCACTGGCATCGTGTTATTGTGGCTGTCTTCCCATGGGAATAATGCTTAACACTACCATGGTTGTGTCCACCACTACATTCAAACCAAGGAGAAATATTCACCTCAGTTTCAAGTGATTATTTTTTTTAACCATGTTATTCTTTTATTTCAGGGATACTCTAAAACTATGGGAGGCTTTGTAAAACTAGGATTAATTAACCCAGATCCTTATCCTTTGCTAAGCTCAACCACACCACCTCTAACCTGGGTGAGTTACTGTGCTTACTCTACATTCTTTCCCCTGTTTTATTAATGTTCTTCTTATTGCTAGGCTTGGGTGAGCTTAGCAATGGGAATCTTGTATTGCATCCTGGTCTTCTCTGCTTTTTGTTCCTGGAAATTAGGAAGATTTTCTTCAGCAGGAATGTAATACAGTGCTGGAACAGACTCCCCAGAGACTCTGGAGTCTCTCTTGCTGGAGGCTTTCAGGACTCAGCTAGACAAAGCCATGGCTGACTTGAGTGCTGGTGGTACTTCTGCTTCAAGTAGGGTGTTGGGCTAGATGACCCTCAGAGGTCCCATACAATATTTTTATGCATTGTCTTGAATTTTCTGTTAGTCAGAATCCAGCCCTCAGTGCTGTGAGTTTGCAGTGTCCATATTGGTACTGGCCCATCATCTTCAGTGTAAAAGTATTTTTTATGGCATCAAGAAGTAAGAGATCATGCCTAAATGAGTATATTAAAATATTTTTTTTGTTAAAACTCCGTACAAGCGTTCTTTTTTGTCTTCTGTTATCCTGCTTTTCTGTGTTGCTTGCTGATGCCTCGCTTCATCTTAATCTCAGTTAAGGTATGACTCCTATGATGTGCTGCTGTTACATTTGACAATCAATGTTTTGGTTGTCCCTGTGGGCAAAACAGGGAATTTCATATTTCAGTATGGTGTAAAGAGAGCTGAATTTACAAACAGCTTACTACTTGTCAGGTCTGTTTGTCTGTCTTGTGAGAAATTTTTCTTCCATTTTGCAAACACCTGAAAGAGTAACTTTGTTTATTACTCAGATGAACAAAATTCCGATCTGTCTCCTGTTTCCTTCCTTAACCACCAGGTTTATGCTGTGTGATGATCTGAGGAGAGCACAGTATTTTTCTGATGATGCCCTTATTTCAAGTTAAGAATGTGTTGAGTGTTCTCAAAATCAAAAAAGCACATGGTGAAGAGGCCCAGTCTTGCTTGTCTCTGACCAGCATACACATACACAACACTTCCCATCTTCCCAAACTCAGGCATTTTTGGGCTGCCGTATGGGCTGCCCTTTCAGCAGTGTGTCCATTCCAGTGACTGTAAAATGGTCCACCAGCATCATAAAATGGGCTAGGAGTTACTTTTACTTTTTTTGAGATGATTTTTGTCCACTTTCAATTCTAGGATTGATATCTTCCACTTTTCTTTACAAAGATGGCTAGAATTTCCAGTCTTTCTGGTCTCAGTGAATAAGGATACAGTGTCATCTGTGAAAAGAACTATAAACTTATTAGTCTCAGTGCAAACCGTATGTCAGCGATGTTGTTACATCTTGGTACTTTCCTTTTATCTCCTCTGCCTTGTGTTTTTAGTTTTCTTGTAAATAGGCTAACCTGAGCTTCTAAACAGACTCTGCAGTTCTTGCTTGCTTTATATCTTGTTCATAGCTCCGTTTATTATCTGTCTTGCTGTGAATGAAGCAAGCAATAAGTAGCATCTAGATAGCACAAAATGACCTTCAGATATGCGCAAAAATCTTCAGAAAGCTTTTTGGTAATATTCCCAGGATTGCCAGAGCCTTGTTCATCTCATCAGTCTGTTTCCTTCCTTTTCAAAGGGACATTCTCCATTTCTAGACCAGCTGAAAGATACCCTTAAGTTCCTGACTTTCTGGCTGTCTCCAGGTGGCTTCTCTTTCACCCTAACATCATCTTCCCAGTGTACCCTTGTTTATGCAGATTTCTATGTTCTTTCTTCACTGCCAGAGGAAGGGATAAGACTAAAAAGTAGGGGGAAGCAGCTGAGTGGTGGGGTACAAAGTATTTTAGGAAAAGATCACTTGTCGTGATTAAAAATCTCAAACTATCTCACTTTCCCTGTACACATAACCTGTCTTCTCAGAAGTCCTGGATATTAACTGAGCTTGGTGGAGCAGTGGGTTCTTGAAACCTTGACTGAAAAGGAGTGGGAACAGATGTCAGGCCTTCAGGAACTTTTTTTCTTTTCTTTTAATACAGAAAGAGCTCATGTGCAAACTGGTTGGAATTAAGCCACCTGCTGAGTACCACGTTCTTAAAGAAGCTGTATTTAGCAAACTGGAAAAGGACAAAAGTCAGCTGGAGGCAGTGGAATGGTAAAATGTCCCAGTGATTTTTTAAAGGTTTAAAAAAAAAAAGAAAGTTTTGCAATTCTACCCATTTTGGTCCATGTTGAGACTGTTAAACTGGTATGCTGAAAAAGCTGGAAATTACAAAACTGAGACTAAGCTGTTGATCGGCAGTGATCAATGTCTGTCTCATTTCTTCTGCCAGGCTAGGTTTATTGGGAGATGAACCAGTTCCAGCAGCAGATTCCATTGTGGGGGCTCTTGCAAAGCACATGGAGAGGAAGCTGCCCTTTGGTATGTGAGAAATTCTTCTTTTTCATGGCTTTGAGTGGAACAAGTCAATATCTCTTATCAGCCTTAATTGGATTAGTTTGTTCACCTTCATTAATAAACCTTCACGTTAGGTTTTTTAATGTCTTGTGATGTTCTCTACTCCCCTAGTTTATCCTTTGCTTTCCCTGTTACATTTTTAGTTTCATCTTAATATTCTGTATTCCTTAATAGTCCCTATATTAAGTCACTTCCCTGATACACATGCTGTGTATGCATAGTGCCTTGCTCATCAGGAACCTCATCTTGATATGACTGAAATACAAGCAATGAATAGTTTGCATGCTCTTCTCTTAGGCGCTGGAGAGAGAGATATGATCGTTATGAGAAATGAAATAGGTCTCAGGCATCCTTCTGGTCATTTGGAAGACAAATTTGTCGATCTGGTTGTCTATGGTGATAACAAAGGATATTCTGCCATGGCTAAAACAGTAGGATACCCAACGGCTATTGCTGCTAAGATGGTTCTAGATGGTAAGTGACTGTTCGGACTTCAGTAACAGTATTTCAACCCTCTGTATCTTCCTGCCTGTAGAAAGCAGATGTATAGTGTTTCTGAAGTGTATATATGTATATTTTTTAAAATTTATCAAACTTTTCCTGTCTTTACAGGAATTTTTAATCTGCATGTTTGGAAGTTTCAGTGACAACTCTCAATTTAATACTTAATCTATAGATATTTTTAGTCATTTAATCTTAAATGTTTCACTGGTGTAGAGGAGACCTTTAGCAAGGTAAATTACAGCTGATTATGCCACAGTGAAGCAGGCTAACATATACCTGTGCTGAACAAACTGGTGACTTCCTGCTTTCTGGACTGATGAAATCTGAGGCTTGGGGCATATTACCTGATCATGTTGTGTATTTCTAAACAGGCAGACTCTGCCTAGTCATCACCGTGTTTAAGGAAATAGTGTGATTTCCCTTTGCTTGCTCTTAATCTCTAGAACTTGATTCTTCTCTGGCTAACTGAAATGAGCAAAAACTGTAGGTTTTTTTTTTGTTGTTGTTGTTATTTAAAAAAAACAACCACCCAAACTTTGGACGTTTAGATGCTTTTCACCTAACTGCAGTTGCACAGCTCTATGAATTAAATTCAAGCTGTGTATGCTACTGTGTGTTTCAAACTATTTTTTTCCTTATTCGATACAGTACTGATGCTGTGTGAGAACATAATGCCAGTGTTGATAAATCTGCCTGTGTATAGATGTAAAAAGTATAAAAATGAATATTTATATAACTGCAAGTTGATGTTTGCATTTGCGGTGGGTTGACCTTGGCTGGCTGCCAGGCACCCTCCCAGCCGCTCTCCCACTCCCCCTCCTCAACAGGACAGGGGGAGAAAACAAGATGAAAAAGCTCATGAGTTGCGATAAAGACAGGGAGATCACTTGCCAGTTACCATCACGGGCAAAACAGACTCATCTCGGGGAAAAATTAATTTAATTTGTTGCCAATTAAAATAGGTTTGGATAGGGGAAAAAAAAAAAAGACAAATTGCAACACCTTCCCCCCCTCCCTTTTTCCCAGGCTCAAATTCACTTCTCCATTCCTGACTCCTCAGCCTCTTCCCTCTGGCCTGAGCGGCGCAGCGGGATTGGGAACGGGGCTGTGGTCAGTCCATAACGGCTCCTCTCTGCCGCTCATTCCTTGTCGTGCTTTTCCCCTGCTCCAGGTGGGCTTCCCCACGGGCTGCGGGGGAATCTCTGCTCCGGCGCCTGGAGCACCTCCTCCCCTCCTTCTCCGACCGTGGTGTCGCAGGGCTGTTCCTCACGCTTTTTCCCTCGCTGTTGTGCGGCGTTTTGCCCTTTCTTAACTAAATTTCCCCAGAGGCGCAGCCATCTTGGCCGCGGGGCTGAGCGGTGCCCCGGGGCGGGCGGGTTGGATCCGGCTGGAACCGGCTGTGTCCGGCACAGGGCAGCCCCGGCCGCTCCTCACAGAGGCCGCCCGCCCCGCAGCCCCCCTGTTACCAAAGCCTTGCCGAGTAAACCCAGTAGAGCACTTAACGCTTTTTTTTTCCCTACCTTTACTTCAGGTGAAATAGATGCCAAAGGCATGGTTATACCATTGATGAAGAATGTTTATGGACCAATACTTGAACGTGTTCGGGCCGAAGGCATCGTGTACAGTACTCGCAGTGTTATCAAACAGTAACTGGAAGCGGTGGATTGAATTGGGTTTTGGCTTTGTTTGGTTCCCCCACCCCTCCCCGCCACCTTTAAGAATCTCAGTTTGGACCAGCTAAAGGCAGCACCTGCTGTTTCACACACGAATGGTGCCTTGCATAAAACCGGTCGCCTGACTGATGTAGAAACTGTAGATACACAGATGCATGAATTGTGGTATTCTCCTCTTAAAACTGTTATGCTTTCAAGTCCATGTTTCAGCATCAATCAGATCTTTCCTAAAATATCTTGGGAGGTTTTTTTTTTTTAATTAATAGAGTTTGTCTTCTAAGTGTATAAGGTTATTATTGAGACAAATTTAAGCTGAAAGAAAAAAATCTATTAGTGGATTCTTTTGTAGTGGAAAAGTCTGGTTAATGAATTCCATTGATTAAGTTTAATTGTTCATTTGGTAAAAATAATTTATCAGAATAACAGGGATGAAAGTGATACTTAAATTTTAAGTCTTGTTGTCCCTTTCCCTTTAACAGCATTTGTGAATGTTTTCACAATAACAAAAGGCAAAAAATAGTTTAGAAATTCTGCACTACTAGCAAATAAGATCCTGTTAAATCTTGAAAATGTTCAGTTGTTAAATATTTGAATCCTAGATCTTAATATTTTTTAAATCCCTTTCTTATGAATGTAAACTTAAATTAATTGGAGGAGGGAGGAAGTTTAAAGCAAGCCTCCCCCCATACCCTTTCCCATTACAGAGTGGAAGCTGGTTGCAATATGTTGAAATACCTGCTGTTACGTGTTGCCTTGTGCTGTGAAGACAGCACATTAGCATTTAGCTCTGCAGCTAGGAAGGGCATTCTGAAATACAACACAGTTAATGTGCTTAGAAGCTGCTCCAAATGACATGTTTACTCTTTCCACTTACACTGTGTGCCTCGTCCAGGTTAAGTACTGTTACAAAGGGAATAGACTGTGTAGTATAAGCAGCTTTGAAATGCAGTAGGCTTAGAGGTTTAAATCACTACTTTTTGAGTTAGCTTCTGTCCTTTTGCCATCATGCTTTTGAAGCGTTCATTTGGGAGCCTATCCATATCACTCAGTACAGTGCCACTTCAGAGTGATGAGAGTTAGCCAGCGTACCAGCTCATTTGATGCTAAGTGCTGTGCTGCACAGACGTGCCAGCCCGGCGCTAGCGGCAGTTTAGCCGCATCAGCCCAGAGTTGAGCTGTAGCCTGAGTGCAGCTTCTCTCTGACAAAACAGCAGTTGCCTCCTTCCAGTTCAGGGCTGCTTCTGTGGCTTTTGCTCAGGGATTTCTATGTGACCTTGCAATCAATGCAAGCACGGCTTAGACTTCACCAGTTAGGCCTGTGAGATGCAATGCTGTGGGCAGATGATACCATTTGCACTGGTACCTGTGCAACTGCCTGGAGCTCCCCTTTTCTAAAGCTGAATATGGATGCTGGAAGCCGTCTGCTTTCAACTTTGCTCACAAGCGCACTTTGCTGATAAACGCACAGCCTTTTACCTCCTGAGAAGCGTAGTGCTATTATCGCGGTCCCGAGGGGCTGGAATTCCAGGTGCTGCTCTGCCCAGCAGGACAAGCAGCCATAACAATAGCTGAAGTTTTGATCTCCCAAGTCTTGCTACTCAGGATTTGGATTTTCTTTGTGCATATGTAATGAAGTAGCAACTGTCACAAAGAGGAGGGTTAAAGGAGCCAAAGGGAGAAGGAAGAATGAAGGGCAGAGTATTATTGTCAAAGAGGAGGGCTTTTTATACTGAACCACTGAATGCTTTTGTACTCTCAAATTTGGATTCTGTTACAGTGCCATGCATGTTCTGAGTATTGGATGAAATCCTGGCTCCACTAGGTTGCTTTGCTTCCTGCTGACCTTACAGGCTCTTGGACTATTGTATGGCAGGTATGTGCAGCTGGGGTAAGGATGGAGCCTGCAGTGAATGTTCTGTTCTCTGCTGCCTCCTCCTTCCCCCAGGCAGATTAAAGGCCTACAACTAAGGGTTAAAATTAGACTTGTATCTGCTGGTCCCTTCCAGTCCAGTGCTTGGTGAGACCAGGATTTCACTTGAGAATCCTCTGTTCCCTCCTTTGCCCCACAAATACACAACCAGGGAGTTGTGATTCTGTATATATGCATGCACCTTGCTTGCTTTTCTGACTAGGAAATGCAGTATGCAAAGAAAATTGGAACTTTTAAAAAGCGTGTAATCTCTTTGGAGCACAAAAAGAATGAGCACTACAGAGTGTTTTCTTCAAGAAACACTGCTACTATTTTTAAACATTTTGTATCGGAATATATTTCTGTTTCCCAGTGCAATGCTGCTTTTTGTTTTGTAAGTTTAGACTTAAATGAATTAATTGCTCAGCTTTTGTATGAAGATTATAGACTTCTCAGTTCTCTTTGCATATTATTGGAAAGATAATTGTATCTTACACGCAAGATTGCTTGAAAAATAAATCTGAAAACCTGTGTTTCATTGTCATGTCATCTTTACAGTCTAATGAGGTGTATATGAATGGGATTTGTTTTTTTACATAGGTGGTTATATTGAAAGGGTGTCTACACATGGACTTCTCTATCTACATGAAATACCTTTCCATACTTCTTGCTAGACTCACAAGAGAAGACTCGTCAAGGATTGTTTAAGCATCCACATCTAACACCCATATATATATATTTATATACACACAAATATATATCTGTATCTAGACATCATCTTCAGCTATAATCTTGAGATGCAATTTTTTTTTTAGCACATGTTTTGTGCTTGGGCACAAGGACAGCTACTTAAGTGGAAAGCTGCAGAACAGTAGATGTATAATGTCTCCCTGTACTCCAGGAAGAAAAGAAATGAAGGCTTGGTGTCTCACTGCCTATCTCAGCTTGAGGGCCTTGCTCAGCTGAATACGTGGTTTGGTTTCTGCTGTCATTGCCTGGGCTGAAAGGCTCTTAAGTTGTTTGCTCACATCAGGCTGCAAGGAACAGATTGTCACTGTATGTCTCTCTCTCATTTTTTAATTTTGGAATTTAGTCTAGTGCCAGCTCTTCATGACAGGTAAGATCCCAGTTTCTTTCTGAGATGGAGGTGCTCAAGCCTCGTTGCACTCAGACTCCCTTCTTTGCCTCAATGTTTCATGTTCTCTCTGCCCTGGATATTCCTGTAGATGAGAATTACATCCCTTCTCAGGGACTGGACCACAAAAGTGTGACTGCTGGACAAAGGGCATGTGCTCATGGCACAATAGCTGTTTAAGGGGAAAAAAAATCTGGGGTAAAGTGATTGTGATTAGGCTGGAAAACTAATGAGGAGGGGCAGGAAAAAGAAATTTAGCTTTGAGTGTCCAGCAGAATTAACCAAGGTAAGTCAGACCATCTCAAATACACTGTGACTAATTACAGTGTCACAGGATGTGACTTTGCTAAAACAAGGGAATGAGTTCAGTAAGCCAGAAGGGTTTGTTTTTTTTTTCCTACTTTTTTAGTTCTAAAAAGAAAAGAATGCAATAGGAAACATAGGGGAATCAGGTGAAATGTGGCCAAATGTCCTGAGAGACTTCTCTTCCCTCTTGTCCCTTTGAAAGGCAAGTCCCTAATCCATCAAAGCACAAACCTGTGTAACAGAAATGGGTGCTCAGACCTTTGCCTTGCTGCAGGAACGCAGTGAAAACCAAGACTAACCTGGGGTGCCTCAGACTTACAGTAGTAGTTGGGCCCCCGTTTCTGTTTTTAATCCCAACAAGACAACACAGCTCCTCTCCTCCCCAGCCCAGCTTTTCTTATGCTTCAGAACAATTAGAGAGAGAAAAATGAGTTTAACTTTGCTAAACTCATCTTGAAGTAAGCATTTACCACAGAAAATTTCAAGCCATGTGAAATAACACACATTATCCTAGGATGTCGCAATGAACTGTGCCAGGTAAAGCATTGTGATAAAATATTGCTAACAACTAGCTTAGTCAACTGACTTTCACAGTCCATACTAAGGTCTTTAACTAATATGCTGTTGTACTTGTAGCTATGAGTTTGTATGACTTCTAGTCCTCATTTATTGCTGGCTTTTGTAAAGCTTTTCCATAAGTATTAAATCTCAACACCTCAATCACTAAAAAGTTGGTGATGTTAGTAAATGACTTTTTTTTTTTTTTTTTTTTTAACTCTCTACTTACCTATGATTTCTTAGGAGGAAGCTCACTAACCAAGTTTTCCTTGCCACACATCTTACAGCTTTGTAAAAAACATAAATCTTAAATGGACATTGTTTATTAATATCCTACTTCTTGCAGGATATATACATAACATCTTTTCCACACTTGACCCAGTTTGAGAAGGCAAGCTATATGTCTTTTGAGTCTGTAGCTTGGATTACAGGAAAAAAATTAATTAGAATATGGCCTTTCTCTGAGAGAGGAACTGACACGCATTTATTAAAATCTGTAATCCATCATGGTTGAAGATTATAGAAGATTTTTATTTTATGATTCTTATTTTTTTTCTAGATCAGAACCAATATGTGTGAGTAAAGAGATTATCCTAAGCACTTACGTTTTAAATAACTTGTCAGCATGCTAAGATGATGAATGTGATTACAAACATCTCTGGAAGAAACCTGGAACAACAGCTGATTCCTTGGATTATAATTTTAAAATGTCTGCAAAACATTTAAGTTGAAAGGAACAGTTATATCAAGATGGGATTTTTAGAAAGGAGGATTCTTTTTTTGCTTTTGGTCCAGAGAGACTTGAAAAATGTAGTAGAATTAATTAGCCTAAAAAAAACTTTGTATATACGACTATATGAAACTGTAAATACATTAATAGACAATATCAAAATAAAAAGCATCAAGTTAAGCAAGGGTACAAGCCAGTTTTCCCAAAGAAAAGGCTGGAGAAGTAGCACACGAGCATTATAGTTTCTCTTATTGTGTGCTAATGTGGTGAAGTGCAGAAGTACAAGCTAAGAAGATTATGGAATATGGTTTGCAAATGGCCATAAGATCACAATTAACCTCTCTCATATGGGCACCCCTACAGATTAAGAAAGGAAAAATTGTTTCTGTATTTTTGGAATGAGAAGGGGGGGAATTATATAATATCACTGTCCTCGTTAGCCTAGATGTGCAAATGGAGGGTGTTGGTCAACCTGAGTGCTTTAGAGGAAGTAGTAAGGAACCCCCAGGCCACCCGGAAAAAGAAGATATTCCTTCCTCAAAGAGCAACTGTTAGACGCTTTTGTATATATCCACTTTGTGCCTGAAAGCTGTGAAGAATGTGCATGTATAACTCAACAGTGTTACAAAAATGCGTATCGTTTGAGACAATGAGCCCATTCTGTACATTTGTAACAACTCTTTTCACTCCCAAAATAACACAAATGTAGTAAGGAAAAAAAAAAAAATCTAGATCCTATTCTTCAAAGGCATTTAACTTGGCTAGGGATACATTGCAAGTTGGCTTGCACTTAGAAATCAGATCTCAGTCCCATTCTTCCTGGACTTCAGAATTAGCAAATATGCAAGGTATGACAAAGACCACAGGGGAAGAAAAAAAAAAAAAAAAAAAAAAAGAGAAAAAGCTGAATAAAGATGTCTTGGATCAGGAAAGTAGGTTCCCTCATTTCTGAATTATTCAATCAACTAGTTACGGCTTTGAACTAAAGAGGCAAGTACTAATATCTGCAGGCACGTGGCTGCACCCCTGGCCCGCGGCTGAGCTACCTGCACAGATCCTGAGACACTGCTGGGCACGAGAGGGGGAACGGCCGAAGAGAGCGAGAGCGAGCAGGTGACAGCTGTGACGAAGCCTGCCACGAAGGCTGGCTGCGTTTCACGGGGAGTTACGCGAGGGAAGGCCAAGCTCTGGTGGAGACCTTTTGGAAAGAAAAGCTTGCAAGGCAAGAACTACCAAGGTAACTGTGTTGGTAATACCATGTATGGCTGAGACGATCTAAGTGGCAGCATCAGAGGTTTCACATTTGGGTATGGCTGTAACAAAACTGAGGCCCATGAAGAAAAGGTATTTAGGTTGTTTATGTGCAAAGAGACAGAGAGCAGGCTGGGGAAACATTTCATGTATCAACAGCATAAGGATTTTTTTTAAGGTTTCCGCTGTTTAGATTCCGCTAAATCTGAATTTGTTTTGGCTTTGTTGCAGCTCCACCTATCCTCAATCCCACACTGCTGAAGGTGTCTAGATCGATCTGCTGACACAGAGTTCCCTCACATACCCTTGCCTTTGGAATCAGTCGACTAAAATCTACAAGACTGCATCAGGTCCGTCTTCTCCTATCCTTAGGTTCCATCTTAGAGAGTGTCCGTTAGTTTCTGTGGCATTCTAGTCCAGAACAGTATCTTTGCTCTCAATATTTCTATGTAGCAATTGAAGGTACCAAAGTGAGAAAACAGTTACTCTCATGGCCTGTGGTAGTTTTAAAGAAAGATCTATTCCACTCCAGGCTCCTTCACCCTTCTCAGTGCTGCAACCTTCAGTACAATCAGTATCTTTTCTTGCCGATTGAGAAGGTTACAGAAAACAATTGAGTGGCCAAGTTGAAACATTTTGCTTTTGTTCTTGCAGAGATTACTTGCCTTATTGCTGCCCAGAGTTTGGCTTTTGCTTTGCCAAAGGAGGCAGCAAAGAGCTCAGCTGCTGAATGAATGATCTGATGCAAAGCCAGCACTGAGAACTCTTGTGAGGGGGCAATTAAGGCAATTTGGAGGCCTGGGACAGCCCATTAGCCTGTGGGCGACCAGAATGGGAGATGTGCAAGGAGAGGCTAAAAAAGGAGCTAATGTAAACACTGGGGGTACGGGTGGAAGTGGAGCAGAGATCAAATAACAAAAAAGTTTTCCAGACGTGTCTTCTGAACTCACAGATTCCATGGGAAGAGCAGCCATTTCCCGGTCAGCCTTGAGTCCTTCTTCTTGTAAGTAAAACCTCTCCTATGTGACAGTGAAGACTGTTTACTGTACGTGGAAGACTGCTAAGCACAGACTGGAATATTTATATTTATTTTTGCGATGCCATAGGTAAAAACAATTTAACAATGCCAAGTACAGGTGTTATTCTCATAAAAACTCCTCATTTCAAAACAAATCATTTCTATTTCCCACAAAAAGTTAAAATCACATGCAGCTATATGAAGGTTAATTGCTTAAGATGCACAATTATATATCAGAAGACTTTGTTAAAATAAAAACATACTGGACTACATCTTTTAACAAGGCAATTACACAGAACTAGAAAACTGACTCTGTAGTAAAATATAAAAATCTACAATTATAAATATAAATTTGGTCCATGGATCACTACAGAAGTAGCAGTATTTACAGTAAGTATCAGATTACTATTCTAAATGTCTAATTGAAGTCTTAAAATGTTGAATGTTATGGAGAACAGTATTTTATTTACATTCTACTATATTAAAAGTTATATTTCTAGCAAATGTAAATTGTTATAAATACAGCAAATAAATCAAACACTAAACCCATGACATGTTTGTAATTGAGAATTCCCTAACATCTATAAATATGGTAATTTTAAGTTAAAAGTAAAGCCAGATAAATCAAAAACTAATACTGAAAAAACATACCACAATTCAATTCTTAGAAACACTGTAAAAGTCACTCAAGTTAGTCCAGACGTAACAACGTATTACAAGAAATCTTTCAAGAAAAGGCACACATTGTTAATGATAAAAGTCCCACAGTAAAGTCATATGTAACAGAAATGACTGTTTGTTTGAGCAACGGTTGGGATCTGATTATATATATAGTGACTGGACAGATTTCCCCCCCTACAAAGTATAAAACTGAAAATAATAATAGTAAACTCCAGGTGTGACTGATGTGATGTAGGTATGTGTGTGTTTAACTTGATGTGTTAATTAAACTAAAGATTCTAAACTTTCAGCTGCATTTCCATCGGGTAAAGCTGAGCCATTACTGTCCATAGATGCTGAAGGGTTTTCTTCTTGCCTTGTGCTGACAAGGCTGAGAATAGCTTTGTAGAGAAACTGGTACTGTTCCTGGAGAAGAAAAGAGGATATAGTCAGTGTGTTGTCAGAAATAATAACGCTAGATTATCTTGTAACACTGTTACTCAAAATTAATTAATGGCTGATGTGTCAGTCTGTTAATGTATTGCGCTCCACAATTTATTGTGTTACTTAGCAGCTTTATTAATTTTCTGACTAATGGCTCCCCCTGTACACAATGTAAAGCACAACATTAAGGAACACAGTACAGGTAGGGGAGAAAACTATTTAAAAGAAATACTACGTGCTGAATCTGATCCTTGTTAAAGTCAACTGCAAAGTTCCCATTGACTGACACGGGTCAGGACTAGGGCTAATGTTTGTCTGTTGGCTTTTCTTCTCCTTGAGTATGTTCTCATTTTTTGTGCCCTGAATTCTATCCAGGCAGATTTTGTTTTCTTTTTTTCTTTTTGGTACTTGCAGTTACTGTTTATGAAGATCCTGCCAGGAAGAGGAGGTAGGAAGAGAGACGAGACTTTGTAGGAAGATTCACTGAGGAGGCCACTGCCTAGAGGGAGCGGAGGGTCTCAGCTGGGTGCAGTGGGAAACGGGGAGTGCCAGAAGCCAGCTGGACTGACTGCGCTGTGGGCTGCGAAGGAGGAAACAGCTGGATGCTCTCTGCAGGGAAAGCAGGCACAGCAAAGGCTGTGCTGCACCAGGTAACAGTGGATGCTCTGAAAGGGCAGAGGAATATTTGGGGTTCTAGGATGGATATATGAGGATAAAGAATTTCTGTGATGGAAGGAGTGAGGAGCAGTAAGACAGGCTAAATAGAGTGGGGTTTGGGGTCTGGACTATTAGGTTGGACTAAGAGATATGGGGTAGAAAGAGCAATGAATTTGAAAATCTGCAGTAGGATGGGAAACTGGAAATCTGAGGTAAAGGGCCCAGGTATTTGCTGGAGGCTCCTGGGGCAAGAGGAGTGAAGGTCCTGATGGTGCCGTTGAGGTGGGAAGAGTTCCCATTTTCACTCCATTGTCTGCCAGGCTCCTCAGTCTGGACTAACTGGGCAGGGCAAGTGGCAGACACATCTGTCAATCCTGTCTCATGTCCTGTTTTTACTGTCAAAAATGTGATAATGCTAACCCTAACATTTCACTCTTGAAGTGTTCTCCTTAGTACGCTCATAGTAGCTCTACAGCAGTCAGATTGTAGTGGTATGACCAAAGGGGCAGTGTTCATAGTTTTTAATTTCTGTGACGAATTTTCATTTGTATGACACTGACTTAGTAAGGAATTCTTATCTGTTATACTTTTCATGGTTTTTAATTTCTGTAAGCACAGTGACAATGGTGACCATTCAATGTCTCATGAAAGATCAAAGTCCATCCTGAAATGGGAAAACTAGGCTAACTACTTCAGGGTCTACCTGGAGTACAATTTTATTCCTGCTGAATTAAAACCTTCATTTACATGACATACTGTGGATTTTATGATGACGGTGGCAGCTCTGCACATTTTGAATATGACTACTTGATAACCACATAACAGGTTTTCACAGGACATACTTTGTTTTGGAATAAGCAGCAGGTCCACTACAGCACCTCTGGAAGACAGTTTTGATTAACTCATGCAGAAACTAAGATGCCAATAGTTCAGTAATGTTGCGCTAAGATCTAAGCATGCTAATAATACCACACATAGGACAAAAAAAATGCACACATTTTGCTTATTACTTACAATGTCTGTAAAGACTCCAGGCCTCATCAAATTGATCATCTTCGCTACCTGGTAAACATCCACTGAATTCTCATTTTCCAGTTGATGCATCAGTGTTGTTAATGCACAGAAAGTGCCTGCTGTCACCCCTCCATGCCTTTGTAAAGTAAAAAGAAAACAAACAAAACCAAAACATGCAAAAAAAGTCTCTAGAAACTGGATCAAGTTTCTACAGCTGGAGAAAATACAAAATCCAGGGTAAACTGATAAGATTAATTTCTGTCATGTGATCTTGTAAAGATCACATAGGCATGGCCAGCAGTGCCTTAACACAACATTCACAGCACCTGGCTACAACTTCTGGAGAGTCTTTAAAAGCCAGTCTTAGTTATTTCCCTACAATCCTCTACTAATCAAATCCTGAATGGCTCAGGTCCTTCAGTATTTCAACATTTCAGTATTTTTGGCCATTATTAAACAGCTGGAAAAGGGTAAGGTGCCTCATCTAAATAGTCTTACTTCTTTCAATAATAGACAATGAAGCCCTGATTGATTTCCTCTCCAGTGTCCTACTCAACAGTCATCTGGAGTATCAAAATGATAGAATTGAAAAGAGAACATTGAAGTGTGATAAAATAAAAATGTTTCTCTCGTTGATGCAGCTGAAACAGAAGTAGCAGCACTATTATTAGGTGCAGACTTTGTGCCTTGTTTCAGTGGCTTTCATTCTAAATGAGATAGAATAGAATAGAATCATTAAGTTTGGAAAAGACCTCTAAGATCATCAAGTCCAACCATCAACCCAACATGAATGTAAGGATGAGATGAAAGGATGGTTCTACAGAAAAACATCAAAACAAACTGAAAGCTGCAGTTCTTACTCGTCATGTACAATCATGGGTCCATCACGGTTGGAAGTTTCCTCTTTGATGATGCTGATCAGTTCAAAAGTTTTACTAATAGGACTATCAGGATTTGGCCATTTTGGACACTGAAAATGCCTCACTTCAAGTACATAGTCATCCTAGAGGAGAGAAAAAAAAGCATAAATCCATTCAGTAAAAGATTGACTGTCTTTATTCTTGTCCAGCTCCAGCTTCCAGATACATAATCCTACTGCTGTGGAGGTTGGACAATCCTATTCCCAATGTCACCAAACTACCTACAGAGGCTACTCTCTCCCTGGGTGTTTTACCACTAATTTACCATAGAAAATGTAACAAAATGTAGGCATTACCTTTAACAAATCAAGTCCTGAGTTACAGGTTTATGACAGTGTTACCTGTGTAGCTTCTAAAATAAAGTCTTGAATTATGAGCTTCTCCTCGTTAGACAGACACTTGTGCTCTTCAGCAATCATAGTAACTTTGAAACTCTCACAGTTTATAGGCTCATCTTTGTTTGGCCAGTATACAAATTCATCTTCAGCCTCCAGGAAAGGGAAAAAAAAGAAACATAAAACTAATTAATGTTCAGCTCTTAAAATAAAACTTAATCCAACATAATAAATAATGTGCCACGTAAGTAATCAATGCAGCCAGCTAGATTTAAATTGACAAATCAAAATTTGAGTAGGATTACGAGTGTCACAAGTGGTGGTTTTCAGACACCTCTGTAGTGAACCTGACCAGAAAACCACTGTACGCCGTGGAGATAGCAACCCACCTAACAGTCAACATGTGCACTGTGCCACACGTTCAGCCTGGCCTGCAGGCTGTCTTGTGCTGCCCATAGCCCATGGCCAGAGGATAAACTTAGCTGGTTGATTGTAACAGAGGAGCCTGCAGGCAGCTCCCACCCAGCACCAACAGTTACGCCACCTGCGTGGCCTTGGAATTATCTAAAAGTGCAGCAAGAAGTTCTCATGAGAACATCCTTTCTGTTTGACAGCAGAAGTGATGAACAGAGTTGTTTTCTTTTAAGAAAATCCTATAATAGCTTGAATGACCAAAATGGGGGTAACCCTTCCATGGACAGGAGCAACATGGCGTGATGTACTTTGATCAGAGATATGTTCAACACTGCACAACTTGGGGTTCCTGGCATCTGAAGGGATGTAAGATTATCTCTACTACCCTTTCCTTTATAGTGTTGCCTCTAATAAATAGCATTTTAAATGACATTTTACAGAGCCTGAGTGCCTTTCTTACTGGGATCACAACGAACCAGCACCTCCTGGCAAAACAATCTCCCTTATTACAAAGGTTAACTTAAAAATTCAGCTGTTTTATAGGAGGTGTAACATTCATAAAACATTTGATGAGAAGAAAAAAACAAACATTGTCTTGGTTGTACATGTTTTTCCAATCATGCAAGACTCTCCAAGCATTTGCACGGCTTTCCTCCAATCTCATTACCAAACATGATACCCTCCCACACCTCAAGTACCAACTTAATAGCTCTCAGATATTCCTCCATTTCTAGTAACTGAAAAATATATTCATTTGTTATTAAATTACACATGCAGGATGAACACTTGAGCTTCCTTTGCTGTTTAGAGTCAGATAAATCCTTGCTTAACATTTGTTTGTAAGTTTAGGAGATGAGCGAGAGAAACAACTTCATATTTCTCCCCTTACTTAATAGTGGCTGAAGAAGCCATATTACAACTAAAGTAGAAGTCCTGGAGCGAAAACTGACCTTGTGTAACAGTTACTTCTGCTGTTTGGCTCCTTTCATAAATTATACAGGAATGATTCAACACTTTTTCCTGCTAGTTGCAATCTGCCCAGACAAAGATCTCCAGATTTCCACTAGATGATTTGGTGATTTTACACTCAGTACAATATTATTAATTTTTAATTGTTTTTTGCAAAATCCAAGATATTGTTGCATGTACTGCATATTTCAAAATGGTAATACTAATAAAATTCATACATAAGCCCATAACAATCAGCCACCAAACTTACCATATTCTGGCTATCAGGAAGCATGACTATTAGCTGGGCATTA
Organism: Aquila chrysaetos chrysaetos; assembly: GCF_900496995.4. NCBI lineage: Eukaryota > Metazoa > Chordata > Aves > Accipitriformes > Accipitridae > Aquila > Aquila chrysaetos. Next base: position 25,456,690 of record NC_044008.1, read on the forward strand.
TGGTCCCATATCATTCTCCAGAAATCCTTGATAGTGTGTAGTAAGGGATGCTGGGTAATAATGAATTCATTACTTTGATAATAACCCTGCGAAGCAAAATCAACAGACTCAGAAACTGATGTCTAACTATTAACATTTAAAGGAAGCTTCTAGTGGACAGAGCCAGAAGCTTAGAAAATAAATTGCAGGCTTGTGCCTCCTTTGGCTTCCTGTAAATATTAGAAGAATATAAAACGTCCATTGCAGTATTTTCCAGATGAAAAGAATAAAATCAATTACACTGAAATAATTTCTAAAACTTCACAAAATTTGATCAAAAAAAAAGACAGAAGAAATCAGTGGAGACTTGAACAGCCAACTCAGAATAAAAATACATTAACTCATACACACATGCTAGTTATTCTACATTAGCCAGACTTCCAGAGGAGCTGGCAATATGAAACAAATAAAAGAATACTTGAAAGATCTGCAAAAATCCCAAGCGGCCTCTTAATTTGTACAGATGTCCCAGGTCAACTTCTTACCACAAAAGAGAGCTCCTTTGCACTAATGCACCTGATGAAGGATCACGCATACACAGCACTGCAGGGAGCTTTCCCATCTCTTCCTGAATGTCCAGGAAGCATTTATTCCTCCCTCTCAGCTAATGAAGGGGAAAAGAGTTGAAGAAAATCCAGGGAACGAAAAGATAATGGAAAGCTGATGAGCTATGGTGCTTTGGGCTATGCCAGTTGCAAAAGCTCTGTAAGATGAGCAGGTAGGAAGGCAAATCACGGTACAGCCATTAAAAACTAACTTATTATTTAACACTTTTAGTTCATCTCAAAAGATTCTTCCATAGGTAGCATTTAGCTTTACTAGTTTTTAAAACTATGGTTCTACAGATTGTCAAAATGCAATGCACTTTTAACCAAACGTAAAAACGGTAATAACAGTAATCATACTTCCTGGGGGAAGTAACTCTTTCAGGCAGAGTGAATAATGGAAGAAAGGAGCTTCCAAAATCAGGACTGTGCCACCCTAATGTGGACACATGGCAGCTCTGAAAACAGCTATACAGTGGGACGTTGGTCTTCAGCATCACAGTTAAATGACTTACCATAATATAGGAAGCATTGATGTAGTCTGTCCCTTCACCAGACAGTGACGAGATACCCACTCTAGATCTTTCCACTGTAAAAAAAGTCATGAACTAGTACAGGTGTTGCAATGACTCACATATTATAGCAATTATGTCACATATCTCATAGTAATGATAACACTAAGATCCATCAATCAGGATAAAGCATTATCCAGCCATCTATTTTGTTTTCTTATGTATGTAGTACTTAGACAAATCACTTCTTCACTGAAAGTGTTGCAAATACTCTGATAAAGAAATTAAAATTTGATTATATAAAAAAGGTAGGTTTGATTAAGAGGTAGAAAATTGTGAAGCATAATGTATAGGAGTGTTAAGTTTGAAATGTAGTCATAGAAACTTTAGGAACTGTGTTATGTGTGACCATAAGAACCTTAGTATTGTTAAGTTTGAAATAAGCTAACCATAGAAACTTCACCAGGAACTTACTGGTTTTCTTATGTTTTGTTTCAAGAAACTAAGGAAACCATCATGGACACCAGTTTGCTGCTTGGAAACCCCCTTACCCATCCCATCTTGATTTGAGTATCGAGGATTCCAATCAGTAGAGCTAAGTGAAATTGACCAATGATTGTTTTTAAATAAGAATATTGATAAGGTGATATAATCAAAAGACCAATCATTATAAAGGTTACATTTAAGAGCGAGCATAGTATGCATTTTTATGTGAAGAGCTTATGTAACAATGACTTGACAGAAAAAGTTTATAAAAACTGATTAATTTAATGTTAAGCTGGACACGCCTTTGGAGGAGCAATCCCCCGTGTCCCCAGCACTGCAATAAACAAAGTGCCTGCTTCTTAACTTCACACTGGTGTTAAGGAGTTTTATTCCAGATTTCTGTAACAAAAGTACAAAACATTGCTCCACACCAATGCAGATGTCTTCAGCTCTTTCTGAGGAAAAGTTGAAAGTTTGACATACACAGTTCGTAAACATTTTGCCACCCTGAGAAGCTGATTTGAACAAGCTTACCAGGAATGATGGATGAAGTTCGGTTCTTTTCTCTGTTACACTGTTTGAGTGCAGTTGAATAATCACACTGCTGTGTGTTAGACTGGCTCAGTAACTGAAACAATTAAATGGAAAAAAAACCCACCAGGTCACTGTACAAAAGCCATTCCTTCATTAGCTGCATTAAACAGCAGGGTGCACATACTGCAGGTTAGCTGTCCCTCAACTTTAGGCATCTAGTTATCTGGCTAAACTAGTTAGCAAGTCATCAGAATCTTCTCTCTTCACCATTTTATCAGTTCAAATTATTCTTGAGCCCTAGATCCATAAGCATGTCTTTGAAGGAAATGCCACTTCATGTAGTTCCTACATGCAGGCCCCCACTGTCTGTTGCCAACCTAGTCACTTCCATTTTGTCTGCACAGCTGTTTGGGTAACTTTAAATAGTTTTGGTAAACAGTAAAAGCCGGTGCAGAAAAATCTGCATTGTTATACAGATAGTATAGCTCCTGGTAAGATGTAGCTCTAGATATCCCAGTTATAAGCTTCCTGATTTTCTTTCCAAACCTGTTAGAGGAAAATAGGACTGATCTGCAGGGGTCTCATTGACTTACTTGCTTCAATTAATAAAATTCAAACAGACAAGAGTATGAGAAGGAACAAGTGTATATATATATATATATATATATATATATATATATAAACACACACCACAATTGTGTATATACACTGCTTAGGCATGAAGTAAGTTTGGAAAGCAAGTTTTTCCTAGTTTTTAGGGTTTTTTTTCATCTCTAGTAAAATAAACCAGATTAATCAGAATGTTCAAAAGAATTCAAAAGACTTTTCTGTGATGTTTTGGGCTGGGCATATGTAGCCTTCAGAAGCTGCCTGCTTTGGAAAAACACGATCGCAAACCAGGGATGTTCCATCAAAACAAATCAGACCACAAATTTTTTCATCTAAAACAGTTCTTCAGTAAAACAAGACTCCACATTTTTGTTATTATTCTAATAATTTTAGCTTGCAAAGGAAAATGAGATTGAATGAGACATGTCCCTTTCTGATAATATTTAAGCTCTTGAAATTGGAGCTCTACACGGCTCCTGCAATTTGCACTGCACACTCTGTGTTTATATATATTTACATACTCTGTTTGTTTTTATGTGTTTTATTCTTTCATCTGTGTAGGAAAGGTGGGATGCTTATTGCTCCAAGCACATCACAGCTGAGATAAGAATCCCTACTTTTCCCTAGGAAAAAACAGTGCAACACTGTTGGATCATTCAAGCCAGGATAGCAGCAAAATGTGAAATCCTTTGGTATGTTGTTCCTATTCTGTTCTGTATTATTCATTATCTTGAAGAAATACTAGTTACTGTGCCTATGTGACCAAAATACTTCAGAAAATAAATATATTAATATTTTTCATAGTGTCATTATCTACTGACATTATCTATAGACTTATCTGCTTCAGTGTTTTACTTATGATCCAATAGCTAATTGTAGAAAGAATACACATTATCCTATCCCATGCAGTCCTCCTTAGAATTAAAATCCTTAGAGAGAAAGGTTCTAATAATTCATTTCCTGTTAAATTAGGGAGAGCAAAGTCTGTTTTGCCACATAATCTGGAAAACATTTAAGTGCGATTTACTTCTCTGAATTCAAATTCATTTGCAAAGGTAGGATTTTCTGTGTTTCCTCTGTAAGTGACCCAGTGAGTGAGCTAGACTTCCTACTTTCCCCGTGAGTCAATGAGCTGTTACCCAGCTGGGTCTGCTCTTTCTCTGGGTCACTCAAGTCTCGTGCATGTACACACTGATCTCCACATCCACAAGCAGCAAAGTGTTCACTTATTGCCTGCTGGAGGTGAAGTCTGTCTTCTAGCCAGTGCTGCACACTGAGGGGAATACACTGATTGACCAATATAGCTCATGGCATTTTTGCCAGAATTACATCTTTCCAGACTGTTGTTTTACCTTTGGGATCTTCGTGGAAAGGCATGTAGTAGTTAGATGTTCTAAAATCTACTTACTGGCCTATTTCTCATGCTCTTTTTTTTTTTAAATTCCTTAAGAGTGTGCAAATAATTCTTTTGTCCCAACTGACTGCATGCATTTGTTAAATTGCTCTGAATTTAGGCTCAGCAGTTAAATTTTAGATACCTACTTTTAAGTCATTCAAGCTTGCAAGCCTAAAGCTTTTCGTGTCACTATGTTGGAGAGCTCACCTTGAATTGTTTCTCCAGTCTGGTCTTTCCTGTTGGTCCAGGTATCAAGAGAGCGTTAACATAGGCATGAATGTGAGTCTCAAGGACTTCTGTTTCTTTACTGAGTATCGCTTCAACCAATGCATCGTGAATGAAGATGTATTGCTCCTAGGAAAATAAAACCAAACATCTGAGCTCTAATTATTTTCAGATTCCCCTGGACACCTCTGGCTAACCTGCCACTTCTGATGTGGTCAGTATTTCTTCACAGCCTGCTGCTGTAGAGGAGTTTTCTCAAAAGTGATCCTCCACAGTGAAAGCTGTCCCTCCGCAGTGACAGTACACATTTACAAGCAGAATTGAACTACACATGCAATGTATATATAATACCAAATTCCCACCACCTGTGGTGTCTCCTGTTCACAGAACAGAGTTAAAAATGCAAGCATAGCCTTGAGTCAAATTTTCAAGCGAGCTTATTATGCAACTCTCCCTGCCTCTCTTGCAATAAAGTGATCACTCTCAGTTCCTACTGCTATCCTCTATTTCCTCTCTCACATCCTTTGGAACAAGTGCCCATGCTGTTGTTGATTACCTTTTTTTTCTATTGAAAGGCACTGGGTAATCTAACCACCTGTTCTTGAAACCTGAAATAGACTTTCAAATGCCCTGCTGTTGTCCTTATTGTTTTCTTCTGGTCTTTCACTATTCCATATATAATCTTCAGTTTAAAGCAGCTATAGATAATCTGTCTGAAACTGCTTTTTTTCCTACTTTTTATTGCTTGATATCAACTGTTTGATCAGGTTCAGTGAAGATCTGAACACCTAACAATAGTGTTCCCTTAAAAAAATCTATGACAAAAATGCATGCCCTGCCAAGAAAGTGCTACTGCAGCAAGCATGATTTATACAGACTTTCTCTCTTCTGAGTCCTCCCTAATAAAGAGACAAGAGCCCACAGATAGGTAATTTCTAGTGCATTGCTCTAAATGAGCCTAGAAGGATGTCTGCATAAAAGCAAGGGAAGCAAAAGGGAAAGTCCAGTCTGGTGACTGGCTGCCAGTCTGTCTGGTGGTGCCAAAAAGAAGACTGTATCATCTCACCTCCTGCAAACAGAAATAGTCTGTAATAGTCTCTCACTATATATATTTTAGTCTTACCTCAGTCTGCACCAAATAGTTCCTTTGGGTACGTATGTGTTTTAAGAATCCAAATATGTTGACTGTCCCTTCATGCTGAATTTGCTGCAGCATGCTGTCTAACACTATGTATGTGCCTGTCCTTCCAACACCAGCACTATAAAACAAAAAAATAGTCTTGAGCCTGAAGTAAAACAATAATGAAAATAACCGTTTCTTATACATAGCTTTTTCAACAAACTGCTGTGTATGGAAGGTTTTCCTCTACAAATTTTTTATTATATGATTCTATTACTTTGCTAAAGCTTCAAGGCTCATAATAAAGAAAAATCCAACTCATCTTTGTCTCTGCACAAGATATCTAAAGATCATTTTCTCAAATGATTTTTAAAGTATCAATTTTTATCAATTTTTGAAGTATCAATTGAAATAATAGAACTAAGGAGTTTCTTGCAGGTCTGCAATTTTCAGGCTTCTGATATGCCTTAGGATCTTTGTCAAGTATACCTAGAAAGAGTGGCATATGTCAGCATTTGGGCACAGTTAATGTGCCCAAGTTCTTCTGTGTTTGAAACACACATCACTTTAAAGGGAAAGCTGCATTATGCCACCCATCACAGATACAGGAGATTTCAAAGATACCGGATGGAGGAAAACCCCAGGAAGTGGCAGAGCTGCTGAAAGTACCTCTGTAAAAGAATAACGTTAATGCTCTCCAGATACAGCTAAGAGGGCAAGCAATGGTTGAAACCCTTCTTAAAAAGGGAAGATGAAGAAGAAAGGGTTAATCAACTCACTCCTGTTACGAACTCTGACTCATTTAGCACAAAACCAGCTGTATTGTAAGATTAAAACCCAACTTCTTCTTTCATAAAATATCTGGGTAGGGAGTACAAGGTCAAGAGGTCATTTTTTTGTTATCTAGTCACATATGGGAAATAGTCAGTTGTAATTCCTCTCTAAGTTATGATAAAACATTATGTGTATTGGCACATGTAACTTAATGGCAACACTGTGCTGGGTCTGCATGGTCCCTTAGGGGCAGATCCAAGCTCAGTCCATACATGCTAATTCAGTCATCTCATTTCTTCCACAGAGGTGGCACGAAGCATGGGTAGTGTGAGCTCAGATTGCTGTAATAAACTGTCTAAATAAACATGATATAAAACTGAAAGGTCCAGGTTATCAACACACTATTAGACACAAAAGAAGTATAAAGATTACCAGATACCATCTGTACTTGTTATGAAATAAGAAACATGAAAAGTACCAAAACATAAAAATAGCTAAAAAATGGTTCATGAAGTTCCTCCTATGTGTCCTCCATACAGCCTGTAAAGATAAATAGAAGTTACATTTCTAACATGAGATGACTCCTTTGGAATTCCATAGTGCATGGGGACAGGTGAACTAAAGGCCGAATAAAACTGCCTACAGAGGTGAGCTATACCTATGACCCAATGGAGAGGTCTGACTGAAGCCACACAACTTACCACTGTTCACTTTTTAAAAACTCAATTTGATTGACTTATAATGTATTACTGATCTCTCAGCCCACTGGTATAGATCTCAGACTTGGTATTTTGGGGAAACTCTTATTCTGAACTTCCCAAGAATAGGCAGGATCTAGATAGCAGCAGAACAACCAAAATGTGGAATTTCCATTTTCCAAGCTAAAAACAGATTTCAGTCAGATTAGATCATCCCAGAAATAAAATATCTTCATTTGCAGCATTTGTGAGGCGACTTTACCTGTTGGCTTCCTCAGAGTCAGCTCCAGAAGGACAGAATTCATGAGGAGGTTCTCTTTCCAAATGTTCCATCAAAGGTGAGGTACTACAGTGGAAAACCAGAACCTGCTTATATATTTTACAATAACCCGGTCCTTCACGGGCATTGTGAAGTCATTCCAGGCCCTACAAGCCCTTTTTAACCAATTTTCCCTGAGCTGCCCAGTTTTAGTGAGCACTGACAGAACACCTGCCTGCACACTGCGGCACATGCAGACCTCAAACCGTTCCCCAGAATGCTCCTCCATTGCAAATGACTGCTAGAGCGCAGAGTAATGTTAAAAACAGCAGAGTTGTAGTTCAGCCAGGAATAGAGTGAGTCTTCTTTTGTGGACAGAGCTCCTCTTAGGATTACAGAGTATCCCTGCACCAAAGAAAGCATGAGCCAAAAACATCCTAATGATATATTTGCAGAAATGAGACAATTACTGCTATATATGTATCTGGTAAGCTCATAGGAATCAAGAGAGTAGTATAGAAATGTGCAAAAAAGTAAAAAGAAAAGCATTTTTGCAAAAAAAAAGAACATAGTGCAGAGCAGCATCATCTTGTTTACGGAGAGTTATAGAAGTGGCACAGGCAGTTGATTAGTTGGTCTTACCAAGGATAGAAATATCAGCTAAGAAATTAATCTTATTCCATCAGGAATTGTTAAATGTGAGAGTGAAATTTTGCTTAACCCACCACTGAAAAAAATCTTTTTTCTGCAAAACAAAAGCGGAGTGAACCTTACGGCGGTAAAAACCACACCTGCAATGAACCACAACAGGCCCGACAGCGTGGCGCTTGGCATGCGATGCCTTCCGCACGAAGGTGAGCACGGGCAGCGTGTACTCTGGAACACCCATGTCAGGCCACTGGGTATAATGGTACTGAGTTACTATACGTCCACTAGACCTCCCTTTCTGGGAACCCTGCAACAGAAAAATAACTCCATATGTAAGCAGCCCACATCTGAATGGCAACTCTTCATGATTTTATTTCCATACCTGATAGTTCTTGAATTAATACTGTCCCTATTTAGTTAACGGCATGGCACCTAGCTCTGAATATTTCAGCTTTCAAGGAGAAGAGGAAGGGCCAGTGCTTATGTCCCATCAGTTTGCCCTCTGAATGGAAAAATGACCTGGCACTGTCCCTTAGAAAGCCACAAAGAAAGGCTAAGAGCACTGGAGGGATAACAAATTACAGATGCTCTTAAGAGTCACCAGCCATTTCTGCTACTTTACTCCTCTGTTTAGTGGACGGAAAGGGTAGGATTCACCTCACTCAGCTTTAGTGATCTACAAGGGAAGTAGCCTTGTGTAGGCTGCTTTTCTAAGCTCCCTCCCTCAATGGCAACTCAGAGGCAGGGATACCTTCAGAGAGCAGCTCATCTCCTTCAAAGATTGGTTCCAAAAATAGGCAGAATAAATTACTTGACAGTAAGTGCTGTACTTTAGCCGTTAATTGTACAGGGAGGCCGAGAGACTAGATGTGTAACATTTAGGTGGCTGAAATAAATTAAGCTTTCAGAATGCTCCTCAAAGTAGCCAATGTCACACTGCTGAGCTGAGGGCATGCTGGTTCTGACTGCAATAAAACAAAGTGTGGATTCACCTGTGTGGGGGTAAAAATTCAGTCCTTAAGAAGAAAAATGGATAGCTGAGGTGGATGTTTTAATTCATGTCATGTTTTCTACTAGCTGCTCTCTTTCTGAAAATGTATCCTCCTGCTCACCAGGCAGGCAAAGTCCACATCAGCTCTCCAGTGTGATCACAGCCATTTCCCTGACGGTCCTACATCACACCAGTACTACAGGCCAGTACCTTCTCAATTTGTTGATCTGGTCAAATCAACTCTGAAGTTGATGAGCATCTTGGCTGGCTGAGACCTACAGGATTCAGCTTTACCTATACAACAGAAAAGAGCTGCCAACTGCCTTAAAAAATATTCTGAGCAACTTTTAACACTCCCTTTTGCCCGAACTATGTTTTCAGGCTGCCACAAACCTTTTTGATCTTGGTGTTTCTAAGAGTAAAATTCCTCACAGTGTAATAGGCAAGTACATGAACACTCTTCTGAGTAACCAAGAAGTTCCCATATTCTTCACTACCTTCTGCAGGCCAGTACTGGTCACATTTCCTCTGTTTGAAAGCAAATGAAAAACAAAGAAAAAGAGAAAGAAAACAAAATATCACTAACAAGAAGAAATGTTCAAATTTAAGAGCACAGTCAACCACAAAAACATACAGGGACTCTCAATATACCCAGTTTATAATAGACGTTATCTTCCGCGTAAGAGAACAAATAATGTGTATTTTATGCTGTGAAGAGAGATGGCTGTGCAAAGATGCTCTTTATTTGGAATACTCCAAAAAAGAGAGCTTTAAATCATACTATCAGAGTGAAAGGGCTCTAATATTGTGGAACTTGCCATTCTATAGGCACTCTAAAATCTAAAGAAAATAACATAATCTACAGGAAAAATAGGAATACATTCAAGTCAGTAGAGTCATATGTGGCTTTTGGTTAGTTTGTAGCATGGGCAGAGTATATATCTGATCAGCGAGGGTAAGGGTGAGCTTGTGTGTGGCCAGAACATACAGTAGAGAGCCATGATGTCCAGTCTTTTGGTTGGGTAGCCATATAACCTTCTACAGGAGTACTAGAAGAGTACATGTTTATAGCATGGTATTATAAATGAAGTGGTACTCCCAGTGTGGCCCTTGTCTGCTTTTGCTGTGTCTGTATCATCTGGTAGATGCTTAATAGGTCATATGACAAGACTTACATGCATTTTAGGCATTGCTGCCAGCATGTGGCAAAGTCTCCCCATGTGACCCCAGGGTACATGCATACTCCCATCACATAACCAGAGAAACACACATCCTGTGACGGGGTTTGACCTCATTTTGTCTCACTGGACAAACGTGTTTCTAGTCATGTAGTAGGAAAGGAACTGTGGGTGCCACGGCATGTTAACAGGGAGCAGCCAGTGAATATCCAGAAAAATTCACCCGAACTATGGCCTTCTCCTTTCCAGGGTCTAAGGCACCCCTGAGAAAGAGAATGACAGAGAGCAGATTGCTAGCATCTATATACTATATATACTATATACTATAAGCCAATCCTAGTACAAGCAACTACTACAAACTGTTGCATTTTTCCTCAATAAATGCCTAAACCAGTTTTTTAAAAGAGGGAAAGGAGTCTGCTAGAGGTAGATCTATCAACATCAGAGAAATAAATAATAGACAAAGGTAGTCATACCCTTCCTTTCTCAACGAGATTAGTTATCATCACAATCACTTCCACATTATGTTCCCATATCATTCTCCAGAAATCTTCTGCTGTTGATTTTAGTGGCCCTTGAGCTGCAATGTAGGCTTTTGGCTTGTTGTAGCCCTAAATTGAAATATAACAAATGACACTTGTCAAATCACAGTCCGCAAGCAAAAGGAGGTTGGGAGGAGTACATGACATTTTATGTATCTATTTTTAAAGAATGTCAAAAGCTTTTAAGTACTTTTGAATTTATAACTATCCAAATCTCAGAAACCCTGTGGTACCAGATGACATATGAATGCAACTGTTATGTCAAAGTTTATCATTCCAACAAACAGGATATATGTTCAAGTGCCCGTGTTCTGGCAGTATGTTGACGTGATAGTGATTATGATTCATCTGTTATGATAGTGGTTTAAAAAATGAATCAAGATCATTCACATGAAAATTACTAGGCAACAAAAACTGAATAAATGGTACCTCAGTGAGGCTTTCAGCCGAATGGCATCTTCCTCTCATGAGATTATCATCTCAGAGAGAAGAATTAACCACTTATCAAAAATGTATAAAAGAATAAACATTCAGATGCAAAATGCTTCTAAAAAACTCAGATGTGACAGAACATTTTTTTGTTTCATAAAGCTTTTCACCAAGCTGCAGCTGCTACAATATCAAAATGGATTCAAGAAAGAATTGGGAGTTTACCTGTGCTTTAACTTTGTAGGCTTAACTTAGATCATTAAAGTTTTTTTTAACAAAACCTGTAATATTGTGATACTTCTTTTTTATCAAGTCTATTCACCTCTATACATCAGTTTTTACAGAAAAGGCTGACAAATGAATAGGCTGGCAGATAGAAAAAGGCACTTACATCAACATAGTTGGCATTAATGTAATCAGTCAGTTTTCCATCCTTCTCTGCAAGCTGTGCTAATTTAACCCTAGTATGATCATCTGTAGTAAAACAAGGAAGAAAATAAGCATAGTTTTCTGCAAGAATTATTCTTTCTATAAGAAATCTTTTAAAAATACTGAAATGGCTTTTTACAATACGTAAGACTAATACAGTGACAATCACATACGCAAACATCCTGTGCTTAGGTATGAATGAGATTCAAAATGCTAGTTTGCAGAAAAATAAACTAACAAATCCAAGGATTCAAGGGATTCAGAATTGAGTTGCCTGATCAGCAGCAGCTGGGGTCACTTTAGGCCCTGTGACATACTCCCCTACAGCCTCCAGCTGCTGCTTGTGAAGGGGCATGGGTCTCCCCTAAGTCCTGTGTCGTGACTGCCAAGCCTGCACAGTGGGATGTCTCAAATGACAGGAGGCACCAGTGTTCAGGCACGTTAATTCCCAGTTAAAGAGCGGAGGCTGGAGAGCAATGGGACCTTGGAGAAGCTGGTCAGCTGAAGAGCCTCAGCAGTGGCTACCTCAGGGAGAGCTGGAGCTTTCTGTAGCCTGCACTGATTGTAAGGACTAGAGACTTGATTCAGTTGCACAGGGCAATTCCTGCTAAATGAGCTGCTGTAAGCTGCTCGTGCATTGCCCTTTGATAAAAAAGCAGCAGGTTTGCAACCTTTTGTACAATCAGGTACAAACACAGAGTGGCAGAGGAAAATCCCTGACTTTCCATCCCTATAGAGGCATCTTCAGCCAGGTGGAATGGGACTTCTTGCTGCTGGTTTACATCGTCTTCTGCCAGATGGGCCGATTCTGTCTCTTTTGCTATTAAGCTCTAGTGATGCTGAATGCTGAACGTATATTTAATTCAGAGCTTCTTGTTATCAGAACAAAGTTGAAATACTATAGACAGTTAAGAAAAATATATTAAGCCACCAAAATGATCACAAGCCCAGAGGCAATAGCTTCAAAGAGAGATTAACAAAACTGAATAGATGTGTTTCAGAAAACAAAAATCTGGGATAGTGAAGAAAGGCGATGCAATGAGAAAATGTGTCCTGGCTAATGAAGCTGGTCTATTACATCGTGGCAGGCCACAACACAACGTAAAACCAGTACATTTATATTTGTATATGACAGTAAATATATCCAGGGATTGTGAAGCTCCTAGAGAGGATAAACCATTATTCCAGATCAAAGATGGATTAATTTTGGCAATCAAAACACAGCTTCTTTGGCTTTATAATGGCATTATAATGGAGTCTCCCAACTCCTTTTGGGTCATCACAGAAGACACAAATATGTCTTGCTAACACATGCTCATCAAAGCAACAGAACGCCAGAGGACTAACTTGAAGAGCGGTGAAATCTCATGCTACTCCTCTTGAAGCATTTTGCTGAACAGTAGCCAGAGCTTTCAGTGTAGAAGTATTTTTTTCCCTCTAATAACATATAAATCTATACTTGTCTATAATTATTTCTTAAACAAAACACCAAGTGATGCATTTACTTACAAGCAACAATGTTTATGTATCGATTCTTATTCTTGTTGTCGGGGTGATTAGAGCTGTCTGATGTAATACCTAGATCTACAGTACAGCTCTGGATTTCCTGAAAAAAAAAAAGTGTATGCCATACTTTAGTAAGTATGAAGATACATAAAATGTCTTAAAATACAGTAAGTCAGCACAAAAAGAACCACAACCTTATACCCAATTATCTATGATATTTTACAACTACGTCATTGCTAAAAAAAAATGCAGTGAAATAATTCCTTACCTGATAAAACTCTTTCAGTGTCTAATGAGGGAATGAATGCAAAAAAAGTAAAAAAAATCAAATTCCACAGCACAGAACAAATGGATAAAAGTGTTTATATAAATTACAATTACTATATGGAAAACAGTTATGGTCATGCAATATATATCTCTGTAATAACAACAAAGCTGAATATTTTTACATAACTCTTAAAAGAAACAAGAGGCGATTTTCCTGTTAAAATACTGGTGTCTGTTTTCCTACCTTTAGCTTTAATGTTAGACCTTAGGCCGGTGAAAGCTTATACATATGAGCAACATCACTGACTTTATCCAGATTATCTATATATTTAACTGTTCATTGGATTTGTTATTGGTCCTTATAACTGCATCAGTTTCTCTGTGGAATGCTTTTGCTCTTTTTGCATTCAGCTGTAAAACCTTCACTGGAGCAGGACAGTGTGCGGCTCAGCCAGCCTCACGGCACTCTGGTGAAGGACAGCATTGCAGCCCTCAGTCTGCCAGCAGTTTCTCAATGAACCCAACGTTTTTATAAAGAGAGAGACAGGCTTGAAAAGACAGGCACAAAGTCTGTAAGACTCACAAAATTAATTTATTTTATTTTATTGATTACTTTAACTGACAGGAAACTCAAGCATTTATAAGGTCCACGTTGTTAAGTAGGAGATATGTTGTCATCATTAAAAGTACTATAATAATATTTCCCAACACTTTTTAGGATTTATTTTAATATTAACCACCTTCAGCTATTTAAATATATATATATGAAAAGTGGTTACCAGTCTGAAAACAGATTTCAAATATGAGTTGTTTTATGGTAATATAAATAAAAAACCTGAAACGCCCCTGTACTCTCCAACTATATGCTGACTCTGCAAAGACAATCACTATATTTAAATTTTTCCATATCTTCTAAGTTCTTTATCGGTAGAGAAAAGACCAGGACACTAATTCTGGGGTAGTCTGTAAAGCCAAAAAGGATCTCCAAGAAATGATGAGGACATTCAGTTTTTTGTAATAGTTAAAACAAGCATGAAATATTTCAGATGGTGCAGGTGTAGCTCAGTGAGATGTAGTATATTTGGTCTTTGGATCACTGCTGTAACTTAGGAAAAGAACAATTTTAGGAAAAGAACAATTTAGGAAGAACAATTTCATTTCTGTATTGCTGTCCTCAGTAATGGTGAAAGAACTTTGTTACCGTCGTATTTACACACAGTCCTTCAACATCTGCTCTTATTAACAGCCCGTCTAGCTGGAGCCCAGTCCTGTCAGCACGTATGCACATGCGTAACATATGAACATGTACTGGACATTCACAAGTATTTACAGGTTTGGTCCCACAATCAGATGGATATTCTGAATGTTAAATGAATTGGAGAAAAATTGCTGATGAAGTTTAGGTGAATGACATGGAATTTTTGGTGCATAAGATCACAATACATTGGCTGGGGAAACAAAAGCAAAACCGAAAGATGCAAAACTATGAATGTTTTTACTTTCAGTATTGTTGGTTTTGCAGCAGGAATATTACAATCATTTTAAATTAATAGAGATCAACAAAAAACTTTTTTCCATCCCAACTGACTGATTTTGTTAGAAATCACTTGTCAAGAATTTTAATAGCACAGCTTCAATTACAGAGTTTGGGTTTATAATGTTTATTTTATGTGACTTATATTAGAACATATCTATCTTTAAATTGCTTGTAATGCATATGAATGTGAAAAACAATGAAGTTCATTAGTTACATATGGTGATAGTAACATTATATGATGAGAGCATATGATTCAAAATTTTGAAATACCTCTTATGAACCATATACTTTAGGAAAGGAACTGTAAAGCTTTCACTACCACATATGAAGACTACATTAGCTCCCCTGTTAATCAGAAGTCTTGCCACGTGTACTCATTATTACTTCCATTTTTTTTCTCTGTAAATGGAACAAGCAAATGTAGGTAGCTTCTGCAAAATTCAATTGGCATTAGTGTTGGAAAAGCTTTAGATCTACAACTGTATCTGATAAACCATATAGATTGCATTACCTTTGCATAGTTTATTCACACAATCATTTAGTATTTTATCACAGTAATAAACATTCCCATTTGCATCCCAGTCCTGTTAGCTTTTATAAATCTCCCTAGTCTTTACGCATAAACAGTCCTTACTGGGCTCATATTTACATGCATTTATGAAATTAGTCCCTAAGTCAGAATGTAATGCCCAGTTCTTTGTTTCCAGGCATTTAAACTTAACATTATTTGTATGTGCTAAGAAGAAAGATGACGTCATAGAGCCATACCTCAAATTCTTCAGAAAAACCATTACTTGCATGTAAATCTGCAACATGTTTTGGAAAATGCTTTATTGGAATTGCTCCAACATCATCTTAGGGGTGGGAAAAGACAAAAAATATATTTATGAAGAATAAAAAGCCAGTGACATATAAAGCAGTTCATATGTAGGCAATCCACACAACATCCTGAAATAAAATTTTTGGCATGAACTTTGGATATACAACTCCCACAAAAATAAAAACACTCTTTAACACCATTAACATTTCTAAAATCATTCTCTAACACTTATACATTTATAAATGACTATTTGGAAAGAAGATATAGAAAATGCGTTGCTAGGTCTTGCTTTGTCTTTAAGCCCCCCAAATCAAGGTGCAGATTCTGCAAGATGCTGAGCTTGTCTGTAAATTGAAGAGGACTCAGAACTCCCTGTGAAGTCAAGGGGAAATGGGAGGATTAGCACTTTGCTAGAAGATGTTCAAAGGGAGAGGGTAGGAACAGAGCTCTGAATAATACTGATAAAGAAAAGAATGATCAGGCAGAGTCGTCTGGGTGCTTTAGGCTCATCAGTACTGCACTGGGACTCTGATACAGTACATGGTCTAGCTGCACAGTCCCAAGCCTACTAAATTAATGCAGCATTATGCCAGTAGTATAATTTAACTGATGTGTTGCATGTTCGCATTGCCATCCAAAGGAAACAACAACTAATTTTCATCTTTTACTGCATTAGTGAGTCCTTCCAGTAGGGATTTTTTTCTCCCATTATCCCCATGATTTTCTATGATTACCTATTGATAATAATCTTATGTCTGACCCTGGGAGTATTGACTGCAAATTTTCACACCAGGCTTTATACTTCAAGTTTTAAGTGGTAGATTTAAGTTTAAGACTTTCTGGATACCCACAAAGACAATATCTACATTCTCAGCCAATAAATGTGATTCGTGCAAGTTCTGGGTCCTGATACTGAGTCTGAATTTTCCATCTGATGTTTATGTTTCAGGACTTTATACAAATACAGAAAAACACTCTGGTGTAGAACATTCATTAGGGATCATGTCAAAAACCTTTGGGACTTTTAATCTTGTCTTTCCTGCAAATATGCTATGTAAACAAAGTCATCTGTTCTGTTAATTACCTGTTAAAGGATGACATTATTTCAGCTAGTTTTGGTTCTGAAGAATAATTTTTTTTTTAAAGCTTTTCATGGATTAAAAATATGTTTATTTCACAATTTGTAATTTCATCACTGTTTCATATGAGAAAGAAACCTCAAAAACATGGAACAAGGACCTGTTATTTACATCAACAGATGTTCAGCATTTAGGCCACCTAATAATTTTAGCTTTCAGTTACCAAGAATTTGTTGATTCGTATTGAGATCCATCTGGTCTTCCACTTACATGAATGGATCTGAATACAAAAAGTGAATTTATCCAGTCAAGCCTAAAAGAAGCTGAAAAAAAAAGTGTAACACTATCTTCACACTTCAAAGATGAAACCTGGCATAAAGTGTTTATTCTAATGATATGCAAACACAAAACCAGAAGGGAAGGTAAACGACCCTAAGAGCGAGAACAGTAAGGGAGAAAGAGATCTCAGATTTGGCCTAATTACTGTTTTATTTCCTTGCCAGTGCTAATCTCCCAATTCAATTGCTTCTGACTCCAGGAATATATTTTATATCTGGATGGCAGGTATCACTTGAAACTACTTAAAGGTTGATAGTGGGACCTAATATTGCCTGTAATTCATTATCTGTTCTGAATGCATCTTTGAATTATGCTGTGAAGTGCCAGAGCATTTTCTGTGAATAACTGCAATTCTCCTATCTCTGCCACTGAAATCCCACAAAAGGAAAACTTAATATATG
Organism: Aquila chrysaetos chrysaetos; assembly: GCF_900496995.4. Lineage (NCBI taxonomy): Eukaryota > Metazoa > Chordata > Aves > Accipitriformes > Accipitridae > Aquila > Aquila chrysaetos. Next base: position 25,474,053 of record NC_044008.1, read on the forward strand.
ATTTGATCTGTGGAGTGTGCTTTTAGTCATAGTCATAATACAAATTAAACTTAGCAGTTACAAAATGCTCTTCCTGCTCTATGCTCTTTGCCAGTATTACAGATATTACAGTATCGCAGTTAGCCTCAATTGTTGTAAAATTACACTGCTGAAACACTTGTGCAATAGAAAACACAAAAACTGCTCACTTGACTTCTGTTGCACGCCAAGTAAACCAGAAATATTTCCTCAGTGTTTGCAGCTTTTTCCAGAAAATATTTTATGTATCTTTCAGTCACTTAGAAACACTTTTCTCCTTAAGTTAATATTTATCAGTATTTCAGATGGAAAACCTCCAGCATCAAAACACATATTTTAAGCACTCAGAATAACTGTAAGTGCAATTCTGTCTTATGACAATGGAAAACACTATCTCCCTGAGGTGAGCTGGTCAGGAGAAATTGCAAGAAAATTATACAGTTGTACTGCAATATAGTTAATGACAGAGAGTAAGAGCAGAGATTTCCTATAATGATTGCCACTTGACATTCATATATAATCACGTTTTCTGAAAGCAAGCTATATCCCTGCCTATTAACCATTTAGAAGAAGGTTATGCATCTCCCAACAACACCAATCAATACAAGAGGCATTTAAAGATGCCTACAATTTAGTTACAACAGAAGCCTAATGTTTGGGATTTATTTAATTAAATGTGTTCACTAGTTATCTACGCAAAGGCTGATTTTGTTTCCCTTAGTCATTCCAAGGGAACCCATCCCCCTGTGTAACAGCACAGTTTGCAAATGCATTACTTGTGGAACAAGATATCCTTTTCTCATGGGTGAAAATGTGGCTCAGGATCTGCTGCAGAATTAATCTATTTCAGGTACTTTTCATTCTAATCAGGTTGAAAAAGCTGGGAGGGCTGCGCATGCTCCTCTGATATTTTTTGAGGAGGAAAGAAAAGAAACAGTTTCTCCAAAGAACTGTGGTGGATACGGAACCAGAAGATGCTAATGATATTCTGCACTTGTATATCATTTTTATGAGAGGCTCACAGAGAACTTTCCAGTTGTAACTATGCTAGTAAAATACGTAAGTTAAAGAAAACGTTGTAATTGCAAATGAAATGCAGATAGATGAGGCATATATTGCTCCTGCTGGTAAAAAGAATAGGTCATGTTCTATACACAGGTGACAAATTCAATTCAAGGCAGAAATACAGCAGAACATGCTGCTAGTATAATCCTCTACTTTGTGACAGTGAACTAGAGCTATTTAGCGTAGCTGAGATGGCTACAGTAGCAGCCATTTCTAGTGAGGCTACACCTCAAACGGCTAGAAGGCACAGCGTATCTTTGAGTCAACTCTGTAAGGTAAGGATATTCCTCTTCTGTGTTACCTACAGGAGAGAATATTAGTAACACTAGTCTCTGCCTACGTCAAGAACACCTGTGTTTATCAGTACAAGAGGGTACAAATCTCTGCTTTACAGATGTTACAGTATGTGAAGAATTCATATGGACACATACAAAGCAGCATCTTCCAACAGCTAACACCAATCCACAGAACAGTTGACAAAAAATACCTGAGACTGGGAAGATTGGAGCTGGGGGAGCAGAAATCACTCGAGGTGATGTATTATCTTCTAAATAAAAGTGAGCAGTCTGGAAACATTTCCTAGAGGGGAAGAAACATAAATAAATATTGCAAAAAGTAAAACATTATCTGAGACCTTTTGGAATTCTGGCGTTACTGAGTAAGAAAGAAAATCACGGTTTTGAAAACCAGTTTTCATGGAGCGTCAAATACTACTGCTATAACATAAATATTCCCCAACACACCACCAAATTATGCATACAACTTGAAGATACTACATTAACTCAGCATAATACATAGTTCATGCATCTTTACCTATACCAGAGGCAGAAGATAGAGCACACATCAGACATAGTGAAAGCTGAAAGAGGAACTCTGCATCAGGAGCTACTATAGATGCTGCACAACAACTCCAAGGATTAAAAATTGCCATTATCTTCCTTGCTTATCCAAATTTGCACACATAATTACTGTTCCCTTTCATGGGATTATGCTAGCCCGAAGATGGAGCAGTGTACGAGATCAGTTCTGGTAATTCATTGATAGATCCTACTGCAGACACGGAAATGCAATAAAAGACAACATGCACTGTAACAGACAAAACGGCAGCTCTGGAACGACTATGACTGGGGCTAAACAATTTTTTCAAAATGTAATCGCAACACTGAGGGACACCTTAACCAAGGAGGATGTCCTGGAGTTGACAGACAGAAACAGGGGAATTTATAACTCCAGGAGATGCTAGCTTAGTTGCAAAAACATTGAAGTATGAATACAGATGGAATCAACCTTAACCATGACCCACAATGTTATTTGTATCTTTGCTGTAATCCAGATGTGAAGATAATAAGAATAGCATCTGTTAAGAGTCCAAGCTATTCAAGGGACTAAATAACCAACTGCTGCTGTAAGCATTGCAAAGCCTCCTTAATTAAAAAATCTCCATATGATTAGACATGCTAATAACAATCTTTTCTCTGGGTCACTTAATCTATTTGAAATATTATTCACTAATTAAATTTAAAAAGAAATATACGCATCAGGAAAATACTAATCTCATTTTATATTTACACAATTCTGCTTCTTCAAAGCTGCTGGCTGAAGCTATTGTATAATTGCTCGCTATTTTGTGTAAATCACTGTTATTTTAAATTCTTCTGTACTGTTCCTGTATCACTGCACTGATAACCCCCCCCATATAATCGTTATAATCAAAAAGAAATTTTGAAGCTACTCTGAGAAATAGATAAGGAATATGTGGATGTTGTCGTTCTTTTCAGAACCATTAATGTAGATCATAAAGACTTCAGTAAGCTTATTTGAATTAAGCCTCTGGGAAACATGCCCATGCTCTCGGAATGTGTTAGGGATTTTCTGTCTGTGTACAATGCAGATTCTCTTAAAACACAAGAAAAAAGTGGACAGCTACCTCAAAGGGAAAATTGTGGCATTCAAAATAGTTCTGGTTATTCACATAGCAATTAAATTTGAAGTCCTCCAGAAGAATCCTCTAAAAGCATATTTGTGATGTTCATGGAGCAGCTTTGGCTTTGCATGAAATGTTCGGAGTAAGACTACCCATTAGGTACTTAGTTTTACTTAGAAATAGCAATTTTGGATGCAGACCAAGAACAACACATTCAGGATGTGCTTGGGAACATCTTTCAAATTTTAAAGAGGCTCTAACAGTAGTACCCCATAGAGTTAGCGGCTGTTGAGGTGAGAGACGCTGTCTCAATGCTAGCATAATACTCAAGAGTTAGTCTCAGGACTGTGGGTGAAATGTCTGTGAGAGGTAGGCAAGTATCAAAGTACTTCAAATCACTAAACAGTTTTGGAAAATTTGGCCCTGCCTGCTGGGCACAGAGAATGCTGATGTACTGTATTTATTAAAAACAGTACCCACCAACCAAACGTGCCAACCAGTCTGACACTAAAGCTCTAAAACCAAAAAATGCCCTCCCCCTAATGCCTACTGCTTATGAACAATGATCATACAAAAAGTTTATGGACTAACGTTACAGAGTTTTGCCACCTCCTTGCTTGAGAAAGGACTGAGCTAAAAAGAATTTAATTAGCATAATGGCTTTCACATCTAAAGCAGTACTTAAAATGCCCTCAAAATATGCCATACATTCACTATCCCTCACTGAGCCACTGTATCTTTAATCTTTAACAAGTTAATTGTGGCTGAAAATAAATTACACCCTTAGCACATTTGGGAGACAAATTCATAGCAGTTGACTTAACCTGTAATAAGACTCATAAATAGGCACTCCATCTGCTTCTGCATCAGCAGTGAAAGCCTTCATGACTAAACCTAATGTTAATAACCACGTCTCGTTAATTATCACTTGTTGTTAATGAAAAAAGTGATGACTATTTCAAACTTCCAGACAAAGGTCCCATCACTCAACGTTAACCTGATTATTTAATTTACACCTTTCATCACAGCATTTAGATCTTCAACCTAAAACTGTAATTTGTAATTTAGACACCGCACTTCTTTGAACACACGCTTTATATATGGAGATAGTGCTAAGCCACTGAATTAATTAGAGTGTCTGTATCTGTACAGGAAGGCATGCAGCAGCAGCTCTTCGGTTTAACAGGAGGGATACTAGATCTGAACGAACACTTAAATGTGAACTGCTTAGGACAAGGCTACGCCTCACACCGCAGAGGACACCGTTTTTCTGGTGTGCGAGCCCCCGGACCTTGGCTGAGGATACGTGCTGCCTACCTCTCCCCTGGGGCAGGGACTGCTCAGAGCGTGACTGGGATTGTCACCGAGGCAGGCAGCGCAGCACGGCGCTGCGTGCGCGCGTGAGCGTGCACGTGCACGCGTGCAGGGTGTTCACCGCTTGTGTCGGCCGAGCAGCGGAGCCGAACCTCGGCAGTCAGCGGCATCTGTGACAGGATGGGTTTGCACATCCACCGCTCGCCCAGAATGGTCTTAGAGGCACGATTACTTCTTTCTCTGAGAATTTCAGGGTCTTTTGTGCTCACAGGGTATCTGCCAATAGGTATTCTCAAACACTTATTAGAATTTATTTTTAAATCGTTTCAATCATTTAAAGATCCGAGGGATCCAAAGGATCTTTAAACGGATCCTCAACGGATCCACTGATTCAAGTTATTCCATTTTTAAATGGTTCCAATTATTTTTTAAGTGCTTGTCAGCTGAAATTTTCATTTTCAAATTTTATTAACACTTTTATTTATAATTTGATGTCACATAGTTAAGAAGTTTTTCCTTCATGGACGGATGAGTGTGGCCTTTGTAAATTTAAATCTGTTTTTAGCGTGTCTCTGCATGTGCAAATTTAACTATCCTTCTCAACTGTTTCCATAAACCTAACACAGGACTCAAGGAATCGGTTCAAATCATGGATAAGAAAATGAACATTCTCTGACAGCTGTGTTTCAAAGACATAGGGTGGTAGAGGAAAGTTAAAATTTAAATGACTACTCAGGGTGTTGTCTGTCATTGGGTTGGTCATTTCTGAAGTATTGCTGTCATGTAACTTCTAGGAGGCTTCATGACAGCCAGCTGATATTCAATATGTTTATAGATACAAACGTAGCTGAAACTGCATTAGCAGTTTGCTGTTCACATTATTAGAGCTAGTGTCTTACTGAGATTCACATATATTTGTTGAAAAAGAATCCTGAATGGCACAACTCCCACTGACAACTGTTACCATTTTACTATTTTCCAAGCTCTTCTTATGAGAACCATTATAAAAATTGATCTGCACAAATAGCTTGACATTTCTTCCTATACATCATTTCATCAGGTTTATTTTCATTGATCACTTCTATGAACTGTTCCAAAACAGTACACACAAGCACAAGCAACTTCCAGTGTATTATATGTTGGTATAGAGAAACTTTCAATTTCAGTCACCGTAACAGATATGGTTAATTCAGCAAAATAGGCAGGATGAAGCCATCCAGAAATGAAAAGAACAGAGTAAGGAGATTCAAATATCCCTGCTGCATCTCTGCTGCACTCAGTCAAGTAGATAGATACTGAGAGAGATGGATAGACTCTAGATTTGGACAGAAAATTCTCTCTAAAGATGTAAAAAACCCCTATCCAGACAACAAGGCCATTAAACAGGCAAAAGAATCTCCTTGTTTATTCCACTGTAATCTTAATCACACTGAAGAAATGAAAGGAAAATGACATTGCTTGAAAATTGCTTGAATTACAAAAGATTTGATATGCAGAACTAGAGTAGTTCAAAATTGCGTATTTTCCTACTGGCAATTAGACAATCTTTAGACAATATTGCCATTAAAAGTTTTCATCCATGTCAGAGAAATGAATATTTTATCACAGAAAGATTGAAATTGTGCCTAATGAGATAGTGAAGAGATTGGGGAATTTCCTCAAGTGCTGATTAACAATTTCATGTAAAAAAAAACAAACCCAAACCCAAACAACAGATGGTACAGAATTATTTTTCTGATACAAGTCATTCAAGTGAAGAACAAAATAATTTTGCCTTTTTTTAACCTTGAGAAACTGGAACTTGTCGCTCTTGGTAGTTATTTGGTTTTTAAACCAAATAACACACGTTTTGCATACTAAACACATGTTTTGCATATTCAAATTAGGAGCTAATAGTGGAAACAACTCAAAGCACTACTCACTCAAATACCCAGCTAGGACATACCGATGCAATTTTTTAAGTACTGTTGCCAAAGGAATATAGAATAACTTCTTGCAAACCTAAACTTTTTATGAACTTTAATAAGTGAAAATAATTGGCCCACATGAAAAGTATTATAAAAAGAAACATTGACAGCTTACACTAATTATTTCAAAATAAACTAAATCGAACCATAAAAATTCTTATAGACTTTATACTAATATTTTCCAGGCTTAATAAAAACTGCATAGCAATGAAGTTAATGTTCTGATTTTTTCCAGGCTTTAAAAAGAGGTGAGGGTCTTGGCACCTTTGAAAGAGGGCCACAAAGTCCTGCCTACAATACATACTGTTTATGTTTCATTCCTCTGAAATAAGAAACATGTTACTGGTGTTACCATAATGCCAAGAAAATTTTCTTGAGGATTAACAAAAAAAGAGCTCCATATTTTATTTTGTAGTACACAAGAAATACAGAAAAGATTAAATACAAGTCAAGAAGATATTACTGCTAAAGGGATTTTTGTTTTATTTTGAAAGACCTATGTTACAGAATTGTTCATTCCCAGAGAAAGAATACAAAATGAACACAACGTTATTTGATAAAAACAAGCTTGTAACGTGTAGGATTACTAGAACTGCACTGTACAATCAGGGTCTTAAAATGGATGGTGTTCTTTGGCAAATAGAAGAGATTTCAAATACTATTTAGCATCAGGGATGAAACCCTTTGGAAGATGAATATGAACGTTCATGTTGCGTAACATGAAAGACAGGAAAAGGTTCTCAATATGAAAGTGCTTAGCTGGAAATCCTGTGATGGACAGTATAATTACCCAACTAGACATAAACTAAGAAATGAGTTGCACAATTCTTACAGAAACTAACTACTTCTTTGGAAAGAAGGAGAAACCTTTCTGAAAATTCATTGCTCAAAAGTGTCTTTAATCATGCTGAAGGCTGACTGACTCGCTAGCGCACTTGCCTGGAACAAAGGAAGCTCAAACTCAATTTCTTAAGGCTAGTCTGTTCAGAGATGGGATGTATTCTGCCCCTATGCGGGACACACCCTGCTGGGTCAATAGAAAACCAGTGTCAGGAGACTAGAAGAAAAGTCAGTAAGCACAACCCTGACATCATAGCCTAGAGATTACAGTAGTCAGTAACTTGGAAAGGGCAGTCTGTGGTCTAGTTCCTGTTTCTTCACCACTTTCATGCATTTTAGATTAAGCAAGATTGAATAGGGGAAAAAAAAGAAGAAACAAGCTCTGGAAGCATCTGTGAGATGTTTGGGCCTGCCTTCCCCCTTGTTTGTACAGCTCTTGGAAGAGCAAGGTCCTGTTTCTTGCTTCTAGTTTACTTGTTAGCACTGCAGAAGCAGCAGCAGGATCAGGTTCCTGGCAATCACCAAAGAGCAAGAATCTCCATGGCAGGAAGTTTTTCAACTTATTTCCCCCTTCTGGACCACCACTGTGTTTCCTCTCTGGCAACCTGCACACTCAAGGAAGCATTAGGGTTGTGTCTGGATTTTGAAAGCCCTATGCGAGCTTACGCAGACATATCCCTAGAAAGACTCTCTGGCTTTATCTAGAACCAATGAAACAGAGCCAAAGGCTTGAGCACTGCCACATACTGTCACATGGCTAACTAGATTCCTGGCATGTTTTTAGCTCAGGCCAACTCGCATTATTTCACAGAATGCTTGACACAGTTTGGGGTTAGCACAGGGCAGAGACTATCCCCAGTAGGTGATGTGAATGCAGCCACTCTCTTTTTTCCCCCTGTGAGGGAAGAGACTTTAGCTGTACAGAAGAGATCTGTGCCATGCCAGCTGGTCTGTTTTATTTCACAGTACAGATACAGTCTTTTGCCCTCATTGATTATGTTATCATGACTTCTTATAGCTATCACTTCTCTTTAGCCTAATTTTTTTTCTTACTGTCTTATCAATTTATCAAGTCACAGAGAAATACGCCCATGAGGGAATCTGAGCATGGTGTGCAGCACATGAAACGCATCCTTAGTTACCCACTGAATGGTTTAAAAAGCTGGGGGAGCAAATTTTGGTTTGGCAGAATCGCAAAGTAGAACAACTTTTTATCACAGAACATCGTAAGAGCTACTCAGTAAATTATTTAAAAACATTTATACTATTATAGTATCATTAAACTATCCTATTTCTGTCTTGCATACAATGTCAGCTACAGCACACTCCTACAGTCCTATATGAATTGCTTATTCACATAGTCCTATTGAGCACCATAGATTCTCATCCTAAATCGACAACTACCTTTTTTAACTGTTAAAGGATTGGAAAGATAGGAAACAAACTCATGCCATGTTATTTATTTTTCTTCTCCCTCCTGTTCTTCCCAGTGCTCTGTTAAGTCACTTGGCTTCTAGGCATTAATAATCACAAGTAATTGTTTACTAAAATCTCTCAATATGGAAATAAACTATTTGCAATGGTTCAACCCTCTGCAACCAAAAAGAATTGCAGTTGAGCATTTTGGACAGAAACCACCTTATTTTGTCAGGTTTATGTCACTGCAGCACTGGGAACAATACAAAGACATGGTGAGAGACAAGATCCAACTTCCCTCCTATAAACCAGCTCAATAATGTCAATCACATTTTTCAAATCAGAGCTCTTTAGAACTGAAAAAAAAAAAAAAAAACCAACCAAAAAACAACTTACCTCCAGTATATGAGAATACCCACAAGAATCACTAGACAGATAAAAGTCAGGGCTGATACGACCACAAGTGGTATAACTGTCTTCTTCTCTGATTCCAGACTCTCAGCTAGACCGATACGAGACTCATGGCTACTATTACTTGCCTCTGCAGTCAGAGAAAATTGAAACAGTCCATGTTTAATTTCTGAGACATGCACAGCACAAGTGAATGTGTCTTATAATGAGCCTATTTAATACCACTTACCTCTATTTTTTACTATGTACTGCAGAAAGTGTATACATTTGCAAACCAGCTTACAGAAAATAAGCAGATAGAGGGTAAAGCAAAGTGTTGAAGCTTATGTGACTCAGCCTTCCAGCAGTGGAGACTTCTCTTTGTAAGAATAGCAGGTTGTTGTTAAAATATAGGAGAAGGAAGTTTTTTATTTTCATCTGTTTATTAGCTGAAAGCCAACTGAGTTAAGGAGTCTGAATATATAATATTGAATGTGTAGAGAACTTTCTGATATTAAACTGTCACTCATATAATGCAAAATCACATCTTTGGCTAATAGTTTAATAGAAGAATTTTCTTGCCATGGTCCCTATGTGCTTGCCATATTGCACTTAAGCCTTCTGTATTTTAACACACTGCCCATTCTGTAACTCGCCTTACAGGTACATCCTGCTTCCTTTGAATCAGACTGCAGTACTTCCTCCCCCAACTATACGTAAGCCAGAGTTAAATTTCCTACCTCCATCTTACAGGTGATCAAATTATATGGATATCGTCTAGATTTTACATTTCTGTCAGCCTTGTAATGCTGGGTGACAGAAAGATTTGGGCATAGGAATCTGTATGAAGATTAAAACAATATATTTTATAATCTCATTAAATAAGGGAACACCATGGTGGATGAGACCAATCTTGCATTTTTAACTTTGGTCATACCTCAAGAAGTAAACAGTTTAAAACTGATTTTGACACAAAATAACGGATTCTTTTCAATCTGTGCAGTTTACTGTGATCTGTGACCATTATATGAGTTAAAACACAGAAATAAGCACTTTTGCACTTGTTAGAATTAAACCTCTAGATTTTCTAAGAATGTTTTCTGCTTTTCTGAACAGTCCTAAGTCAATGACTGTTCTGTATGGGAGCAGAATTTTGCTGTTTAGAAATCAGCTGCACTCCATTGGGATTTCAAGGGACCAATTACACATGAATAAAAAGCTTTCAGACAAAAGGGAGGAGGGAACGTAGTTGGATCAAAAAAAAAAACAACCAACAAAAACCAAAAAACAAATCACATGTTCTAAATAGGGTATCAAAATCCAAACAGCTTCACACAGTACAAATTTTCAGGCAGCTCTCTGCTTGCTTCCATTTTCTTGAGTTTAGGGGCTTGCAGGGCTTTATATGCAAAAAGATCTAGGCTCTGATCTTGCAGATGTCTTCGTTTTAGTTCAAAGTACTCTAACACTCTAATCAATCTCTACTCTTTAAATCCTGTAGCTCAGTGGGCAAAGTGATTGCAGGCACAAGTTTCTTCCGAAAAATCTGTCCCCGAGTTTCTGATGAGTAGGCTAAACTCAGCATTTCCTATTGATTTCAGAAGAAACTATGTGTATGCATGAGAGATCAGAATACGATCCCTTTGAAGCATTCATACTTGCTTATCCAACTCTGGACTAATTCACAGCATAAAACCCAGTCTTATCTGTGTGATGACAGGGTTCCTTCAAACTGCATGACCAAATCCTACTAGGATTCCTTCCATGGGGAATGAAGAGCAGACTTCTGTAACTGGGGGTTTCTTGCCTACTTGGCCATCACTCCAGTGATGGTGGCTGAAAAGGCAGTCTCATCTATAGTAGATTTCTTTGCCTCCTAATAATTGATGTGTTTGGATCCTTTGCATATTTCTTTATACTAATTTCTCTTAAGAGTTTTTCAACTGAAGTTTCAAGGTTTAGGTAGCCATAGAAGTCTCATGGAGAAAGGCCTAGTTCAGAACAAGCATAAATATGTATCAACAACTACAAAGACTGGGAAAAGTTTAAATGACAATTCTTTCTGTAATGGTCACAACAAGAAGACATTTCACCAATTTCTGGTGAATTCACTGTAACGTATAAATAAGTTCTCAGCTGAGAGTTTCGTTTCATTTTGGTTTTTGTTTATAACTGAATTAAGCAAAGATGTCTTTGATTTACAGGAGACCATGTTAGACATGCTCGCGTTGAATTTTCAATTTATTAAAAGACAATATTTGGCATCATTTATTGGAAAAAATAATGTACATGAAATGATACTGTATAGTGTCTTTCAATAATATCTAGAAGACAAACTCTGTCTGTTGTACTCCTACTACTCCTACTATTCCAGTAACATATAATCCTTTTTGAGTGACTATCAGTAACAATTCAAATGACACCCGTTATGTAAACTACAAATCTCTTATGGTAACACTCATTCACATTAGTAACATAAGTTTTGAAATATTGATGTTCTTTTTGCTTATCTTTAAATAAATGTTATGCATTTTACACAATGTGGTAACTACTTACCTACTGAACTGATTCACTTATTGATTCAGTTTTATAACACCTACCTTGTTAGGTCTCCTACTAATTTCAGTATGTTGTCTATCTTCTTTTAATTTTTGTTTTCTATTTTTCACATTCTACTAGCCCCAGCTACAGAGAGTGTCAATTTACCACTTTTTTGCATTAGTATTCTGTTGCTCATGAGTAATATGACCTCATGTGATTTAACTGTGTATTTGTAGGACTGGGCTGAAAACTTCCCATGCCTTGTGGATTCCATTCCTTAGTGGCTTTAGTTGAATGATACTGCCCTCTACAGATGCTGTGAGTACTTAATCGAAGTTCAATTTATTTTCTAAAATACCTATTCAACCTTGTTTGGTTTTGTTTTTTGTTTTTTTTTTTTTTCCAAACATCATAGATAGTTTCTGACTTTACTCTTGGATTTGTTTCTGACTTTACTCTTGGATTTTCAATACTCTAACAAGAGGCAATGCAAATTATGTGTCTGAATACTTCAGGTTTTACACAATGCGTTTTTAAATAGAAAGGAAATGCTTTATATTTATCATGTTTTTATCTATGTGAGGTTCAGTTTTGCCTTCTGACCTTATCCTTGGAATCACAGACCACAAATACCCTTGGTGACTTTAAGAGGACTAACTAGGAAAATAGCACCAAATATAAACAGGTACAGGAGAATCTGGCTCTAAGTATTTTGGAAATATGCAAATCTGGCACAAAAAGTCTGCATCTCACTGAAATGTAAAGGTGGCATACAGAGTAAGAATGAAAATGAATGTTTTTATGAGTTAAGATGAATCAGAATCAAACTGAAGCATCTTCTTCCTTGCTCAATACATCTTAGAAAATACAAAACAAAACACAAGGAGGAAATGTGCTGCTGTTAAGTTAAAAACCAGAATCTCAGAGGTATGTTTCCTCTGGCAGAGGCATGATTTCCTCTGATGTATTTCCATAAGGGCAGCATTTGTCTTTGTACAGAGAACTTACATCCCTCTTAAACCTTTAAAACTAAAATTAAACAATTAACATTGAAACAAATTCTGGTTTTAGATTGTGCACCACCCAACTTCTGCTGACAGTATGCATCTATCCAAAAGCAGAGCATGAATCTTCTTACTGAAGAGTATTTCAGGTGCAGTTTTTAAGTAGCCAGAAGAAGCATTCACAAGATAGCCAGCTCAGCATGCACCCCCTGTTCCCCAATGCTTCCTTAATCACACCCACTGGCACTGTTATGGTCTCCTTTTATTATGCGTAGATAAACCTTCTCATTCTCTATGGCACAAAAGTATCCCCTCACAGCTTTCCATGGTATTCATTAGACTTATCCATAACTAACCTGCCTCAGAGATGTTGAATACTGATGAGTGATCGCTAGTAACAGATGAGGCTGATGACTGTGATGATCCAGGAGTTAATTCTGAGTTACCTGCTTCAACTGCCCCTTCAGTGTCTCTCTCATTAAGGTCAGGAAAACTGAAATCTGTTGAAGTTTCATTATCATTAAGGCTATCTGAGGTACCTTGGCCAGAACCACTTTCTTCATCACTTGTAAAAACAGCCCAAGACTTAGACTCTGATGTGTTTTGCAATGGGACACTAGCAGTCTGAATGTGGCTCTCCAAAACTGTCGGGTCGTTGTGCTTCTTAGGTATCACACTTGCTGTCAAAGTCGGTACGGATGTGTAATTACGTCTGTCCGTGGCATGGTTTATCTGACTGTCTGATGCAGCAGTTGAAATTTTCTCTTCTTCTTCAGGCTTCTCAGAATGTGAGCTTATAATTAGGTTACTCTGATCCTTGTTATTGTTTACCTTTGTATTTTGTTCCTCTACTACCATATCCTGAGCTTCTCTATGGGAAGTGCATGAGATACAGTTACTTACAGGGAAGCCATCGTCATATTCATCATAGTCATCCTCAACTACAGACGGCCACAAATCAGTACTGGACATAATACTGGGAGACAACCCAGAGGATTCTCTAGAAGGAACCAGCAACCTACTCAAAGTTACAGGGATCTCACTTTTGGGAGGAATGGCCGTAACAGAAATATGTACATTTGGTAAAGGAAGAGTGTGATGAATGGACACGTCAGAATCAGAAACAACTGCAGGCATATGATCAGGATCAAAACCAAGTGTAGAACTTGAAGAGACACTGGCAGCCTCACTTCTTTCAAAAACACTTGAAGAGATATGGCTGTCTGCAGGAGTAGCTACGTGTGGTAATGTGTCACCTGTTAGGAAGGGAGTTGTCATGGCATTCGCTGCTTGGGGGGGAAAGGCATTTGTATGTTCTAAACTGGTCAGCTGGAATGAAACATCGCTACTGTACAATGTAGGCATAACCTGCTGAACATCTTCACTGTTAAACAAACTGGATGAAACATATTCCTCACTTGCATAAGAAACAGATACACCTTGAAGTGACGCTGTGGGCTTACTAAAAGTGTTTGGCAACATATCAGCAACGGAAGGTGCAGATGTAGAATGCAGCATGGTTTCAGTTGTAGCAGAACCTGGTGCCATTTGATGCAATATTTGGTCAAATGTAGAACTATCTTTATGAACCCTGGAGCTTTCAGCCAATATTGGATCACTAGGCACAACTGCAGCTGTGTTAAGCAGAGTGCCATCGCCAGAAGATTGGAAGGAGGATTGCAGTAATGCTTCATTGTTTAATGTAGCTGAGGTCTCATAAAAGTACAGCTGAGTCGAGGATAACATTTTGCTATAAGCAGGGGCAGAGAGAGCTTGATCTGAGCTTGCACTAAGCATAGGTTTAAGCAAAGTGTCATCAAAGGCTGGAGTTGTAACATGCAAAGGCTGAACGGAAAGGTGATTTTCTGTAAGTTTACTAATACCATGATCAAATATCTTAGTAGTGGGAAAAGCGAGAGAGACTGGAAGGATTCCCTTTGTGCTAGAAACAGGAAGTGGGCTTTCTTGCAGAGACGTATTCTGCTTAATTACATCATTATTAGAAACAGATGTAGAAAGTTCAGGTATCACTTTACTTTCAGCATTGGAAGCCATTTCACTTAAAGAAGAGGAAATTTGCAGTTCTCTCTCATCTCCATATATAACATCACCTTTTTGAAGCATCTTATTAACATCACTAAACCCAGATGATTCATACGTAATTTCATCTACAGAATCAGAGGAAGAAACGTTAAGTACCGTCAAAGTATCTGTATCAGGCAAAAGGGACTCACTACCAGAGTATGCTTCAGACCAATCCATATCACTAGATAGAGAGCGCGTAGGCTGCAGCAAAGTATCAGCTTGTGATATTACAGAAGAAGGTTTATGCACCAGTACATTGTTATAGCTGCTAAATAAAGGATCTTGACGAAATACGTCAACAGAATCATGCACAAATTCTGCAGAGTCATAGGAAACAGTAAAGCTTTGGAGGGAGCCCACATTACTAGACAAAGCATAAGGAAGTTCAGACATTGTAGATAGTACATGCATATTTAAATCACTGCTGGATGGTTCAACTTGAGAAAATATGTGAGTTCTATTATGACCAAATATCAGTGTCTCTGAA
The DNA here is from genome assembly GCF_900496995.4 of Aquila chrysaetos chrysaetos. Taxonomy (NCBI): domain Eukaryota; kingdom Metazoa; phylum Chordata; class Aves; order Accipitriformes; family Accipitridae; genus Aquila; species Aquila chrysaetos. The sequence continues at coordinate 25,489,104 of NC_044008.1, forward strand.
GCAGCATGAGTAGTCTGATGTGACACCACATCAGCATATTGAGCAAGGCTTGGCTGTATTAATGTATCACCCTCTGCCAATGTCAAAGAAGCATGCAGGGACACCTTATCACTTGCAACAGCTGGAGTAGCACTTTGTGGAAACATTTGAGAAACTGTATACAAACGGTGAAACATTTTACTACTGGAGGAAGCAGAGGAAAATGTAAGCAAAGGTACATCATCATAGGAAGACAGGGTGGGTTCAAATGACACATCAACACTGGGAAATACAGGTGTAGCATGCAAGGTCACATCACTATCTGATGTAGCAGGGGTAGTGTCGAGCATCTGAGAGTCAAACAATAAGGGGGTGACTAGAGGAAACACTTCACTACTGTAGGAAGGTTGAAGAGGTATCTCACCATTATAGACTGGTTGAGTTGTCTGAGAGAGTACCTCACTGGCAGCAGAAGCAGAACCATATTCTCCAGAGCTTGAAGAGATAGAGTGAGGTGATAATTCAGCAGAGGAGAAAGCAAAGGTAGAATAATGTGGCAATTCTAAATCCGCATCTGAAGTGTCTTGTGAAACCACTGGGCTGCTGGAATAGGGCACGGTAGCTGGCTTTAATCCCTCTACATAAGCATCAGTGTAACTGGTCTGAGACAATTGCCTGCTATCGGATGTATCAACAGATTGAGTTGTCAGATCTGTAGCATTTCGAAACCATACATTTCCATCAGTGGAAGAAGCATGCTTTGGAGGCCCATCAGAGCTTGAGGGTGCTACACCTTCTGAAACATACTTAATGGAGCCTTGGGAAAGAACATCATGCATGCTTATATCTGGGCTTCCTGAAGGAAGGGTGTCTTCTTGGGAGGTCTCCTCTGTAACCAACTGTGCTGAAGAAGTGGTAAGAACTGAACTCCAAGAGTCATCAGATTCCTGATGAGGTTTAAAAGGAGACAATAAGAAACCTTCATCACTATGGCCAGTAGTGGTTATTCTTGTTGGTTCAGTGCCTGAAGAAAGGTATATGTATTCTTCTTCCACACCTTTGGTGGAGTCAGTGAGTTGAGGAGGAATTCCAGTAATTGTTTGAGATTCCAAAAAAGGATCTTCCTCTTCTTCTGAAATTTCACTAGCAGGTGGAGAAGTAGGGTAATAAACTGCTTTGAAAACATCATCCTTACCATGCAATTCTTCTTCTCTTGTTAAGTATCTATTTGTTTTAGCTTCATTGGGTTTTGTCCCCATTTTTTCTTGACTGTAGCTGGATGTAGTCACCTGGAAATCTTTCCTCATTTGGTTTATTGTACTGTCAGTGCTAGGAATCACTGCAGTTTCTTCATCCACCTCTGTTTCCTTTTCATCAACTTCATCCTTTGAAAAAATACCATAGCCGAAGACAATTAAAAATGTTTATAGACACTGTACACAAACGGAAACCAAAACTGCAATAGTACATTTTCCTGGCTCTATAAAAACAAGAGAGGCAAAACAAGACAACACTTGAGAATACTGTTGGTCTTAAAGCAAAATATTTAGCTGCCAGAACAGGTATCCTCTTCTGTCTTGAAAATATTACTTATTTGCAATACAAACAAAAAATCCCGTGTCACAACAACTTCTTAAATACTGTGTTACTTTTACTGTTTGAGACAAAACCCACTCACAGTATTTATTTACTTTATTAAAAAAGCTCTACCTTCTTCCTAACAAAGTGCAATTGTATATGCAGCACACACCAATGAAAAAATGGTTTTGCTATCAGAACATCTTAGAGATTTGCACTAATATCCCAATGTTAATTAAATTGTCATAGTAACAGAATTTGTAAAACATATTTATGACCTGTCCTTAAATCTGCTGAATCTTCAGAGTTTTCTGAAAAAGAAGATTTCAGGATGGTCAGCATAACTGCAACAGTTTCACAAGTGTTGTGAGTGATACCACCTAGTCCCTGTTAAGACCCTTGGTTTGCTGAACATGAATAATGATACTTTGTGAAAAATCTGTGTTCGAGTTTTGACTTTTAAGGACAGATCCAAAAAAGAAAAAGAAAAAAAAAAAAAACATGCCTAAATATAATCGGGATTTAGGCAGTCCTTAAGGATCTCAGTTCAAATCTTTTTGTCCCCTCTCCAACTTGCCGTGCCCCAAATCAAAAAATGGAACGTGGAAGCATCTAACTTGCTCAGCAGGCATTTTTGTTTTGACCTAGACACAGAAGCGCCCACAGCTCTGTGCTGTGCCCCCATCTAGAACTGCACCAGAACCAAACCTGTCCAACCATAACTCTGCAAACTAGATTGAGGGGCACCTTCAGTTTCTGAGGGGACTTGATTTGACAGGCACACATAGCCCTAAGAGACACCAGCAGGACAGAGCCTCTCGCAAAATACAGTTGGAACTCCTTTTGCTTTTGAAGATCTGGCTTGGTGATGTGCTGGCAATGCCCACCCATTTTTATTCAAAAGCATAATGTTGAGAGAAAACACCCAGAAGACAGTAGACAGGGACACAGTTATCAGTCTGAGAAATCCTCAGTTCCCACTATATTTTAGGCTGAGTAGATCTCTTACTCCCGCACCGAAGTGAACAGAGCACAGCAGAGAGAAGAATGTAAAATCAACAGCCTTTGAAAGAACGTGCCCAAGATGAAGCACTGCTGAAAAAACTATTAACTGGGGCATTCAGCTAATAGGAGTTGTTAGCTTTTACCCAGTCTCACCAGACTGAGGGCTTTAACCACTAGGCTAGAGCTGTGCTTCACACTGCAGTCCCTTTTTTGTACCAGGAACCTCTACTGCACTGACACACTATAAGGTACCTCAGACATGAATCTCAGGTTTGGATTTCATTCCAAGGGCTAAATACCTAAAATGTAGGGACAGCAGCACCTAGACTATGTGTCCTCAAATCCGGACTGGACTGGACAGGCCCTTGTTTCTGAAAATCTACTTTCTGTAGGAAAATGCCTGCACTTTTAATCTTTCTTGGTTCAAGTAAAAATCAATTGACATTCACTGGCACTCAGTTACTGTCCTGACAGATGCAGTATAATAATCTAGATACGTAGCTTACAGCAACAGAGAAATAACTGTAATATTGGTTAGTCAGCATCCACAAACACAAGGGAGGGTAAATAGACAGACAGGTAAGCCCAGGCTGCCTATTTAACGAACAAGGACTTGCCACTCAATGAGAATATTGTGGTCATGGATTGAAACTATAAAGTAAAAATTCTGAGGGATTACTTGATACAAATGGAGGTCTTACTGAAGGAACTGTCCATGTTGTACAATTGGTATTAGAGACTGTTAAAAACTTCATTGTGATATTTTCACCTCTCTCCTTGCCGGCACACCAGAAATCTAGTTATCAAATATGAAGTCTGCAGACGTTATCATTAAAACATCCAAAATTATGTAAAATAGGGTTATACTGTAAAGTCTAACTTGAGTTCAAGAAGTAAATGACCCTCCAAGAATTTTGGAATAACTGTTAAATTCAACGGATAGCACACTGATGGCAGACACACATGAATCTCACTCTTCAGCACAACTGCCTTCCTCCCTTACTTTAGTTTACTACACGCCAAGAACATCATAAGCAAGCCCAAGTCAGATTTCTCTTGAAACAAACTAAAAAGCCTAACACTGGGTGACAGCTTTGATTCTGCTAAATGAACAATTTTGTCAGACTTCACTCAGAAGTGACAGTAACTTGATGCCCCATTTTCAAAAATATTTAGGCATATCCCGTGATACCCCTTACTACTCCATCTATCTCCAGCCCCAGAGAACTAGTCAGGTATCTCTAGAGTTATCTAGGGAGAAATATAGCTGAAAGAGAAGGCTGCATATGCATATATATGTATGTATATGAAAATGCAGATAATACATTCAGTTGGTGACATAGTTTTGTAAATTTTCACAGAATATAAATTCAATTTAGTTGAAATGTATGTATTTGAAATAGTCTCTTAAAAATAAATGAATGCTATACCTCATATTCTTCAGTTTCATTCAGTTCAGGAATGAGGTCAGCCTCTATAAAACAAAAATACACACCATATCATCCAACATTTTAAATTCACAGAATTATTAATTCTGCAAGGACTCAACTGATTAGTTAATACATTTATTGAGACCCAGTCTAAGATGTATAGGACTGTGTTTGGAGAAGTGGCCAACCACCTAGGTTGAGGACTAGCTCTAAGGGTAGCAATGCTCATCTAGACAGGACACGTTCAGCCACCACAGATTTGCCTGGCTCTAATTTGATACTGCAGCACATGCTGGATCTGCACTGAGAACCCACATCCTGGCCAGGGAGAAGTAAGTTTACAAGAACATTTTCTAGGAGAAAGTACAGTTTAATGCGGAAATACAGAAGAGAGAAAAAAAGTAAGTCTGGGAATCAACTATTTCTCTACATTTAATCTGAAAGGTCTGAAAATATTCTTGTAGAATGATCTGTTCTATAATTTTCACACAGCAAATTCCTCATTTGTGCACCCAGGCTTGGGTTAGGTACTAGTGAAGAGCCATGCCATCATATTCAGCATGCAGCAGGCTGCCTGCCTCCGTCAGGGCAGACCAAAGGGACCCAGCCTTCCTGGAGTCCAGTGCTTAAGGGCTTTTTCAAACTCCCACTCTGCTTGATTTAATGTAAGGACATGAACCCAGTTGTATTGCATCCCACAAAAAGTCCCTAATAAACAGGTACTGGGCGCTCTGTGAAGAACTACTCTAAAGGCTTTTGAGGCCTCCCCGCTTTTCATAAACAAATAACAGTTGAAGCAGGATCAAGAAATTAACCTCCTACAGCCCAGGTGAAAATCCTTCTCTCTAAGTTTAGAGGTAGTCTCTCACCTTCTTCCTCTCTGTTTTTTTGGCCAAATCCAATATTGTACTTCAGATGGTGATCAGCAAGAGAGGCTTCAAAGCAGGTTGCAAGAAACCTACAAATCTCTGGTAGGAACTGGCATAGGTCTCAGTGATGAAATCTAATACCCCTTCCACAGCATTAACTCATCTTACTGCTCCTTTGGTCCACAGAAAGGTCCGTTCCCTTTCTGAATCTTTCTAAGGCCTTCTCCTAAGCAATGTTCTAGCGCTCTGCCTGTACGCCAGTGCTAGCACATATTCTGAGGGTTGATTTGCACTAAGGGAAAATGCCAGTCTCTTAGCCTGGGGAGCGATTCTAGCAATAGCATCACACAGAGCTCCATGTCTGCATTTCCTCCAAAATTCCCAAAGGAAGCTTCCTCAATACACTAGTATAAAGATCCCATCTTTATACTTCTCATCTCTGCAAAGTCAGATGGGGATCTATGACTTAATTTGTATTCTCTTTGGTCTGTCCATATCTACCTTTAAAAACAAATTGAGACATGTATTATATGCAACATACACTAGATAAAGTTCATCAGACTAACAAGTCCATACAGTTTTATTTGTAGATTACAGCATGCAAACAAATTTTGACTAAACAATGCTGCACAAAACCTTCATAAATTGTTCTTTTGTAACAAACATTTATAAATTACCAAGTACTGAATTAACCTTTCATTAACAAGATAGAGAAAAATTATCTTACCTCTGACTCCTGGAAGCCTAGGAGGCTCCGGGGCAGGGTGGGGAGGGAAGCGGAGGGGAGGAAGGGGTGGAGGAGATAATGATATTCCCTGGCTTCTCAATGACATAAATCAAATATCGTAGACATTAGTTTGAAAGTCTTCCCACAGTAGACCCATACCATGTATTATGTGCTCAATAGACTTCTCTGAAAAATGTTTTTAATACAGAGAAGTTCTGTCCACTATTTCTGTGGTCACTATTCTTGAGTTCAGCTTTAATCAGACTCAATCAGAAAAATAAAATGAGCTGATTGTGCTAGAGTATACAGTAGGGTATGTGCTCTCAAATTCCACCAGCAGAAAACTACAGTTTCTTGCTGTTGTCTCCATGGAGAGGCGTTAACATACATATATATATATATATATATATATATATAAAAATATATATTAACAACACTAAATCTTCAGGCATTTTACAAAGCCTATTTAAATTCAGTTGGTCACAGAAAATATTTGTCAAAAGCATTAGAGACACACACTTATAGAAGTTCTGTTAATCCTGTTGCTGAGTTTTTGATTTGACGGGAGATTATAGAAATTTGCTAATATCCCCCAACCACGGAGAAGAACCGCGCCCTCCAAAAAACAACCCATTGATGTAGGTTGATGAACAAGCTTGTTTATTTTTTCTGGAACCACATATTGATTATTCTATAGCTTACATTTTAAAATAAAATAATTAAATCATTAGTTAGAAAGTTTTGTAGAGGTCTTTTCATAGTCCGTTTTAGTGACAGATGAAGAAACGATAAAATAAAAACAAAAAAAGTAACTATTTCCCTACATTTATGTTCAATGCAAATCTTTAGAAAAATCTCTTAAAACAATCTGATTTGTAATTGTAGAATAACGTGCACAAGATAAATTGTCTTCATTTCTGTATTGTCTTATGTAATAAATGGCATAGCAAGAACAAACGTAAAGCCTGTTTCTTCTGATTAAATTAGTTTTCAGATTTCTACATTTATCAGTACAAAATTAGAAAAAAGCATCCCCTAAATGAAACATTTAAGATATGCTTAGTGGTTTTTAGGACAAAAATCATGAAGACAAGTTACAAAGAAATTGCATAGTTAGACCCTCACAAAGCATTGCTGACAGCATGAGCTGCCATGCCGGAGACAGCATTTGAGAGCCATATCCCAGCACGGGTTTTTTGAGAAACACCAACCAAAGTCTACACAAAGGAAGGTGAGAGGAGAGATATATTCTTATTTTTTCATTTCCTGTGTCAGCAAAAGCATGTAAGTAACACCAGTATTAACTGCATAACAAACTACCGCAGAACTTTCAGAGCTATACAGACGTTATCTAGAGAGTCAAAGCACACATTTAGGTAGTTATTCAAAACCCAATTCTAATAGAAAATGAAAAATTGGTAAATAAATGTTGGACTTTCATCAAAGCTGACTAAAACACTATGTACATGATTCCCTTCATTTTCAGAAAGGTTGTGTAGCTACATCACGTAGGGCATCCAGTGACTTTTACTAAATGGAAACTAACTGGAAACAATTTTAATGTGCACACACACTATATCACAAGATGAAAAGCCGCCACTCTGAACAGCTTAGGAAAAACCCGAAGAGCAAAGGTCTCAACTATGATCATTTGTCCAAAGTCATATCAGAGCTCCCGAGGCTTCCACAAACTGGGGCAGAGAGCACAGCCCGAAAGAGGTCCCTCCTCTTACGAAGCACTGCCGAGAACGAGAGGATTTAAACCTGGTCTGTGGATCACCCGGAGCCTCCAGGGCCTTCACTAACCACATATGGGAGGCACCCAGACAGGGTGGGGAGAAGGCATGAGAAACACTCTTGCAAGCATCTCAAAAAGAAAAGGCTAAAACAATGCTTGTGAGTTTTTTGAACACCAGATTTGTGTTGCACAGTGTGCTGAAACTTCCCTCATTAAAAGTGGCCACTCCAAGGGCAGAATTCTTCCTGGAAAAGGGCCCATCTAATGCTTCTGCATGATTCATGCCTCACTTTAGCTCTTAACATGAAGATTAATTGATCTGGAGGTGACTGCAGTGAATTTCATCTTAATTAAACTGGCTTACTCAGAGTAATTCTTGAAAATGAAAGTTTTAGCTTATGCTTTATGTGAGTCAATTTTATTTCATGTCTTCATGGTGAAGATAACTTTTCTTTCATAAATTCACAAGCAGGAGCTCCAAGAAATCCCCTTTTGCCTCAAGATCTATAAAGCAGATCACAAAACCAATTTGAAGTTATAGTTGTAACCAGCAAGTTGCTCTGAACAAATCTTTCTCATTAGATATCTACATTCTCATATCTCTGTTGTTTAACATTTGCAATATTAAAATATTAAATATGAAAATATTTGCAATATTTGCAACAGTTAATTCAGATGTAAATAATTAGTAAAAGTAAGTATGCAAATAAACATTAATATTAGAAATGAATGGAAGTTTTTCTCATATTTTTAAATTATATCCAGGGTTGAGACATCATCTCTAAAACTTATTTATAGAGCAATGTACACCCATAGGAATCATCCTAATTACATGGGGGGCATTTTTCCCTGAATTTTCCTCATCCAACACTTTCAGATGTACCACTGTGGAAGTGTCAAAACAAAAGAACACAAAGTGTATTTAATAACTTTGTGTCCATTTCAGATAGGAAGCATCCCAAAGAAATAGTTTTTCTGAAATACGTAATTAATTTTGGTATTTCATTTTTATTTATAAACTTCTCCCTCTTTTAAATTTTTTTTTTTAAATTTAAAATATCCTTGAAACACTTCATTTGACCTGAAATATCCTCCTCAGTTTTGAAGCTTTTGGAAAACTAAAGGAAAAACCTTAGGTAGACCTGAAGCTATTACAAATTTTCAGAACTGCCTGAAATTTGAAGAGAACCCCAGGTGTTTACACAGTTCTGATATGCAGATTATTTAACTCTCCTCTTTAAAATGCTTTATTTAAAAACAAGAAAACTCAGGATAAGAATATAGATATATACATTAACTTGCTTTAATGCAACATTAAGGAGACATATTTAAACGTCCAAATGACACAAAACACAAAAATACCATTTTCAGAGTTACGCTAACCTGTTCATATTTTGTATAGATACATCTTTACATTGTTATGCCTCCTAGGTATCCTTGCATTGTATTTTCTCATTTCTTGAACAAAAAGAAATTAGTGGTGTGTCTGTGTAAAAAGCCACGAGAATATCGGACCTTCGGTCAGAACTGCTAAATGTAACATTTATTGCACCAAATTATCTTGTCTGAGAATACAAATCTCAGAGAAATTTCTGCTGCTATACTGGAAGGTGAAATGAGTTTTCCAGTATGTATTTCCAAAGCAAGGCCCTCAGTCTTCCTCCTACTGACATGAATGCAAAGCCCCAGCTTTGCATGACTTCAGCAGAAATCCAACAGGGATGCCGCGATCAGCGGCTGTATCTACACTGCTGGCCCGCTGCAGGCTGCTGAACATCGTCCTCTTGCGGAGTCTGTTCCCCAGCAGTATCTGCTCGCCCTGTGCAGTGCTGCCTGCAGTGCTGGCTCCCCGGTTACCCAGCCCCAGCGCTCCCGTCTCCCTCCCTGCCTCTGCATCCACCTTTCCTTCCAAAGGGAGCCACGGCACACAGCGGGGCGGTATGCGACTCACCCTTAGAGCAGGGATACAACAGTAGTAGTAGGGCGGTTTATCCTGTGGATATTACCTACGCTGGATTTTGTTTTGCAGTGTCTGTTTTCACAGGTTTTAAAGCTGTGATGGCAGCACTGCATTGACTTGATTTGTTAAACTATTGTTTAATAATGACAACACTATGCTGCTTATTTGTCATTCTATGTAGAAATGGATGCGGGGGTATGTAGATGAACTCTCATCTGAGAAAATTCTTCAAACACAAACCCAGCAAATTCTGGAAAGGAAGTAGAGGAATATAATATCTAAGAGGCAGATAAAGGATAAACAGGAAAGTGAAATGTCAGGCAGAATGTCAGAACCTTGTCGTGGACTTCTTTGAAAACTGAAGAGAAATAGGAAAATTCTGGTAGATATTAGCATAAGACTCCAAAAATGCATTCTTCTTAATACATTGTGTTTGAAAGACAAGTCAAATGTTTATTGAAAATTTATACGTACTATACCAGAACCTACATCCCTCTCCTTCGGACAAAACCACACTATTATAAGCCTATTACTATTTTTAGTTCAGAATTCATATGGTAGAGAATTCATACGGTAGAATCATATTCTTTCTTGCCGTAATGGAACGTGGTTCCCTTGAAATGAAAAACTGATCTGTTTTCCCAAGTACATCACAACATTGCTAAGGACTTTGCTGTAGCTAAACAGACTTAGTGAACTGTAAAACTGAACTTACAAGAATCCATAAATAAACAACAAGAATCCAGGCCCTTAGATAAAAAATGGTTTCTTGCATGATCGGAAAGTCTTTGTTTTTTTCCTATGATTAATTACAGGGTTCTTAATTAAAAACACAGCTCTCACTCACTTTGATAAGAACTGGGTCTGATGCTAAAACTTCCACAGAATTTAAGGAATTATTAAGCACAAGATCAAGCTTCATGCTATAATTTCAAATTATTTCATATTTACCAGCAGGCAGAAGAAGTAAATCTGGCTGTGAAATCAGTAAGATTTGTTTGTTAGGCCTTTTGACTTTTTGCGAGGCAGCATTAAGAAGCAAGGGAATTCCATCACCGCAAGTCCTTTGAAATCAAACTCCAAGTAATCATAAGAAATCAAATTTCAAAATCAATTGATGCAGACTTATAAGTCATATATTGGGTTTGTACTACTTGTTTCCTTAATACTTAGGCTGTGTGGATTAATTTTGGGAGGATGCTTGAACTGTAGAGAAATAATACCAAACATGGTTTTATTTCCCTACATTATATTGCTAAAAGATACACTTGTGAGATTTGAAATCAGGTAGGTGTTTTTCAGAATATTCTTAGAGTTAAAAAAATTAACATGCAGTCTTTCATAGGTAATGTTTTCAAGGAATGGAGCATTACATCATGTAAAATATCAGTAGCAAAGAACATGCTGAAGGTTAACTGCAGCGATTTTGAAATTTCATTTTAGCATATTTTGATAGTCGCACATTTTAACTGGTTTGCAAACAAACTACTTCAAATACAGATTTTCAGCTAAAAGTGATCACTAAGCTCAAAAGATGACTTACCTGGGTCCTCTAAAGGCATATCAACAATGACTTGGTCACTGTATTTTCCATATAGACCATTAGAGCAAACAGCAACTATCTGAAGAACATAACTTGTATTGGGCAGCAGATTATTTAGAATAGCCCCCTAAAAGAAAAACCATGTTTAATCATTTACTTGCAAATAAGTATCAAATATTTGGAACTGTTATTTTTTTCATAACACATTTTTCATATGAACCATAAAGCTCCTTTATTCTAGGACTCTCATGTATGCTGTTCATATTTTATTGCCACAAATATTTTTCAGTCAACTTTAAAAAAAATCTTATGAATTTTTACATGAAAGATACCAAACTATATAATTATTTAATGCTGAACACTAGTTTAGATAACATTATCTCTGATAAGTTATGAGTCTCTTTAAAGAGGGTTAGAGGAACAGATCACTTCAGTAAAATACCATGAAGCTGTAATCAGTAACTTAATATATAGCAGTATGATTGTACTGAATCTTATTAGTTGCTTGCATAGGTCATTCTTTGCACATCAGTGAGCAATGAAATACAGATCACTATTAATTGATTAAGGGTTTTATGGCTAAGGAGCTCTGAGATTGACATGGTCATAAACTTTTGGGAATGGTATGGGCAAATCAGAACAGCAATCTGCGAAAGCTTTGTCTCTTCTGGGCAAGAGAGCCTTTTTTAAAAACATTTTTTTAATTGTCTTTGTGGCTTCACAGCCAAAAAATGAAGTACAGCTTCTGTGAGCTGCAGCCAAAGAAGCAATTTTTTTATTGAATCAGCTCCCAGCTACTGTTTAATTCCTTAAGATAATCAATAGTGAGTGTTTTACCATCACCCCTTTGTATGAAACTTGAAGAGTTTACAGTTACCAAGTCCTGATACCCATCTGTCAGAAACTCATGCTTAGTCTGGTCTTCTCCATCCAACTGTTGATAAAAGACAGCAAATCTCTCAATTGTGGTGTCATATACAACCCGAGGCCTTTCCCATGTAACAAGAAGACTAGTATAATTCTTTGGATCAGATTGAACATTTTCAGGTTCTGAGCTGCAAACTGGAAGAAAGAAAAGAAGAAAGAACATGATATTTATTAAATGGTACAAATGACTCTACTAATCTTGAGCCACCTCCTGAGAAAATTAATGCAAGTCTTTCACGTGCCTCACTTTTAGCTTTCCACTAAAATATCTGAGATGCCATGAACTATAAACTGAACCAGCATTTTAACACTAGATTTTCAAAAGCAAGTTAATTTGAGGACTGAGTCCCCTTCTCCCCCGCCTTTTTATACCATATTTTGTGACATATTAATATTCAGTTTCCAAGAAATAAAATATAAAACACAAAACATAAAGATTCATATATATGTCCTGGGTATGAAAAATCTCTATTTCTCTGTATTTATGGGTCTACCGGAGTAGCATTAGAAGAGCTGCACACCCTCTCACCAGCTGTAATAGACTGTAATCTGTAGTAGATTGTTTTTAAAGGTTAAAGTTAAGCCTATCACACTTGAATTTCCTCTCAATGATGTTTGCTTCTTTTTATAGTACCTAAAGAAGAGACAAAAGGCAAATAGGGAGAGGCTAAGAAATGGTTAGGTTAGCAGGTAATGATTTCACGTTGTTATATTTTAAGGCACCATCTAGACATCTGCTGAAGAAGTCTGATCAAACTGTTGCAGTCCTGGGCCTGGCTCACGCACACCTTCTTTGTGAGCCTGGAACTTGCACTCCAGAAGAAGCCTGGTCAGGCAGCTACTCTTCCATGTCTTCCAGCTCTTCCCCGCCAATACTCTTTTCATCTTATTCAAGTAAGCTGAACATTTTGATACTTTTCTAGACATACAGATGTACTGATTACCAGTGTGCTAGAAATGTACTGAGACTATGACATATGCTTTTTAAATTGCCCAAGTACCTGTAGCAGAAAATGTAAATTATTTAGCTGAAGCTCACTGAAAAATGACCAGTAAGTTGTGATACATGAAAAATAAAGCAACATCATATACAGCTGCATCATTCATGGCTGGTTTGGGTTTGGGCTGAGACCCCATTCTCCTTCCTTGCTCTCATCATCCCCACTGCTGGTGGGGGAACCATGTCTTCAGACACAGCACTGAAGAATGGAGATGACTGTCAAAAGTGTTCACTTACTTTTGGCTCCCAGCTTGAGAGCACAGCAACTAGATTTGTTCTGATGTCTCAGAATGAGGGCCAGGGGTGCCTGACAGTTCCTGTTATAAATCCCTCTTCTTATCTCTTTGAAACTGTATGGGTTTTGAACTTTGGCTGAAATGCTCAGTGGCTATCTGCCCCTGCTCTAGCTTTTGGGAAGCTCATTTCTCATGTACTGAATTTCCTTTCATATGCGCTTTCATATGTACTGAAAAGGCATATTATTCAGTCTATCACTTCATTTATTACCTCATTTCTACTGCTTTATTTAATCTATTAGACTTGTCAAAATCACTGATCAGAGTACATGAAGTTTACTTTAAATCTTTCAACAATTTAATTAAATCTTACATAGTAAAATCATTACATGGATATATTTTTATTATAAAACTTTTAGCTTGACTTTTGCACAAGTAATTACATAATCATTCCCTATTTGGAATAAATGAGGAAACATATTTTTCAAATCTCAGAATCTGCTAAGAACAAACTTTTGAGTATCTAGCAAAAGGAAGCACAACAAACTGTCTAGCTAATTAAGAAAAGAAGTGTAGGTTCTTTGGAGTTCTCTTAAAGGAAGCAAACACCATGATACTACAATGCTTTTGGCAGACAATACTGCATTTTGAAGGAAAGGAAAAAAATTCTTTCCATTAACTTTGCAATTTGCCACTTGAACACAGGAGGGCACTCAAATCCCTCAAAAGCATATTTTGAAAAACTCAAGTTTCTTCATTCTGTACACAGGTGGGCAGTTTTGAGCAGCTCTCGTCTGAGCTAGTTAAGGGAAAATAAGCAGTGATTTTTTTTTTTTAATTTTTTTTTGTGTGTGTGAGCTAATGGTAGAGGCAGTATTAGTCTGTGTAATTTAGCTGAATTCTATAGCTTGCCAGGCTTTAATCTACTGTGCTATATATCTGACACGTCATTTTATTCATTACACTGAATTATTTTAATGGACGTAAAGGAAGAGCAAATTGGAAAAAAAAAATACAAATCTCAAGTTGCGTACATTCCATTCCATTATTAAAACTTGTCATTCCACCCTATTTCCACCAGATGGCAAAAGGAAATCATTAGACCAGCAAAGATGATTCCCTTCTTAATTCTGAGCGTTAAGGCAGATGACTTAAATTCTGATTTCATTTTTATTTTATGACTCAATACACTCTTCAGCTATTTCTTTTTGAAGGTGTTTAAAATAATTCTCCAAACGCTTTTTCATAGTGTAAGTACCAAGCTTCTCCCTGTTCCAAACTCTTCTCTGCTGTCCTTTTTCTTCCCTTCCTCTTTTTTGTCTGTTAGTGAATTTGGTTCCGAAATCTCTGACTGTATTCAAACTAAGCAGCATTATAAAACTTTTAAAGGTACAAGATTGGTGTCTCCAATACTATTTCTTTCAGTTTCACTCTGTTTTCTTTTCCAGGTTCTTCCAACTATTTTTTTTCCAAGAAAAAAAGTTATCTTCCCTTTTGTTCTCCTTTTGATGCTTGGTCCTGTTCATCTCAGCAGTGACCAACAATATTCCTACATGACAGTCATCTGCATATTATTTCACTTCGATTCCTTCCCAAGCTGTTGTCTCTTGCCCTTCTGATGCCTCTTCATCAGTCATCCTGCCTGTGCTGTTTCCTTTCCTTTCCTGCCAGTCTTAGTAACACAGAGGTACTTTACTCCTGCCTTTTCCCATTTTCCCTCTCCAGAGACTGTGAAAAGTGAGGAGATCACATATTAACTTACCTAATTCAAGACTTCTGCTCTGATACAGACTTTGAAAATCTGGGCAAAGAGACTTCAAGAAAGGAAGTTCTTGAGTCTGTTACTAGTCTGAAGTCACAGATATTCAACTGGATTACAAGTCTCAAGCAGCGAAATACTTAACTATTCACAGGAAGTTAAGGGACCTATTCAAGCCCATGCTGGGCTTGAATTCAGGTCTCTGCTTTCCCCAGGGGAGTACTCAGATGCTGGTTTTGCATATCAGATCATGATAATGCACCTATCTTTGCTTGTTCTTCTGTGGAATAAAATGCTACCCATGTAATTTAGAAGTTTTTAATCTAAACTGAATTGCATCATTGGGGAGCACCAAGGTACACTAGTCAAATCATTGTCAGAAACTACTTGGGCTGTGTTTTTGACAAAAAGACCTTTATAAGACGCCCAAATTTGGCTTATTCATATATATATATATATATATATATATATAAAATTTATGCCTGGATTTAAGCTTATCTGAGCTTGCCACGGTTGGAATAAAACTAGGTGTAGTTCTGAGGCAGCACTGGATAACTCAGGGGATTTTTTTCCACATTTGTTACTTTTGTCTACTTTTAGTTGAATCTGGGTTTGAGATTTTTATCTTTTAAATCCAGATTTTCAATTGTGGAAGCTGTGAAATCACTTCATTTAGCTTAAGACATTCAAGGGCTTTTCAGCTCCCTGTCACATTGTGTGACAAAAAGTAGTTCTTCAATATTCCCAATCTACCCTATCTCTATGATGGAGGTGGAGCAGCAGAGCAGATATGTATGCTGGTTGACCTTGGGTGGCCACGAGGTGCCCACCCAGCTGCTCTCTCACTCCTCCTCCTCAGCAGGGCAGGGGGAGAAAATAAGATGATGGTTCAAGATAAAGACAGGGAGATCGCTCATCAATCACGGGCAAAACAGACTTGACTTGGGGAAATTAATTCAATTTTTCACCAATTAAAACAGAGTAGGATAGTGAGAAACAAAACCAAACCTACAAACACCTTCTCCCCAACCTTCCCGTCTTCCCAGGCTCAACTTCACTCTTCTACCTTCCTACCCCAAGTGGCACAGGGGGACGGGGAATGGGGGTTGTGGTCAATTTGTAACGCTTTGCCTCTGCTGCTCCTTCCTCCTCATGCTGTTCCCCTGCACCAGCGCGTGGTCCCACACACGGGATACAGTCCTTCACGAATTTCTCCAGTATGGGTCCTTTCCATGGGGTACAGTCCTCCAGGAAAAGACTGCTACAGTGTGGGTCCCCCCCAGGGTCACAGATCCTGCCAGAAAACCTGCTCCTGCATGGGCTCCTCTCCACAGGCCATAGCTCCTGCCAGGAGCCTGCTCCTACGTGGGCTCTCCATGGGCTGCAGGGGGACAACCTGCTCCACCACGGTCTCTCCAGGGCTGCGGGGGAATCTCTGCTCCGGCGCCTGGAGCACCTCCTCCCCTCCTTCTCCGACCGTGGTGTCGCAGGGCTGTTCCTCACGCTTTTTCCCTCGCTGTTGTGCGGCGTTTTGCCCTTTCTTAACTAAATTTCCCCAGAGGCGCAGCCATCTTGGCCGCGGGGCTGAGCGGTGCCCCGGGGCGGGCGGGTTGGATCCGGCTGGAACCGGCTGTGTCCGGCACGGGGCAGCCCCGGCCGCTCCTCACAGAGGCCGCCCGCCCCGCAGCCCCCGCTGCCAGCGCCTGCGCCCAGCACATTATGTCAGTATAAAGTACCCCACACAAGAGGAAATGTCTTGAGAGAATCTGAGAATGGTTATAGCTAATTTATGTCATCTTTGGTATGTGAAATGATAAAGGTATCAGTCCTTACCCCTAGTTTTGCAAAAGAAATTAAAACTAAAATAACTGCTGAACTTTACATAGTTGTATTTTTCATGGGAAAACAGGTTGACAAGTATTTTTTACCAATGTATATTGTCAGTCTTGAATTTTAAGAACCCATTGGTTTTTTTATATCTTTACTAAATCTAGGAAGATTAACAAGAATCGTGTTTCTGCACTTACAGGGCATTACTAGAAGAGTGGAGTGGATGGGAAGTTATGTAATGGGCCCAGCACGATGGTTCTCAGGTTTATAGGAATAAACAATGATTTCTATTATAAATGGATTTTCATGCCAGCGGAGGTTGGTGGAGATAAAGCATTACAATTTTAAAAAGCTTTTTGAGTTGAATCCTCAAGTACGGCTATAAGGATTAGCTATTTTAATCTTCTTAAATATATACATACATATATGCATACATACATATCACATAGGAAAATTACATGTATCACCAGGCAGGCTTGGGGAACAAAGTATCTCCCATGTCCTCAGTGGGGCAGTGCTTCTACACCAAGAATGTTGAGGTTGTCACTGTGTGAAAATTTCTGACAATATACTGCTGAAATCAGTTTATAATTGAATAGAAAGATTCTTTTAGCCCTTCTAAGGAAACTTAGCTCTACTTAAGAAATGCCATATATTAATAACAGCAATAAATCAAGCACTTAATCCTACTGCCTAATAAAAGTCTACACTGAATCCAACAGGAGAAAACTGGGATTCTAGGTTTCACAAGACAAAATAATTTTTCAGTTATCTACTTGAGTAAGACCCACTCTTGTCATTTCTCTTGCGTCTAATAACCAAAGATTATTTTTCCTCTGTTGACTACAAGAACCTTGCAATATTAAACATGAAATACATAAGCCTGTCTACTCTTGGGGACTGAGGTCTTTACATCTCAACATGTAAGTTTAATAATTCCTAGGGCTTTTTATTTACCTTCTCTTAAAATGGAGGTGAAAATATGAACGCTCCTCTAATGTTCTACATTAATCAAATCCTATAATTGCATTTGTGTGTGTATATATACATGTGTGTATATAAAGACGTATATGTATGTGTACGCGATGTTGTTGCATTTACATAGTGCACATAAATATTAACAAAAATGTGAAATATATATACAGGAAGACTTGACATTTTAGTGATCCCTTTCTTTCCCTCCTTGTTTATAGCCAAACCAGACAATTTGTAACTTTAAATACCTAGTTTGGAATAAATACTGCATGTGTTTACTGCCACAGTAATCAGAGTGCAGGACACTTTTGTCTTAAAACTCGATAGACTGAAACCCATTTGTTTGGTTGTATACAAGTCTACACACACAGAAATTTTGGATGCTCTGTACAACATATTTTATCATTACATGAAGCGGAACGGTCTTCTAATTTTAAATGGTATAACTCAATGAAGAAAAGCATCCTACTATCTTTAGGCTGGACACTCTTTCCTTATTTGTATGGATACCAAACTCACAGATAAGATAGAAAATTCACAGAATCTCTCTTTGATATAGTACAGAAATGGGACTGGTTGGAAGCAAAATCCTGTGTAGTTTTAATGCACAGATTCCCTTGGGACAGCACATGGAAAGCTCCTTCAGGTGTCAGCACATGGAATAGACAGAAGGAAGCAGGGGCCTGTCTTAAACAGTATTATCCAGCTTTTCTTCTCATCAGTCTATGGAAATCTAGATTAGGATGGCACAGCTGAAAGTAGCTTCCTTCTATTGCAGCAATGGTGCTGAAGGGTCAAGGCCAAGGTCATGGCTGTAGTGCAACCACCTGGGAGGCAAGTGGATTGCAGGTGGCAGAAGTCCCAGTCTCTGTCTTCAAAGATCCTTTGCCTATGACATTTCTTCACTGTAGATTGACTCCTATTTATAAAGGACTGAGAAGATTCGTTTCCTTCTGACAACAAGGACATAAGAAAAGTGTTCTGTATTACAGTGATCTGTCTCCCAGAGACCTTCATTAAACAGAGGGATTAAGTTAGGCCAAATTAGCAATGTCCATTGTAAGTCTGTTTGGAAACAGAAATTTATTTAGTTGTGATAATTTGCTTGATTGCTGCAGCTCAGTTCCATGCTCCTCCAAAATTCAAAATTTCAAGTGCTACTTAGTACGTAAACAAGGAAACCCTGCTAGAACAGATATTGCTTGGCTTAGACCAATGCAAAAAAAATCATATCCTGGGCACACATCTGATGAGTTCATGACAAGCTGAGGTCAAAACAGAAGTGACACTGACTGGTTATAGAAATTAAGCAGTAAAGCTATCCTGTGCAGCACTGTGGTGAAACAGTGTGATGTACCTGTGCAGGGGACCCAGCCCTCCATCAGTTCTGAATGATGAACATCCTCTAGTTTGTATGCAAGTTTCATATACAGGATCCTTCCAGTAGGCAAAAAAAAATATCCACCCAACCAAGGCAAATTAAAATTAAACCACACTTCTTTCTAATCTGGAGAACACCTAACAACACATGCTTCAGTCATCTGTCTATGTCTAATTAAGCACAGTTCAGTGCAACTGAGTTTAAGAATCTGCAGGTATCCCCACCCAGGTAGCAACATAATGCCCCCAGATTAGATGTTTACTGTTCATTCTTCTGTGCTTGTGAGTATAGAAATCATCGACTTCCATATTTAGTGCTAGATCTTGTTTCCCATTACATAATGTACTGTTTTGGTCATATAACCTTCACAAACTTCCCTGAGGTTTTGGGTAAAACAGAGAACAGCATCTGGCTTCTGGGATTCTCTCCATCTATCACTTTCTCAGCAGACTACATGAAATGAATTTGGTGACCTCACTTCAGCCTCTGTTGGAAAAGCATCCACATTATACAACAAAGAACCAAATGGGTTTGTAAAACAAAATCCTCTTGCAGTCCCTGAAAAGGCAGCTTTGTTTAAGTCTGAAACACATTAAAAGGGCAGTGCAAGAAAGCTTGAACTGACGTGATCTTCACTGAAAGTTTGGTCAAGACAAGCATTTAATTTTCCATTCCATTTAATCTGACATGTTTTATGATTGCTAGTTTTTTTTCTCTGAAGTGATAGATTTATGAGTAATAATACAGTGTGCTACTTTCTACACAATTTAAAATGAGTATCTTCATACTAGGATGAATCTTTTACTGAAAATTGTCTTTCAACCTGTGAAGAGAGGAATGACTATTCAGTAAATACCTGCTTCATGAATTTCTTCCTGTCCAGTGTAAGAGGAAAACACTTGCCCAAAGAACTTATATTGCTGCTCTCGAAAGTTGTTTTGCAGGTAATCCATCAGCATAACATAGCCAGACTGCTGCATTGTAAGGACTTCACAGAACACAGCTAACTGGAAGAAGCAAGGAAAAGAAGAAGTGAGAACTCATAACAAATTAACCAGATTCTGCTAACAGGCAAAAATCCTGGGGAAGAGCTGTTGGGTAAAGTCTCCCACTTGAACTCTCCCAGGTGGCACTGAACTTTTGTTCCTCTGTACCAGCAGTATATCTAATGGTTTACTCCACCTGTATTTCTCAACTCACTCTGCTGTTGGAGCTATGCTCTGCTGAGTCACTACCATTTAGCTGGGGGAATATGGAAAGAGTGTTTTGCACTCTTTATCTGGGCTAGAAGTCCAGACAGCCTGCATAGTTAGGAAGCGTGTTCTTACTCCCTTCTAAGGCAAGAAATGACTCAGAATGTAGTCCTGAATGAAAAAAGGGAAAAGATAACACACTCAAGTAATATATATGATTTCTAATTGAATGGCTGCACGAAAAATTCAAAACTAGCTAAAAAAAAGCCAGGTTGTTGGCTGGCAATGAATGCCATGAGCTTTTACCATATACATGGCAACTGTTTTCTTTGGTATTATGCACAATTGTTTGGTTTTAATGCATTAAACAAATTACCTGGTCTTCAGAAATACTAATGGTATCTTTAAACACAATCCATTCAACCGTTTCAGAGCAGGGAGGAGTTGATAAAGACCCATTATAAGTGTAATATTTGTCTGTTGCATTCGGCAAAAGGTTCAGCAAAATAAATGGTTCTAAGGCAGCCTGTTTTCCTGAAAAAAAAAAATAAAAAAAATTTAAGAGTCAGATAGTTAAAATACTGCAGAAGCAATGAATAAATAGAAATCACACTCTCCAAAAGAGTTACCATTATAGGAACATGCTCATTTTGAGGCTATTCAAAATTTGACCTCCAGAGAGACTAGCATACAAATAGATTGCTGATCCTTTTCTATTTAGTTTGAATAAGTATTGTTCAATAACAACTTTATTTACTTGGGAAAGTTTAATGAGTTACTCCAGTAATAAATAATCAGTACATTGGTTCACAAGAATTTGTTCACCTTTAAGTTTACTTGTAAATGTCCAAGATGCCAAATCTTTGTCTCACTCGTGAACTTCAAAGAAAAAATATGTTAAATCTCTTTTCTTGGTCTCATGACATGGCTTCAAAGTCTCCCTGAATTTGCTCAAGTTGTTGAGTTTCTCACAGGATCTTAACCTCTGCAGAAAATCACTGTCTGGGGAATTGTCACCATGTTAGGGTTAAGTGATGGCAGAAGCAGAATCGCTGTGGATCAGGCATTTTTAAAATGGTGATAATACAGTGAAAAACTCTAACAGCTTTACACAAAGCAGAGAAGGATGCAAAGACCTCCTCCAAGAGAGTATGACCACTCTGTTTATTGTCCTGTAAAAATAGTATCACGTCTTTCAGGTCAGCAGTTTACCTGGTACCTTATCAGCTAGGAGCATACATGTGGAATTGCTGCGAGTCCACCCACAGAAAGCTAAGTTTGTGCTGGTATGGCAGTAGGGTCCAGCAACAAAAATCAGCAGAAATGGTACCAACTTCCTCAAGGCAGGTTTTTTTCAGTCTGTGACAATTATCAATTTTGTGACAATTATCTGCCTTATTGTCTGGTGCATCCAAAATAATATTTGTTTTTTACACCTTGGAATAATGTAGATCCTTATATACCTGATTTCAATCTAAAGTTACAGATTTTAAGTTTCTCCCTATTTGATAAGTATTCACTTATGAATATCTAATGAATTTGCAGACTGTGCATTAACTTGTAGGTTTACAGATATGTTACTTCTTAATCCCTGTACGGATTTCTGACCTGTCTTTGTCTTCATAATGCCTTATGAATTTGGTGAGAGCAGCAAATTACATTAACAGTTTACTACAAATCATTGACGCTTTTCTTCTGTACAGTGACTGTTTTACTGAGTTAAGGTTTAACAGCTGGCTCCTCCCCTCTTTCTTATCCATGTGTCACGAAAGGGAAACATTTAGCAGTGTCAAGCAAAGCCCATCCTTCTATTTCTCCTGTCAACATGTTAATCAACCTTCAGACAGAAGCTATCATTGCTATCTGGTACATGTCTAGTTAACACATTCTTCCTTCAGTAAAAATATATGGCCCATCCATTTTATATAGATGCCTGGGGACATGAACTTCTCATTTATAGTAAGAATCCTGCTATACATTCTGCAACTCTGGAGTTTAAAATGCCCTTTAATGTGATTGACAGCCTAGATTCTAAAATCAAACACCTACAAAGAATGATGAGAAACAGTTTGTCCAGAAGGAACAGGACTGCTCCTCTGCAGAGCTTGAGAACGCAGTAACTGGGATTTGAATAAGCACAATACAGATATGACTGACAAGGACAGATCATGTACATTGCAGACAAGGACAGATCATGTGCTATTCTCTTTTCTTCAGGAGGAACAACTTGATTTAGTCATGACCTGAATTTTCAGAGCTCATTTGCATTTTATTCAAGAAAATGATATTCTACTCATTGTTGAAGTGCCATGTAGTGGCTGTATCTTGAATCTTGCTACTGATAGTTTTACAGCTCCTTCCAAGGTTGTAGGACAGTATCTGCCTTGATGTATTACTCGTTCTCCTTTGTGTTTCATAGAAGATGGCACACAAAGATAATGAATCTTAACTGCTTTATACTTCCCCCTCCTCTGTCTTTGCAATTTATGAAAGTTGCTCCCTTTTGTATTTGTTGAATGGTGTTTGTTTTCTGGAGAAAAACAATCTTGATTTTAGTATCATACTTTTGAAAGCTTTTAAAACAGTGGACTAATTAGCTTTTTCCGCTTTCAGCCTATCAATCTTAAGGGGGTTTACAAAGCTCAAGTATCATTACATATAGTAAAACTGAGACAAAGTTAACCATTTACTTAAGGTTATGGCCATGATGTAAGAAAATGTTCCTGTTCAAGACAGTGCTCATTCATGTTTATTCTTCTGTGAAGCCATTGTGAAACTGGGTTAGAAACAGAGCCCAGATCTCCTCATGCACCACTCTGAAGTCCATGTGCTCTGACATAAAACCACAAGGAATTCTAAAACACCAAAGTGTCAGCATTTGGTTTGAATAATGCTAGTACAAATGTAACATAATTGGATTATTTCAGATTTAGGAGCTACTGAAAAAAGAATTCATCTCGACTGAGTCTACTGAATACTGATATTCATACAGTCTCACACTTGTAAGACAGATCTTGGAGGGCTGCAACAGGGTTATTTGCTTCCAACTGCATATAAAAATCCAGACATGTATGACTAAGAAAACTCACAGAATAAATCAGGCATTTATCTTGATTTAGCATTTAAAGAGTTGCAACTTCCTCATGATAGTTATATTTATTAATTTACACTTTCCGCTGTTGTTACAAATATTCAGTCTT
Organism: Aquila chrysaetos chrysaetos; assembly: GCF_900496995.4. Classification (NCBI taxonomy): domain Eukaryota; kingdom Metazoa; phylum Chordata; class Aves; order Accipitriformes; family Accipitridae; genus Aquila; species Aquila chrysaetos. The sequence goes on from NC_044008.1 coordinate 25,512,434, forward strand.
GGGGTAAAGAAATCATAGAATATCTCAAGTTGGAAGGGACCCATAAGGATCATCGAGTCCAACTCCCTATGCCTCGCAGGACTACCTAAGATTAAACCATATGACAAGAGTGTCGTCCGGATGCTCCTTGAACTCTGACAGGCTTGGTGCCGTGCTCCAGGTGCTCCTTCCCTGAGGAGCCTGTTCCAGTGACTGACCACCCTCTCAGTGAAGAACCTTTTCCTAACGTCCAAGCTGAACTTCCCCTGACACAGCTTCATTCCATCTCCTCGTGTCCTTTCGCTGGTCACCAGAGAGAGGAGATCAGCACCTCCCCCTCCGCTGCCCCCCGTGAGGAAGGTGCAGACTGCCATGAGGTCACCCCTCAGCCTTCTCTTCTCCAAGATGAACAAACCAAGTGACTTCTGCTGCTCCTCGTAAGTCTTGAGACCTTTCACCATCTTGGTCGCCCTTCTCCGGACACACTCTAATAGTTTGATGTTCTTATACTGAGGTGCCCCAAAACTGCACACAGTGCTCGAGGTGGGGCCACACCAGTGCAGTGTAGACTGGGACAATCACCTCCCTCGGCCGGCCAGCTATGCTGTGCTTGATGCACCCCAGGACACAGTTGGCTCTTTTTGCTGCCGGGGCACGCTGCTGACACATACTCAACTTGCCATCAACCCAATCCCCCAGATCTTTTTGCACGGGGCTGCTCTCCAGCCTCTTGTTCCCCAGTTTGTACCAATAACCAGGACTACCCTGTCCCAAGTGCAGAATGTGGCACTTGCTCATGTTAAATTTCATACAGTTGGTGATTGCCCAGCTCTCTAGTCTATCCAGATGACTTCTGTTGTTCCTAACAAAATATACATATCTGAGCTCGACAGCCATGCTCCCCAATTTCTTTAAGGTCTCATAATTAAACTGAAATGGAATTTAGTCTAATCAGTAATCAATAAAACATGGAGGCAGACTTACCGAAACGACTAACACTATCTACTCCATTAATGATTGGATTATAATCCGGATTATCTTCTAGTCCAATCTGTTAAAAAGAAATAGCGTTTTTTTTAACAGTACAGGCTTCATGAAAAAAAATTGAAAGTTGCAGTTTACCACCAAAATTATAGATGACTTAAAGCAGAGCAAACGTATTTTGCCCATTTGCTTTTCCATAAGAATAAATTAGAAAGATATATGCAAATTTTTAACTCAGTGATCACACATTGGAACCAGTTAAATTCAGTTTGAACATCTGCCGTGTTTCAAAGCTTGTTTAATGACACAAAGATATATTTTGTTTACCTCAAACAAAATTGATAAAGCTCTTAACTTTCCATTTCCTTTAATTGCCTCTTCAAAATTTGTAAACTGATCTGCATCATAGCAGTAGATTTGCATCTGCAAATAAAAATATATTCAAATGTTATATATACACCAAAAATTTTAAAAAAAAAAAAATCAATGCAGTTATTTATATACCCATTTTGAGAAGAAATGTCCAAGCAATAAATTTAATTACAAATATACAGATTTTTTTATCTATGTCACATGCCTTATCTGAAGATATAGAATGGAATTCATCAGCTGTTAGCTATCTAAAAATGACCTCTCCTGGAAAACAACTAAGTATGCTGGAGCACAATGCTCTCCATGGATAATACAGTAAACCGAGACAACTTGCTGATACTGGACTTCTAACCTAGAGCACTTGGCTGAGATGAATCTTGAAATCAGTCGTAAAACATGAATAAGGTGGCAGGATGTCCCTACTGCATCTGTCTTGCAGTAAGTGTAGAGAAGCATTGGTAATAAAAGATTAATAGGTATTTTGGGCCCACATTTGACTGCTGTCATGGGCACTGGGTTTGTTGCACCCCTTCCTCTATTTCTCCAGATGCAGTTGGGAAATCTCCTCCAGGGCCGGGTCACCAACATGAACGGGGGAGTGTTCTGTTCCTACTAGCTTTTCATGTGATGATGATGGAGAATATTCTCTTCGATGCCTTGGCAGGACAGCTGGAGTGTGAGTGGGAATTTTTAAATGGCTAATGAGGTAAAGGAAATGACGCTACCCAGGGAAAGCTCCTGGCTCAGAGCTCTCAATGGAGTACAGGACAACCTTGGCTCTATTGCTTTGCTCTGCCATAGAAGTCCAAAGTGCTCATAGTGAGGAGCAGCACGGTCGCCTGCCACCACTATGTCTTTTTAGCTGGAAAGTGATCACAATGCCATGTTGAGGGTTGAAAGTTTGGTCTGCAGAGTGCCTTCGTGGATCTCAGGGAGAGCTGCTCCTCTCCTTCACCCCATCCCCATGCTGCTGCAAGCTATTTTGCCAAACCAGACAGGGGTACACTGGCCTGGCTGCCCATCAGTGCGGCTGCACCCAGGACCTGCTCTCACACGGTGGCTCCTGGCACGCTGCTGCCAGCTCTCTTTCCAGCCCAGCAACATGGGCCGCGCTTTGTCTCGGCAAGGCCCGGCAGCTCCCATGGGCTCTCAGCAAAGCCCCAGCTTTGAAAAGTCTGTTTATACTTTAAACAACTGACTGCTATGGAATATGATGGGCCAAACTTGTAGAAGCTTAACTGTTACTGGGACCTTGAACTTTGTCAGATTAGCAGGACCGACTCCTAATGTCATCTTAGAAGATGTGCACGAAAATGCAGTTTAGACATCCTCAACATGCCATGGAATAATGCCTTACGTTGTCCTTCTCAAATGCATCATTTAAATATTATTAATTTGGATTTAAGTGAATGATTATATTTGTAAATAGACTTTAATCAAGTGATAAACAAAAGTATTTAGTAAACAGTATTACTTTTTGCAGAATGACAAATCATCAAAATCTATTCTGTACTTTACCTCAAGAGGAAATTTTTGTCCTTCTAAACTATGTTCTGATCCGTCTGATGACACGTTGCATTTTCCCCAGTGAAAAGTGATCTTGCTTGCTTTGAATATGGTGTCTAAGCCACCTCCACTTACATAATAATCATTTGTCAGGTTAATTTCCACTGAACAAAGACAGAGAGAGAGGGGAAAAAAAAGGAGTGTCAATACAAAAGCCAGCCAAGACTCTCATATTTCAGTATTAGGTGGTAAAAGGTGAATATGATACACCTTTCCCCCTGTATTTCATAAGCAATTTGACAGGAAATAGGTTATTTAAACAAAGTAAGAAGTGTGGTAATTCACTATTAGCATGGAGGAATAAGTTTCATTTCATGCTGCAATTCATAAAATAGTCATCTAGTGAAGCGCACTATTATATTGGTCTCCTGTTGTCTGAAACTAGCCACAGAACTACGCTAAAAAGCTCAGAAAACTGGGTTAGCCACTAATCTGACCATCTAAGAAAAGAAATTCCTGATATACATAGCTTCCTGAAAGCACCTGTGCTTTTAACAAAAAGGAAAATACTCCCCCACTGTTATCATCATAATTCTAGATATAAATCATGAGGCAAAACATGAAAACAAAATTTTAGCCAGTTCCTAGGAGACCTGTCCTGTCTGTAAGACCCCTTAGCTGTGGGCCAATCTCCCATGGCAGAAGGTGATGACAGGTCTTCAGCAGGATATATAACTGTATGCAAACTGTAGATGGGACTGAGCATTTGTCTTCTAGAGGGAATGAGCAGGGTGGAATAGACCGAAGCCCCACATTTGGCTTTCCCACCTCCAGTGATTGTGAATTGTTTGACCTTTTGCTAAAACAGCACTAATGGAGTTCAGTTTCATTATGTTCCTTTCCTCAAGACCTTGAAGACAATTTTAACTGCAGAGCTTAGCAGTTCCTTTTATAATATCTGAATTGCTGTAGATGAGGAAGACCTCAGTTCACTTTCATGGACTTTAAAGAATGTTTCCTCAGGGATCTCTGAAAAGACGAATGCACTATTTATCTCATCTAGTAGGGCAAGAGGGATGTAAGTAATTTGTGGAGTAGTATGTAGGAAGTACATGATGGGGCCAAGAACAGAAATTAGGAATAATGAAACTAAACTAAACTAAAATATAAAACGGCTGGTCTTGGGGTCCCACTGGAACTGGTAGAAGGTCAAAGACAGTTGCTAAGAGATTCCCTCCTCCACACCTATGCCCAAAACAAGAAACAGTACTTCCAACAAGCAGCTTTTAGTTACTGCTATCCTGGATTTATACAGCAAAGTGGTTGCAAAAAGATTTGTCTGACAATGTAAATGCCACCATAAGCTTCTTTTATACTGGGAGAAATAGGCACTTGTAGGCGTAAATAATTTCTTTCTAAAATACACTTCTAAGATAGGTAAGACAAATCAGACCATAAAAGCACCTTTTTCTCTTCTCTGACTGCAAGAAGTCTAAGTGAGTAATTCAGATGCAAGTGTCTACATTTTAGGCGTCTATGTGTAGGTGAGATGAATCCCATCCTGAGTTTTTTGAAACCACAACTCATCCATGAAGTGCTTCCAGAGGAGTAGGTAATGTATTTATACTTTAAAAAAATCATTTCTGTATACTTGTTACAGAATCTGGATATGCAGTAATAATTATAATTTTTCATAGCAAATCCTAAATTAGTTTAGCTTCAGTGAAGTTCTCATGATGGGATGATGTGATTGCTTTGACTGTCTATGCACATAATTTTCATTTGTGTTTTAGTGATTTCTCCATTATGCTTGGCTATTGTCATCATCTGTTTTTTTTTTGTTTTTTTTTTTATTTAATGGATAAATTCAGAATGCACAAGCTAAGGAAAAGTGAAATGAAAATGTTTCATTAAAAGTCCTTGGTTGATTGTCCATCCTATATCACTTTTGTGACCTCATTTAACTTCAAACATGAAATCTGACTTTTTACCTGTTTTGCCAGTGTTGCGAATGAAAGTATCTTCCAAAGTTTCCTTTTCCCATCCATGGAATTTAAGTTTCTTCAGATTCACATTTACCTGGGTAAGATCTTCATCTATATTAATAGGAGACTGTTTGGCACCATTGCAGGCTGAATATTTCTTTCCCCAGTTCTTTTGGTTCAAAGTTCCTAGAAATCAAAACATTTGGGGTAAATAAAGTTAAAACCTGAACTGGCATCCATGTATTTTTTAATGTGGGAAAATTAAAACACAGTTTGCAATCTGTGACCAGAGTACCTGTCCTTCTTTTAGGCCTCATGTGTAGCAATACTTAGCACACCTACCATTGCATCATCCCACCTTCAACAGTTAAGTCACTATTTGACCATTTTAGACATCATACATACATGCTTCCGAATGTCTAGGGAAAGCAGAAAACAACAAAAAAACCCCTCACACACAATATGCAGAAATAATAAATAAAACAGGAAGGAAAAAAAAAAGCTTTCAAGTCAAAGAAATGGGCATTCAAAAATACTTGGTAATTACTGCAAAACCCTCCTTTCCAAATAACTCTTTTAATCATATGAATGTCATTAACGTTCCTTCTGCCCAATGAAGTCAGCCATCCAATAAGATTTTTAAATAAATAAAACCAATAAGATCTTTAAAAAAATCCTTACACAGAGGGAAAAAGGTAAAGTGATTCTACCCTGAAAAAGGAGGAAGGTTAGTGATGCTCTGGCTGGAGAGCCTGGCTGTATGGCCTGGCTTTGCCCGTGGAGGGCCATGCACGCACGCTCCAGCCGTCACCCTTTGCAGCTGCTGGGTGAGAGCAGGCAGGAGGTCCTGCGCTGCAGCAGGGCACCTTCTCCAGGGCACAGGGGCTGGCACGGCATTTCACCGTGGCCAGTTCAGACATAGACAACATGGACACAGACAGCACGTCCTTCACCAAAGACCTGATTATTTTCCGTGAGAAATGCTCAAGTACTCTACAGGTCAGCGTGAGGTGTTAGCAGCTGCTCTGAGAATCTTTTGTTTATAAAATACGGTAATATAAATGATACAATATTTAGTGTGTGTTTATGCGTTTGCATACATAAACATATTTTTTCCTGACAGGGAATTCTGGTAACACTTCAAAGGGCTAATTAAAACCAAGAGCTGACTGCACAGACCTAAGAAAGTATAATTGCTTCAGTTAGCTTCCCACTTACTAGTAGTTAAGAGCTAATATTAGTGCATCCAATGCACACATTTAAATTCTATTAGACATGCTGAAATAAGCCAGTGCTCATTTACAAGCTGCTGTGCTACAGCCAAGTCTGTCAGCGGAAGATTTGCTATGTTGTACCCCAGGTAAGGACAGCGCTCATACTGCACTCAGAAAACTCGGGAGAGGGGAGAAGAGATGCAGCCAGTCCTGTAACCATGACAATAGGCAGTAATACAAGATGCCAATCTGGATAGCTAGCTACCTAGAAACAAACCTGAGCTAAATTATTCAACAAGTATCAAGTCAAGCAAGTTACCAATATCACCTTGCCGCAACAGAAGTACTGCAGGTCAGATGATATATAAGCCCATTTACTTCTTGTAAACAGCAACAGAAGAAACTGTTGGGCACAACAGCCAAGCAAACCAAAATGAGTTTAAGTCATAATGTTATGAATCTGAATATCCTGCAGGTGGGGATTAGAGCCCTGTACCAAGCAAGCAGTGGCCCCTTGGGAATGGCACATGGGGTAAGCTTCCAGCTCCCCCTCAAGTCACACTTCTCCTGGACATTAGCTGTCAGTTACAGTTTATCACCCAGGCAAATAATGCAATATCCTCATTTCTAATGTGCTTTTCATAAGAAAAGAGTGGCTAATATTTTACCTTCTCTCTCAAAAGCTTCCCTTAAGAAATTCTGAGCCCAAGCCAACCAAAACTTGGAGATTAATCTGCTCAGATAGTCTACAGTGAATATTCTAACAAATATTGAAGGCTTTTAAAACGAAGAAAGCCAATTTTATTTAAATACACACTAGAATAATTAACTTTGTAAACAGAAGAGCCCTCAAACATGGTCAGACAGGACAGAAATAACAATTCTTGGCTTGCCCCGTGCATCCTTGCAGACAGGCCCTTGTTTCCAGGTCTGCTTTCAGCCAGCTCGGTGATTTTCCAAGCTGCAGCAAACTCTTCAGAGCTCTGCCTGGCTCTTTGAAAGTCTCTGCCAGTTTCGGCCAGGCTAGCTGCCCATGCCCATCCCTTGGAGTTAGGCTGTGCTCCCCGCTCTGTGCTCTGTTTCTTTTGCTCCTTCTTTTTGCCACAGCCCAAGACTTCCCCAGGCTCCTGCTGTTGCCCCAAGGCAGTAGAAATCTCCTTTCTCTTTCCACTGACATACCCACTCCCATTGCTCACCTGCCGTCTCTCCTTCAGAACATCATCATGAATCTTTTCCCAACACACATTCCCCTTATTCTGCTCTTTTCACCACTGACATTAGAACTGACTGAAAATACAGCTCTTCTCTCTCTCCCACTAGGGTACTTTTGGCTATTTTCTTCCATGCTTCTTTTGATGAATGCAAATATCCCATTTTTGCATTGTCCCTTTAAATTCCCTACTATCCACTATCACGTCCAATTAAAACAAATACATTAAAATTAGAGAAACTATAATCTCCTTCCAAATTTCCTGGTTTCATATTTTGTGGTTTTGTTATGTAGAATGTAAATTCTTTGACTTGATAGTCATTATCTGTGCCTCAGTGTATAATGTAACAAATCCCTAGCATGAAGCTAATGATAACATTAGTAATAGCTCATTCCAGAAGACAGTGTCATGCCAACACTGTAATCTGTCACAACGTCCTGAGCCAGGGCACGTGGAGTTATGTAGGATGCTGGCTGTAGGCAGTACGGCAATGCTGTGGCCCAGCCAAGAAAGTTTGTTCTTTCAGTCTGGATGTGAAGCTTTTCGTAAGTATTGCCAGAAAGAAATGAGGGAAATTAGAAGGCTTGGTGAGATGAAGAACATTATTTCCTGTCCCCCAGAAAGGCCTCAAACCTATGAGATGATCTTGCTAAAAAGATTTGATAATGTTATGCCTTTTCTCTGTGTAGGAACAAAGGCAATTCAGTCAAGTAAGTGATTATAATAAAAGGATTCTCCTTTCATAACTTCGTTGTTTACACCTTACTGAAATCTTACAGCATCTATGAATCTTTATGCCCCGAAGAAAGTTTTAAAACAGTGACTTTCTTGTTATTACATATTGCCATACACTCACCAATAGTCACAGGAAGAAGCTGATCTATGTATATTATGTACAAAAAAGATGCAAATACTGTTTCAGCTACTCTCTGGTTGACAAAAAGAAAAGTGTCTATCCTATCTGTGTGAATGCTAGCTTGAAATCACCAAGGACAAATAAAAAAAGTATTTCATGGTTGCAGAGGACAAGAGATAAGACTTCCAGCTACAACAAATTAACTGAATGCTCCAAATCAATGCTCCTGCTGGCAAATCTGAATAGGTATTTGACAACTTTTAATCAGTTTTCTTCTTTGTGGTCCAGCAGCTGGTGTAGCTGAAAAAGCTACATAAGCAAAGGACACCATTATTGCTTACAACTGCAGAAGTACAAGCGATCTCAGCACTGAGGAACACAGGCAATGTAGAAGCTCTCTTTCTAAGGTAAAAATGATACTGAGCTCAGTAATGAGGAACAAGACCTGTGTTCATTTTGCATGTCAAGAGGAAAATCACACTTGTATAACTACTGAGAAGTTGCAACATAGATCAAAAGCTATGGAATTAAATGTACAGGAAATCATTGGCAGGCTCCAGTCTGGGGCAGGAACATGGGGAATTCCAGAAGGAACTGGAGTTCACTCATGATGATCCAAATTACATTTGAGGAGCAAAATAGATGTTTATGCATAAATTCTGCAAATGTTGGAGCAGATAATGGTGTGTCTGTATTAGCAAGTAGCGCAGACCAATGATTGGGTTTATAGAGTGAAACAGTTGGCGTTGAGGACCACGTGTCCATACCATACGGCTTTCAGAAGGTTTTTACCTCAGCCTAGCTCTGTTTGGTCCCATGGGCTGAATGCCCATCAGCTGGTGAAGTGCATTAGGTATGTTCCTGCAGCATGTCTCCTGTTGATTATCAGTTGAGATGAACCCACATCACACACTGTGAGACAACTCTACCTTGCGAACCAAAGCTTGGCAAGCAGGGCGCAGCCAGGAGATTTGCTTCAGAAGTCCACTCCCGATCTGAACTAAAGCATTAACGTAAATGCATCTGGTATAGGCAGCAGGTGGTGAAACTGCTGCCGTTTACATGACTTGCAGAAAGCCAAACTAAAAGCAAAAGAACCAAATGTTTTTAAACAAGAGCAGATTGTTTTACTGTAGGTGTTATGATGGAAATCATAAATCAAAGCCATGCCAGCCATTTTGAAAAATATTGTTGAAACTGAGCTTTGAAAATTAATTCCTCCAAACTGTGCGTTGGAAATCTGAGGAGAATAAAAATGTGCATGATATATCTTGAAGAGTGCACAGAGGAAGCAATGTTTGTCAAAGCTGTCAGCTTTGAAAAAGTAACTGACAATTCACAATGAATGAAAACGAGCCCGAACAAAGCAAATTACAAGTTAATGGTAGGCTGCCTATACCATAACCTTTACCTCTCTTGCCTGGGGCAGAATGTCCAAAGAAAACATTCCTACTCTTTATTTCTAGGAAATGTTCATACCTAATTCTGCTCCTCATCCTTAGCCCCAGTGATCCCATCCCTGCAACAAGCATCCAATTCTCATTCCATACTTCACTTCTATCTGCTGCTGTCTTTAGAAGATCTGGCCCACAAGGTGTTACTGCACTTCTGTCTTTTGTAAAAACACTTGAAAGAAAAGCATCTGTCAAACAACTCTCTGTGTGTTGGTATCCTATGCAAGTGGAAAGAGTGAGGAGGGCTGAAGACAAGCTGTGAAACTGAGTGGGCTGTGGTCCTTGCAGCAACTTGCCAGGAGAGGGGTTTCTCAGCGTGCTCACACACTACTACGTGTGGGTCTGCTTGTTAAAGATCATATTTGTTTCTCAAACAACCATATAATTCACAAAAAAGGTGCTTGCATAAGCTATCTCTTGAAGTGCTTTGCTTAACAGGAAACAGAGACTAAAGCTGACAGGAAAAAGAGACTGAAGCTGACAGGAAACAGAAACTAAAACTGAACATACACCTTGAAGTAAACGATAAATCACAAGATTGTTTGCTGAAGACTCTTGAAAAACAACTCTGAAAACTACAACACAGCAAAATAAAGGTTATCCGAAAATAACTGAGGAAGACTTCAATCTTCTGCCTCAACGACCATCAGGAAACAGAAAACGACCCCCTAACAATAACTGAAACACGCGCAGAGTATCTCCATTACTTCATGAACACGGAAGTAAAGATGTATAAAAAGGGACTGTTTAAACTGTTTAGCGCGGCAGTTGGCGGAGCGGAGACGCCCCTGTCGCCCAGCGCTGCTTTTGCTCATATCCTGCTTACTATAATTAATAAAAAATTTCAATTGATCATTACGGTTAATAGACTCAATTTATAACAATTTATGGTGCCGTGACTCGGATAAGGAAGAGTAGGGATACAGTCCTTCAGGGGGGGCGCCCCGCAAGATTTTTGCGGCTCTGAGGAGGCTGTTTCTTTTTACTAAAATCCTTACCGACGAACCTAAATTAAAGGATATCGAGCAAAAAGGAACCGGTAAGATCCCATAAATTTTGTGCACGAAAGTCCGGACGAAGACGCAGGAGGCGTAGGGACGCGTGAGTATAACGCGGGATACCGTTCGGTCGGGGTCGGGTTTTCCTGGAATACGCTAATTGAGAGGTTCGATATACTGAACCAAGTGAGTGTGGACCCTTAAGTACTGCGTTTCCCAACTCCCGCGAGGGACTGGGCCAGGAACAAGGGGAACGTGTGTGTGTGTGAAAGAAGGTATTCCAGAAGATGGGTTCGAAGAATAGTAAGCCTTCGATTCCCATGGGTGGGTTACCCAAGGTACCTAAGGATACGCCCCTAGGACATATTCTGAGTAACTGGAAAAACTTTCCTGGAACGTCTGGGAAAAAGAAACATAAAATGATCAGTTATTGTACAAAAGTTTGGGGAGGGAAACAGATTTCTAAATCTGTATATTGGCCAGTATATGGGTCAGAGGAAGATTGGGTAAGGCAGCAACTAAATCTCTGGGTTAATACTAAAACACCATTCAACCCAGAAGAGAGTGACTATGCAAAAATATGGATACAATGTCCACAAGACACAATGTCTCTCTATCCAGTTAGTGAAACGAAAGAGAAACGTGAAAAACGAAAAGAGGAATTGGAAGAGAGTCTCTTAGTCCCACCTCCATATGCCCCACCACCCATACAGGCGCCAGCGATACCCCAGGCACCTGCTTTGCCATCAGAACCGAACCCAGGTTCTCCCCCTTCAAGGCCCAGAACTCGTAGTCAGAAAGGAACTACTCAAATATACCCTTTAAGGGAAATACCTATGGGGGGAGCCCAACCTGAAATAGGGTTTATATCGGTTCCCTTAAATTCGGCTGATCTTAGAGATTTTAAAAAAGAGGAGATGGGGAATCTAATAGAAGACCCCATAGGAGTGGCCGAGAGATTGGACCAGTTTCTAGGTCCTAATATATACACCTGGGACGAAATGCAGTCAATACTTACTCGTTTATTTACAACCGAAGAACGAGAGATGATCCGGCGTGCAGGAATGAGGCTCTGGGATATACAACATGCCCAAGGACCTCAAGCTGATACTAAATGGCCACTTCAAAGACCTAATTGGAGTAATCAAGATCCAAATCATAGAGTCCATATGCAGGACTTAAGAACTATAGTAATCCAGGGTATCCGAGAAGCTGTCCCTCGGGGTCAAAACATCAATAAGGCCTTTAATGAAAGACAGAAAAAAGATGAGAGTCCAACTGACTGGCTGGAGCGCTTAAGAAAAGCACTCCAGTTATACTCAGGGCTAGATCCTGACACACCCTTAGGACAAGCCCTTCTAAAAACTCAATTCGTGGCAAAATCCTGGGAAGATATAAGAAAGAAAATCGAAAAATTGGAAAATTGGCAGGACAGGGGATTAGATGAATTATTACGAGAAGCTCAGAAGGTATATGTAAGACGAGAAGAGGAAAGCCATAGAAGACAGATAAAAATGATGGTTGCAGCAGTGAGAGAAGGACAAAAGGTGGCGTCCCGAGACTATAGATCAAAGGGAACAGACGCTGAGATAAATATAAGGAAAGAACAAGGATGTTGTTTTTATTGCGGAAAGAAAGGACATATAAAAAAGAATTGTAGGCAGAGGATCAGAGATGAAGAGATTGTAAAATCAGAATAGGATAGTCAGGGGCTCTACCTTTTAGGGGATCGGAGTCATCCAGAGCCCTTGATAAAATTGAAAATAGGTCCCCAAAAACAGGAGTTCACCTTTTTAATAGATACTGGAGCTGAAAAATCAACAATTAGACAATTACCTATGGGTTGTAAATTGTCTCCTGAAAAGGTCCAAGTCATTGGAGCTAAGGGAGAACCGTTTGAAGTAAATAAAATTAAGGATGTATTATTTGAAACAAATAATATATATGGAATAGGTGAACTCCTTCTCGTCCCTGAAGCAGAATATAATTTATTGGGACGAGATTTAATTATAGAATTGAAATTGGAAATCAAAGTAGAAGATAAGAAATTAAAGGTGTCAATATATCCTTTAAATGTTACAGATGAAGAAATGATAAATCCTGATGTATGGTATTCACCGAACACCATAAGTAAACTTGATATGATTCCCTTCGAGATACAAATTAAGAACCCGAATATCCCAGTCAGGATTAAACAATATCCTTTATCACTCGAAGGAAGAAGAGGATTAAAACCAGAAATTGACAGATTAATAGCACAGGGAATATTGGAACCCTGCATGTCCCCTTTTAATACTCCTATTTTACCGGTAAAGAAACCCAATGGAACGTACCGATTAGTACATGATTTAAGAGAAATTAATAAAAGAACAATTACACGCTTTCCGGTAGTAGCTAATCCGTATACCCTACTCAGTAAACTAGGACCACAGAAATCATGGTATAGTGTTATAGATTTAAAAGATGCATTTTGGGCTTGTCCCCTTGCTAAACAAAGTAGGGATTATTTTGCATTTGAATGGGAAGATCCTGAGACAAATAGAAAGCAACAATTGAGATGGACTGTGTTACCTCAAGGGTTCACAGAATCTCCCAATTTGTTTGGACAAGCTTTAGAAAAATTATTAGAAGACTTTCACGTACAAACCGAGAATATTTTGCTTCAATATGTAGATGATTTATTAATAGCTGGAGAATCGAGAAACAAAGTATTAGAAGATAGCGTGAAATTATTAAACTTTTTGGCAGAAAAAGGCCTAAAAGTTTCAAAAGACAAACTGCAGTTTGTAGAGGAAAAGGTCAAATACCTAGGGCATTATTTGTTCAAAGGGAAAAAGATATTGGACCCAGAACGAATTAAAGGGATCCTGGAGTTAAATATGCCCAGGACCAAAAGACAAATTAGACAGGTATTAGGCCTATTCGGATATTGTAGACAGTGGATAGAAAATTATAGTTATAAAACCAAATTTTTGTATAATCAATTAGTTCAAGATAAAGTCCCTAAGTGGACACCAGGAGAAGAAGAACAATTTAAGAAATTGAAACTTGAATTGAGCCAAGCCCCAGTACTAAGCTTACCTGATTTAAAACGGCCCTTTCATCTGTTTGTGAATGTACATGAAGGAACTGCCTTTGGAGTATTAACTCAAGAATGGGCCGGTCAGAAGAAACCCGTAGGATATCTTTCAAAAATATTAGACCCAGTTAGTAGGGGCTGGCCAACATGTTTACAAATCATCGTTGCTGCTGCTTTATTACTAGAAGAGACAAATCGGATAACTTTTAATGGGGAAATCATTTTATACGCACCCTCATAATATACGAGGGATATTACAACAGAAAGCCGAAAAGTGGTTAACAGATAGTAGACTCCTGAAATATGAAGGGATACTTATAGAGTCACCCAAACTGACCATAAAACCTACAGGAGCCGTAAACCCTGCAGAATTTCTATACCCTGGAGAAAATTCACTACTGATTCATGACTGCTTTCAAGCAATAGAGCAACAAACAAAAATACGCCCGGACTTGGAAGAGGAAGAATTAGAGCAGGGAGAAAAACTGTTTGTTGACGGCTCCTCGAGAATAGTAGAAGGAAAAAGGATTTCTGGATATGCGGTAATAAAAATGGAAAATGAAACTTTTCAAGTAATAGAATCAGGACCTTTAAGTGCTAATTGGTCAGCTCAGGCGTGTGAATTGTATGCTCTTTGGAGAGCGTTACTATACTTATCACAGAAAATAGGTACTATCTATACCGATTCAAGATATGCCTACGGAGTAGTGCATACGTTTGGAAAAATATGGGAAGAAAGGGGTTTTGTAAATTCACAAGGAAAAGACCTAATACACCCTGAACTTATTAAACAAGTGTTAACTGCCTTAAGAGAACCAGAACAAATTGCCATAGTCCATGTTAAGGGACACCAAAAAGGACTATCTTATCAAATCAGAGGGAATAATATTGCAGATCAAGAAGCTAAAAGGGTGGCAGGAAATAAGACAATGACTCTGAATAATAATCTTGATAGTGTAAAACTTTATAGTTTTTCACAATATGAAACCAAGAAACTAAAAGAAATGAAAGTACAAGAGATAAATAATAAATGGATCCTACCTGATGGCAGAGAAGTTTTGCCTAAGGCAGTGGCCAATTCGATTCTAACAAAAATTCATATGAAAACACATTGGGGAACGCAAGCACTAGTAGACTATTTTGAACAAATGTATTCATGTATAGGAATATATAATATTGCTAAAACCATAACAGCTACCTGTAGAACTTGTCAGAGAGTAAATAGAATCCGTATAAAAGGGAAGTCTTTTGGGGGACGGCCACCCGCATATAAACCATTTACCAGAGTTCAGATTGATTTCACAGAATTACCTAAGGTTGGACGTTATAAATATTTGTTGGTAATGGTAGATCATTTAACACAATATGTAGAGGCATTCCCTACTTCAAGAGCAACTGCTAATCAGGTCACAAAAACGTTATTGGAACACATTATACCCCGATATGGAAATATCGAGGTAATAGATTCGGATAGAGGACCTCATTTTGTGTCAAAAATTGTACAAGATTTAACAAATATCCTGGGGATTAAGTGGGAATATCATACTCCATGGCATCCCCAGAGTTCAGGAAGAGTAGAACGAATGAATGGAGAATTGAAAAATACATTAACAAAATTAATCATTGAAACTAAACTATCATGGGTAAAATGTTTACCCATGGCCTTATTAATATTACGAACAAGGCCTAGGGCGGACCTAGGAATTTCAGCCTTTGAAATGATGTATGGAATGCCTTATAGAATAGAAGAACCACAAGATCATGTATTAATACGAGACAATATGATAAACGAATATATATCCCTATTGTCTAAGCATAGAAACATGTTATGGAAAAAAGGACTTTTAGTGCAACGACCGCCATTGGATCTAAAAATACATAATATTGAACCAGGAGAATGGGTGATGGTGAAAGCTTGGAGAGAGGAAAGCTTAAAACCTAAATGGGAAGGACCTTACCTTGTTCTGCTTACTACAGAAACAGCTGTCAGAACTGCTGAACGAGGGTGGACCCATGCCAGTCGAATTAAAGGACCAGTAACTCCACCGAATTGGAAAATAGTTAGCACACCGGGTGATACGAAGCTGACTCTACGAAGATAAGTGATGATAAGGACTCTGACAGAACCTATCTCAATATTACCTTTTGGTGTAAAGTGTATAATATTCTTTTTATTTGCAATAGGAATATCATTGTTAGTATATTATTTGTGGAAGTATACTAAGTGTGCTCGCGGCATTTGTTAATCATCCATGCAACTCAACATAGAATATAGAAAGTGGGTAGAAATAGGTAATATATATATACATAATATACGATTAAGGTGTAACGACAAACAGTGCAATTGTTACCCATTTGTATGTTTTAAGTGTAAAGTATGCCAAGATAAATGGTGGACACACTGTCACGACGGATATCCTCCTAACGGTGTTTGTGGACAGTGTTACAGATTTGAGAGACTATTAACAGATTGGAGATTAAAAAAATTAGAATTGAAACAAGAAATAATAGAAGGATCCCCTCAATGGTGGGACATCTTTACTAAAGGGATACACCCCCAATATTATTGTTACCATTCAAATGAACCAGTCCCTTTTGTGACTGAGATTGTGGCTGTCCAGTGCCGACGGGGAGTTCAAACAATACCGTGTTGTGCCCCATTAGTAAAAGCTGAAAAGTGGAATGCCTATGTGGACAGATACACAAGGCGAAATAAATACTCTCCTGAAGAATACTCTTGCTGCCAAGAAGATGGAATACCTCGTGGCTCGAGGCAACCGAGTCGACGAGCGAGGCAGAGGAGAAACAAACAATGGAGAGAAAAGCTCAAATCATGGGATGCACAAGCAGCGATGGATGAACTGCCTCAAGGTTGGTAAAGGGGTGTTAAAACTTAAAATTAATACCTTTTGTTTTGGCATACTTATCATTTTAATAATACCTTTGTCAATAAATGGAAATCCCCATGAACCCATGAAATGGACAATATCTAACTTACAGATGGAGGAACCAGTCCAGGTAATCACTACTCCAGGGAAAGTTAACTTTACGGTATCTTTAACCAAGTTAATTATTGGAAACCGTAAAGATAAAGCTGATTTGTGTAAGCCAATCTATATATGTCCTGCATCTAATTTTGGGAAAGGTTATTGTAACCAACCGGGTCATTTTTATTGTGGCTATTGGGGATGCGAAACTTGGGCTTCCGACTGGAATACACCCGGGGATAAACATATGAGCATAGAATGGATGCCTAAAGGGTGTGAGAGACCTACTATAGGACACGATGGGCATATATATGGACATTGTAATGATGAAGGATACTGCAAAAACATAAGCATAGTAATTAAAGATCCGGAGAACGACCAGTGGTTAGCAGGAAAATATTGGGGAATTAGATACTGGGAACCCGGCCCCGATAGGGGAGGAATCTTTATGATATCCAAAAGACCATTGCCACATGATCCTCATCCCATTGGACCTAATCCAATCTTGAATCCGGTTTTACCAACTTTGCCCAACAAAAATCACGAATCTACTCAAGAGATACCGTTAGCAGTCATGGTGCACGAATCTGAACTTCAAGACCCCTTGTGGGATATGATGCAAACTTCCTATTTAGCACTGAACTCAACTAGACCAGATCTGACTGAGGATTGTTGGTTATGTTATAACGTAAGACCACCCTATTTTGAAGCAATAGGAAAAACAAGTAAAATTCGGTGGTCAAATGGAACGAACCCCCAAGAATGTGATTGGGGAGAAAAGAATCGCACTCGGGGAATAACCTTACAGATGGTAACTGGACAAGGTCGATGTATAGGTAAAGTACCCATAAACTATCAACCATTATGTAACCAAACCATTAGCAATTATGCAATTTCACAGCATAAGATTCAAGGATCAAAATGGGCAATACCCTCTGGTAAAGCAAAATGGGTCTGTTCAGATATTGGAATTACGCCTTGTTTGTCTTTAATTTTATTTGATTATGAGAAAACATTTTGTATTCAGGTGTTAATTATACTCAGAATTATGTACCATGCCTCTGAAGAAATAATACAATATTTTGAAAAAGACAGAAATAGACAAAAGAGAGAACCCATAACCGCCATCACTATTGCCACTATCCTTGCCATAAGTGGAGTAGGGACAGGGATAGCTTCTCTAGTAAAAGGAAGAGAAATACAAAACTTACAAATGGCGGTTGATGAAGACCTAGAAAGAATACAGAAAGGCATTGATGACCTAGCAGAATCCGTCCACTCACTATCCGAGGTAGTGTTACAAAACCGCAGGGGTTTGGATTTACTGTTTTTAAAAGATGGAGGGCTGTGCGTAGCCCTCAGAGAAGAATGTTGTTCATATGTAGATCGTACAGGAATTGTAAGAGACTCAATGCTGGAATTGAAGAATAGACTAGAACAAAGAAAAAAGGAAAGAGAAGCTAATAAATCCTGATATGAAAATAAGTTTAATGTTTCCCCTTGGTTAACTACCCTATTTTCTACTTTAACAGGTCCTATAATAATGTTAGTGTTAGGACTAACCTTTGGACCATGTATTATTAAATATCTGTTGAAAACAATTCAAGATCGCTTCGATACAACTAAACTGTTATTATTAAAAACTAATTATATTCCGGTTGAAACTATAAGTGATGAAGAAAGCGAAAACTATGTAGGAGAAGATGAAAATAGTCAAAATTCTATAAAATGTAATGTTTGATAAACAAATGATAAATAGAAAAAGGGGGGAATTGTTAAAGATCATATTTGTTTCTCAAACAACCATATAATTCACAAAAAAGGTGCTTGCATAAGCTATCTCTTGAAGTGCTTTGCTTAACAGGAAACAGAGACTAAAGCTGACAGGAAAAAGAGACTGAAGCTGACAGGAAACAGAAACTAAAACTGAACATACACCTTGAAGTAAACGATAAATCACAAGATTGTTTGCTGAAGACTCTTGAAAAACAACTCTGAAAACTACAACACAGCAAAATAAAGGTTATCCGAAAATAACTGAGGAAGACTTCAATCTTCTGCCTCAACGACCATCAGGAAACAGAAAACGACCCCCTAACAATAACTGAAACACGCGCAGAGTATCTCCATTACTTCATGAACACGGAAGTAAAGATGTATAAAAAGGGACTGTTTAAACTGTTTAGCGCGGCAGTTGGCGGAGCGGAGACTCCCCTGTCGCCCAGCGCTGCTTTTGCTCATATCCTGCTTACTATAATTAATAAAAATTTCAATTGATCATTACGGTTAATAGACTCAATTTATAACATGCTGGGCTGTAAACCTTCATTATGAGTACTGCTGTTTACTACCATGTATCAGTACTGGCTGAATGTAATATACAGTTCATGAAAAATGGAAGATATCTTTTTAAATCAATGGAAAGTTATCTTTATACAGAAAGACTTTAAATGTAAACCTCAAATTCAATGAGTGGGATTCTGAATACATGAAACAAATATTCATCATTTCTTCTTCATACTGAATATGGATGTAGTTTCTGAAGAAATACAACCTTCAAAATAACGCTTTAGACTTTACGGGATTAATAACGATGTCAGATAATTGCGTTAGTAAGGAGATATGTTTTACTTGGAAAATTCTACTTCCCAGCACTTCACTTTAGTAACTGTTGTATTGACATCACAGAGTTTGCATTCTTAGCTCTTATTAGGATCGTGTTTCTCCTGAATGGGCACACTCCTAGCATGTGCCCCCTCAGGAACTCTAAGAAGCTCCAGCTTTAATGACAGTTACAGAAAAAGAAATGCTTTAAATACTGGTGAAGAAGCCGTACTTTCTTCACAAGCATAAGCTTTGGAACACAGGGAGGTTAACATCATCACTGTTAGGTATCTACTGTTAGATAGAAATAAGGATACAATATAAGGCCATGTGCCGTGGTTTAAGCCCAGCTGGCAACAAAGCACCACGAAGCTGCTTGCTCACTTCTCCCCCGCCCCCAGCCTCGTGGGATGAGGAGGAGAAAATATAATAACGAAAAGCTCGTGGGTCGAGACAAGGACAGGGAGGGATCGCTCACCAAAACCCAGACTCAGCTTGGGAAGAAACAAACTCAATTTAACTTACCACCGACCAAATCGGAGTCGGGTAGTGCGAAGCAAACCCAAACCCTCGAAGACCTTCCCCGCAGCCCTCCGTCCTTCCCGCCTCAGCCCCGCTCCCGGTTCTCTCTCCCTCCTCCCCCCGGCGGCGCAGGGGAACAGGGGACGGGGGCGGGGGTCGGTTCCTCACACCTCGTCTCTGCCGCTCCTTCCTCCTCGGGGGGAGGACTCCTCACCCGGCCCCTGCTCCGCCGTGGGGGCCCTCCCGCGGGAGACAGTCCTCCGCCAACTTCTCCGAGGGGAGTCCTTCCCGCGGGCTGCAGGCGGGCACCCGCTCCCCCGCTCCCCTCCGTGGGCTGGGGGGGGGACGGGACAGCCTGCCGCCTCACCGCGGGCTGCGGGGGCATCGGCCTCCTCCCCCCCTTCCTCACGGACCCGGCGTCTGCAGAGGGGCTCCTCTCACGTCCCACTCTCCCCCCCCGCTGCAGGTTTCCCCTCTTAACTCCGTTCAGGTGTTACCGCCGTGGCTGGCGGGCTCGGCCTGGGCCGGGGCCGGGCCCGGCTCGGGGCCGCGGAACCTTCTGGCGGCTTCTAACCAAAACCCCGCCACACAAACCCAAAACACCATGTAAGTTTCAGACTCCCACCAGTTACAGAGTATAAACACTGCTTCTCAAACAGGCAATAACGGGTAGTACAGAAATAATCATAGGTCTGATTCAGGTTTTCCATGCTCCTACCTCATTCATTATTTCGTGATTTAAACTGATGTGAATCCTAGGGTTTACATTATAGATGAAAGACAGCAGAAAAGAGAGATGGATTCTTTACTGCTACTTAATTTCTTCCTCTCCATTTTTCATCAGCTTTTCCTTTCAAAATGATATTATTACTTTTATAAATATAAATTGGACACGTATAGGAGATGAAGGATATCACCTCTGTGTGGACTGTTAATAATGGATTTGCCTTATCAAAAATGTTATTGACTTACCACTTTGAAGTGTTAAGTGATTTCAAGGGGGGGGGGCTTTAGAGCAAACACATTTTATCTAAGATATGAGAAATCAGAAATAAGGCCATGAAAAGATGTGGGTACTTGTACTGGGACAAAGTTTAAATTTAGATGCCCAATCAACACTGCTCTACACACCAAACTGTAGAGCTATTCTTTTTTTCCCTATTTCTGCTTCATTATTTAGATAGTGCATCCAAACTGGATGAACAGAGGAGATGGAGATCAACAAACCTCAGGATGCTTCATACCATTAATAGTGAAGGCATTTAGCTTATTACCAAAAGTTGCACAATGCAATCTCTAATCCTCCAAGGCAGAAGAATTATTTCAGTTCACATTCTGGATGAGTGCACTAGTGGCCCAAAGAGAGAAGTACTGCCAATACTAATCTTGTGAATGTTACCATAGCTCATATTACAAAGGCCACAACATAACACATGGCATTCTAGGGAAACATTTTGGTCATCAAAAAAATGGAAGGTTTAAGTTTTACATATTACTGAGTAGAAGACAACACTTCTGCTTCATCTTGATCTTCACTGTAAGGATTTTTGGAGTTTGTGTTTTTGTGCTCCAAAAGCCCCAACTACCCCCACAGCCTGTTCATGAGCAGTCTCATAAAGTTTATAAAAATTCTTCAGATTGAAAAAGCCCAGACTTTAACTTGTGAAATTACTTGTCAGGACAGAGTCACAACTACAGAGAAGGAATTTTGGCTTCCAGGTTTGAGCTTAGCCAATTATTATGCCCGTCTCAGTGATTTAATTGCTTGTGGGTTTTCCAAGACTGGATTGCTTGCCAAAGTCTAGGTCAAGTGTTCAAAAGTGAAATTATACTGGTTATGTTAAAGAGAGTCAGCCCACAGAGTAACTGGATGGCCACTCCAAAAAACTTCAATAGCATTTAAACTCTCAAAGTTCAACACTAATGAAGTAACTTGCTTTTAAATGAGCAGGAGCCAAATATATTTATCCCACGATTTTTTTTGGCACACATATGGTGACAGAGAAATGAATGCAATACATTTTCTTACTGTAGGGTGTAATATTTCAAATAAAGCAAACAGAATCAACAAAAAAATTCTAGTTGCTTTGCAACTAGATGCATTCAGGCAAGCCAAAAACATCTAATCTATTATTTTGTTTAGTGCCTTATTTGTCTTTTTTGCATCTGCTACATTGTATTCTCTGTATTGTGTGTATGTGCACACAAAAAAGACAATATGTACTGTATGAACACAGACAGATATGGACTTTTCCCGAGGAGAATACCCTAAAAGGTGGCACAGCACTAACTTGCCTTCAGCTGAAGTCTGGTCTGTTAATCTTCTCTATTCCTCATCTAAAATGTGTTGGACCACCTACCCCTTACTAAAATTTAACTTAGAAGATGAGTCAGGAAAATTCTGGTGAAACGTTTTGTTATCTTCAGATTATCGGACCTTTCTTTCATCTTTTGTTTATTTATTTGAACATAAAATTTATGCTTCCTTTACAATGTCACTGAGACATTGCTCAATAAAATAACCAACAAGCAATTGAGTGAGAAAAATGTTTTGTTTTTTTCACTTTATCCCCACAGAAAAAAAACCCATCAGATAGAATAAACTACAGTTGTTGAGATACAACGGAAAACTGTAATCAGTATTATTAATACAGTGGCTGTCTGGTGATTTTTCTTCCTGGGAGTCAGTCTGATGATTCATAGTCAGACTAAGTGAATTACTGAGCAAAACGCGTAGGAGGATAAATGCCAATGGACAGCTTTCTTTCAATATAGCAACTGTTTGCTGTTCCTCTTCTCCTTCTTTCATTCCGTGATAAATCTGGCCATTGCAGGCTAGTCAGAAAATATATAATCAAACACTTCTATGCCAAAGAAATACAGATTATCACTGATGCTCCATTTGCAGTGCACTCAATGGGATAGCTGTTTAGACTAGGAAAAGGATTATGGGAAAAATTCAGTCAACCTTTTAAGATACCTCTTTTCTATTATTCTCATCCCATTGCTCCTGAATTTGCATATAAGTGCTGCTAGAGAATCATGTAGCAATATATAATGAAAACTTGCCACATAATTTTTTATAATTAATGTAGAGTTAAGATCTAAGCTATATTTTTCAGGTAAGTATTAAGGAAGGAAATTTGGTACGGTGCCAAATGGGAAAATGTAGAGTAAAAAAGATACACATTCTTCCTCCTGCTTTTATTTCATTTTTGACAATATGTGAAGCCCTACTTGGAAGCCCTGAATACTTGTAAACCTTGCTCCGAGGAATTCAGGTTGTAGCAAGGATTTCCTTTACCTTTAGTAATACTTAAGATCATGAAACTGAATATAACACTGTTGAGTGACAAAGATCATTCCAAGATCACAAATAACCAGAGCTGAAAACAGAACTGGAATACATGTAGCTGACTCACTTTTAGCCTAAGAAATAGGCAATGCCTTTTGGCCAGCACTGAGGAACAGGGCCTATGACTTCATTTCATATACCCTACAGCTCCACCTTTTTTCATGCCAGATATTATAGAATTAGCTGTCAATTTTGTGTCATGGCAATGTCAAATGCCTGTTTGGTTCTTCACAAGAAGAGGAGTCCCCACCTGTTTTTGAGCTGTTTGGCATACTGCTAGCAAGGAAGGGAGAATAAAATGGGACCATTGCAGGCTTTGTCCTCTAAAGCCCTGATTTGCAAAATAAAAGCAACAGCTTTCCAACGTGGTACAGCCCCATCACAGTTCAGCTTCCTGGAAGCAAAGCTTACTCCCAAACTTACAGCTACTGCACAGAGAACGAGTGAATGTATATCGTCTTTCTGTTGGTGAACATGGGCATAAATGAAGCTTATGGAAGTATATCGCTCTGCCCCCTATCGTGCAAGTACCATTCTATTAGAAATGCAATGGCTGCATATGACGAAAATTGTGTAGACTCAAAGCTTGCACCAATTTTAAAGAGACCCCCAAAAAATGCACTTTAAAGGACCATCAGCTGGAGCAAAGAAAGAGGAAGCAATGATCTACTGCAAGTGCAGCATTTAGCGTCTGTCCGATAAGTGATAGTTGATGTAGTCCCAGGAGATGAGCACAATGAAACCCATCTTTAACAGCAAGAAACCTCATTTTTACCAGAGTACAGATCACCATCTGAGTCTAATGAATTGCACTATGACAGTCTTCGCTTTTCACTCCTCATTACTACAAGGTAGACTCTGCCGTATTTTAGAAATTATCGTGGGTGGCAGAACCAGGCACTCAGTACAGAAACAAAATGCAATGATGAATTTTAAAACAGAGCATGTAATTTCCTCCTTCTTAGCTTCTCAACAGATCAACAGATCTAACAATATTGGCTCCCACTGAGAAAACCATTATGGTTTCCTTTTCCCTCCTGGTGTGGTATGTCCTCCCTCCTTCCCCCACTCCACTTCCCCCCGTCCCTCTTTCCTTCCTCCTTCCTTTCCTCTCTTTCTTCCCTCTTTCCTCCCTCCCTCCTGGACTATTAAATGTTAATGAGCAGTCTGTTTAGTTCCATGAAAAGTCGTGTGGTGGTATGCCACAGGGGCACTTTTTCCTGTTACCAAACACGTGCATTATTATGTTGCTATCACCTAAGAAAATAACTTCTGTCAGTACTAGCCTATCTATAAGAATAATATATCTCATAAAGGCCACAGTCATAAGTTCTGATCCAAAGCCTGCTGAAGTATATAAATAAATCACAAGTAGGTTCTCTGGGCTTTGGATCAGATCACCTGTGCATACATAAACAATCACTACTAAACACCACGAGTGGAACCGTGGATGCAAAAATCCCACAAATAGCCATGAAAATGGTTGGCATTTACCCTTGAATAGCAAAAAGGCATTTATTTCAACTCTAAAGAATAACAAAGGTCCTGAAAAGCAAGGACTAGACAGAAATAAACCAAAGCAAGACAAATATAAGGATAAAAGACTACTGGATTACATCACTGGACAGTCAGTCCCAGCATCTGCCAGCAGATAAATTACCCTAATGTCCAAAAGGACATAGAAGTAATTCTGGTTTTTTGCTCCCCAGGTTCTCATTTTTACAGAGCTTCAATTTTTATAAAATGAAGCTCCTACATATCACCAGAAGAACATAATACCATAGGAAAGTGGGATTTCTTTTTAGCATCCTTTAGCAGGATTTGGTATCACACTTCTATGGGAATTTCAATATATATTCTGTTTGCATAATGGTAAGGGTAAGAGGAGGTGATGGCAGAATTTTTTATATCGTACTATATTGAGCCATATGGATTTCTTACACAGAGCCATAGCTGTATGTGTGCTTATCTGCACAATTTCTTATCATATTTTACTGTTTACTTTAGAAAGCCAATTCTAGTTCATAAAGTGGCTGTTTAGCAAGGACTTCGACTGCAATAGCAAAAACTTTCATTCTCTTTCCCCTTCCCCTTAAAAGAAAATCCTTTGAAAAATGTTAAAAACCAACCCCCTCCTAACATTCCACAAACCTTCCTGCACTACTGGTATTACTTTATTTGGACTAAGTATAATTTCAGTGTTACCATTATGTTTCCATTTTGTCCACAGACTTTACAACAGATACTTTCAGAACTGCCATAGCAATGTCAGTGGATGTATATGACTCTTCCTCTAGCAATATTCCATGTTAAATTTAAATAATACTATTATGTGATTAGTCTTGTTTTGAGACTATCATATCCTCAAAAACATTCTTTACCAACTCTTCGAGTGAGTGAGGTTTTACCCAGCCTTGATGTGATAACAGCATTATGTAAATTACACAGTAGATATTTCTTTCAAGTATTTCTTTCACAAACATGCTCTGCAAATCTGTTTTTCCTTTACAGATCTATAATAAGGCCCAACCAGTTTTTAAAATCTTTCAGTATTAAGAACTTTCAAAGTCACTTTCAATTCTGAGTAGTTATTCTTAAGAATGCATACCTAAAAGCTATTGAGCAGTAGGTGTAACACCTCTTATTAGCATTTACCTTCCCAGCTTTTCCATTCTATCCTACAGTGGAAACTGTTTGAAATGAGGATGGAAGCAGCATTTAACTGCTACAGAGGCACACACTTAATTCATGCATCTCTGGGCAATTGTGGTCTCACATCTATCTCAGTCAGCCAGTAAGTTCTTGCCCCTCTGTGAGTCTCGTGGTGATAAAACTGGTCCAAAATGTCTTGCTGCTGTTAGGAGCACTGCTTTTTACTTCATATTTTCTGAAACTAAGAATTAATTCATAGCACTGCTTGTACTGAGAAACAAATAGAAACTGTCACCTAACCTACTCCCTCTGAGTCAAAAGTTCATAGTGGGGATTCCAGTTTTCGTATCAATATTGCTTTAAATTCACTATACTCTTTAATGGCTTAGTACTTCATTTTTTTTCTTTTTATCTATGGCTAATACATAAAAATAATCAACTTCCATGAAGATTTGTGTCATCATTTTTCTTTTTCTGTTCTCTGTGGAGAAATAAAGTCCTCCTTTCACTTCCACACATGGGAAAGTAGAAGAGGACCAGAAAAGCATGTTACTTCCTTTCTTCACATTGTTACCCAGGGATCAAATATGCAGGTGTATTGGGTCTGGCTGAGATGGAGTTAATTCTCCCCATAGCAGCCCTCATAGCGCTGTGCTCTGCATTGGTAGCTAGAAAGGTGTTGGTAACACACCAGTGTTCTGGCTGCTTCTGAGCAGTGCTGGCACAGCGTCAAGGCTGGCTCTCCAACATTTTCGTCCCCCTCAATGGCAGGCTGGGGCTGCGCAAGATCTTGGGAGGGGACATAGCCAGGACAGCTGACCTAAACTTAAACCAAACAGATATTCCATACCATATGACATCAGCTCAGCTATAAAAGCTAAGTAAAGGGAGATGGAAGGGGGGGCATTTTCGTCTTCCGGAGCAACCACCACGCGTACTGAAGCCCTGCTTCCCAGAAAGTGGCCAGACATCGTCTGCTGATGGGAAGTAGCAAATAACATCATTTGTTTTTCTTTGCTTTTCACGCGCGACCTTTGCTTTCACTTTATCAAACTGTCCTTATCTTGACCCACGAGCCTTTGTTATATTTTCTCTCCCCTGTCCCGCTGAGGAGGGGGAGTGATAGAGCGGCTTTGGTGGGCACCTGGCAACCAGCCAGGGTCAACCTACCACAGCAGGGTACTTTTTACCACCTGCAAATATAGTCTTTATTTCTTTTTACTAAGTAAACCATTCAATGAGGAAGAAATCTAGCATATTTTATCACAGTTGGATAAATTAAAGGCATGTTTCTTGGTTCATTTATCTATTTTAAGCAGGAAGTTACTATGGCAAGAGCAAGAGGAACACATAGTACTCCTGAACACATTAACAGCATCTAACCATCAAACCTCTCCCCAGTGCAGAGGAGCAATTATATTCTGCCATAGAGTTACGCTATCATTCACATAAAGGAAATTAGCCAGTCCTAAGAGGGGATTGGATGCACACAAGTGACTTCAGTCTGCAAGGAATTGGACAGCCATAACTAAAAAACCAAGTCTGTAAGCTGCTAGGACAAAATCTCCCCAAAACATGCCTACTGTGCAGCTGCTTGAAATGTAGTTAATCAAGCTCAAGAGACCAAGCCACGTTAGAGTTCATAGGTTCCCAGATTTTCACCAAAAGCTCCCTAAATACTCTATCACTGCCTGTGCCCTAAGGCATTGTCAGTTTGACTAAGCTGAGCAACCAAAATCAAAGCCCATTTTGGATTCGCAGACTAGTCATCCCTTGCCACGATCTCCCAAGGCACAGACCTAGCTGGCATGCGCCTAGTGATCCTCAGACTGTGCAGCCAACAGCACCAAGATGAAAGCAAAGCCCTGCAGCTGCACCTCCTGCCATTCAAGAACATTCAAGTGGATGCCCATTTTACTACAATATTCCAGCAGCTACAGCCAGGCAATGTATTCAGGAGAACATGAGTCAAATACCCTCCTCAGCCAAAAAAAAATTATTCATGATCCATATTTTGCATTTCCCATGACAAGGCCTGAGAATATTGAAAAGGGGTGGAGAACAAGTCCTCTTCACTCACCTCGCCAGTGCTGTGACATGGTGAGGCTAAAAATTCAAGAATCACTGGGCCATAAGAAGGAGGGGGAAGGCTGATTTTGTAGCCCAGCAGCTGGAGCATTCAACAGGGAAAGGGAAGGGATGACACAAATGGGATAAGACAGGCACCTTTCTGCTAATCGGTGGATTCTGAGGCAAGTAACTCCCCCTTGTGTTGTTTAGACACCTAATGTAGGTGCATAACCTTGAACTGTGAACTTAAGAGAAAATGTATGTTCGCTACAGTCCCTCAGTTATCAGTGCTTTTATAATGGGCCACGCTAAACTTTTGTCCACTTGAGAAGTCTACACTGCAAATTACTGCAAAATAACTACCACATTTCAAATTCGCACCTTAGGTTATTCCACATATAGCTTCTACTGGCACACATAAACCCTAAATCAGAGTCTAATTCTTCTATAGTATTTCTCTGGTGTTTTGGTTCTCATTTGAATTATGCCCCAGTACCACAACCAAATCCGTGTGGGCAGCCAGCTATCCTGGTCACAGAATATACCGATGGCCACAAAACACCTTGCATATCACTAGTCTGTTCACATAAATAGACCATATTTCTGTGGCAAATCAAACCCCACTATTACTAAAGCAATTAGGGCAAGTAATTGTTACACATAATTAAATATTATAAATTTCTAGTTGGTTTATATTTGCTCTTCCAGCACAATGGCTAGTGTATGCGATATGGGATTTAGCACCAAATAGCAGTGCACGCATTATGAGATTTCTGACACAGTTCCATGACTATTCAATCATAGAATCATACAATACCAGGTTCGAAGAGACCTCAAGGATCATGTGGTCCAACCTTTCTTGGCAAAAGCATGGTCTAGACAAGATGGCCCAGCACCCTGTCCAGCTGAATCTTAAAAGCGCCCAATGTTGGGGAATCCACCACTTCCCTGGGGAGATTATCCCGATGGCTGATTGTTCTCATTGTGAAAAATTTTCCTCTTGTGACCAAAGTCACAAGACCTCTATTAACCAAAGCCTATATCAAATAATGATGTCTAATTCCTACATTCTCAAACAAGAAACTCAGATTGTATATAAAAAATAATAATCAGGAAAATCAGAGAAGGAAACCTCACCTACGTTATGCAAAGTATAAACCAACCGCTTACTGTTCTAAAACATTTTTCTTTTTTTTTTTTTCTGGAAGAACTTCCCTTGTGCTTACCATGTGCACTCCACACCACAGTGTATGTGTCACAGTCTCCCCGTGCTCTCATTCTTTGATGACCTGTGTATGACTTCTCCCTAAGCAGGGCAGCTGTGAATGACTAATGTACACATTGATTGCAATTGGGGTGGAAAGTGTGGCAAAGATTATGATGGTTAAAGAGGAGATACAAGGCCAGAGTTTCTAGCTAAGGCATATCGCACAGGCAAGGCATACTAAAGCCCAAGTACTGAATCTATATCTCTTGGTATAGTTTTGAAGATACAAAAAGATTAGTCTCACTCGTGAATGACTTGCACGACATTTACACAGAGATTTCAATCTGAAGGGGCTGATCAAAAAACCCTGTAGGTGAATTATATGACTCCTCTGCATCAATTCTAAGGTAGGGAGTAACACATTAGATTAGAAAAAGGTGGGAGCTTGGGGGTGGGAAAGCAAGGCAAAAGCACTATGTAAATGAAAGTTCCTGAGAAAATGCAGAGACAGCTTCTTGCATATGTAATTGTGAACTCCTTTTTTTAATAATTTCTCTCTGCTGTAGGCAGCAACAACCTTTCCTTTCATGAGAATCAGCTTTATCTTGGAATAATACGCAGAATCTCTTGTTTCCAGTACAGACTACCTCCCCGTGGGGAAACATCAAATCTAGAAGACTCAGTGAGTGGAGTTTCCACGAATTGTTTCTGTAATGAAAAGATGTTTTTGACTTCACAGAAAATACTGCCAGTCTGTGACTGTGAGTCACAGGAGATCTGTTGAAAATGAGGTTTTTTTCTATATTGCTTCTACTTTTGCTAATATCCTGTCACACTGCAGTGTGATAAATAATTCCTTGACTGGTGGTTGTCTTTGAAACTCTTATTCTGTGGAGACTTGCCATACAAACTTGTACTGAGACTCACTTGCCCTTGTCATCTTTTACCTTGCCATGTTCTTGTTACTTCTTTCCTTCTCCAGTTTAGTAACGACCTGTCTTTAGCGTGAGACTCTTACTCAGAATCACAGAACCACAGAATGGTAGGGGGTGGAAGGGACCTCTGGAGGTCATTGTCCAACCCCCCTGCTCAAACCAGGTCATCTACAGCCAGTTTGCCAGGACCATGTTTAGACAGTTTTTGAATATCTCTAACCATGGAGACTCCACAACTTCCCTGGGCAACTTGATCAGTGCTCAGTCACCCTCACAGGTAAAAAGTGTTGACTGATGTTCAGAGGGAACCTCCTGTGTTTCAGTTTGTGCCCATGGCCTTCACTGGACTGTCTCTAATATGTCCATGACTCTTGCACTGGGAAGCCTGGGACAGTACCCCAGCTGTGGCCTCAGCAGGGCTGAGTAGAGGGGAAGGATCACCTCCCTTGAGCTGCTGGCAACACTCCTCCTAATGCAACCTGGGTTACCATTAACCTTTTTTTTGCCGCTAGGGCACATTGTTGGCTCACATTCATCTTGTTGTCCACCAGGACTCCCAGGTCCCTCCCTGCAAAGCTGCTTTCCAGCTGGTTGGCCCCCAGCGTGTATTAGTGCCTGGGGTTGTTCCTCCCAAGGTGCAGGACTTTGCACTTCCCTGTGTTGCACTGCATGAAGTTCCTGTCAGCCCATTTCTCCAGCCTGCTGAGGTCCCTCAGGACTCCTCTCAGTTTTATATCATCATCAAACTTGCTGAGGGTACACTGCCCCATCATCTAGATCACTAACAAAGATATACAGAAACAGTCTTTTCCCATTATGCTGGACCTTGTAAAGAAAAAATAATACAAACTTGTGAAGCCAAGTTAGAAAGAAAACCTCTTCACCATAGCTGCATAAGCTATACCAGAGCTTAGAGCTCCTGGGGCATTACAAGTGTTCTGCATGGCCATCCTGGGCACCCCATCTCATTTATGGCATCTACAAAACCTGGGGCTGAGCTGTGTATACTACTCCACAGGTTGGAAAATTATATTCCATGACCACATTGGCAACGTCAGTAAGCGGAGTCTGAAGAGCGCTGTCCTTGCCAGCCTCTGTGCTGTCAACGTGTTAGGTTACTGCCATCCCCCCAAAGCAAAATACTGAGGGACAGTGTAAGGGACTTATGATACTAGCATTCAGTCTCACATCAGGGAGGGATTTTGTTGACAATTGTGTCCTTGTCTCACTTCTTAGCTGAGCAGAATTTAATTAAAACACATTTCCTGAGAACATTTGATCACTGTTCAAATAATCCTCAGCTCACAAGGCACAGAGTACTAAGGGAGCTTTACTCCCTGCCCTTGGCGACTCTGCATTCCCGTGCTGTTTGACTTGACTGCAGCTGTATATCTGCATAGACTCACCCCTTCAGATTAGGTATGACAAGTCCCTGTTCCATAATAAGCAGAGCCTATTGAAAAACTGTAAAGCATGATCTTGCCTTTAATTTAGTACATAATTTAATTTGGTATTAGGGCAAACTCTTAGTTGCATAAAATAAATATTGCCATTACACATACCACAATGGTTCCCTTGTTAATGCTGCTGCTGCTGATCGCTAAAAATTTGGCAGTTGCATTTCTCCAGATGTGCTACTTAAATGGCCATTTAGGACAGAGAACTTCCACCCTCTGCCTTATACAGTTTTATAGTTCTCATCCTTGTACAAACTGGGCATTTGATGGAGCACAAATATATAAGATCTCACTCTATTTTAAAGGGTTTTGAAAACAAAGTGTTTCTTTACAAATATTGCAGGAAACAAAGTGACATCAGCAGTATAGTGCTGTGTCTTGTATCTGGCCAGGACTGAAATGGTGGTAGCTGACACTGAAAATAAATTTACCAATTTTCAGCTGCGTTGGTCTAATTAGTGCTTAAGGGATACCTTATGAGGGACCTAAAGAAAGGAAGAACTTGCATTCAAGAAGGGCGATTAGTGTTGTGGGTTCCTGTGAAGCATTAACTTGACAGCCACGCACAAGTCAACAGTATTTTTGTTCTCTCCTCTCTACTGGGGGTATTGTTTCAAAGAGGGTCATCGGTTTGCAAGTCTGGCATCTACTTGCATTGTTTAAAAATCTTACAAGACCCCCATTAGAATAATGGGTCCTGACATGTATTTCCTAATTTGCTGTATGATATAACTACTGTGGACAACTGTAATCATACCCCAACTGCTGCTTTAGAAAAAGGTTTTTTAAAAATTGCTCCATTGATCTGAGATATAATCTGCATCTGTGATGGTATAAACAATATGTCCTGTGGGATGACAGCATTAATATTTTATTAATAACTCCTTGCACAGCCTCCTACATGAGCTGTGAAATGTAAAAACAACCTTCATTGAAGCAGAGGATGTAAAATAAGAAGTGGATATATAAATAACCTTTAAAAAACATTTAGCCACTTCAACTTTTCATAAGCTACATTTCTGCTTAAGATTTTGGCTTTTAAACTGCAGGTTTGCTACCCTGCATGGAGTTTAAAGGATGCTTGCTGCCAACTTGAAACCTGGTCAGTCATTTTTAAGAAAATCAGATTACTTGGTTTGAGATCACATTTGTCAGCCTTTGAGGTTTGACAATCGCATTGCCTATTTTTAAAGGATATTTTTCTCCTGAGCATCCATATGCTATAGTTTCACTCAAACAAAAAGAGGAAACTGAGAGGGAAAATGCGCTGAAGTTTTTGGCCATCTCTCTGTGGCAGGGCACACGCTTAATGCAATACATCTAATGCAATTGGTAAAACACGTTACACAGCTGAAGGCAAAAGGACTTGCAGCGGGAGATCCAGCGTTCATAAATCAAGCTTGCGTCTCTCTTCACTGGCCATATTGAAGGCAGGCACCTTTCAAAGGGCAGTCCGATCTGTCCAGTTCAACTGGTTATCTCTTAATGGTAATGGGGGTGATGGCCACAGATAATACACCACTGCCTCTGCAGTAGTGGTCAGAGCACTGGGTGAGGAGGCAGTGACTTGAATTCTTGGGTTTATTCTTCCTGTAGGAGTTATGCCAAGACATTAGGAAAAGGCCTAACCAGTAAAAGAGAGAAGTGGCTGTCCTTTCCAAAAAGGCTGGGCTGCTGTGGCCTCTGGGCAGCAAGAGACCTCAGCTCTCACGGCAAAAACAAGCCTGACTTTCACCTTGCGGTTATAGCATTTAGTAGAGGGGAAGGAGGGCAAGGGAACAGCCTGGAGTCTGGTCTCTCCTTCTAGGTCTGTTGCTTGCCTTTTATTCAGAGGCAATCTAATTTGAGAGGGGGGGAAGCTGCATCTGGAACCTCAGTTCCAGTGAGTTGCACTAATTTGCAAAAAAATTGCACCATATTGCAGGAAGAAGAAAGGAGCTGTAGGAGGTTAGATAGAGTAGGTACAGTTCATGTGGGAGCCTGCAACTTTGAAGACTGTAAGCTGTAAACTTTGGAGTGTGTAAGATGGAGAGAGCAAGTAGGTAAAAAGAAAATTGAATATATTTCCAAAGGGCATTTTAACTGAAAAGTATTGTTTGACTGTGTATTTCACTTTAACTAATTAATATCAGTGGATACTTCCTTTGAAAATAAAAAAAACAAGTGATACTTGAGGCTGATGAAAATGATGCCCTTATGCAGAGACAGACAGCCCTGCTCCTCATACACACCAGCACTTCTGTGCTCTGCTTCCAGAAAAAAGCCAATGATTTCTGACAACTAGAATAGCCACTTCATGAGTTATAGAAAGATGTCAGAGGGAAGAAGAAAGATGTTTGGGAAGTGACAGAGACATTTTTTTCCTGACTGCATCTCTGTCTTTAAATCAGCGAAGTGCATAAGCCTGTAAATTGCAGTGTCTTCAGTTCTCAGTAACCTCAAGGGACTGCTTAGCTAGAATCAGGTCCTAAATGTGTGTATGATTATATCTTAGGTTATAAGACCATCTACTTAAATGTACTCCTATAACGTGCCAATTTATTATAAAAACATGCACAAAACTTATACAATGATGTCATTGCTCTGGGCTGCTCAGCAAACAGAAAGTGGTTTGTGTTTTAAAGAACAAATACGAAAGGTTGATGAAGATATACAGGTGCAAGCCTGACATTTAGAAAAGTGATTACAACTGTTTTTTCTAGATCTGCTATTGTTGGGTTGTTGTTTGTAACTATTCCATCTCTAGGCATACATTTTGGCTCCATTATGCAGTATCATTATGACACACAAAAGAAACCTAACATTATCCTCCCAGGAACATGGATTCATCATACACCACAGTGCATTCACCTCTGGGAACATTATAAGGAGCTCATCAGCTAGGCAGAAAGCAGAGAAGTGTGACATGAAGGAAACTGATTCACCAAGGACAAATCCGTGAGCACCAGTGATGCACTGTGCTGCTTGAAGGAAGCTGTGGAGATGTTCTGAGACAGCATGCTGGCAAAGCTGATTTCTCATATAATCACGTTAACGTAAAACATGAATACTAGGACAAATACAGAGCGTCCACTAGAAGCCATTAGTTGGGTGAACAGATAATGCTGTGCAGCTGCATTACTATGGCAGGACTGCGGAAAGCTTGGTGAAACAACAGGCTTTGCTAATCCACACTGTGCCCACAAATACAGAGGAGGCTAGAAGCAGTACAAATGCAGAATATCTGACCCTTGGGCTGCTCTGGCAGGAAAGTCAGCAGGTTCCAGCTGCTGACAGTCCAGCTGGTCAGAGCTACTCGGCAGCATGAGAAAGAACGCATTGCCAGCTCTCAATGCTCTACCATAAAGAGCTTTTCCCTCTGTCGTGGTTTAACCTCAGCTGGCAATTAAGCACCACACAACTGCTCACTCACTTCCCCCCCGAGCAGGATAGGGGGAAGAGAATTAGAAGGGTAAAAGTGAGAAAACTCATGGGTTGAGATAAAAACAGTTTAATAATTGAAATAAAATAAAATAATAATAACAATAAATTGTAATGAAAAGGAAAATAACAAAGAGAGAGAAATAAAACTGAAGGAAGACAAGTGATGCAAATGAAGACAACCGCTCACCACCAACGACCGATGACCAGCCAGTCCCCAAGCAGTGATCCCCAAGCCAACCTCCCCGCTAGTTTATCTGCTGAGCATGACGTCCTATGGTCTGGAATACCCCTTGGGTCAGCTGGGGTCAGCTGTCCCGGCTGTGTCCCCGCCCAGCTCCTTGTGCCCCCCCAGGCTCCTCGCTGGTGGGGTGGGGGGAGAAGCAGAAAAGCCCTTGGCTCTGGGTAAGCACTGCTCAGCAGCAACAAAAACATCCCTGTGTTATCAACACTGTATCCAGCACCAATCCAAAACACAGCCCCATACTAGCTACTATGAAGAAAATTAACTTTATCCCAGCCAAAACCAGCACACCCTCATACAGAAGCAATAAGCATGCATGACTGCATGCTTGCAGTAGTCCAAGAGACAGAAAACAAAATCAATTTAATCTCAAATTGTCTGCAATAAATGTCCAAATAAAAGCAAAACACTTTTTAAAATGTCCATGAAAAGCAAATGAGTTTGGGTTTTAAAATGGGATCCAAAAGCTTTGGAGGTGTAAGTGATTGATAAAACTCACAAAAAGTTACGAACTTAGAGTTACAAGAAATCTTCAATGTCAAATTAGAATTGTAGGTGCAAATCAGACAAGCCCTAGAAACAAATCTGAGTGGCTTAAGAAATCACTCCCCTCACACACAAGTTTCTGCCCCATTGGATCCTACTGTATTTCCCATTCAAAATAATCACAGTAGTCTAAATCACCCAGATAATATTAAATTAATTCAACACATATTTTATGTCAGGGCACAGTGGTAAGAACTTGCCCAAGAAACACTTGCCCTAGACAGAAAGTGAGTTGATAAAACAAATCTACCTCATCCTTCCAGGTTCCAGATCCATAATGAGGACATACTAGGGCTTTCAGAGAAAAGATTGCCTTTTTTTTTTTTTCTCCAGAAGAGAGAAGTTATACATTTTTCTGGGTCTCCTTATAAAAACACATTTTTGTCCTCCCACAGCCTCAAACAGTCAAAAATGGGGAAATGACCTAGCACAGAAAATAATTTTCTTAGACAAATGGTTGATGATTAACAAAGTAGTAAAGGACTGAAAATCTGGGTAACTTCAGGAATGGTTGGTAGTACTGTCTTTGTCTATGCAACAACATATACACTAGGTGCTGGTTGAAAGATGATTAAATAAGGTCTTAAGTTGCCCCAAAGCATCACAGATCTGTAGGACTGAAAGGTCATCCAGGTAATTTCCTTCATTACAGGATCAAGTATAATTCGATTATCCCTCACGAATGCTTGTCTCCCCATTTTTTTGAAAGAGCTTCAATGAGAGGTATTCCACAGCCGCCTTAAGCAACCTGAGTTTAGCTATTGTCACAGTTAGTTTTTCCTAATATTGCACCTAGACCTTCTTTTCTGCAAATTAAACTGATTCATCCTAGTCAGTTCAGTGGAATGGAGAGCAACTGATCACTTTATAACAACTTTTAAAAATTTTTAGACTATTATCGTAACTCCCTTTTCTATGCTAACTTATTTCCTTCATTTTTTTCCAAGGAGTTTGGGCTTTCTTAGATTCCCATCATTCTTTTTGCTTCTTCTCTGGACCTTCTCTCAATTTGTCACTGCCTTTTCTACAAGTGTGCAGCCCAAGGATGAATACAGAAGTACAGCTGAGACCTTCCTAGTGACAAGTAGAGCAGAATAATTGCCTCCCATGCCTTATACATCATTCCTGTTAATTCACCTCAAAATGGGATTGCCTTTTTTGCAACAGCAGCATACTGTTAATTCAGGTGCAGTTATAGCTAACTGCCATATAGACACCTAACCAGACAGTCCCCATTTTGCATCTGTATGCTTGATTTTCTTTCCCAATTGGAGTATTTTGTGCTTACTGTTACCACTGTATTGACAAATTCTATTTGATTGATTGATTTCAGAACATTTCTCCAATTCATCAAGCTCATTTTGAATTCTGATTATGTCACCCAAAATTCTTGCAAGTTCTAGCATGGTGGCCTCCATGAATTTGCAAATGCCTTCTCTTTCTTCTGTCATCTGAGATACTAGTGAAAATACTGAAGAATATCACATCCAGGGAGAAGCTTTGTTGGATGTATCTTGATAGGCTCTGTGAAATTATTTTATATTTTCACATTACCATTGATTTTGTAAAAGTCTCCATCATTCTTGGTTGTGCAGAAAAAGCTACACTTGCATGCATTAATTTGGATCTGGTACTACCATACACTGAAACAATAGCTCTGGAAAGTGTAAACTGAACCATTCATCTTAGTGAGATATTAAATATGAAGTTTCAGGACAACTAACTGTCAACATTAATTTTCACTGATGATCAACTTCGTAGAATCAAGCTAATGCGCCTGTAATTTCTCTTATAATGTAAAATAATGAGTGGTCCGCACTGGGACAGCTAGTTGCCATTGGGTATCATGGAGTGATTCCTCACCTAATTGCCAAACACTTCTAGTTTTGCTATGATTATTTTTCCAATAATTTAATAGTGTTTACACACTGAAAGTAGAATAAATATTCGCAATGCATTTCTGAGTATTTTTGCTACCCACTCCAGCACTGCTAAAATCCATACATCTAAATTTTGTTTAGAAACATACTCCACTGATAATGTGATATAAATTGGTTGTAACTGTAACGTAGGACTGATTCAAAGTTCAGTTTTAAGTTAAGGGATATATTTTCACTGATTTCAGTTGGTGTTAGTTCAGCCTGTTAGACTAAAGTTTGAAATCTGAATATAGGTAATTAGTTGCAGTTATAAAATTTAGTACTTAGACAGCAATAATTAAAATGTTATTTATGTAGGAATTTATCAAAATGGGATTTATCTGTGGGTGATAGCATAGTAAAGCTGTTAACTGGGTATTTAATATTCATACAAGCATTTATTTTAAGACTATAAATCATTGCAATTTAATGATGCTTGAACAGGAAATAAACTTTCAACATAAGCGATATTTCGCCTAGGATACAGAACACTTTATGAGCCAACTTCCTTATATTGACTCATGCTTATAAAGTCAATGGAGTTAAAGCGAGGCTGAATTCACCAGTGGAATATGAATGAGAACATAGCCGGATGTTTAGCTGGTATCCAAGTTCAGATATCTTGGGAGACAGAGAGAGAGAAAGAAAGAAAATAAATAAATAAATAAAGGATGAAAGAAAGAAAGAAACAAAGAAATAAACTGGAAGTCTTTGAAAAACTGGAAATTGTGTAATTGTGCTGAATAGGTCAGTAAATACCCCAAATTGTTACCACAGTATCTAACAAATCAGTACTTTCACTTGCTTAGTAAATACGAGAGAAGAAGAAAAATAGTAAGCAGCAGTAAATGGGAGCTACTAGGCATGCAGGAAACTCTGGAGTTTCTCAGTTCTGCTAATTACACCTACTGATGACATGACGTGTGAAAACATGCCATCACAAGGAGGTCCAGTATAGCATATGGGAAAACCATTTGACCTTGAGAACTGAAGTAGTAAAAATGGCATGAAATTCAACAATGCAATTTATAAATTATACATTTAGACACTACTAGTGGGTGGTTTTGTTACTAATGAGAATCTCACCGTAAGAAAAACATGGGAGAGGCGGAGAATCAGACCATGTCTGACAGTCTCAGAAGATTGTAAACAGACAGTATGATAGAAAGGCAAGCGTGTTCTGAAGCTCTAATGAAACAACTCCTAGTAAAGATAGGGAAGTATTAATGTCTCTGCACAAAGTCCTGGGGATAGTTCATCTGGGATAAGTGCATGAGATGCGGTCACCCATGCTGAAGACAAAAGAATTTTAGCTGAACCATGGGTGAGCAGAAAAAGCTAGTGCAATGATTAAAAGGGGACAAGAGACTAGACTATCTTGGTTTAATTTAAAAAACAAACAGGAAGGGGATATTGGTGCAGGTAAATATTGGCAATAGAAAAGAACTCTCCAAAAAAACAAACCAACCAACCAATTCTATCCGAAGAACCAGATGACCTCAATGGTCCACTAATACAGCTAGCTTGGAAATCCAGATAAGGTTTAAAAGTCAAGAGTGAGTTTCTGCGATAGTCTTTCAGTGGAACTATGAAGCAAAATATCACTACTACTTTTAAAATTATTTAATTTTATGCAAGAGTTAGATGGCATGATTGCCTGTACCAGCAGGGTATTGGGAGTTGGGGAGTCCGTATCTGGTCCCAATAAGAAAAAACAGAAGAGTTCAATGGAAGGCACTTGCTCACACTGGAAAATCCTACTGACTTCATTCACAAGGGCTAAAGCTGAGCAATTGGGAGAAGAATGTTTTGTTTCTATGAAACATTTATCAAGGAGACAGACCAAAGTACACTGTAGTTCAGAGCTCTTCTCTGTATGATCACTGAATCTGATGCAATGTGTTTCCAGTCTACCTAACCATTTGTTGAAGGGAATATGACCAACTTAACCTGAAACAAGTGACTGGAACAGAACTTACTGGTAGTTTACTATCTGGAACAAAGGCATTTATTCATGTTCATGTTTGAAATCTGTTCATGAAGTGAATGATATAGAGACAACAATATGACTCAGTTGAATGGGATTTCAAAGTGAGTTTTTAAATCTGTCGGCATTTTAAAAAGGATTTGCTATTTCAGCTACAAATCTATCTACAGGTTGCTAGCTATAAACCTGAGGTTTAAAAATGTTTTCTGATGGCTGGATGCAGGATGTACTTTATTTGTATTGACTGTCACACCAGGAAACCATATCAAAGAAAAGCTTTTTTGCTAATAACAATGTTTCAGATTGAATAATAAATTATGAGGAAATAGAAAACACCTTCAAATCTTTTTATAGAAGGTAGTTAATGAATACAGCACAGTGTAAATCTCACTGTTCTTCATCAGCATTTACATTTATGTACTGACCTGTTGAGTTGGCAAGCTCACCAGGTTTATATATGTAACTTGTAACACATCTATATATACACCAACACTCTTACAAATGGAGGGACAAAGAGAATATTCTTAATTGATTGATGGTTTTGATTGGTACCAAATTGGGGCCAATCTTATACAGAATATGCACCAAAAAGCACCTTTCATTATGTTCCATTTAACTAAGATACAGCAGGTAACTGCCTTCCCTCATCGTATGTTCCTATAAAACGTGCAGTGGGTGTGCTGGCTTTTGTGAACCCTTGCAGGCATGCCAGCTGAACGCACCATGGTAACAAAG
Organism: Aquila chrysaetos chrysaetos; assembly: GCF_900496995.4. Taxonomy (NCBI): domain Eukaryota; kingdom Metazoa; phylum Chordata; class Aves; order Accipitriformes; family Accipitridae; genus Aquila; species Aquila chrysaetos. Next base: position 25,552,712 of record NC_044008.1, read on the forward strand.
CTGGAGAGTGTCCCTGACATTTAGGAAAAGGCAGCTGGGGGAGACTGCAAGATAGTCAAGGAAACAGTCAGCCGGCTCTTTCTCCATTAGTTAGCTGGGAGGAGAAAGAGTCTCTCCTGGAAACACTGGAGATGAAGTGGCAAACTGACAGTTACTTCGTGCAGCCATTAATGAATGTCAGGGAGAAGCAGGCAATAAAATCCTATATAATCATTAGATGGCGTGAAAAAGAAGAATTTTATAATGCAAAAGGGAAACAAGTCCTGGCTGCACCATAAGAGAGCAAATAAGCCAATACGACAAAAACTGTCAAATGGAAAGGGTAGGAAGATTTCTCTTGAGAAAGGGATGGAGCGAGAAGACACAGGAAGTCATCCAGAAAAACTCTTTTTACCACATGCTCCACAGCTTCTCTAGAGAAAACAAATTATTTCAAAGGGAACTTCAGACGTGTGATCAAGCCACTGCAACAGATTATCATTGGTTCCTTTTATGCAGAGGAGAACGAGTATTGTTCTCATTTTGATCACATACACATGGTATGGTCACATTAGGACTGGCAGGTGTACAGATCTCTTCTTCGTGGTTAAATGTGTTGGTAAAGATCAGTTATGATAACGTACTGAATCTGTTTGAAGCGGGTACTTACAGCTGAAGAAAACAAATGGTTGCATTATTTAAAGTATGTGCCCCGTCCCACAAAAACATGTTACAAATAGTCTGTTGCCTGTTTGTGCTGGTCACCTTCAATACATTCTGGATCCTCTGACAGCAGGCAAAATACAAATTAAAGAGGTAATGTGCTAGTTCTCCTATTTAGAGAGCTCTGTTCACACATACCACAGCCCTACTATAAAGGTAGCTTTCAAGAGGATGCATTTGAATAATAATAACAAAAAATCTCTTTGCTTGTAATTTTTCACTGACTAGCACTCCAGCCATAAATATTTGCTTTCCTGAAAACTGACAGAAAGAATATAGCTGAAAAAAAAGAGATTGACCATACTGTACTGCGTATATGTAAAGTGGTCCAAACATGTACAAGCAGGCAGAAAATCCACCCTATTCTGGAATAGGGGAAAAGAATTTATGAACCATTGACCCAGTATTCCTAAAATACTCCAGCAACAGTACTTTTTCAGTTTTTCCCTTTCAGTTACTCAGGCAGGGTAATGCAAGGTGGGCTTTTTGTTGTTGTGCGCTTGTTTTTGCTGTTAACTCAGTAAAAATAATTGTTGTCAGTCTATGACCATGCAACCAAGCCCTGAATTGACTCCTTACACGGCTAGGGAAATACCAGAAGTTTGAAAACAAATTTCCAAGTCCTTACATGTAAATGATTCTTCTTTCTCTTTTCCAGCATTCAACACTTTGTCCCTCTCTTTGCTTTTCCATTTTTAGTATCTTCATTTACTTAACTGCCTTTTAAAAACGTTTCTGGTTAACACAGTTTTCATCAGATAAAGCTCACTGACAGAGAAGGCACTGACAGAGAAACACCACATTCAGAGGGAAAACAGCTTAGCTCTTAAATGCAGCATCTGTGATAAAAGGATGGAAGATGACAGTCAATTGTTTCTGTGGCTCCTAAAATAGGGTCAATGCCAGGCACTATCAGATCAAGCCATAGTTTAATGTCTCATAAAGAAAGCTCTTGGAAGAGAGCAGAAAGAGGCTGCCACAGGATGGATATGGAGTTTGTTGCAAGCACAACTGTTGAAGCATAGCAAGAACTAGCTAAATATGTATGCAGCTAGATGCCCTGACCTGGCTTTTCACAAAAAGGACTTTGTGCACCTTTCACAGCTGAAAGAGATGCTCAGCACTGAACTGCTGTGATTCTGGCAACCAAATAATGGAGGGAACAGTTCAGCTGATAAATCTAGTGGATGCACAGTGCCACAGCCAGTGTCCCATGGACTGCTGCAAATTAATAGTTATAGACTTTGACAGGTTTCAACAGAACTTTCTCCACACGAAGGAATGACTTTGAATGTGGAAGAGTGGTTTCATATGCACCACAGTTGTAGAAAAAAAGGCAAAAGGAAGAAAGGCTGTGAAATTTAAGAACAAGTACGGGAGCACAGAGCCTTAATTTTGGATTATATACTTTCTTTGGGATCTAAGCAGCTTTTCGACATGCCCACTATTTCTTCAGGGTGGTGTGGAAAGCTTGTTACCCTGGTAGAGAAACAGAACACAGACTTCTTTGGGAAAACTTCCGAGAGTGGATCTCCCCATTAGAAATAATAAGCTGTATGACACTCCTGTATAACTCAGGTTTCTTAGAACTGTGCTAATGTGCCAATGTAAGTCATGATACTGCATATAAACCAACTGTATATAAATAAACACCACACATCATCCCTCAGAAACTCTTGACAGAAGGTATTCTGTGTACAAATAAAAACAATTTCTGTCCCTTGCTAATTTACCTTCTTTATTGCGAATTACTGCAACTCACAGCAAGCCTGCAGACCAAACTAGCTATTGCTGACACCTGCACAACCTCCTGGCCTACGTAAGAGTGAGCAGGTAGAAGGAAGTGCAACAACCATTCTACTGCTTCACAAGAGAGCATGGGGTCCAGCCACCAAGCTACAAACTGGGCTGGCTCTAACATGCGGCTGAAGATAAGTAGAAGCATATTTTTACCTCTGAAATGAGAAGGTGACATAGTTTACACGTGGCAGGGGCAGACCTGTGGAACTGAAAGTGCCATTTCTACAAGTTAATTTTAGAAAGGTCAGGATTTTTCAGTGGTTTAGGGTTGGTTTTTTCAGCAAATGCTGATTTGTCCAAAATAGAACTGCTGATGGGTTCCCCTGATTTCTTAAATTGAAAAGTTTTGGAAAAATTATTATTTTGGGGGAAAAAAGTAATATTGTAACATTCAAAAACGAAATTCCAAAGTACAGTATGAAAATGTGGTTTAAGTTCATTTACAGCAATTTGCAGTAACTTAGCATTCAAGATTTAGAAATTGAAATAGTATGTGCTGCCCCTCCTATGCTCTGCTTAACTAAGTCAGGGGCACTTGCAAAATACCAAGCATACATCCCTCACTGAGCTTGCGATGGTTGTGGCATCAGGGGCACTTGAGCCTACATGAGAGGTTTCTGTAGTCAACGGGGGGGGCCACACTGCTTCTGCCCCCTCCTTCTCAGGATCCTTCCTCTTACCCTTCATCTTCCTTTTCTCTGAGCTCCTAGCCAGGAAGACCTGTCTAACCATGCCTTTTGGAGGCCTGCTTTAATACTGACCCATGGGAAAACTAACTAGAAGGTTATGTTTTCTATTGAATTAATGAGTTACAGGAAGGTCATGAATGCCTTCAAACTTGTCAGTACGTTGCACAGAATTAGTTTTTGCCCTCATTCCAGTACATTAGCAAACTGTGCATACTGAAATGAATGGCATTTGAATACATTAGGAAAAAAATCAAAACCTGTTATAAATAGAGCAGAATAGCTTTTGAGTAAAAATGTTTGTAAGAAAGTCCTAACAAATAGGTTGTAGCAGGTGAGAAAAGCAAGGCCTTCTGTAAACATAAGCAATGGGAGAATTATTTGCTGGGCTCTGAACTTCACAAATCTGTAAATCATATTGATATGGAGGTGATGATGATCTCAAAGTAATCATCTGTGCATTTTGTAAGCAAGTACTCCTCAAGAACATATCCTTCCCACTGCAGCACAGATTGAATGTGCTTGTAAATGAGAAATCGTTCAGTAGTATATACACGAGGATACTTTTATGATTGTTTTGAAGGGCAAAGAGGCTTAACCAGAGGCTGTAGTCTACCATGAGATACCCCCAGTCTGCTTTTTTTATTTTACTTTGGTGTATTCCCAAAGACAGCACTCCTAAAAAAGCTTTTAATTTCCAAACGCATTTACTTAATGGGTAGTCTCTACATTTTTCTGACCCCTGGCCAGACCTTATCAAAACAGCAGTGCCACACTATGCAAATACCTCACGCTTTGATTTCTATACTTCAGAAACCAACCCTCCTGCATTTGAATAATCTGGTCGATGCTCAGAATGAGATTCTGTGCAGTTTCTGAAAATGACCCAGCTGTTTCCTTCGCTGATAGCATTAAAGGAGTGAAATGGGGGAAGGAACAGGTCTTATCAGAGTTCCTTATCAGGAAACTCTGGCAAACAGATCACTTAAATCTTTATTGAAAGAAAAACGCTATAATTTTACCAGTGATGAGCCAAATATGAATACCAACATGCAGTCCTTCATACCTGTCCTACAAGCATCCAACATTGAAAAGTCCTTGAATTCGGGGCCCAACTCTCTTATCTGCTCCCCCAAAACCCCTTGCAACAGTTTTCCACTTGGTTTATCCTACAAATATTGACTGAGTCAAAGCTAAATAAATTGCACTTTGCTGCTAGTAGCCTTCTACTGCTCAAAGATCAGCTCTCCTGATTGAAAGGAGAGGATGTTTGAAACAGACTCTTCTGAACCATACCACTTCATATGAATTCAAAAATCATAAATACACTGAATACATACCTTATTTGTGTTGAATAACATGCTTTGTGTTGTTGATTCAGTACACTGAGATATCTTAAAAGGAACTTCTCTATGGCCAGCAATGCCAGCATGTTAGCTTACTGCTTGAGGACACCTTGTTTCTTTGATGTGAACAGATGCGCAACACTATAATTTCTGTTGCTGAATCATCAGCCTTCCCAAAACCATAATAATGTAATAGGCTTTTTAATTAATGAGCTTGTGAATTTAGTGACAAAACACTGGAACCATGAGTGACTATGTGATCTGGGGGATGTAAATACATGTAATGAGCTATCATGCAAGAAAAGGTATGACAGCCTCTGAAGCATAAGGTCTACTAAAAAAGAAAAGACCCTCTGCAGAGCTATTTTTATAGGAGTTAATAAAAGAATGCATGTTATTTTGATTTCTTATGCTGCATCTTTTACAGAAGAAACTAACAGGGCCCAAGAGTACAGACTTTTTTTTATTACTCACAACCGATACAGCACATCAGTCATGATTATACTTGGTGAATATAAAACACAAAGTGATTTATTTCACAGGAGGTGATAAAAAGACCAGATATTCTCACAAAGTTATGCTGATACAGCCATGGTAGTTAGCTAGCAAGAAAAAATTTGAACTTAATTTGGTATGCATCATCTCCCCAGAGCATGGTTTTATCCAGCCAGTGAAGGCCAGGAGTTTTCATCAGCTTTTGGCCAGGGCTCTCTTACAGACATTTCAGTTTGGTCTGGTAGAACTGTCCATTAAATCAGTCGGTTTAGCAGGCAGCTCCTGGATCCTACCTCCAGCAGGCTCTTGCCGGTGCCTCCCGCTCTCCCACACAGCCCCACTGTCAGGATTTGGCTCGTGAAATGGCTCCTCTATCATACCCCACCTGGCATGCAATGGATAGGACCTGGACCCCGCGCCTCTACCCTCTAGCTCCCCTTGCCCTGCTCCTGGAGCTGTCCATAGGGAGCATGCATGGGTGCCCACACTCATACAAACACTCTTCAGCACAGCTTCTTCTCCACTGTCCATCCTCTCAGCAGATGGCTGCTGAACAGGGAGACTGTGTGAGGATGAGGGGAGAACCTGAAACTTTCCAGTTTACCTGGATCAAATTGTGGGCTAATGGAAGCAGCAGACGTTTTACAGAGTAGGTAGAATTAGCTACCAATGTTGAAATCATTCTCTTGAGGCACTGCTGAGATAGATAGTGCAGATCCTTGCTCACTTTTTTTTTCGGCTGAGTGAAAAGCAATGTACACCTGCAAATAATTATGGATATAAGCAACAACCTACTTTCCTATAAGCTTTATGAGCAGTGACTTTGCAGTAGAATCTCCCCAGTACTGAAAGATGATAGAACAATATTTGAAATGAAAACACTGGATCTTGTCTGGGCAAGAAAGAGAATTACATTTTCTCAGTACCACTCAAAATAAGGCCATTTTCATTTCTGAGCCAAACTACAGACATCAACATTTCAAGCCATCAGTGCAAATTTCTAGGACTTGGGGTGGCAAAAACAGCCTTTCAAATGACAACTAAGGTTTTGTCTGTGTAGTGATAGTAATGGGGAATGATAAACTAGGGGGATATCTCCAGGGGGTGTTGAATCAGACATAGAATGATAACAATTTTAATCTTAGGAAGATCAGTTCAATGTTCAACATGGGAGAAAAGCAACAAGCCATTACGTCCAGCCATCGTTACTGTGGAAAGTATTGGTGCAAGGGCCAGACGAGCATCATCAACGTACTGCCAAGTTTTACTACTGAGATACACCAGATATTAAAAATTACCTGAAAAGATCATAATTAATTATCCTGATGCACAAGTCATGTGTGAGTCAGCAGTGTGCCCTTGCAGCCAGTAAGACCAACAATGTACTAGGCTACATTAGCAAGAATGCAGCCAGCAGGACGAGGCAAGTGACTATTTCCCTCTACTGCACACCAGTGAGGCGACATGGAGAATGCTGAGTGCAGTTTTGACTTTCTCCCCAGCCGAGTACGAGATGGATATTAACAACCTAAGGGCCACTGAGATGATCGGGGAGTTGGAGTACATCCTGTGAAAGGGGAGGCTGAGGTACCTGAGTTTGCTGAAGCTGGAGACAAGAGGAGGAACCTAGCTGAAGTCTACTGCTATGTAAAGGCAATCTACAGAGCAGTGCATGGGGAAAGGGCAAGAGGCAACGGTCACAAGTTGCAATAAGAGATATTGCAGTTGGGTAAATGAAAAAAATTCTTCAAAATGACAGTGGAACACACTGCCCAGGCTGCAGCATTTCCCTCCTTGGAGATTTTCAATACTCAGTGCTGGACAAGGTCTCAGCAACCTGCTTCACCTTTGAAGTTCACTCCGCTTTGAGCAGGGGGTTGGACCAGATGATCTCCAAAGGCCCCCTCAAACCTAAATTATTCTGTGATTCTGTGATTCATGATGCTTCCCCCCAGAGAAAAAGGAAATATGATTCACATTCTGCCTGTAAACAACAAAATTGTTCTTTGAATACCCAGAGACCCAACACCTTTCCTCAAGATCAGAGTTGTCATTATTTATAGGGCAATGGTGTATCAGCGTATCACATAATGAATGGCAGCACAAACCGAACTTAATACTCCTGAATGATGAGACAAAGAACACTGAACTTGCTGTGCTACTCATTTCCATAGTAAATTCAATTTTTAAAAATTTTAAAAACCCTCAGCATTTGTAATTCCTGGAAGGCTGTTTAGAATTTCTTGCTTTTAACAGAATTCAGCTCTGTTTTTTTCCCCTAAATCACGTAACTTGTTGTGAACAAGAACCCAAATCTCAAAGAGTAAAAACCCAACAGAAAGAAATTTCACTGGGAAAAAAAATCTTCTTTGTGGCATCTTTTGGTAATTCTACATGTGAACATTCAGGCTTGAAGTTTTCACGGACTACTGTCAACCAGCCGTGTTAAAAAAAAACAACCAGAAAACAGCATTGTATCATTACTTCTGGCAAAAAAAATGCAGATAAACAAGGCATCAATAACAATTAATCTTTCGTCTCTATGACAGACAAATAATAGAAGCTCATATTGCTCACTTTATAGTTTGAAATATGTGACTGCCTAACCTCAGTGGCACAGCTAAATAATGTCTAAATGATCTTTGGTCATCAATTAGTATGTAACTGATTTGAGGAAATGAACTTTCTCAGTACACTTGATTTTTCTACAACAGAAATGGTTGGATTCACCTTTAGTGTATGACACCATTTGAAATTATTCATGATATCATCGAATCTTTATTTCTATCACTGTTTTAATGAAAAATACAATGAAAGGTTGTTAAAATAAAGTCATTTTACTAATGAACTAGCTTCAGGAGCCACTCATTCCTAAAAACTTTGGATGCATCTTGTGCCTTCCACTTCTTTAACACTGTATTTGTTTATTCAAATATATGCAAAGTCAGGACACAAAAAACTAAATTCATGCTTGCAAATGCAGGATTTGTCTATGGCTTAAAGCAGAGCCCTTAGAAGTACTACAAAATATTTCTAGTAACATTTATGCCTTCATCAGACATTTACCTGAGAGTCAAAATCTGATGATGACTCACATTAACTTACAGTATATGAAATTGCTTTATTATGAAACTTTACCTTCAGAAATTGCATGATTTCAGCAGGTAAGGTTCAAGTTATTTCTCTACTTCCGTTTTACTTTCATCTCACAGCACCACCCCAGTAAAGGTGTGTATTGACCCGCTGTGGCTAAGGTATCTGAAATTTCTTATTTGCTTTAGAGAATTACATCTGCTCAAACTCAGACTAGTTTACCAAGCCAGTTAGATTTTTCTTAGTTACGCTGGATTAAACTCTGTGGTTGCAGGATCCCCGGGCCCACTCATAACACTTCATTGGCACACAGAGGCTAATTTTTCAGGTCTTTCAGTGAGCAGGTTATAAGACAGAAGAATATAACTGGTGTCTGAGGAAACGATGTACTGACAAAGCATAGGTCATCCATTCAAAAATGTGCATGTTGGTCTATGCCTCAAACTGTAAGTCTGAGCTAGGTATACTAGTTATATATATGGTACCTGATATTGCTTGCCCCAGGAGTAAAATGATGAGATTGAAATAAACAAATTATTATAAAAGAATGAGATCAAAATCAATATGCCTCAGCCTCTAGACTTCTGTGCCTCCAACACACAATGTTAAAATTTGTAATTTTTCTTCACATTCAGGAAGACTGTCTTTTTTTAAATGAAACCTGAATTTGTGTATTCCCTTTAGGCCACGAACCAATTACCTGGTATTTCAGGAAAGCACCACATAGCACACGGCTCGCAATACAGTTGTCAGCCCTAGACACCTGATTTACATGCAGACCTCCCAGAAAAGCTTTGAAAATCCACGTCTGACCATGCGTGGAGCCAGCTGTGTTATGAGTGCTGGGGGCACAGGGAGCCCGTGCGGCAGAGGGCCCGGTGAGGCGGCGGGAACAGAGGTAGGATGCTGCTTTTGGGTAGGATGCTGCTTTTGGGTAGGATGCTGCAGGGGCAGGAGGCTGCTGGGCAGGGCTCCTCTCAAATTCAGCCACCCCATGCACCACATGCACCTGACTATCTAAGTCTGGACAGGGAGAAAGGCTTTGCCAACAGTAGAGTCACTAGGGCACGGCACATGAATTGAGATGACTACATGAAGGTATCTCACATGTTAAGGGAGAGAACCAACAGGTCTGGATCCTCTGGCTTGCAAAGTCTGTGCTCTTTTGCCATGCAAAATATCCAGCAAACGTGACCTGCGGCTGCAGCAGCAGCTGCGCAGCGGGTGGGTGCTCTGTGCAGGCTAGGGAACAGCTCTATCCTCTGACATCCTATGCAAAACCCATTCGCTATTCTTTAAAGCAAATTCATAAATTGCCCTCTGGTCACCTGTAATCCTGGAGGCTTATCCCTGCATTCCTCTAACTGCAATATTAAAAAATGGATGGATTTTGAAGATGAAATATTGCATTGATTGATCTTATGCTTGGATTTTGCAGTACAATGTGTGTAAGTGGGAGTTTTCATTATAAATCTCATTTTGAAAGGTTTATGACTAGCCTGTTTCAATTCTCTCTAGGCTCAAAACTTGTTAGATATGTTTTACCTTGGAAGATAAAAACTGACTCAAAAATGAGAGAGAGAGTGAGAGAAAGAAAAAGAATGGTGTAACTTTCTTTAACTACAGGAACATATTTTGAACCAAATATATGAAAGACTGAAATTTGACAGTCCTTATTTCTTTTCATAAATTGATGTTTTCTGAAACAGTAACTTAAAACATTAAAAATGTAAGAGTCTATGCACATCCTCAGGAAGTCACTTCTTACATTCTGGGTAAAATACACCCACCATTTAGGACGAAATTACCGTTTCAATATTACTGAAAGTGGCTTGACTTTTACAGGAGAATCTAGGAGGCTAATTGTGAATTCCCCATAGTCCTTCTGTGATGAGGCAAAGTTCATGCAGAATTTAAGGATGTATCTTTCTTCCTTATGCAAATGAGAGAGCCCAAATGACTGATTCTTTAGGAGAATCAGGGTGGCACCGGGAAAGGACGCTCAGGTGCTCAGAAGCAAAGTGCAGAAGTTCATATGCAGTATATGGATATGTTCTTACCCACATAATGCACTGTGCCTTGTTTCAGTCTTTCTGTCTGCTTTCCAAACTTGCCAGAGCAGTAATATTCAGATAATAAACGAGCACCTAACAATATATTGGCCCAGCCTTCATCAAGTCATGTCTCAGGTTAAGGTTTTAAGGATGAGGACTTTCTCTTTCCAAGAGTAACAGGTATAAGAAATGAAAATAGTCTCTCCTGTTGTAAAGTTTCTGCAATTTTTCAAATTCCATCTCCTACACTTTTACTTCAGCAATTGTTTAGGCATATGGTAAGTGGTATACAGACATAACAGGCACTTGAAGTTATAACACTGAACATGAAAATATCAAAGCAAAATAAGTTCTTCAGTAGACAGTTTTGCTTACCTGTATATGACCAATCAATCTCTTCGATCAATTTCCGCTGCTGTCTATAGTATCCGTACACCAGATCTGCAAAATAGCAATGAATTTACAATATAAAAACCAGAAGCCTAACAGGAACATGAAGTGTAGAAGACACACCCCCCTCCAACAAGATAATCACTGTTTTAATTACTGATGAATTATTTACTTTGTCCTTATCTTGGACCTGGAATGGTAAGTATTAGTTAAACAGAATATAAAAAACATCAACATTGTAGCATATAAAGGATACAAACAAAGCAAACAGAAGTGCTTTCCAGTTTATCTTTCTCTCCTTCCTTCCTCTTTCTTTCTTTCCTTCTTTTCTTTCTTCTCTCCTTCCTTCCTTCCCATCTTTTTCTTCCTCCCTCCCTTTCCTTTCTTTTTCTTTCTTTCTTTCTTCTTCTTCTTCCTTTTTTTTTCTTTTCTCTTTTTCTTTTTCTTTCCTTTCTTTCCTTCCTTTCTTTTTCTTTCTTCCTTCTCCTTTTTTTATTTTCTCTTTTTTCTCTTTCTCTTTCTTTCCTTTCTTTCTTTCTTTCTCTCTTTCTTTCCCTTTTTCATTACAACCATGCTTTCCCTTTTAAAATTAATACAACTCCCCCTTGAAGAAACCAACTTCTGCGGTGTCCTTTAGAAAGAACCAATGTAGGTCACACGGAAATCAAAGCGACTTAAACTTTCACTTCAGTGTGGTCAGGACTTTACATGTTTTCTCTAACTTTGTACTACTGATACCATTTAAAGATAGTGAACAAAATATTCTAAAATGTCATTTCACTGTTGTCCTGGTTTCAGCTGGGATAGAGGAGTTCTTAGTAGCTGGTACAATGTGTTTGGATTTAGTGTGAGAATAATGTTGGTAACACACTGATGTTTTAGTTGTTGCTAAGTAGTACTTAACCTAAGTAAGGATTTTTCAGTTTCCCCTGCTCTCCCTGCAAGCAGATGTACAAGAAGCTGGGTGGGAGCACAGCCAGGACAGCTGGCCTGAACTAGCCAAAGGGATATTCCAGACCATAGAACATCATGCTCAATATATAAACTGGGGGGAGTTGGCTGGGAGGGGCCGATCACTGCTCGGGCATCAGTCAGCGGGTGGTGAGCAATTGCATTGTGCATCATTTGTCTTTTCTTGGGTTTTATTTCTCTTTTTTTTGGTTATATTCCTTTTAATTACAATTATTATTATATTTTTTATTTTTATGTTAGTATTATATTTTATTTTACTTTAGTTATTAAATAATTCTTATCTCAACCCACCAGTTTAATTTTTTTTCCGACTCTCTCCCCCATCCCAGTGGGATGGGGGAAGTGAGTGAGCGGCTGCATGGTGCTTACTTGCCAGCTGGGGTTAAACCATGACAGCTGTATACTATCATCAGCAATATTATAGCTGAAGTATGTGAAGTTACTTGTATCTCTATAAACTTTATGGAGAGAAAAGGCTAGATATTAGATACTTTTTAATGACATTATATTTCTCTAGAGAGAAATATCTAACTGTATAAATACTCACTGATTTATTCTGATTACTGAGTAACCTTCACCGTTATCCTTTTTATGCCAGTACAACTCTAGCAACACTACTGATGTGTGCAAATAGATGACTATGCCCCTAATACTTATTAATATATGTAAATTGCAGATATAGGTTTTTTGAGACTGTCATTTTGAGAGTCATAACGTTAACTAGCTTCATTAAATACTGTTCTAGAGAAGCGCAATATAACCTATTTAAGAAATAATAGCACATGAGCATGTTGAGCATACATATGGATTGCTTCCTTCAGAAAGCGCCACAGAATTCTGCTCACATTCTGCAATAAATACAATTTAATGAAACAGTTTCATAGTATCCATTTCTTTTTCTTTAATGCAGAAAAGTATGTAGTGCTGATTACAGGATGTTAAATCCTAATTGCTGTTTGCAAGGTTAGAAATGTTCTGTGTCTTACAATGACTTTCTGCTACCTATCTGAAGTCCATATGTTTTAATAACTTCATCAAGACTTCTGCCTCCTCCATGAAATTGCGATTGCCCTTAAAAGTTTTTCTCTTCCCTTTCTCCCCCACCCCCGCCAAAAAAAACCCTTGCAACACTTCCCAACATTCACTCATGACTAGGATTTTTACAAAAAGATCAAACCTCACATGTAAGTAATGGCACTGAAAAGGGATTTACATGCACCAGCATAGCCTTTGGACCACATTTTAAAGTCAATGTGCATTGTGCCTGCTTCTTTAATTAATTATGTAAAAGCAAGCTGTTTAAGTTCTGATTCACAGGTGTTAGTTGCTGTCTCCAGTTTCCTCCTTTATCCATTGTCCTCCTAATTGTTACTTCAAACAATCAGTTGAGCATTCATATGCTAACTAAGCAGGGTTTAGGCGTGAGAGCGTCCCACCACTTTTTAAATTCCACATGGAGATCTGATGGACAAGGAGCGATAGCTTCAATGAACAAGAAAAAAAGGGGCAAGGTTCACTTTTTTTGGTGCATTACACACTTATAGACCCAGTAAATCTTACGGAAAGTCTTTATGAATGCCAGGAGACCTTAGAAGTTCATACACCTTCTTTCCTCTGCTATTCACCTATTGTGCTCCCACAGCACCTTCCCAGCACACTCACAGCCATGCACCTTCTCACATGTGCAGGGATTGTCTGTGGTTTTAGTCCTGCCTCTTTCCACTATAAATATGTGGCAAAATTGGGGAACAAAAGCAAATGCTATTTAGGGAAGGAAGCAACTGAAGAATCATAGCATGGGTGTCAGAGAAAAGCTGTGTGTGAGAGTATGAGGACAACAGAATGCAGCAATTCTTCCTTTGTGCTACTTGTGCAAACTGCCCTGGCAAAACACAACCATGTATCCTATAAAGCACTGACTGTGTAAACTGTCAGTGTTGACCAGTTAACAGTGTAGAGGCCAGCTGGAAGGAAATTATTTTAATTTTTTTTTTAAATTTTATTTTATTTAGAGTTAATAAATTGACATCCCTTTTGCTCATGGTATATGACAGCAAGTACTTCTGTTTAAATAGTGTATTTAAATTCCTTACATTTAATTTAAATGAATATAATAATAATGAGAACATCTTCACAAAAGAGAAGGCAAAACTGATGTCAAATTTGTGGTTTTATATGTAAATCTGTGATGCTGATACTTGAGCTTGATCAGCTTGACAGTCAGCATGATTCCTGTGACACTGGCTGACATCTCCAGCCAGTGCCCAAAATAGTTTGAATTTTACTGGTTGAGGTGCTGCTTTATGAAGCAAAAAATCCTTAATGTCCTCTTCTGCTTCCAGGAAGCTGCTGAACTTGTTTCCATAGATTGTTGATTTATTCATGGAACAAGGCAGCTCAGTTGTGGGATCATGTTTTAAACAGTTTTATGGTTATCTTTCTATGCCTGTCAAGGAGACGTGCAAGATACCATTAAATGCTTTTTGTTCCCTTTTTCTACCCTCCTTCAAAGCCACAGTTTTCTATGTGAGGCCGTGAGACTTGTTTCCTTTTATATTCTGTCCAAACAGCGCACAGCCCAGTGCCCGAGGCCCATGGAGTCAGGAATAATGGTGGCAAATGCTCCCCTGCTCATGAGGGGTAGCGAGACTGACCTTGTCTCATGTTCAGTCACAGGGGCAAACCAAGAAGATGCGTTTCTGGTTAAAGCATAGCACTGGGAGTAATAAGATCTCGTAGATATTTTTTCCTGTTTAAAAAGTATAAATAACCAGGTTTTCTTCCTCCTGACCTGAGTCTGATACTCCTTTTGCACTTACTGGCCTCGGTTGAGTTGTTTTTGATTTACCGCTGGGAACATTCTGATCCTCAACGTGTATTTATTCATACGTAAGGGTAAAAAATGAGTAGCTTTAACGATTAACAGAAAGAAATGTCTGTGAGGGAGACTCTCTTGATTTGGCACTCTGTGCCAGGAAAATAAGTCAGAGAAGTGGAAATGGGACCTTAAACCTCTGAATTCTGTCAGGGAAAATCCTCTCAGAGATGCTGAGGCAACAAGCCCCAAGTAACCACCACAGACCCCTCTCCTAAGCCTCAGTAAAAAGGGTATTCTGAGGACAGTGCCCAAAACACAAAGTATGTTTGGGAATGCTGCACTCAACATGCTGCTTTCCTATGCAGGATACAAGCTCAGGTGTAATCTGGCCCTGTAATTTATACCAAGATGCTGTAATATTACCAGCCCTTTATGCCTGTCCTTTTTGCCACAGCGGTGTCAAGAGATATCAGCTGCTAGACTCCAGAGGACAAAAGGACAACCTCCTTATGGTTTTACCTCCACTTAGCCTGAACTTTTTGAGTTGCACCTGCAGTGCAGGCAGCATTTACAAGATTTGGACATCAGAATGACTTATTTATGGGAATTGGGACACATTAAGTAATGTCTGCATTTGTCAGATTTTCTACAAACGGGGCACTGAAGTTCTGCATGTACAGTAGGGGTAGGCACTATTAGCTATGCATTTAGATTGCCAGCATGGTTTGGTCCTGGGAAGTCAGGTGTCACTCCGTATTTTCCTCCTGTCCCAAAATCTAATTTGGGAGCAAAGACGACAGATTCTAAAGTCATAAGCATTCATCTAGTATAAGTAGATAATGGCAATGTGTTAACAGTCACGGAGATAAAGGCTGTGTTGGTATTAAAACTGATGGGAATTTCAATTTACGTGGGCAGGATTCAACCTGTGGTTCTTAGGCCAAGGAAGAGCACAGGAACTCTCAGGATGCCAGCAAGGATGTAAGCAATCACTGAAAATATGTGATAATTTTCTTTGAGAAATACAGAAATTCTTGTTTTTAAAAAATTGTGTGTCTCAAGATCTCTGCTATGTACACTTGTGTTACTGACTCTGCAGAAACTGGAAGCTGTGAATACCAGAAGCTTACACAGGTTTGGAAAAGATTTTAAAAATCTGTGAAGGAGAAATCCACAAACACCTCTTAAACACAGTGACAACACTTTTGGCTCATTAAGTCCACTGATGAAACTGGGAGGATTATACTGGGAAATTCTCATTGCATATTTGCTCTATTGTAATGCACTTGCCTAGGCATTTGCTATTGGTTATTGTCAGAGACAGGTTATCAGACAAGTGGCTTGAACTAGCAAAGCGGTTTTAAAATTTTTATTCAAATACATATTGTACTTGCCAGACACTCAGCGAACTGTTTAAAAGGACAAAAGACTATTTACCCAGGTTCAGATTTTCCACCACACAAACTGACCCAACTATACTGAAGGCTACTGAGATGCACAAATTTATGTCCAAATGTGAATGTCTTGGGTGCTGCTCATTCAAATAGAGTAAGGTAGCTCAGTCTTTATGCCCTACGTGATCTACTATCCCTACTCTTCATCAGCACTTTTATACACTATAAAACATTTTGAAAGTCATATTTTTAGAATAAGACACAAATCTCTTTACTGGAGAAGAATTTGGACTTGTGGAACAAACTGAAATGGTACGATGAGAACAATGGTTATACAGGGTGGCTGAAAGAAAATCTGTACACGGCTAGTAGCTACGATGTGGGACACCAGACAAAGTTGCTGCAAAGAAGTCAGAGGAAGACAAACTGCAAAACTGGCATAATAATAAATTCAGAAAAAGAAGCTACATGTGGTTAGCAAAATAGATGCTCAGTGCTCTTCAAATATTAAAAGAATACAATTAAATAGATCAGATAGACTTTTACTATGTAGAAGTACCTTTTTTATGTAGTAAAAGTACTACTTTTATGTAGTAGAAGGTTCTACTTCTGAAAGTAAACACAGCCAAAACTGTGCAAAATCACCTCTGATGATAAATGGAGTGCTTCTTCAACAATTGTCATTTCCTTATTTTAGCTCCTTCCATTGACAGGAAGGTCACAGGAGCCACTTCTATACCTTTCATCCATCTTATGATGGTGTAGCTTCATTGCCTCAACTGAAATAATTCTTGATTTATACTGACGGAGGAAATGAAAATATTCAGAGCACAACCTGCTAACAGTCTTGAAGTTCTAACTGACAGGAGCTATCTATAAATCCCTTTGACAGAATGATCTACATTTGCCTGAGTAAGGTCTCTCTCTTATGGATTTCTTTAATTTTGTAATAGCATCTGTAAAATCATTAAAACCAGCAAAATGCTTTAATAACCCATCTCTACAATTTCATATATTCTTTCTCCCTGAAATTCAAAGTGTCTAAATCTTTTGTCAAGATGGGTCTGAGAATGCTCACAGCCTTACAGAAATTTAAAAATCCTTTTTTTACCCACAGTTCCTTCTGTGTAGGTTTATTTTAGGCATTGGTACATGTTCGGGTATCTATAAAGAGAGTCAGTTCCCTTCATTATGCTTGAGTGTAGGCTGCTCATTCCAATATAGATTGGAAAAGTGAGACTTTCCCTGCACTAAATATAAAGCCAAAACAAAACTCTTACAATTTGACAATTGTCGTGTGTATTTACTAACACAAATTGTGTTTAAATCTAAAAAAGAAAAAAGACAAATAAGATTGATTGGTTTCATTTAAAAGCAGTTATCATTAAGCACCAGAGTATTAACAGGCACTCTGCCTTGCTTAACCTGTCACAACTTTACAGTGAATAGTGCCATGAATTAAAAAGATAATCCCTATGGTATCAGCTAAGGTTTATAAATTACATTTAATCACTATTTTCCACTGCGTTTCTATATGCAAAAGCAACAAGGACTCCAGTTTGACCAATTTATGTTCTACCCCATTGGAATTTTACATGCCTGGGGTTTAAAGGGCCCGTGAAATTCCTAGCAGCCAGTGGAAAGTGGGAGGGATCTCAGGATACCACTGGATAGGATCCAATCTGCTTAAGTTACCTGCTTCCACCTTCACTCTGACTACAGGCAAAGTAGTAGGAAATGTTAGATGTCTCCTTCCATTTGTGATCTTGTGCACCCAGACGTCGTCTGAAGATGGAGGAAAATGGTCTGCTTCCTACACAGCCATTAGCACTTAGTTGAAGCATTGGCTGTACTAAGTTTTAAGGCTTCTCTGGTAACTGACGTAGCATTCAAGTGTCTGCTCACTGAAACCGCGCTGACAGTACAGGCTTTAAGTGGGAGAGTGGTGCTTATCTTTCCAGAATGGCTATTTCTGAACATGCACAGGTGAGTGAAATTAAGTGCCTGTGAAGCACCTGGGCTAAACACAAACATACCTCAGTAATTTAAGAACCTACAGAACTAGGTAACCCAGAAAAGCTAGATGACTGGCTTGCTCCTGAAGCACCTAAAAAGGTGTCCAAAGCCAAAACCAGGTGGGACTTAAGAGGACTGTAATCTCCCCAAAGATATTACGCTATTGTCCCACGTATGAAGTGAGGCAAACTGGTGTTTACAATAGAAATTGGAATTGCTATTCAAAAAGCAGGTATCAGGCAATTGATTCCTAGGACACACTTCTATATATAACTCTGCTGCTACCCACATTCCTCTCCCCATACCCAGATAGTCTTTTAATGCAACACATGTAAATTCATGAACTCGTATAAGCAAAAAGTAAATCCAGACCAGACATAAACAAACAAAAATTCAATCAAGTCAGTGAAACTATAGGCATTTGATTTCAAAATGAATTTACTTCTCTGTTAGCAGTATCAGAGAAGTAGGAAAGAGAGTGTTGAACAGAACTGGACTTTATTTAAACATAAATAGTAATGGTAACTTAATTTTATTTGCATGATCCTCTTCAACGTACTGGGTATTCCACAAACAAACTTTTATGATTCTGATTTCTAGCAAAACTGCATGTCAAGAACTGTAATAAGTATAATTAGGAAAGAAGAATATGTGCTTTACCTCCTATATTTAGCACCTAAATGTAAAAACATTTACAAACCCCTTTCCAACAAACAAGAAACATTGTGATAGACATTTCAGAAGTGCAGTGAAAAACATAACAAATTTAACTCCTATACCCCAACTCTCAGAGTTCACATTTAACTGGGTTTTGGAAAGGTTTTTAAAAATCTTTACTATGTTTCTCCAATGCCCCTCTGCCTGTTAATATTAACATCTACAGACCAGTAAACCTTAACAGCTTTAGTAATATCTATCTAAAACTCTTGAGACTGGACCTTATGCAAGTCATCTCAAAGGAACATTTACTGAAATAAATGGTTTTTAGCACAGTAGGGGCTGTGAAGTCAAGCTGTTAGAAACTTTCTCTTTTGCAAACTATTTCAATAGTTAAAATCATCTTGTGGAACCCAATGAACAGCCTTAGACTGAATCCTATGAAGGGGCTGGTGAGGGGGATATTGAGAGAAATATATTCTCTAAAGGAGGAAGTCTTTAATCATTAACTATTTTCCTTTCCTATTTATTTGATGCTGGAATTGCAAATTCTACTCAACCATTATTCCTCCAGTCATGTTACAGTAAGTTTCCTGAAAGGTGGCTCTTTAGACAGCACTATCTTCTTTTGCTTCAGGGAGGTATTTACTTGAAATGTCTTGGTGAAATTCTTTTTTCAATAACAAAGGGGAAGAGAGAGGTTGCCTTATTATGCCACACACCTTTTATAAAAACATACCAAAACCATTGTACTCCCTTGAGGAAGCTCTACACTCACAACATCAAGACTGAAAAATTCCAAAGTTTATCATGGACACCTGATATCAACTGCACATCTATAAAAATACGGGTCTCTATTTGATAAAAAAATATACAAACATAATGCAAACAATAAAACAAAAAACTTGTAAACAAATGTAGAAGCTGACATTTTTTGAGAAATCCTAACAATTACATTATATATATGCATAGGTATGTCTGGATATATGTATCTCTATAAGGATTTGTCAAAAAGGTGTATGTAAATATATACACATACATATTGCAATTTTTTATGGTTGTATCATGTTATAAATCTCATGTTTACTCTTTTCCTTTAGCCATTTCCTTATTGCAACTTATTACATAAACATTTCATTTGGAAAAGAAAATGAAGTGTCTCATAATTGCTAGAGACAACTGAGAAAAATGTGACAAACACTAGCACGCTAAAAACACAAACCAAAGGCAAAACAAAGACACTTAATGTATGGGTTGGTTTTTTTTTTAAATAATTTTCTTTTTACTAGAACACAGCAGAATTATTAATATATTGGCATAAGGGAGATCACAGATAAAATAATCAGAATAATTGCAATTACTTTTCAATTCATTTATGATAATGTATTTCAAAGTAAAGTACACTGAGGTGAGGAACCAAAATCTGTGCCCCCTCCTTCCCTACAGCTTCTCTGACTGTGGGACTAGACATTGACATGGCCACTTGTATTTTCTCCCACTCCACTCAGGTTCCCTTCACTAGGAGCACAGGGCAGTACCCTCCCTCCTGTTCCTGCAGATAGCTTGTATCTGCCTTTTGGGTGCTCTTGAGAAGCAATTGTCATGTAGATTCACATCTTCCCAGGCAGAGGAAAGAAGTAAACCTGTCTCCTGATGTTTGTGGAATTTTCAAGCCAGCAGGAGGTAGTAAAAAGTAGAATTAGTGTCAGTAATACGTTACATAGAGCTTAACACTACAAATGTGTGTTTTAACATGTTCTGACAAAGTTTAATTTTGAAAGGGTGCCTGAAAAGTAGAAACAAATTTTAGATAGGAAATAGCCTCCAAGCTGCTCCACACTATCTAGACTGAGAATTCTCAGCAAACTCTAAAGCAGAATTTTAAGCATTGGGAGACTTTCAGGTTAGGAACTGCGGTATCTGTGAAGTCAGGCAACTATTTTTCAGTATTTTCAGGACTTGGGTAACCTTGGACATGGGTCTGTCTTCTACCTAAGTTTCACTTCTTTATTCTGACTCCCGCTGGTTAAAATTAAAAAGGCCTTTGGAAAACTCACTGTTGAGTAGGTCAAACCGTAACTGTTGACTCCAAGTACAGCTTAATACTAACAGAGATTTCACCCCAACATATTTGGAATGTATATGGAATTTAACCTTTATGGCACAATCTAAAAAGAGAAATGATTGGAATAAGAGGTACAGGTCACATAGATGCAGAAAAAAAATTCTAGTGTGCTCAACCAGAGTTTTTCCCAGATCTTTGAGTTTTGCTCAGAAGTGCTGGCAGTGGAAGGGGTTGGCTGTTTGTTGGGGGACTGGTGCTGTTGGATGGGGCTGGGGTTCCCCAAACCCTTATCCAGGCCTTACAGCTACCAAAGACACACAGCCTCAAGTTTCATTAGTGAAGCCTCTGCTTTTGGTGGGATAACTCATCATTTCACTCCAGCAATTCCAAAGTTGATTTAAAAAATTTCTAAGTCAGTGTGAAGAGATCAAATGACATTGTTTTAGGTTCCTGTGATTTCTTTGGGAAAAGAAGTCACATGAAAATAAGAGTACTTAAAAAGGGGGATATCTGGAAGTTCCTTAAGGAATCCAGATTTAATCCTGGGTTTTAGAGGATTTATGGAAGAATGGTACCTCCACAGCGAGGTGGATGGTCTGGGCTTTCCTCCACGCTTTGCCAACTCCTGCACCATGTAAGTAGAGTGCTGCACCACAGCTGTATTTTCATACAATCCAGACACTTAGTACTCACACCAGGCTCTTGTTAGCCAGTATGTTTTACTCTTGTTTTGAAAAGCAAGTATGTGGTCAGTATGTGGTCCTCTGCTTCATCAAACATACACAAATGTGGTGTATTATTCTACAGAACAATATTTTTATTTTCACAGATTGCTGAAAACAAAAAGGTGTATTGATTGCTCCTGGAGATGACTGTAGCTGACTACAGAAATATTAACACTTGTTTGTTTTTTTCCTCTATCAGTTTAAAAAAAAAAAATGCAGGAGATATCAAATAAAAGAAGGTCTTGCCAATTTAAAATCTATTTTCTTCACATTTCCTTTCTTTACTTCATTTTTTATTCTCTTCAGTACCTTGTTACCTCTACTGTATCTACCGTTTGATATAGTTCTGAGGTCAAATTCTGTCTCATATTTTATGTGTGTCCAAGAAAGTACCATGAAAGAAACAGGAGTCCCATCCTAGTCCTGTCCCACATCACCCACAAAACTGGAACTTCACAGATGATTTTGGAATTCAGATAGTAATAATGTTTGGAAGTGGAGACTCAGATATTTAATCAGATATTTTGCATGATCTATATAGTCATGTATCCTGCTCATTTGTATTTAATCAATATGCTCTTCATCTTGGAGGGGGGGAGGTAAATCTGCCTGGGAAGCTATATGAGGCCCATGTGAATGCTGACAAAACACAAAACCACCGTATAGGCATACATCCCTTGCCCGCCCATCCTCCTAATGTCTAATTTAAGCACATTTTACATAACAGTAATAGGAGACAGAATACAGCTTTATGAATTCAGAAAAAACCCCACAACATCGTTTTGTTAGTTCATATTCTTTCAGTTCTAATTCCTGTCGGATTCTGTCAGCAGACATAAACCTAGTTGAACAAGGTTTGACCCAAAATGTGGAAATAATAGCCCCATAAGATGATAGATACATGGTTTAATCAATCATTGTAAATGTGAAATTTCACCTTACTGCAATCGTTTCCCCATATAATTCAACCTTTCACTAAGGCGGTAAAAAGCCTTTTCCCAGGTCTCAGGTGGTGGTGGCACTCCATGAAAAGGCTTAATTTGTGCACTGAACCACAAAATGGAGGTTCTGACCTCTTGTTACTTGCAATCCTACACTGAGTGTATAACACAGTTTGAACTAAGAATCTCATTGCAGCAATTCTCCTAGGTTCAGATTAGTTCCAATACAACTGAAAGTTCATGTATTGTGGCAGTCAGCTGTCAACACTCAATAACCAACTGCAAATTGACTGTGACTTTCTAACAGTAAGAAATTAAATCTTTGAAACAAAAATCAGGAAGCCTGAGAATGTCACTATGATTCATAGGCAAATTTTTACTACAAACTAAACACTGTAACATGAATAAATTAAATACAACGTACCTATCTATTAAATTTGTTTTCAGTTAATTGCAATGACTCATCTACCAAGATTAAATTATTTTTATTGCCAATTAATAAAGTAATGAATTGCTCTGTCAATTAACAGCAACCAGAATCAGGGGAAAACATTATCTAAAAACATATAGTGAGTTAATGGTTTGAGCACGCTTAAATCTTGTAAGTAGGTTTCAATGCACCTAAAGTGACTTGAGAACTTACACCAGGACTGATAAAGTCATTCCTACATCGGGAATTCACCTGCCTAAACTCTCTGCTGGTTTGGAACCCAACTCCCAACAGAACTAAGGGATTTGGGCTCTTAAGTGATGAAGAATTAGTTCTAGAAAAGGATTTTGACACCAAACTCCCATTGCAGGCTCTCAAAATCCTCAAAGCCCTTTATAAACAGACATCTGCCCTTGGTCTAGGTATAGAGCACTAAAACCCTGGGTAAAGGCATTAATTAGCAGCCTATGAAGTGCATCTGCCTGTCTCCCTCTCTCTTACGAATATTTATATAAAGGTTTTATGGTATGGGGAAAAACTTCAATAGGCTGGATTCACAGTGTCTTCAGTGAATATTCTTTGGGCACATAATTAGGATGCTTTGTCCTAGAGCCATTTAGACACTTCTGCCATTATGCTAGGGAGGAAGCCCGACTTACGCATCACGCCTAGTAATGCAGAGTTATGAATAGGGGATGGCCTGGAAGTTTACATATAGACTTAGAAGCAGCTCTCTCACTGCCTGTTTTCTTACAAATGCTTCCAATTAAGGGTGCAGGCCGAAACAGACAAAGTGAACAGAGTGCTAAAACTCCCTTCCTTGAGTGAGCAGGGAGGGTTTAAACTTCCAGGCCCCTGGAGAACACCTTGGGGAAAATAAAACTGCTGAGAGTTTTATGAGGAACATACAGCTGACTCTATACCAGAACAAACTCTGAGCCCTAATAATATATATACATATATAAAAATATGGCTATACCACAGAATCTAGCAGAGAAAAGCAAATTGAATTGCTAAGGCATAGCAGGATGAAACAATCAGCACAATGTAACAAACCAGTAAGATTTCAATGACGATGTGTAAAATGGCCAAATGGCCCAAGAGGACAAACCTTAGAGAAACAATGCAGGTGCAAATCTGAAAAGTAGCTCTTGAACATAAACAAGCAGAGGCCTTTCTTGATAAATTCATACAACATGCACAACAGACAGGTCACCTAGTGAACAGCAGAAGAGCCATTAAAGAGTGATGACTGCAATATAATTTGAATTGACATTCAAGAGACAGCAAGGGTGCCAAATTAGCACACTGACGCCAACCTTTAGCAAACAAAATGCACAAGTTTTTTTAAAAGATCCCCCAAAATAAAAATATTTCCAGTTTTGATACCAATGCTACTTTTTAGAAGTCTTCAAAATGTCTACTAATTTTCCAGAAAGGGAAACAGTTGGTTAAATTAAGAGATTCAAGAGGATATGCCAAAATGTTGTGATGCACTGATGTTTCAGTTATTTAGACTGGGTAGGACTATGGTTTCAAGGAAGTTCAGAGAGCTGTAACAAGCAAGGTAAATGTGTAACAATGCCAGATGATGTTCAGCTTTGACAGATGTAGCAGAAAAAATAATTGAAAAAAAGGCATTGAGAAAAAATAAACTACTTTTACTTTGTTGGGTTTTCAATTAATTGTATCAGCTGAAAGAAGAAACCAGGGCATCCCTGGACAGCTAAATCAAGTCCTTCATTCAGTGTATAGCTGGAGTCCAAGCAGAAATTTGGAAATATGTCAGAAACGGTGAAGAAAGAACATTATTGCCCCTTAACACAAATTATCAGTGTGGCTTCATCTGGAAAACTGCATTCTGTGCTGGTCTTGCCTTCTCAAAAACAATTAAGCACAATAACATTGGTGAGAGGGAACACTGATGAAAGTGACCATGGAAAAGTTCCAAATAAAGGGAGATGGAAAAGGTTAAGAATGGTTATTTTGGGAAGAAAACACATATAAAGAATAATGAATGTTGCTAAGATGAAGACTGGGAACTTTTGTTCTCCCTCTCTCTAGAAGAACAAGAACACCCAGGGGCATTAATGAGAAGGCTGAAAGTAAGAAAACCAGTGAAAGGATACACTTTTTTTTCACATCTAGGCAATTATCACTGCAGGAGACCACTGAGGCTAGCAGCTAAATGAAGACTGAAATAGCTATAAAGATATCAAGAATATTTGGAGTTCTCACAACACATTTAGAAAGGCACCTGGCATAGATGAGATGTGTGAGAAAAGACTGGGGAAGTATCTCAGTTGTATCTACTGTGGGATATCATGCCTGTTCTTCTGAAGCATCTGCACTGGCCTCTGTCAGACAATACTGAATTCAGGTATGACCCAACACGGCTATTCCTGCTATTTGCATACTACACATGAATGATCCATGACATTGGAAACAGTAGTACTTGTCCGAGATGAAATGCAGCTGCTATTAAAACTTAAAATAAACATAATTTACTGTTCTGTAACAGACATTCTACTTGCATCCAGGTAAGCAACAAAGTTAACTTCGAGAAGTTGGGTGGAGCAAGTGATATGACTGACTCTTCCCCTGCTTAGATTCAAGGGAACGTGTGCCTAGATGCTTTCTAGCAATGTGTCCCTTAACAGTCTGAAATTCCATCAGGGACAGCAAAACATGACTGTGAATTGATATACCTAATAAATGGAAAAGTCTCAGCTCCATCAGCTACAGCTTCCTTATAGAACCTGGGGATTATGTGACTCTTTTGTGTTGCAATATCCACCACGTTCAAAGAGCACATGCTGTTTTTAGACAGTACTGCCTTTCACTCTCCTTGCAAGAGAATAGGATAGAGCAGATTTTGGCCTAATCAACACTACAGAGTATACCTTCTATAAATTTGTGGGCAATGGTATTTTCAAATGGCACAATTCTGTGATTCCTCACTGTACAGTCCATCTGCAAAACCCTATTTGTCTACAAATGCTTATTTAGGTGACCACTGCTATTATTAATACTGCTTTTTCCTCTGGACAGTTTCTAGACATTCTGCTTTATCTAATTGTGTTTGACCTGGAGAACCAGAAGAATAGCCTGATCTGGCTATTGACTCATCTGCCTCTGGTAAACGCAAGAGATATTCCTAAACAGTAGACTTCTGTCTATTACTGTTTGTTGCAACTTGTAAGAAAATCCTTGCTGCTATTGTCTGCTCCCACGGAGAAAGACAATTTAAATGTCCAGTCAAAATGCCAGCTATTACAGTACTTGCCCAACTGTTCTTCCTCTGTCTTGATGAGATGATGTTGCTTACACCGTGATCATCCATCAATGGTCTTTCCCCTTCTGCCTGGAGCAGATACCATGTTTCCCATTAGTAACTTCCAAACACCTCCACTGGTGAATATGCACAGGGCACAGCAGCTCTTATGAAAGTAATTCCGGAAACCTACAGCTCTTAAATTGGATTAGGGGCAAGTACCAGCTGTTCTTGCTGTGTTAATTCAGAGCTCTGCATTGAAAGACCTGCCTCTTCCCACTGGAAAGCTGTTGGGTAATGCCATTTTCAAGGAAGGCCAGGAAATGTAGTTACAATGCTCTCTAAATGCAGTTTCACGCAGCAATACAGCAAATTCATTTAGCTAACATTGGTATAAAATGTTCAAGTAGCACTAGACAGATACTGTAAAAAAAAAAAAAAACTTACATGAATTACAGACACTGAATTTTTATTTTCTTACATTAATTTTATTTATTATTTCTAACCTCGTCATCAAAAGCAAGCCATCCCTAATACAAGTCTACCATTAAACTGTGGAAATATCCTGTAGCAAGTTAATTAAGATATGGAGCAGAAGGATCTTTTACCTTCACTAGCTGAAACAGATGAAGCCAAGACAGGTATTATTTAATCTTGCAAATTAAATCTCTGCTAAATAGCCAAATAAACACAGGTTGCCTAATGCTACTCTTCCTTGTACTGTAACTTCACTTAAATGCAGGAGAAAAACCCAAATGAGGCTGCTACGTACGATTTCTTCTGGTAAAGGCAAAGTGGAATATAGTCTCAGTCAGTTTCTTCTTACCAGGGCAGCTGTACCAGCAGAACCATTTATGTCTGAGGAAAAGCAAGATTAGTTGGGGGACTGGACCTGAATTCTCGTTACGTCTTGCGAAGGTTGATGGAAGACTCTGAATCACCACGTGTGCTCAAGCCCCTCTATGTCTTGCCTCTCAGGTGTGTTGGCCACTCCTGCTCAGGCAGCGCTCCCACCGCACCGGGAAGGTGGTGAGGACTGGTGCTGCTGGATTTCCAGTCCTAAAGAAGCACCACGTGAATTCACTCAGCTCCCGGTGGCAGAAGGCAGGTAATGAGCCAGGACAACTATGGCATTTTCACGCTTCTAGATGCCCAAGTAGGGGTTGTAAATAACTGCAGGATTTTTTTTTTTTCTTTATTTCAGGGATGTATCCATTCTTCAGCTAACTGTTAAATTTTTATGCCTCTTTACAGATAAATGATGTATTTTGACTGTAGCAGGTGACCGGCATTAAGCTCTTTCAAAGAGAAACCTTTAAA
The DNA here is from genome assembly GCF_900496995.4 of Aquila chrysaetos chrysaetos. Classification (NCBI taxonomy): domain Eukaryota; kingdom Metazoa; phylum Chordata; class Aves; order Accipitriformes; family Accipitridae; genus Aquila; species Aquila chrysaetos. The sequence goes on from NC_044008.1 coordinate 25,579,890, forward strand.
AAACGACGTCCAGCTCTGATTAAGTTGACTATCTGAATTCAAAGCATGTCTTGACTGCTTTCCATGAAAACAACTGATCCTTTTCATGGGTTAATGCCATTGTAACTTCCTCTACACATTGAACAGATTACCATGGACACAAATTCAGACTCCTTCCATTCACACAAGGTCCCTAGAAATTTACATAAGTGCAGAGAAAACAGGCAGCCAAGCTTTCACTGGCATGAATATTGTGATGAAACTTTAAAACAATACATACTTTTGTCTCCTAAAATACAGTTGACAGTAAAAAACTGCAAATCACTTAAACAGCAAGGAAAAAAAATATTTTAGGTACATGTTTAAAATGGTCTTTTAAAATAAATAATCACTATCCAATTATCTTAGGCTAATTTGCTGCAAAATCAAAACAGTTTGGAAATATCCTCTGTACAATAAAAATGCTACTCTGCTATGCCATAATAGTGAGCTTTTTTTATGTCAAAAAAATTACTCTGCAAGTCACAGCAGTGCATGTGTCACACATAAAACAAAACAACGATACAATATCTTCACTTGATCAATAAGGTGTCCTCAATGCAGCTTGTCTTTGCTGACCTTTTTAAAAATGACAGGCATTTTTGCCATAACCAGACTCTTGCAAACAGAAGGAGGGTACTTCTACTCCCCTCAGACCCATTCATATAAATTTTTTTCAAACAATTTCACCGAAATCAGTTCTGGTCCATAAGACATCACTGTAATTTTGCATTCAAAGACTTTCAATAGGGAGAGGCCAGGACAGGGTCTCCCAGATATTGGATTTATTGCAACTATGTTTATATATCATTATTAGGAATTAATTTTAAAAAAGAGCTTGGGAGATTCCTGTCTTCCAAATTCAAATGCTCCTACTAGATATTGTGCACCTAAATGACATGAATTCTTTTAAAAATGTTTCCCTGAAAATCAGCAGTACATCTGCCATTACAAAATGCCTCTTGAGGAGAAAACCAGATCTTTCTGAGGAATCTGGATCAGTCCTGTTAGGCTAACCTTTTGGTGAAGGGTATGTTACAGCATGAAGGTCAATGTCTTACTTGAACAATCTCTTACTCCAAAGGCACTGAGGGATGCACAGCCTGTCCCAAATGCTTCAGCTTATATTTCTGAGTTTATTGCCATCTAAGCTTTAGCCTTCCACCCCTCTCAGCTCATTTAGGGCTAAGCAACATTGCGTCTTCCCTCCACAAAACCCTTCCTCTGCTGGCTTCCAAACCTTTCTCGGCAGCTTCTGCTCCTGCAAAACCCTTCCTGTGACTCTGCTGTGTACGTGAAGGAATTTCCAATAATGAAATATATATTTGGGTGTTCTTCCTAACAGAATCACATTGAGGTTTTAAGTTGACCAACATTTTCATAGTAAAGCCCTTTCCATCTAACAAAACTCATGGTTTTTAATGAAAATAATTCTATCTTTTTCTTTATCTAGAGCCTATTTTTACAGCCCATAAAGATAATTACAAATCGAACAGATTTCTCTTTTATATTTAAGGATGGAAATTTTACAGATTTCAGAGTTAATTGCTAGTTTCTCTGACAAGCTGTGAATTATTTTTAAGTCAGACTACCATGTAAAAATTCTAATTACAAAGCTCCTTCTTGTCTCCCTTATGCACCCAAGCCTCTCCACGAGAAACTGTAGCTCCATTAAAGGAACAGGAAGTTTTACCACTGATTTTGCTGAGACCATTAAGCTCAGGTGTGATCTGAGAGTACAAAAAAATCATAACATTATCTAAAATGCCCTCAATTCAAATAGCTTGGAACACAATTTCTACAAATGAACTGGAAGAAACTTTTCCCTTACCCTATTTTCCTTTAAAGCAAAGTATCCCTTATGCTTTATATTATCTACTCATCCCAATACAGGGTTTAACAACTATTTCCAAACAATAAAATAAATTTCTTAGTAAAAGAAAATAGAGAATTTAGTAAGAGGCATTGGTTATTCTGAGTAAATTATTCAACCATTTATTGTGTGTGTGAGAGAATTCTAGTAAGTAAAAATCCTTAAGCCAACATCAATAATCACGCATGCATATATGTAGTGACCTCCACCTGGGACTTCAAAGCTAATCTTGAGGCTGTGCCTTAAATTCTGCTCTTAAAATGAATCTGGGGAGAAATCAAGCATCCTGACACTCATCTGAAAAGGACAGGAATCCTGAATTTCTAAGTGATCTTACTCCAAGGGCATGCACAGAATAGATGATAGTTGGGAGAAGAAACTGGAAAATTCTTTCTTCAGTCCATAAATACCTACCACTAATAACAAATATATTTCATATATCCACATAGCTTTCTGCAATTCAGCATTCAATACTTCACGCAATATTCTCTGGTACTCCATATCATTAACTTGCTACTTCAGTTTTACAATCAGCTTCAAGGGACTTTCATCAAAATAAGTCTCTCCATAAAAAGCAAATAGCTTTGTTGTGAAAAAGCAACATATAAATTATAAACTCTTTCATTTATGGGAAATGCAAATTTTCCAAGCTACAAGTGTTGATTATTTGAGAGTACTGCCTCTTTCCAAACCACAGGTTTCTGCAAAAGTATACCAGAGCAAAACAGGAGAAGAAAATGAGAAGTCAGACATTTTTTTTTTTCCACTCTAAGAGAATGACATATGGAAGTAAGCAGGAAGTGCGTGCTCTCTTTGGAGAAGGAGTAAGGCACACCTCTTGTACAGATCGTAGCCAGCACACCAACAAATGGTGCCTTTTTAAAGTTCTCATGAGGCATGTATTACAGGTAGTTGAATTCAACAAGAAATAGATAACTGTATCAAAGTCTACATTAGAAAAGAAAAGTTCTAATTTTCCTCCCAAAGGGGAAAGTTATTTGGTCCTTGAATGGTTAGAATATATGGATCAGCATTAACTCTCCCCTCTCTTGTACTCTGAGGCACAATGGAAGAAAGGACCCATGGCAGCATGAATCTCCTATGCATCTTACAGCTGAGGTTAGAAAGAAAAAACTCATAAAGGTCTAGCCTTCTACTGTAAATCCCAAGTTTCATATAAATGTACCTTGGCTTTCATTAGGAGAATGTAGCATTAAGTTCTCAGGGGACCATGGTTTTTCATAAATACCTGAACCCATTCAATTTTGAGATCAACGTGCAGAAGACCATGAAGTGTCTATCTGGACATTTTTCTTTCATTGGTAAAACTTACTCCTGGGCTGAAGATCAAAATGAAGTCATCACACCTTTCCAAAACAGGACATAAATGTTTCATCTCTCTTTCCAGAAGAAAGGCAATTAAAACTATAGCATGTACGTGGAGCTTAGAGTACAAACAAAAATAGAGCTTTTGGAAAAAGAAAAAAAAGTCTTCTGGAAGAAGTTCTTTGTTAATCCAGAATAGGACCCAAACTTTCACTCTGCTGTCTTCTAGTTTCTTTTCCTCCTTCTCTCCTTCCTTTTGTTCCTAATTTGTCCTTTTCTTTTTGCTTTATTTTACAACTTGAAAGTTTTCATCTAGTTTTTGCTAACTTTAAGTTGTCCATTTAACCTTCCTACCAGCCATCATTCCATATGCATGTCTTTCCAGATTCCTAATGTTTTAATTGCTGTATTAAATCTGTTTTCATACACCTTAAAGGCCAACCTGCTGGGCAGGACCCATAACTTCATCTGCTGCCAGGCTAGGCTCATGTGTCACTGAAGAATCAATACAAGCAATGGCTGAAAGATGGTTGCAGTCATCAAAGCAGTCAGATCCTTTTTCTTAGGGTCATCTTCAGAGCAGACCGAGAGTTTTTTAATGGCCAAATTAATTGCTATGGCCCGTTCTTAGCTGCTATCTCTACCCCGGAGTAGGCAGACACCTATTTGTGTGCATGCATGGTGTCAAGTGAGAGCAATAAGCTCACTGCAATAGGAGTAAGCTTCTCAGTCCTGGTAAAAATGACAGCTAAGGGCAGGCTGTTGCCATCAAATTAACTCCCCAAGGAAAGCAAGCTGACAGCAATGAGCTGAATGATGGATGAATTGTTTTCTGAGGCTGCGTATAACACACAGATCATTGCTCGAACATTCCCTTTTTCTTGCATCAAACTGAAGCTCCCCTTTTCACCTATACGTTTGTGCCTCAGCCCACATCTCAGATTTGATTTACGCACCATTGTCTTCCTAGACCCCAGAGTCTCATTTGGATTTCATAATTTACCTTTATCTTTATGGTTGTCTTTTCTCAGCATACTCCTCTTATACTGCTGATTCATAGGCTGAGCCCTGTCATCATCAGCAAACTCCTTCATATCTAATCCACTTTATTAATTGTCACGCACTTACTTTCTCAAGGCTTGGCATTATTAATTTTGCCATAATTAGATTAAGGGTGAAGGAAGATCTTATCTATGCTGAATGCCAGGTAAGTGCAAACTAACACTTTAACATGGCTGGGGTTTTTTTTGAGTAAATAATGGAAATTCTATCAGTATTAATTCTGCCTACTATGAAGGTATGCAATGAAAGAGAGATTAAAGTATTAATATGGAGAAATCACATTCTGTATTCTTTGTCTAGTGCATGTTTGCTAGTTTGATGTCAACTAATTGCTAAATCAAGCAGTGATGAAAGGGTTGCATTTTAATTTATCCAGCAATGCCTGGTTTACTGCCAAATGAAGGGGCTCACTGCTCTTATACTGGCAGTATACTAGGTTATTTGTGTTAGGATTAAGTGTTACTCATTCACTAAAATGTATCTGGTCTCTTATGAACTCCATATTAGCAATGGATGGAAAGGAGATGGAAGAATGTAACTGTAGGAAAGGAGGTTCTGTTGCTTTTATTGGTATCTTAATTTCTACTTTTATCTTTACAGCGCTTGGGAGGCTATGTTAGTGTATGCTGAATACTGAATAATAGGTGGTTCTCATTCAAGCGCTGTATACTCCACATTTTTTACCATGTTTTGGATACTTTACTTTCTACATTAAAGAAAGCAGCAGATGCTCATGTATACTTGAAACCAATACTCTTCTTCAAATTTAGTTTGCTACATGGTCACTTGCATTAGCAGTTAACTTTTTCTAATTTCTTTCTGAGCATCTGAGTCGCTTAAATCCAAGAGTGGCTCTTGGATACTAGTTCTTACCCTAATATTACCTTACTCCTACAAATTTATTCGTTGTATAATATATGCCAGAAAATCATAATGCCTAATAGATGTACATCAGAAATTTTATGGACACAGTTTAGAACTGAGTAGAAGAATTTCTTTTGAGCAGGATTTGCACCAGTATGCCTTTTTTTCCTGCCAATATCATGTTAGATTCTTTTTATTTTTTTTTTCTCTATAGGAAATGACAGTTTGTTTCTCTTTTGATTTTTTTTTTTCCCTGTAAAACTAGGATATTCATCATAGCCATCAAGAAATTCTGGCTTGGAGGAAAAAGAACAAAGATCTTCTCTTTAGAGCTGCAAGCAGAACATCAATTTTATTTTCTAGAGTGAATGGAACCCAGTCAACCACATGTTTCTTCATGACTACAGCCTTGGGTGGATTCTTAAAATAGCATTCATTATAGATATTACATCAGAAAGAATTTAGATTTGTTCTCTTCAGTTAAAATAATTGTGAAATTTAGCTGAAACTTATTCCAAATATTGTGTCCCTAAAAAAGAACTTAAACTTACAGAACTTACATGCCACACCAGCCTGTCCGTTCCCCCTTGCAGCTAAAACTCTTCCTGGCCATGGTCCTTACAAGTCCAAGGATTTTAACTCCTTTTCAGATGTTCCCTCACAAAAACAGTTATTACCAAAGGTCTATACATTTTGGTGAAAACCAGCAAAGTCCCTGTTTGATCTGTAATGCACAGCTAAATTCTGCCCATAGAGGCAGCAGTGTGCCATGCTCAGCAGCAGTGAGTTTTACCATCAAATCTTGGTTTTGTGTATTGTGCAAGGAGGCAGCATTAGGTCTGGATGCATTCATTATAAATGAAAAGAACTGTTCCAACCAAATTACCTTTCAGCCTAAGAATACACATTTCTCTTTTGAAAACAATAAAGCTCCTTGGGGTTTTTTAGGTTACAATGGTCATTACGGCCCAAATATCACTGTCAGCACTCACTTATTAACAACTATTATTATGATTTATTTGTAATATTGCCAGAACATCCACAGAACTCTAGCTGCATTGGGACTGCACGTTGTATAAACAGAATTTAAATGATCATCTCAGAGATGGACGCTTGCCACAGGCAGCGAGTGACAATTACCCGGCATCTGCTTTGCAGGACTCCCTCCTCGCCCGTCAGACAAGAACTCTCCTTGCCTCTGGAAGAACAGGATTTTCTGAAGGGAAATCTGGGTCACATCCACATGTGTGGCTGAGGAAGAGAAGGAGGGGAAGGGGAGCGCATAAGGTCCCCTGTGAGCAGAAGAGAGGAGGGGTTGCGGGTCACCCACAGAGACCAAGGCAGTGTGGAAGTGCAGGTAAGGGGCCAGGGGAGTGGTGTCTCTTCCTTACCCAAACCCATCACTGCTCTTCTCTTTGCATCGCTTAACTTCTCCTTGCAAGTGTCAACAAGTGTCTTTCTATAATTCGTTCAGTACGTATTTGCTACAAGTATTACATACCTATGCATCTTTAGAGATCACTGTGGTGATGATGCCAAGAAAGTTATATAAACAATTCCTGTTAAAAGCAAAAATATAAAGACTCCTCGTCTCTTGCTCTGACCAATTTTCTTCTCTGTTGTGATGAAGGAACATTTCATAAAATGCTCTGCAATAAACTCCACCTGGCTGCATTTTTTTAAAAAAGAAGAAATTGGTAGCATTACCCCCTTTATTTTCCTCACTATGTGGAACAGAGTCGTTAAAAACAACTGGGATCAAAAGCTTGGGGTTCAGTTGCTTCATTTCATTTCTCTCTGGCTTTGGTGATGGGATGCCTTTAAAAGTCACAGCAGGAGTAATTTAACTCCTTTCCCCAGTCTCCTTTTCTAGTAGTTACAAATGGCAAGTAGTTACAGACTGCAGCAGCGCTAAACTTAAAAAACATGAGATCAACAGAAGCTGCACAAGTGCCAAGTGTGTCTCATTTGTAAACTTTCTCCTTCCTTCCTCCCTCCCTCCTTCACTTCCTCCTTCCTCTTTCTCCCCTTCCTTTCTTGTTTTGCTCTTCTTTTCCTTCATTCGCTGTCTTCCTCTCTCTCAATCTCTGTCAGATTTCTATGAACTCTGCAATAAGGACTCTGGAAACTACCATTAACACTTCCTCTTGTCAGTAGGACTCACTTTTGGCTCCCCCCCCCCCCCCCCGCCCCAAGTCAACATTTACTGGAAGACAACACAAATCTGGAATGGTCCTTTTATTCATTTTTAACATATGCTTTTTAAGGAGAGAGTAAAAAGAAAGGTAGGTTTTTATCCACTGCTCGCTTGTGCAATTTAAAGCTTTTGTCCGCATCAGTATTTGTCTTTACAGTCACAACTTAAAAGTCAACATTTACTTCTGAATTACGAGTAACAGATACAGAGCACCACCTCTCTGAAGTCAGAATTGGAGACAACAATAATGTATTCGGACACTGCAGCATTGTAACCGGCAGCAAACGCTGCAGCGTGAACGGTGACCCATGTCCCTTTTTACCTGGCAGTATGGAGGGCATAAGAGAGAAAAGCTGAACTGATTCATTCGGCACCAGGGACCACCTAGACAATGCGCATTGCAAGACCTCGTGGAACTGAGATGGCAGCTAATGGAAAATAGCTGCCGACAGCCACCAGCCCTATACCCGTGCTCAGAGGCCCACCTTCACAGCATGAAGAAGAATGATACATGAAGAAGAATGACACACAATATTATTATCAAACATGACATGTGGACCCAAGCTGTACTGACTGCTACATATGAGGAAAACCTAACTTTTTAGGATGTTATGACTGTCCTACAACACTTCTAGCTATACACAGTGCATGAACGTTAAATTACAGCAGTTAGATAAAATAACATTAGCGGTATCCCCACTCAGTGTAACTGTTCCTTTTGTGAGATGTTAGAGCTTTGTTTTATACAGCAAATGCCTATCAGATTTAGCCACATTTCTCCATGCTGACTCAGGCTGGGACCAGGAGGTAACAGGCCTTGTCGCAGTCCATGGTTTCTGGTACTATTGGGTCACACAGGGTAAGAATTTCCATTTAGGATTATGATCAGAGAGGATCCACCATAGGATAAATCTTCAGATCAGCTGTTTTGACCCAAGTTGTCTGGTGTAAATGTACATGCAGTCTTACCTAAGTGAAGCCATACACCATTAGGAAGGCTGTGCTCACACTCAAAAGGCTATCTTGTCATGAGAAGCAGCATACCTTTGCTCCTCACGTGCCAGTGCTCACACTGTACCATCTGTGCACCCTACTATTTACGCAGAGCTTTTGTTCCTGAACTGACTTCAGGAAGTATGGGGATATTGTCTCAGCTTTACAGACAGCAAATTGGGGCAAAGAAGGTAAAATGACATGCTTGAGTTGACACTGTCTGCCAGGTTCAGTTCCCAGGTCTCATGATTTTCAGTCTCCTATTTAATCACCAGAATACGTTAGGTCTCCAAGTGAATGCTTCTCCTCACCTGTTAAGCGTTGCCTGGGGCTTACATTGCATGCAAGGGGCTGCACCAGGGGCTCCAGGTGACTGCAAACCGACCTGCCAGCACACATGCTTTAGGTCCCACGGAGACTGCAAAGGCTACCTGCATAACTTCCTCGTGGTGGGACTCTGCCCTATAACATAAGACTTGGAGCGAACATTTTTTCTCTTGAAAGAGCTTCAGAAATGCAAACATGCTCTTGTTCATACAAAACACCTTGAGTAAAGTATCACTACCTCTACCTTACAGATGAGGAACTCAGACCTGTTCAATACCTCTTTGAAAACTCTCACTCGCAGGAATAGCTAGAAACGACATGATGAAAACTCTCACTTGCAGGAATAGCTAGAAACGACATGATGAAAACTCTCACTCGCAGGAGTAGCTAGAAACGACATGACAGATTGCTGCTTTGCCAACTCAACTGCTTTTTATACTGACTAATATATGATTTTTTTCTCAGCAGCTCCTCCCATCTTCTCCATCCTATCAGCTTCTCTTTCTGTATTTCACTTTATTTTATTTCTAAATTCCCTAGGGCAAGTGTCATATTCCTGCTCTGTGTTCATACGGTACCTTACACAACGAAATGCTGGTCACTGACAAACGCACTCAGATGTTGTCAATACATAAATAATAAATGATAGCAATTTCCTGATTATACAGCATCTCCACATGTCAGTTTAACCTCAGATCCCATTTCTGTTTAAATATCAAACACATGTAAAAGCCCAGTTAGAGGATTAGTCTGTCCATGGAATAAGTATAATGCGTAATTTAAATGGCTACATTTCCCATAACTAGTTATATATTTCTCATATGTTTGTTTGTAAGATTTCTGAAGTATATTGGTATTGCATCAGTAGGCATAGTACTAACATTTAATCCCTCAGTGGAAAGCTTACAGACAAGTAGTGAGATAGATTTTTCCCCTCACTTTACTTGGATGTAACTTTATTTTGTTGCTATAATATAAAACCATTACAATAATATTCATTCCTTCAAGAAGCAACTTGAGCAGTATTTTTTTCACTTGCTCAAACATCTATTAGGGAGAATTTATTAAGCAATTAATCAAAGTAAATAAAATGTTTCTGAAGATGCCTTCAACAGGTACACATTATCTGCATGTGACAGCATGACACTAGCTTAAATAAATTATCCTTACATCCTTAAAAACAGAGTCTTTCTATAATGCCTTTTTATTTTCTTAAAATGTTCTTATTTTCTTTCTTCTACCCATGAATAACTGGAAGTTATTTGAGGAAGTACAGAAAACTTACAAGCAAACACTACACTGCTTTATACCAAAGAACCTCCTTAATTTTAATCACCTCATGAAAAATTGAGTAAGTTAGGGAAACAGTTTGGTGGATGCCATTGCCAAACCCACAACCAGCACCAGTCAAGCAAAGAATGCAGCTTCACATATACTGCTCTCGAAACACCATGGCAAAATCAAGCTGTAGTCAGTTTCTTTACAAAATATTCCTACCCTTGAACAGAAAACAATAGGCTTTCAGACACATTTTTATCATTTTTTACAAATCTTACCAATTTGGTTTTTTAAATCTTACTAAATTATCTGTTTTGGAACGTAAGACAGGACAGGTCAGAATATTTTCGCCAGGATCATTTCTAGCACTGTTATCAGAATGTAGCCTTGTTAGCGCTGTATCAGAATGTAGCCTTGTAATTGCATAGAAATTAAAAAAAAAAATAATGAAGCGAAGAGGCCATGAAAATAAAATTCTTCAATTAAGTCTTATCTTCAGACCATGTAAGTACATGTAACTGCAGACTTCCTAGGACTTTCACAGTCATTTATGCAATACAGAAATACTGAAATGGCTTCAAATCGAGTTTTGGAAGGAGCAACAGCAAATCTTCCTCTGGCCCTCTGCCACACCAGTGTATTTAGCAGTTTGCCGCTGTTCTGTCGCTGTATCTCTCCAGTTTAAGTCACGCATTTATTTCCTGCTCTGGAGTGATCAAAGCTTTTCCATCTAAGACAGAACATTATAATTGCCACTTTCAAAGGTTTTTAGGAAGTTGCTTCATAGATTTAAAATCATTAGCAAGAGCCTTAGTGCTCATCTAGCAAGTTACATCTTCTAAGTGTTACACAAGCATTAATTAATTATAGGTTTGACTAAACCTTTAAGGTTTTGGCTGTATTGGGAGCAGTGTAATATGCTCCACCTCAGCTGAAAGCCTTGGAGATACTGGGCTTTAGGGAGGCTTAGTGACTCACCGGGGAAATGAATCTGTTGTCTCTATGCCATCTAAAGCAGCTGATTTGCTACAAAAAGGAGCACACGCTGTATTTTCTTCCAGGACACTGCAGCTGTTGCTCACTCGGTTGCCATACCTGCCTGCGGCAGAAAATCTCCTGCTATTCCAACAGGGGTGGTGCAAATGCGTACGTTTCCTACACAGACTAATGATATAGCTACACAGTTTTCTTTTCTGGGAGAGATACAATACACTTTTATGTCTAACTGGTTCAGTTTCTGCAACATAAAAGAATAGGAACTGGTCAACGACTGAAAGATGCACAGACTTCAAGGATCTGGGGTAAGTAGGTGGCTATTCAGAGATACCCAGAAGACCTAGATAAGCATCAGACCGTCCCATCCAGGAGATATAGCAGCATTCTTCAGCAGGTTTCAAAACTACAGGAGACAACAGAAATCCTGGTGGTTTTTTTACATTTGATAGCAGCTAGGTAAAAGACAGAAATAATCAAACTGACAGGGACTGGAACCCCTTGTCTCACTCCTTTCACTGAGAGACATAACCCACCATGGTCCAACTGCCGACCCAAGGCTTTAACCCAGCCTACAGAACATATTTTCCGGCCTGTCTCCTGTCCCCCATTGCAGACAGAGTGGCCCTTCCAGCAGTACAGGCTGCCTCCGCAGCCAAACGCCTTCATCCACATTTGCATCCGTCCCAGCAGAGAGATGCACTATTGCAACCACAGAGAGACACCGATGTGGGGGGGTGTGGTGGGGGGAGATGCGGGGGGAGCCACAGCAGAAGTAGGAGACCAGGGATTTACCGCTTGCACAAGGCAGCAGCTGCTGCTTCTGGGGCAGGGTGGGGGGGGCACAGTGAAGAAAGGAGGGTGAAAATCTAGTCTGACACCTGGGAACGCTGCGCTGGAGCACCTTATCTCGGCCATTAGACTGGGTAGTTAGGTTTTCTCTACTGTTCCCAACTTCAGCTGGGGTATATGTCAGCACTGTTGCCCATCCTCAACTGCAGTGCTCTGTCATGCTGTGGATAATACTGCTCTCCACAGCTGTGGTTCAAATCCACTTACATGGGAAAGGTTTAGGATTGCCATCTCCTGTTTCTTTGGCAAATGTTGTACTATTAGATGATTATGAGAAGTCTCCAGTATCAACATCTTATGGCTGTTTTAGGAGTAATAAGATCAACAACTCTGAATTCCAAGATATTTTTAGTCGGGTCTAGCCATCTAAACAAAATGTTTCAGCACAGTTATTCCCAATACGTGTCCTGAAGAGACACTTCACAGTTTGTTCCTTTTTTATACCTTCTTGTCTACACTGATCTTTATCTTACCAGCCAGGCTTGCATGTCCCAGCACTGGACATGCTTGCTGCTATTAATCCCAGTCCAGGTGCCTATAACTCTCGTGCTCTGTACATGACAAGCAGGATGCCTAACCCAGCATTTTGAGTTCCACTGCAAGGTGACTAAACCTCTTCTTTGATTTAACCATAAAGCTACTTTGAGTGGGTCAAATTTCCTGTTGCTTTCAAGTGAACAACAGATTGCAGGGGACCGGGGTTTCATACATGTAGAAAAACTCTTGCATGTCCAAGGAATTCTTTAACTGATGAGCAAAAACCCCTCAATAATTATAATTTTTCCATGAAAACCTGGATTACAGTTTTATTCAAATGTACTGTTTACAACTGTAATAGAATGCGTAGATCATACTAGAAAAAGCTGATCATATTACCTTATTCACCAAAAAACAAGACTACATTTTCTGTTTGCTCCATATGCATTTGCTTCTATTTCATTCCACTGCATGTAACCTGAAACTATCCATTATGCATCACTGCCTTATTAGCTTCACCTGATTTAGCTGAACCTGTCTCCTCCCATTCAGCAGGGCAATAAGGGTATTTTTAATCTGCTCTAAATTGCACTTGCAATTTGTTTTAATTTGATGAATCTGTAAACACTTAAATAGTTGCAAAAGCTAATCAGATCATTTAAGATGTGCACATATTCCTCATGAACAGTATATATCTGTTCCTGTTGTCATCTTTCCCTACATGAGTCCAGCCACTACTCAGACAAATCTTCAGCAGATTTTGTGTCACAGTCTTACCACCTCACACAAAAAGGTTGGAATTTCCCATACAGTGAAGAACACTGCCACACGGAAACATATTTTCTCTGCTGATTCATGTGTTACAAATCCCACAGTAGATAGCACAAACCAGAAAAGACTGAAAAATACTCAGTTTAAAGGATAGCTTCCCATAATCTGTTTGTATGGATGCATTTTTCACTAATGGATTAAAAGAATGATTTCTAGTCTAAGTATTCCTGAATGAGTTCTGTTGAATGTAATACTGACTTGACCCCTGCTCAAATATATATATGTTAAATACAGAATCTGTTTTCTGTCTCTATGAAGAGATACCAAAAACTAAACCTTTAATGAACTGATTAGACAACTGTGCAGAAAATAAAACTCAGAGGAAAAAAAAGGAATTTACATTTTTTACCCATTGTTTTGTTTAGTTCTAATGCATATTATATTGATTTATGTGTTTGTGGTTTTTTTACCATTCAGATAAAGCAGTAAGCAAAATATGAATCCCTTTTTCTTCATTCCAAATAAAGAAGGGGAGAAAGTTAGTGATAATACAAAATACAGGAAGAAATAGTGAAGAGGAATTGTATCAGATATGTAAGAAACACGCTTTAAAAGGGGAGCAGAAACCTGCCACGGAGGACCCTTACAAAGTTGCAGGACTAATTTTACATTAGTAGACCAACATGTAACTGCCTATGTCTTTGGAGAAATGTGCACATGGTGACGAGAGAGTTCACAGGGCTATCGGGGAGGCCAAACCATTTATATGAGAATGTGAGAGGAGGACATGGAGACGATTAACAAGAAATGGGTGGATGAGCCTAGGAATACTCTCAGAATTCAGCCAATGTAAAATTTGACACTGAAATATAATGAATTGGAATTTCCTATGGTTGTATCATGTGAGAAAGCGAGAGCACTGCCAGTTCTCAAAGATCTTCTAATAGCTAGTATTTTAACTAAACCCCTAGCTCCTGAAGTCATACAACCACATGAGATTTCAAATACTTTTCTTTAAAGGAGGCTTCTCTACCTTGTGCTTATACAAGTAATCTTATTTAAAATAGCAAACTGTCAACAGCCTCAAAATAAAATAATTAAACCCAAAATGTACATTTTTAAGTCTCCTGACTTTACATTAGGTGTTATTTCTTTTCCTGGATAGATTTATGATGTTTTACTACTCAGTGCAGTTTGAAATGCTGAGTAGTACTGGAGATGCTAAGTGACCACTCAGTCCCCAGTACTTCAGCTTACAAATGTATGAGTCTGTCATGAGGAATGACTGTTTTATGTTGTTTCAGCAGTGGGCAGCTGGCTGGCACAGCCGGGTGCACACTGCTCAGTTTTCTTATTTAGCACAGTTGAAACTGTACCATGGTACTCACTGCTAGTAACTCCTAGATCAATGATGGGGTTCTCTCCTATTGCAGGAGCCACAGGATCTTGGGAAAAAAAAAAAAAAAAAAAAATTGTACTCTATTCTTAAAAAAAAATAAATAGGTTGGCTTTTTGCTCCTACTATTAGCATTGGAAAGACCTTCCAAAATCCCGTTGCTGTAATGGTTAGGAACCTTATAATTTTCAGCTTAAATTTGCACATTGCCAGTTTATCTCCATTTGGTTTTGTGTCAGCACTATCCTAAAACTTAAATAGCTCTTCTGGATCTTTTTCTCCTTGCTGCTCATCCAGGATTTATTCACACACAGTTCCACCAATATGAGCCAGGAGTAACTCTACTATGATCTGTGTACCTACAGTGCTACACAGTTTTTTTAACACAAACCTAAGGTCTGTTAAAAAACCCCCAACAAAACAAAACAACACAAAACAAAAACCCAAAGAGAACCTGCTTCCTTGGGATTTTTCTGCAACATTGCAAGATACATGAAATGCAAAGCTACTGTCCAAAAATCAAAGATTACAAGGAAAAAGGTAGTCCCAGCCCACACAGGACTCACCCCAAACTCTGTGCAGACGATGGGTGGATGGGTTGTGTGGCAGGTGCACCACGTAACATGAAATGTCCCCCACACCTAACAGCAGTGCTCCAGGGGGCTGGCAGAAGGCTCCTTAGCCTCCCAGGAAGTCCCAGCCTGCCAAATTTGTTAATTAACATACATACATACACCTATCAGAAGATGAGTTACAAAAGGAAATGATAGGAACAACTGACACACACTTGGAACAAAAAGATTTTTCCAAATGGCTAGAAATGGATGAAACAGTTGGTCAGTTTGGGGATGGAGCTAGAAGATAAATTGCCTGGAGTAATATCAGGTCACTTCTATAAAGCCAGCTGTTACTCTGATCATTAGCTATTTAGTCTAAGCAAGCAGATGTTTTTCTTTCTGGGAACTTCTGCTGAAATGATGGAGTTCAGCATATAAAGCAATTGAAGAATCAAGTCTTTTTTTAAACACTGATTTTAAAGGCTTAATTTTTCCTCAAAATACTTGCTTTAGCCTTCAAAAAGCTTTCAGTTTCTTCAATATAAGCTGCCCCTGCAGAACATTACAAATTCTTCTTTTCCAAGGCTTTGACAGCTTTGAAAAATAGCATTATATTTGGAAAAGTGTATTTTGAAGAATTATGATACAAACCAGTCTAAATCTCAATGAAGTCACTAAATCCTTCCATTTACTTTAGCAAAATTTTAATTTGGCCTGGATAGCTTATAACCCACCTCCCCCCCCCCAAATCTATTCCAATTAAAGAACATGTCATGATTTCTAAGGAAATTTTTGATGAGTCAGGAATTCTTTGTCAAATTCTGTTACGGCATTTACAGAAATATACATCTTCATTCACTAAGATACATTTGATTTCGTTTATTTTTATGTAACACCCTTTATTTACAGCATTTCAAAGACCAATTTTGTAACGCTATTTCAATACAGTAGAAGTACTCTAGATATCTTTCACTCTTTCTGAAGTTATTGTTTAATCAACTCTTCACTGCTTTTACTGTCATCCTATCTCAGCAAACAGATAAATAAGGCAGTGAAGACAGATACCTCTTCAAATGCTACCTGCTTTATATTTATATATAATCCAGTATTTAGAAATCTTTCAGCAACAAGGATGACAATTCAGAGCCAAAGTACTAACAGATATACTGTTCCTGAAAACTCTTAATGAAACCTCTCACTAGTCAGGTGAGCAGTCTTAATATCTTCATACAGAACTATAAATTGCTGAATGCTATCTGCACAGTAGGATCTTTAATATTTCAACACCACACAGAAAAAAAAATTCCAGGTAACTACAGTCTCTTAAGTTTAGCAAAACATAAAGGGTTATAGGAAAAAAAAAAGTATTACCTTGTGTGTCTAACTGGATGCTATAAAAATCTAGAGAAGGAAATACTGCTTTTTATATGCCAAGTAGCCAAGTCATGTCTAGCCTGTTTTTTAGCTGCTGAATCTGGAGGTGCAGTGTAAATGGTGTATTCAAGAGCCCTGACTTAGACAAAAGCCCAGATGCAAGACAGCATTTAGCTGAGTGGCCCACCTGTTAGGCACTAGCAGTAGGCTCAAGAGCCTTGAAGTTCAGGCTCCTACACTGTCTTTAGGTGAGCTAGGCAGCTGAGTGCAGTAACGAGCAACTGGCTTGCCCAAATGGTATTCAGCTGCCCAGGACAGCTGATGTAAAATGCTGAGTTGGTGAAAAAGTATCTGAGCTCTGCTCACCTTTGGGAGGTTGGTCCTCCAGAAGTGCAGCCTAGAACTCCCCTCTGAGAGTATGTATCTGGAACTTTCAAAGAAATGAGCAAAGCCTGCTCTTTTTAGAGCACAACCAGAGAAAAGGCAGTGGTAGTGATTTATGCATTGTATTTAGCAAGTGGATGATGAAATATCGAGTAGGAGCAGGCATAAGAACTCATATTTCCTCTCTTGCTGTACTATCCTTCCAATTCAAAGTTCTGCCTCCGAAAGCCTGAAGCAGATGCTTAAGGAACAGTAAGAAAAAGGCAAACTTGTGTGATATGCTTGAAAATTTCCTTGTAAACTCTCCCAGGCTCCATTTCCAGCTCCAAAAATTCCTGAAATGGATGCAGTTTCCATCTGCTTAGCAACCCTCAGTAGGTTTCTCTTTCAAGATCTTGTCCAGTATCCTCTCAAAACGTTTTGCTCTCACAGCAACCTACAGCAGAGTTTCACAAGTCTATCACCTGTTGCAGGACAAATTAACCTTTTAGTTTATTTGTTTTTAAATCTGGGTCCTACTGCCTCCATTTGCTGTCCCATTGCTCTTATATTGGAAGACTCAGTGAAGAACAGATTCCCATCACTCATGAGTTCATAATGCTCTACAAAACAACCTCTTAAGTTGTTGTAGTTCTTGACAGGGAGTCCTTGCTTATTTAGTCATTCCTCAGAACAGATACCTGTGATATTCCCTGATGCCATTTTCTTACTTTTCTTTTTACAAGTCTGCTGTGCCCTTTATGAAATGAGAGGAACATATTAAACAATATTTAAGTAGGTTAGCTATGATTTTATGCAGTGGCATAACTGATGTTATTTGTTCTTCTCCCTATTCCTTCCCTGCAATTCCTAGCCTTTGACCTTTCAAAAAAAAAAAAAAAAAAAAAAGCCAAAATGCTTGATCTTAAGCAAGAAGTATGAAGAGTCCTCTCATCTGACAAAACCTAAAGTTTGGAGACAGGAGATGTAAGTTCCAATCCCTTTAGCTCAGAACAGGTCTTCTCTCTAGACTGTCTTGGTAAAATGCTTCAATCACTGGGCCACAACATGAGAAAGTGGCACAGCCGTCACCTTGTCCTTTGTCTTAAACAGAAGCAGCAGCAGCAGTCGGATCAAGACACCTGATCCTGTCAGCATCTATTTCGGGAAGCCTTACTGACTTAGGGATCAGGGAAGTCATCTGAAAGAACACTTGGGTTTGGATCCCAGTTAAACTTAGGAGGGAAATAGTCACTGAGATGCACATAATAGGGTCAGGTAAGGCACATGCAGAAGAGGAACTGTACCTGCCTGAAAGCTTCCCTGGAAGCCATGAAAGGTTCTAGCTGAGTTAGGGACCCTTTTAATTAAAATTTTGGGTTCAGGCACCTAAGTTCCACTGCCATCCTACTTTCAGTGCTGAGCTTTCCTTATCAGATGTAGGATAGTATTTTTGTCATCCATGGGACTTTTACCACAATGATTTCTGAAATTAGCTAACTCAATAGCTCCTGGAGTCTTCAATTAGTAATGAAAAATACTGATTTCTAGGGTGAAATATGCTACCTCTGGTGGATCAAAGAAAATCGAAGTCAAGTATGGGCAAGAAGTAGAAGGTAATAGGAGCTTTTGAGAGGCATGTCACATCTGGAATAATCCATGATGCTTTATTCACAGTGCCTGTTTTCTTGAAAAGTCTATTATTTCACCTCAACCAGAGAGTGCCACAGTATCAGCCCACAATGCAAAGTAAGTAAAATAAACCCTCACCTCATTTCTCAAATCTCCAGTTATTTCCACCTGAGCTTCAAGACTGAATTGACCGACTTCAGTAATTTGTATTCAACAAGCAACCTGCACCATACCTTCCTACAAAAGTACTCTGCTGCCAACAGTTCCTCAACAACCTGCTGGAGCCAAGTTTCATTTACAGTCCCAGCCTCTTTGAAAAATTTGCTATCTTTCATTTAGTGGATTTTGTTTATTTAATACTGTAAGTCCTTTTCTTCCTGTTGATTTATCTTTCTAATGCAGAAGCCTTGACATGTATTCAAAAAGGTAACTTTTGTCTTTATGGGAAAAGAAGCTTACTGAATAGCCAAAGGATGTCTCATACAGGAAAGCCACATAAATGGTGCACGAAGCTGTGAGAATCGAGCTGTTAAATGGGAACGGGGGGCTCCGGAACTGCCGCAGACTTCCAGGCCCTATGGGGAATACTGAGAAGCACAGCACGTTTGAAGAGGAATTGAAATTGTCAGCGAAAGAACAGAATCTGTTCACCCTTAAATTCCTAATTAGAGAACTCATAGTGGGAAGTGACCACTTAAATGATGAGCCCAGAAAATGAAGGAAATCGTCTTCCTTAAGAAATGGGCAAGTACTTACATTCATAAATTAACATCCTGATTTACAATCCAGATTATAATATTTTCAAATGACCACCCTATTTTTATATATATTATTTAGTTTCTCTCCAGGAATTCAGATAGAAGAGTACATTTAGGGATGAAGTGATGCCAAATACAACTCGGAAAACTCTTGTTATACATTGTATTGATTCAACATTGGAACTACAGCTTTAACTATTTTAGATACGTCCTACAGACTAGCGTGCTGAATAAATACTAGGTTACACTGACATTAACTTTTAAAATGTCATTCATTTCTGCGCAACTTTTCATACCTGCCAGTATTTGAACCTAAAATAAATCCATATTATACATTTAGATTTTGGTATATATCAATCTCTATGGTACAAAAATGCAAGACATATAGATGGTTATAATATATATGGTTAAAACAGATGGTTTTGTTTTAGCTCTTATGTTTTAGATATGGCAGGACTAAATTTCTCCATAGGAACTATGTATCATCATCCATAGGAACATGTCGTCTTACGTGTAAATATGCTAAAGCATTAAAAATAATATACAGTAATATTACTGTGATGTAACTGAGTTTGAAGTATGCCAAGTATCTGGCCTGCAAAAATATTGTTAAAATAAGAGGCTAGTGCGAAAAAGAAGGATCTGATCCCATAGTCCTTTAACAGTCTAAGGGCTTACTGAATCTAAGCATGTGGCCATGAGCATGAACAGAAAGTGGGATTCGATTTAGAAAGCTGAGCCAATGGTGTCTTTCAGATTCTCGTTATTATTAGTTGGGGCCATCCAGTAAAGAGCGCAGAGAAGTTGCTTTTCTTGTTGGTAGTGAGATGTATGCTGTCTGCTAGCTTGGAAATACAGTCCTGATGTCAGCTGTGTAAGAAAAATTAGAATAGTTAGGGAAACGTTACTACTTTTGTGTGAATAAAGTCATGGTACTGGGATGCCAGAAACAAACTAAAAATGAAAGAGATCTTTTTTAGATAGTGAAAAATTAAAGTGAGACACAACTAATTAAACAATTCACCGTTTAATTAGCTGCATTTTGAAAGCAGTCTGACCTAGCTGAGGTCAGACAGTGATAGTAGTAAGGTGTGGATGAGCTAATTTTGGTGAGACTTTCTACATTATTTGAGGAAAATTATCCATACATTTTGCTAGTGAGAGCAGGGAATATTTTTTAAGTCTTGCCTAAATATTTACACCTCTTTGATTCAAATCTAGCCACAACTATAATGTAATTTGTTAAAACATGTTCCTTTTTCTATTAACATTTTCTTGCCTACACAGATTCATAAATAGTCTACTTATTGAAAAGACTCCAGGTATTTTTTCCATAACCACAATGAGACAAAAGCTACAAAAAGGGCACACCCCATTGACTTTCAGGAGGTTACATGGAACACATCAGTAAGCTGGGGCAGAATTTCAAAGAATATCTTCAGCCTGATATATATGCAGGCTGAAGATTACAGATTCATATACTTCTCATTTAAAACAAAAATGTGAAAAAGCAAGTGAATTGTCCACAGAGTGGGGTTTTTTTTTTCCTTTAATTTTAGTAACCGAAGGAACTTCATAGGAAATCTGTATTCTAACTACACAGTAGTATCCACAAATAATCAATCACATAGGACTTCTCATGTGCCCTCACTTGTGACTGAATAGCATCTCGCTCCACAAGTAGTTCCATTGAACTTCACTGAATGGCACTCACTGAGAATACTCAGATAATACCCAGCTCCATAAATAATTACATCAGTACTTGGCTTCAGTAACACTGTGGAGGAAGGTGCTATTCATATCTCAGCAGGGATATTAGAATCAAGCCCCTAAGCATTTCTTCAATAACACAGAGAACGAACTGTTACTGTCTTGTCATTCCCAAAAGAACTTTTTGCCTCCGTCTGCTCTAATAGGTTTTTCTTCAGTGAGGTTGATTTGACCGCCTTTTCTTTCCTGAACACATAGGAGGCTGAGATTTTCCTGCTGAATCTCCTAGAGGCAACAGCAAACCTCCCAAACAGATTCATTAGAAGGGACCTCCTGTAAAGCTCTGTACGTGACCAGCTGAGTACTCAAAAACATTTTTTGAAACTAAAAGCAAATGAGGCCAGGATCTACATGTTGCCTAGCCTCGAACTAGTAAGCATAGTCTCCAGAATGCAAAGGCAGACTGCCATGCTCTTCAGCAATGACCCATTCACAGAGCCCTGGGTCTGGTTTCTTCCGTACCAGAAATACCTAACGGTAAGAGCCAGCCTGTCTGACCCAGTCCTCCTCTGTCGCCAAGCCCTAGGACCCATACACTGGTAGCATGCAATCATTTATTTTATTTTTTAATGAAAAACCAAAAGGAAATAATGCCAAAATTCTAACAAAATATTTACTCCTATGAACTAATACTATCAGATGACAGCATGTTTAGTTATGCAGAGATACTCAAAGAGGAACATATTCAAATGAAAACTGATTAAATCAGTGTAATAACCTGTACAGGGTATTCATTTTGGGGAACAATTACATCATTGAATGCACTGAGCAGCCTAGCTCATGAGTCTTCAGAATGAACCACCATTGAGACCAAATCATCCGTCACATCTAGAAAGGGTGTCCCCTTCAGGTCAGGTTTGAAAACAATAGTGTATCAGTCCAGAGAAAAAAAAAAGTAGCCCCACTTATATTATACCTCATGTGTGAGTAAAAAACCTTGTTTTCCCATCCTGACATCTTTTAAATTCATTATATAACATACACATGCACACCATGTATTTGAATATCACATTATACAAACCCACCTTATTTCTAAAAAGACATGAGATTAAATTATTAAAAAACCCATAGGTTTCCTTAAAAAAGTTATGTTTATATCTTGCATTGCTTGCAAGGTGGTAGGAGCAACTGAACATTGAAGTTGGTCTCCAAAATTGAATTGTGTTGTATCACATTATGATCATATCATGGTATACTTGATCTGTACTCACGTATTTTTGTATACCTCCAACACATACACAAACACCTGATAATTTTGTCCTTTAAATAGTCTTGGGAGTGCATCTGATTTTAGGAAGCAGGTTGCCAACATAAGAAAGATGCTATGAAAACTTATCAAAAGTTTTATGACAGGCCATTCTTTGCCAAACTAGTATAAGAGAATTGTATTAGAATAAGTACCCTGTTTTTAGAAATAGGTTAGTTTAAAAGTGCCATTAAAATGCTATTAATGCCCTTACAAAGATCATACATTTTAATTAAAGGTCAGTTACATTCATCAAATTTATAGTTGAATTATTCCACTATACTTTCAGAAAGGAGGTAAAAATATTTTTCACGCGACCAAATTTTAAAAAGTAATTTCCCCTAACTAGCAGAACTTGGTACGAAATGCTTTCACTCCGAGTAACCTAACACCGATCTTTGTTTACAGAGCTTCACGGTTTCAGAAGCAGCACCACCTATTGGGTGAAAAATGTAGGTTAGTGCCTACTTTATCACGAGAGATCTATTGTAAAACTGGTTTTGTACATAATGAGCTGAAGCTCCCAAGTTCCTCACGCTTAAATACAAGAAAACAACCAGTATTTTCTAGTGATCTATTTGACAGCAGCTTATAAATTCAAAACGATCATTCGATACGACACAGAACCCACTACTTAAGCTCCTAATACTTATCTGACGAAGTATTTAAGACAGCACTTCCAAGAGCATCAACTGACTCACGCCGGTTATAATAATAATACCGAGTAACAGAGCGCTGCATGATTTTTAGGATGCACTCCAGTTGCACAGATCTGAATGAGTTGAAAATGAATTTGGTTATGTAAGTAGTCCTGCTAAAATCTATATAAGAATCCATATTCTGTAGGCAGGGTCCCACGTGAACGAGCGGCTTGTATTTCGCTTTTCGAGGCAGCAGTTACACCTCGTTTTAGGGCAATCACCGACGTTGCCCGTTCTCGGCGAACGAGTCAGGTTTTGGACGGAAATTTTGCCCCCGTCCCCGGTTCTCTCCGAAACAGTTCGTGCCAGAGGCTGAAGTACAATTTCACATCCCGCCTCCGCAGAGGAGCTCGAACTGCTCGGCGGGGGTTTCCTCCCCCCCCCCCCCCCCCGCCACAGGCGCCCCCCCCCCCCCCCGCGGGGGCGGGGCCGTGCGGAGGGCTCGCCGGGCCGCGGAGCGCCGCGCCGGACGCCGCTGTGGGAGCACAGGGGGGGGGGGGGGGGCTGGCGACCCCCCCATCCCCTCCCCACTCCGAGCAACCCGCCGGTGCCGGGGGTGGCGTGGGGGTACCGCGCATCCTCGGAGCCCGGCAGCGGGCGGCTGAGGTAAAAAGGGGTAGGGGAAACGTTCCCACGCGTGGTGTTGGCAGCGTGTTTCCGCGGTGTGGAGCAGCCGGCGATTGCACCTGCGGCTCCAAGCAAAGGGGATGAGAGGGAGAAAAGCCCACCGGAGCCCGGGGAGAAAAGTTGGTCTGAAACGCAGAGGGGAATTCATGCAGGCATCACTCACCCACTCTGAGGATACAGACGAGCTGGATGCAGGCAACCAAGCGCCCTAGAATGAGCATGTCCAAATCGTCCTCAGCCTCCTCCCGTCTGCCTGCCTGTCCGACTGCCTCTCAGCCTCCTGCCTGCCTGCCTGCCTGCCTCCGCGGGCAGCTGCACCCCTCCCCAGCGGGGAGCCGGCTCCGCGCCGCGGCCGCGCCCGGCGGCCGCCCCCACGCCGCGGGCGGGCGGGATCAGCGGCGCTGGGTGCTGGCGGGGCCGCCGCTCGGCTTCAGCGCATCGCGGGGGGCTCGCCGGGGCCGCCCGCCCTCCGCTCCGCTCCGCTCCCCGCGCTCCGCCGAGCGGCCGCGCTGCCGAGGGCGGGAGTGCCTGCGGGGGAGCGCGCGGCGGTGTGCGTGTGTGCCGGGGGGGGGGGGGCGGGCAGGGGGTGCGTGTGTGTGTGTGTGTGTGCACGGCTGCGCGTGTGTGCGCTCAGTGTGTGTGTGTGCGTGCGTGTGTCGTGTCTGTGTCTGTGTGCCTGGGCGCGGGGGGGGGGCGGAGACCGCGCGCTGCGGGGCGGGCGCGCACGTGTGCGCGCGTGTGAGTGTGTCTGCGCGCGTGTGTTGTGAGCGTGTGCGTTGCGTGTCTGTGTGTGTGTGGGGGGGGGGGATGTGTGCGCGCGCGCCCGCGGGCGGGAGGGGGCAGACACCCCCCCCCCCCCCCCCCAAACCCCCGTCACCCAACAGGCGGGAGGGAGGAAACCGGGGGCCGGGGGGGGGGGGGGGGGCGGAGGGGTTCGCCTCGCCGCCGCCAAAGCGGGGGGAGAGCGGCTCCGCGCGGGGGCAGCCCCCCCCCCCCGGGACACCCCGCCACCCCCCCACCGGCCTGCGAAGCAAAGTTTATTTCGACGGCGGGAGGGGACGGGAGGGGATGGCTGTGGGGTTCCTGGGGTGTCGGAGGGGAGGGGATGGCTGTGGGGTGTCGGAGGGGAGGGGATGGTTGTGGGGTTCCTGGGGTGTCGGAGGGGAGCGGATGGCTGTGGGGTGTCTGGGGTGTCGGAGGGGAGCGGATGGCTGTGGGGTGTCTGGGGTGTCGGAGGGGAGGGGATGGCTGTGGGGTGTCTGGGGTGTCGGAGGGGAGGGGATGGCTGTGGGGTTCCTGGGGTGTCGGAGGGGAGGGGATGGCTGTGGGGTGTCTGGGGTGTCGGAGGGGAGCGGATGGCTGTGGGGTGTCGGAGGGGAGGGGATGGCTGTGGGGTTCCTGGGGTGTCGGAGGGGAGGGGATGGCTGTGGGGTGTCTGGGGTGTCGGAGGGCAGCGCGGTGAGGCACCGGCCGGTGCGACCCCGGGGACGCGGAGGCCGGGGCAGCCCCTCGGGGATGCCGCCGAGCGCCTCGGCGGAGAAGCCCCTTTAAAAGGCAAAAGGTGCGCTCGGGGCCGGACTGTGCAAGCGCTCACGGCGGCGGGTCACGGGGAGAGCGATCGCGGGGAGCCCGGCGGGGCTGGTAAGCGGTACCGGCCTGTAAGTAGGTGGCGTTTGCGGGCTGCTGCCCGAGCCGGGAAGCGGAGAGGAGGGTACGTGTTCCCTGGGAACTGGAAGGGGGGAGCGGGGGAAGGGGGCTGGAGCAGCAGAATATCATTATCCGCCGTAGAAGTGGGTCAGGGCGCAGGCACTGGCACCGTTTCTTCGGGAAGACAAAACACGACCAAAAAAAAAAAAAAAAACCCCACCCCAAACCACCCAAACAAGAAGTGAAAAATTAAGGGAAAGAAACAGCGGGTGCCACGGGACAGGGTGGGCCTGCCTTCCCCGCAGCCTTCCTGTGCTGCGCTGAGCCCACTTGGGTGTCCCCGTGTGAAGAGGCGGGTGGGGGGCTAGAAGCACCCCTGACAAACACTCTGGGCTTTGGGAGCGTGAAAAGACACATGCGATCCTCCACTTCATCCCAGGTCCGCCAAAGTGCAGCCCAGTAGCCGTGTGAATGGTTTCTGTGCTTGTGATACTGTTCCCATCTGAGTGAAACCATCTGTCTACCCAGCACGGATGTGATGTGACTTCTAATGGTGGGCAACTTAAATGTAAAAACACTTGGTGCTTTATAGGTACCCTGCTCTACCGTGCCTCTTAGTCCTCAAGCACAGGAGCTGCTTCTGCCAGCTGGTCCTTCAAGGGAAACAGAAAAAACTCCTGTGTCAGTTTTTCATTTCGATGTCTGCCTGCTCTACCTGGCTGTTTGGGACATTAGGAGCTATCTTGACGTGAAGCAAATTGGAAATTTCTGAGCTAACAAAAGTTAGAGGAGAAGGTGCTGAGGTGCTCAAGCAGTTGATTGTATTTGGAAAGCAGACTGCAGACGTGTCTTCTCATGCAAGGTCAGCATCTTTCAGGGTACTACACAGTTTACATACAATAGAGGTTGGTTCATTAGGAGAAGAATTAACTTTGAATGACAGTTCTTGTGAAACGGACTTCCGGTATCACAGGAAGAAACAAGTTCCATGTGCTGAACTCCACCAATAAAAAAATATTTTAGTATTGTCCTAAGGGAAGATGTTGTTAAGATTTTATTCAGCTGATTTTCATGTTACTGAAAGAATCTAGATGCCAGGAAACAACTGCAGTGATTTCCAAACCCATACACATGCAAACATGCACACACTGATACGCATATGCAACACAAAATACTAATACCCGTGGATAATATGTTTGAGACAAACTCCAGCTCTGACACCATTGTGCAATTGGCTTAGTTTCTCAGTAGGAATAAGAATTATACACTATTGCATAGCAATTGTGTAGGTACTATTATACAGCATAAAGCCAATGCCTGCAGGACTGCAGTAATGTGTGGTGCTCGGGCTATACCTCCACTTGGGTTTCCTCTCAAGCTGGTAGGTAGATGTAACTCAGTTGTGTTGCTCATGAGTACACGTGAGCTTGCAGCAGCTTCCACATTCCCCCTCCATCCTGGCGGGGACCAGCTTTTGAGCAGTTTGGTGCCTTTTCATCTCCAGGTTCTCAACTGTGGCCAAAGCTTTGCGGCTGTCTGACAAGGCTAAAGGATCGCCTCTAACAGCTGCTGACATGGTTACCTGCTTGGGTAGATGCTGGAAAAGCTTTAGATAGGTTAGTGTGCTCCCTTTCTTACAGTGTTTCTTTAAGAATTCCCTTTTATTTATACCATGAACAAATTGCCCGTCATGAACACACCCACACCGAAGGGCAAGCACTGTGTTCAGAAGTTGCGCAACCATTTCCTAGTTTTCCACAGTTTTCCACTACACAGAGAGAATCTGGTCCTGGCATGGTCGTTATGCCAATAGTTAACTTTCACTTCCAGTAGGTAATACACTGTAATATTTTACAAGATGAATGATAAACATTTAGGACAGATTACCAGTGAACGTATTAGACTCTTCATCATTTGAAACCTTTACATCAAGAATTTAGTCTCCTTAAAACATGACCACAAATGTCTGCACTAACCCATCTGCAGTTTTATAGCCTGTAATAACGAGGTAATAAGGATGGATTAGAAGGTTCATCTCTGGCCTTTCAGTGCATATGCATACCTGGTCAGAATAAGAATAAAATTATAATATCCTGATGTGATAGTACTTTACAGCTGCTTTGAACAGTGCTCTCTATAGTCTAGGAAACGCTTGGCTGTGGTAGGGTGACACTGTTCATCTTCACCTTTAGCTGTCATGTCATGACGTTTTAGCTTGTGCTGTGTCAAGCCAAATTCACTAAAATTAATTTGGAAATAAGGAAATTTGTCAAGCAAATCAATTCACTAGCTCTAACAACATGATTTCTATTACTGCTTCCTCTTTCTCCTATACGAAGTATAAATAACCCACAACGTGATACAATAGCAAGCAGATATGAAAAGGACTTCTAGTTAACATTGCAGATTTCTATTTCTTTAAAACTTACTATTGTTATTGATGACTTAGCAATGAAAATATGACTTATTTTTATTGCTATACACTTTAGTAAATATTTTGTAGATTTACATAAAGCTTCTCTTCCATTACACAATATTTCTACTTGTCCTTTTATGGAACATTAGCAAGTCTTGATGAGAAACTGGTCCCTGTTTAGTTTCTCTGTTAACACTTTCCCCTTTTGATAAGCCTCTCCCATTTGTTTTTTTTTTTCTTTCAAATTTTTTTAAATTTCAGCTTTCTTTTACACTTGTCATCTGGTACTAAATATTTTCTTCAAATCTGCTCTTTTTATCCATTGTTACATTTTTCTCAGTCTAAATGAACCTCTCCTCAGTGTTTATACTGTATTTTCCTTTGTAGTGTGACAATCTTGTTATTTTCCAGGGTGAGTCATTCCATGTCTTGTTCACCTTTTTTTCTAGCTTGTTTTGAGTGCTTATGGTTTTCTTTCAGAATAATGTCAATTTCCTGTTGCATTTATCTTCTTCTCTTGTGGTAAATGTTTTCATTTTCAATGCTGTCTTTGATATTTGTCAAATGCTTTTTTGGGTTTACATGCAGCTTTTATTTTTCTTTCTTTCCTATATGAAGGCTATACCACCAGTATGTCTCGATACGTATGGTACAGTACGTTAACAAAGAATCTGGTGGACTTCCACCTTTAGTTTCTAATTTGCTGGAGAAACCCACGTGTAAATTCAAAATATTAAAAAGGTGTGTGCAAAAGGTGTGTTGTCCTGGCAATAGTTATAACTACTACCATTAGGAATATCATGCAGACACATAATACAAAACCAAAACCCAAATTCATTAAGTGTCATGCTGAAGTCAAATGTGTCAGATCTCTCTGGTTAGAGTACTGTTTTTTTCAGAGAACTTCTTCCCATGAGTATTTAATATTAAACGTCCCTTTGCATGGAGGATTATTAGCATAGGATCTCAAACCTTTTTTTTTTTTTTGTAATATTAAGAGACAAAATGAAAGTAAAGCCAGTATTTTTGTCTACCTCAATTTTGTTTGGCATGTTAGAGTTTCAAGATCATTAAACATTTATTAACATATAAATAAAGACTATTTTTTCCATGTTTTAAGGGAGTTCCATTTTTTTTCATTCTGTGTAGTGTTATTTTCATTTTGGGGTTTGGTCTGAGCCATTACTTTCCTCATTCGGTTGCCTCCAAGAACACAGAAGGACAAGAAAAATGGTGACATTGAACCTCTTATTTGGCCCTTTGCTAAACAGAAGGTATAACTCAACTGCTTTTTGAAGCTAAACCCAAGGACAGTAGATGGTGTATGTTTTCCTCTCAGAAGAAGATCAGAACTTGACAGTTTGGTAGCAGCCAGGTGCCATCAGACCCTTGGAAGAACTAGGTGAGAGACAAAGTCTATTCACATAATCTAGTTTTATTATTTTACTTCTCAGTAAGAACCAGTTGAAAATAACTGGTCTGTTAGATGCACTAAAGACAGCATGGTTTAAACCTGTCCTTTTAAGCAGCTATCTGTCTGGCCTAGCCATGGAAAAGGCTTCAATACCACATCTTCTGGCAAAGCAGATGATCTAATGAAAAGTTTCTGGGCTAGAAATCTTAGGTATCTGTTTCTCCGAGCTTTATCAGCTGATCTTGAAATAAAAACTGTATCTCTCTACAAACTCTGTCTCTTCTGGCAAAACCAGCCTGTACCTGGCTGATTCCTTCAGTGTCAAAACAGCTGCCCCTTGTTAAATCTGCTGAAGAACGACCTTCTAACCCCACTATTTAACAAGCAGAGTGGTTACAGAGTATGAAAAAAAAGCAAAGATGGGCTGAAATGCAAACTTTGAACAGACTGGTTTTATATACATGTATATGAGCACTGAGTCAAATTTGTCTACATTTCCTTCATACTCATTTGTGGCTGTTCAGTCACAATTTACCTCTCTGCAGTGTACCACTCAACACTACGACTCAACACCCACTACTACTCCTCAACACCTGTTGCAAACAAGTGTTTCCAACATTTTCCATGAAGGTTGGTGCTATTTTTCCACACGAAGCCTATCTGTGTGCACCAGTGGCTGACTTTCTGACTATGCTTTCAGCTCTGTGAGAGGCATGGCCATGTTGTAAAATGCTCCGACTCCAGCTGCAAATCCCTTCCGATGTTCTAGACAAATGGATATGCCTCTAGGGGCATTTGGTTATTTTCCCTCCTGCTATGCAGCAACAGAGAAAATGAAAATAATTTTTCATACTCCTGTTTAGCATTCCTATTCATTTCTGCTTGGATTATTAAATGTAAAATTGGGAACACAAAGCACAGCTACGACCACACTAGCATTATCATCTCACTGCATGGTTACCTGTTAGCAACACAGTAGTTTCCCACAGAGACAGGTAAAGCGAACTCCTGAAATGATAAATGAAGAGTGGGCAGGAGTGAATTATTTAACATCCGATTCCCCCCCCAGTCCCCAAACACAGGGTAGTATGACCTCCTGGGAGGTCTTATTTTTGCTCGCCTTTCTCTGGAGGGGCAGGTAGAAGCCGGTCTGCCTGAATGCCAGGGATGGTGGCAGCCTGGTGCAAAGCCTCTCCCGGCTTCTCTACAACCTATCCAGGCACTGAATTTGGCCCTCCACTTTGAGAAATGTAAGCAGCCCACTGTCTTTCATGTCACCCATGCAGTGAACTGTGTTTACAAGTAACAATTTCACGGGTCCCCTTCTCCTGCGGCTCTTACTGCCAGTAAAGCTCTTGTTACGGAGTGTAAAGAAAAGTTTTCTATCACAGTGAAGAAGGTTCTTTCAATCAGTAACTGCAGAATAAGGCACTGTTTTCAGTGGTGGTGGTGATTAAAAGGCTCTTTTTCTGCTACCTTCTTTTTAAAGACAGGGTACATCCTGGTAGGAAATTTGGACAAGTAAAACCGAAATGTATATTTACAAAACCAGCAAGCAAAAATGGAAAACTCCAGTGCATGCTTAAGCTATGTATTAAAGGCATGCATAGACTCAAACATTTGGTCATGCAGAGTAAACAGACAGTTCCTATGTATGTGGCAGGCTTTAAGAATAGCCCATTTAATAGTAAATAAATTAATAAGTAAATCCTCCCTGCAACCAGCCATTAAACTGAGATCTACTAGGTCAATTCCAGCCAAAAGCAACTTGGTTTGGCTCACTCGCAGATCAAATCAAACAGTATTGCCTATGTTGACATCACATTTACCAATTTTTTTCTCTTTCATTGTGAATCTGGTGGCCGCCTTATTACAGCAAGTGTCGACCTACAAGCACAATAGATATGAAGTCCCTGGAACAATTTATCATAATCATCATGCTTGGGTAAACATTGTTGATGATGCTGCACAGAGGAGTTTTCAAATAATGCATATTGAGTGGTAGGAACACTTTACTGCTGGCAAATGAAGCACAGATTTTTTTTCTTAAATGCATGTTTATAATTTTTTTCTGTATTTTTTTGCTTATAGAAAATTGTACCACTTTTAGAGTGTATGTTTCAATTTGAACTAGAACTAAAAGCAACTTAGATTATGGAACTGACCTAGTATTTGACTGCTGTTATTCTCATTGCTTTTAAATATGTAAGTATTTTTGAAATCAACTATTCAGCCAGGGATAAAAGTAAACGGCAACAGAACAACAAGGGTATGTTGATATGCCATAACCCATCTCAAAAATAGTCACTATTTGTCAGCATTCAAGGTATTCGCAAAATAAACTCTTCACAGCTCATCCTCCTTTTGACAGTACCACCAATGTTGCTGGTACATTGATTGGAAAATAAACAGAGGCAGAGATGTTGGCTTCTAGCACATAGAAACAAAAGGCACAAGCTTCTCAAGTAGGGAAAGGACTAACTGAGTAAAACAGTATTCCTCCTTAACATCTGATAATATTTAAGGCAGTCATTCCATTGTAATAGCTTCTAAGATCTCAAAACATCTATTGCTAGAAAGAGTAACTTCTTAAATTTGAACAAAATGTAATCAGAAAACATACATATCTTTGTTTGCTATTAAATCTTCAGAGCTGCCTACCAACTGCGGCAACTGAAATATATAAAATTTAATATACACAGACAAAAACGTGATGCATGTAGAGAGAAGAATCCTAGGTTCTAAAGGAAAATGATGAGATCTGAGATTACTGTTACCACTCAGGAGTGAGATCTGGGGTTATGATAGATGTATGAAAATATTAGCTCAGCACCGGTGTCAAAAAAAGGCAAAAACATTCTTAATTATTAGAAAGCAAATAGAGAACAAAACAGAGAGCATTACTTATGCCACTCCATAATCCTCTTCTCTCTTGCCACTTCTAACTCAGACTGAATACAAAATGATTCTTTAGGATCTCTTCTTTTCTTTTTTTTTTTCTCACTACACACACACAAATCCCAAAACTTTCTTCTTCTCAAAAAGAACAACAAGGGTGATCAAAGATGAGGTGGGATGGCTTCTAAGTTTAAGGAACAAGGAGGAATATATTTGAGGAATTTGAGGAAAAAAAAGAGCCTGGGATTCCTCAGTCTGGACAAGAGACAACTTACAGTCAAGGTCTGTAGAACCAGACCAGACCACGGACAGGGTAGATGGGGAATGACTGCTCACTTGTACAACAGAAGAAACTGCTGACAGCAAATGAAGCTGGCATGAGCTAAGTTCAAAAAAGGCTCCAACCCCAAAGTTCTTCCTGCAATGCGAGTAAGGCTTGTGGAGATATCCTTGGCAATGGTATTCTGGACTCAGTGAATTTATGAGAGTTCAAGGGGAGACCAACAAGAGTTTGGAAGAAAGATTCTTTAAAGGTCACTAAATGGACACGTACCATCAGTCTCGGTAAATCTCCTGAACTCAGAATTAGTTAGTGGTTGCAGGTTACTTGGGGAAAGTATCATACACCAGTCCTCTTTTCTGCTTTCCTAGGCATCTACTAACCATTGGAGAGAGAATGGTTGCTTTTTCTGAGCCAAACGACACTTTTGGATTACATTGTTGTAGGTGCCTTCAGCACAGACAGTGGAGACCTTTAGAGGTCTTCTTAATTACAGATATGGTCCTGGGTGATGACATAAACTATCGCACATTTAAATATGCCAGAAAAAAAGACAACCAATGGTGTTTGCCATCAGAACATCAAAATATTCCGTCTGCAATTAATGAGTGTGCCATTAGGTTATGCTTTTATCAAACATCATTTGCTTATTTTAAAATACAACAGGAGAAAATGTAAACATTTCCATGGAACTAAATTTCAGGAGAAAGCAAAATCCCTAAGTAAGTTTTACGGTTAAGGTAAGGGTTAGGGACCAATTAAGCAAAAGCTAAGCAGCCAAGTATAAGGTATGCAGGGAGAGACTGGGCCCTGGCTCGAGGTTCATCTAATTGAACATGACATGAGACATTATGTTGTGGGACATAACGAAGAGCAGAGTGAGAAGCTGTCAGAAGTTACAAATAGTGCTGTGAAGGCCGGCTGTGTTTCACAGTTGGTTAAGGGTGACTTGCATGAGGGGCGGCCAAACTTCACAATAATTGGAGGGCAGTAGTGGCGTCTTTTGGGGAGAGGAACTTGCAGTGCCAGCAGTACCTAGGTAATGATATCAGTAAAACCATGTAAGGTCAAGATTACCTGAGTAACTGTATCAAAAATACCAAATTTGGATACAGATATAGGAAAACTGGAACTAATGGGAAAAATAACTAAGGGTTGGTTGATTATTTGGAGGGAGACCAGAGTGGAGAAAGGGAAGGATCAAGGAGGGTGGGGGAACGTGCATGGGAAAATGTTGATGAGGAGCGTAGAGGGGTTTGGTCATGTGTGAGCAGGTAGCTGGCCAGTAAGTATTTTTTACTTAAATCAGCCTGACTGAAACATTCCCAGTTGGTATTATGAATCAGCAGCAATGTGTGAAGAGCCATCTGATTGCCTGGATTGTCACTTCTATTGTGATCTTTCATTTTAAAATACTGTATAATATAATTCAGGCAAATACCAGGATGATAGTCAATCCTTAGTGTTAGGTTACATGATTTCACCCTACCAGAATCAGTAGGCTGTCTTGTTTTGTGGCTGTCCTTGAAAAGCCCAAGCTGAATTCCTGATTCTGTTTTAGATTGTCTCGACGGAGCGGCTATAGTTTGCAAATAAAGACACAAAAATGTAAGGGCCTCCGAGATGACTATGGTCCCATTATAGCTCATGGAGAACCGGTCAGTGTTTTGTGACCAAATGCCAGGGTCTGCTTTGCAGGATGTGTTGAATAGCTCTCTAAATGCTATTGTGTGTCTCAATTTGGATATTTACTGACTACCGTGAGAACTTAGAAACCTCACATACATGGAGACATCTAAGGGCTGAATCCAGGTTCCTAAATATAGGCATTTAGTGCTATTTGAGAATCTGAGAACCTCCATGACCTGCATACTGTGTTGTTAGATCTGCCTCGGGACTTCGATAAGACCTACAGCCTTAACGAGTTGCATGAAACTCATGAGGCATCTCAAGTGACACCAGATGCCTCTACATAGGTACATGCACTCAGTCATCATCTTCAAGCTGAATCTTCTCCCTGGTTTGCCACCTTGAGGGAACTACTAGGAGCTAAATCCACAAAGGGCCATTGGTGCATGGGTGTGGAGTTTCATTCCATATTGCCTTCAGATGCCTGGCTGTTGGAGTAAGATTCATGGTCCTGAGGTAAGTGCTACACCCCTCAGGGGTTAGGGATGGGCAGACATTCCCTCTTTCTCCCCATCGGTATCCTCCCTGCAGGACTGACGGGTGCCCATGCGCAATCGGGGTCGCAGTCCTTCCGTGTACCTAGGATCATGGATGCCTCTATTTGGCCTCCTCCTTCTTCTCTGGTGGAGATGAGGAGACACCTTTCATCCTGCTGTGGTGCTTGGCAGAACAGGATTTGGGTGCTTGTGAGACAGCTGGGAGAGAATGCAGGTAGGGTGATGTTGCCAGCAATCAGGAGAATGGAGAGAAAGGCAGGCTGTTTGCACAGTGCGGTTTGGCGACTGATTGTGTAAGTGCTATATATGGAGAAGGTGGGCTACCCTGTATGAGGGTGGGAAAATAGATCAATGAGATGGCAGAACTGTGCTGGGGAGAAAGGGAAGATGTGATACTTGTATGGAGGAGGAAGAAAAGGGCTGTTCTTGGACATGGAGAGGGGAAGCATAAAGTTGACTACTTACGTGGAGGATGAAGGAAATAAACTACTAGCATAGGTGAACAAAGCTGTGGCAGGTCCTAAAAACATATCTGGCAACCATGGCTGCCAAGGCTTAACTATCTTGGTCTAAATCATCTCTCAAGGTACAGGCAATGTGCTCACTTCTCAAGCACAGCTGAAGAAGGAAATGGCCACTCTTTGTGTACTAGCTGAAGGTCTCACATAAGCAATAGGACACTCAGGTCCTCTGCCCAACTCCTTTGCAAAGTTCACTGGTTTTTGTTCTCTCCCAGAGTTTGCTTGAAGGTCCTGGGACCCATTAAGTTGTGTAAGTGCTTTTGTGGGTTCTGCTCCTTTGTTTTTCTGCTCTACAGGTTTCTATCTGCTCAGGAAAGATAACAGCACTTCTCTACTCATCCGGGGATTTTGGAGATAAGAACTCTGCAGACGGCTCAGCAACAGGAGTCTTTCAGCCAAACATAGCCTGTGCAGCACCTAGTGCAGTTTGTGGCACTCCAAGCTCTATTTAGATTAAAGACTTTGTGAAAAGGAAGATTATTATCGAGATCCCATACCTATATCAAGCATAATTATATATGAAAGTGTGAATAACCTTGTTGAAACATCTCATATTTAGCTAAATTATTATTAATAGGAGACAGGGAGGCTTAATAAGTGGGATTAGCACACATAAGTGGCTACATTAATGAACTGTTAGCATAAATGAAATACTTTGAACTTTCACCATTTGGAGCAAATAAGCTCATTCATCTCCTGAGTGATTTGTGAATGTACCAAAAATACCCTCCAACCTTATCTAGCAAGATAGCTACTTTTAACAGGGGAGGGAGGAGAGAAGGGTGGAGGATTGTGTGTGTACGTGTGTGTGGAGTACAGCAAGCTCCTACACTATTGTGGTGGGGTTTTTTTTTATTTCGTATTCTCAAATTAGCTTTCAGACTCCAGCAACGGTCAAGAATATGAAAAAAAATTTGAAATTAAAAGATGAGGACAGAATTGCACAGTTCTTCCCCTACGACCAACTGTAGCCAGAGTGGCGTGAGTTACTTCTGCACTTCAGTTCACCCTGAGCAGAGCTGAGCTAGACAGTCAGTCTTGCTAAGGCCTCCCTTATCTGCTAACTGTCCTGAAGTTGGCAACAGCCTTAAAAGACTTGCTGTGTGTAAAGGTGTGAAAACCTCCATAACTAGAAGAGGTAGAACTCTGAAAAACAAGTCCCTTTTCCACACTTCTAGAGTACATGCTGAAAGCTTCCAATTAAACCAGAGACTGGAATAAAACCTGTGGTTTGCTATGTCAACTGCTCAAATCAACTGAAAATGCACAATTTGCTCCCACATATCAGAAAACAGGCTGACACCTCCGGTATTTTTTATTAAGATGAAGGTAAGTATCACCACCAATTTATGATACTGGTAAGCATGTTTGTCATCAAAGTAATGATTTTTTTGTAACAAATCTTGTGGTGCTGGATTAAGTCCAATTGTCACAGGCAACAAATGTGCAGTAGCTATAAAACGTCTTGGCTATTTCCTGAAATAACAGTTTCACAGTTTCTTGGTATACGTGGTAAGTAAAGGACTGAATCTGAAATATTTTGCATTCAGTTTCTTTATACTCAGAGCATTGAACAACAGAGGGTTTTCATCTCTTAGCTGCTTTGTCCTCTCCAAATTTCTGGAGCATACATGACTGCCGTACTTGTCAGCTGGCTGTGAAACACTACAATAACATAAACCATGATGCTTTAAAATGCCACACTAATACACCTGTCTTTTGTCATAGATGTACTATGGGTCAGTTCAAAATTTAAAACATAATTTATTTCATACTTGAACTAATGAACTGTGTCTGTCCTACTGTAGGACTTGCTATAAATTATTCTGGGAGGCACATAGATTACTCTTTCTCAGGACGTGTGGATTTTATGAACTGTACTGTGTAAAATTAAAAAGCCTGGGTTCAGATGCCATTGTCCCTCATACATCTCTCCCCCAGATGCTAGATGACTTTTGCTAAAACCAAGCAATCCTTCTGGCATGGACTGTAGCTTTCTTGTGCTGCCTCTAGGTCAAGCCTGGGATAAGAAGGCATCTGAAAATATAGATGGCCTTTCTTTTCCTAGTATTTCCTACATTATCCTATATAACCCTGTATAACCACCTCCTTGTGAGGAATATTCTTACATGGTTCAGGTAGGACAATGACAAGGGCAGGATCCGTGCAGATAAGACAGTCCTTGTCCAGTCCCAGGGTATATTTGTAAAAATGCACCGTGTAGAGTTTTAGGGATGGGATTGACAGTGCTGTAGCACTACACTTCCCACTCCAAATCTGTCTTTGTTTCCATTTGGGTAAGAATATTGAGTCTTTACAGTACAAGGTGCATCATTCCTGTTAATGAGGACAGTTCAGGCTCAGATTATATGGAGGAGGGAATTTATAAATCTTTTATGGGATGCTATGAGGATGAAATCCTGGCCTGTGGTGGAATCAGTGGTACAACTCCCCTATTTACAAGGGTTTGTGGTTTAATCTAATCCTCTGTACTTTGTAAAATACATTTGTGTATTACAAGTTCATTTTCTTCAATACTTAGAGACTCCTGTTCAGCTTTGAAGTTGTTAGTAGAATAGGCTCTGCCCTTATGCTTTTAAATGCTGTCACTTCCTTCTGCCTTTGGAGAGTCCAGGTGCAAAACAAATGTTTTTGAAAGCCAGATTGCAGAGGCAGAGAAACCATCTCTCCAGAACAATCAGAGAGGAAGATTTATAGACATAGTGAGACATGTTGTTGTTCTTTAACAGCAACAAGTGAGGAAGTGTAGGAAAAACACTGGTGGAATAATTAAATCGTGTAGCATCAAACTTATATTACCTAGCCCATCATCACCCTGAAATTTGCATGGTTCTTTTCTCCAGCATCTCTTAAATACCATAGACAAGCAATTATATAAATTTTTTTTGAGCTAGAGCCATGTCTGTGTTATTGTATCTTTAGATACAATTGGATTCTATCTAAAACCAACTGGAACTGTACACTGACCTTCCAAAACAATTATGGAAATCCTCAAAGGACAAAATAGTCCTGAATTGTGTTCATGTATTAAACACAGGTTTACTGAAAGAGATGAGGACCCTGAAATGTTTGACTATCCCAGTACACATTCAGCTTCTGGTGTGTAATTTGTCTGGCATGCATAATAGCTTCAAGAATATACAGAAAAGAGCTCTTGAATCAACACCTTCCCTTTCACTGCCTGAGCAGCTTTAAAAAACCATACCTGCATCATGTAATTCTGAAATCCTCGTAAATTTAGGAAATAACTAATTCTTACTAACACTGAGTGAAGGAAAGCCCTCTGTAGTTTATTTTTCTGTCAAGAAACAGATTTTTCTCCTAGTGCAAACTTATTGAAGGCAGTTTTTGCCCAAGAATATTCAGTTGTTGGTAAGACTTGTTTCTCTATACATAAAAAGGAAATATTTCAGAATACCTGTGAAATCTGTGCATATTTCAGAAACTGAATCCAAATCATAATGAGTTTAAGAAAGATTGGCTCGGCATTCAAGCAAGAAAATGCAGCAGACGGTGATTCTTTTTTTTAATCTTAGACTAGAAGTTATATTCTCTAAATTGGACAGGATTTCACCCCTGTGTACACAAGTGCATAGAAAAAAACATGCAGGTACTTTATTCCATTTTCTTTTAGCTGGCTAGTCTGAATAGAATTAGTGTTAGTGAGATGCTTCAGCTAAAATTTGACAAATGTGTATTTTTTAAGCCTACTATCTCACTAAAGGCCAAACTGTGCAACTCTTTCTCATGCTAATGAGAAGTTGAAGTCAATGGGACTTGACACGTAAGTGCTCAACAACTTCAGTAAAGGCTTCATAATCTCGCCCTAAATGCTTTTGCTTTGATAGATCTCTGTCTCTGTCTTGCTGTCTTGCTGTCTCTCTGTCTTTTGGAAACAGGCTATCTCTAAAACTTTTGCTGGTGATATATTGTGAGAAGAGAGCTCAGTAGGCTTCCTGCCACTCTTTGAAAACCTGTTAACAGTACATATTAATTGCCGTTTGCTTCCAACTTCATTATAAATATAATTTTATGCTGATCTGCAAGCTCCATCTGACAGTACTAAGCACTACAGTATCAAGATATCTATAGCATCCATCAGCATGACTGACACAGATTAGACAATTGTGCTTTTTATCGAGGTTCCTATCTCTGAAGATACTCAGTGCAGTGCAAAGCCAAATAAAATGCAAATAATACAGTGTAGTCTACTAAAACACTGAAAAAAGCATGCTTCAACATCTTTCTGTGTGTGTTTTTAGAAAAGAGATTAACTCTTTGATCTTCTTAAGAAGGAAGATAAATGTTTTAGTGGCCAAGGAGGGTCCTTGAGAGGAGACAGGATCATTCTGGCCCTGGCCCTATATGTTCCTCCAGCAGTGGTATCTTATCTATGGGCTACATGAGATAATAATGACTGGAATTCACACAGTTAGATATCATGACACTTATTCACTAGACGAGACTCTTCCCTTCGGGCGCATGGAATCATCCCTACTCTGCTTACTGAAGGGCAGCTCAGTCTAACCCACAGGACTAAGACAGTGAAAAATGAAAGCAATTTCACTGATAGAGCCTGCTGCTAATACGTGTGCATCCCTCCTTACCATGCAACTTGTGGGCTCATGTTCAGCTAGCAGTGCTGCACCTGTGCACTGGGAGCCTTCAAAAGCTGTGGTTTATAAATCAAATCGTCAGTGAAAAGGCAATCTTCAATTTTACAGGCTACAAATGACGTGCATCTGTATTGTATACACTGCACTGAATGCTTAATGCAGGGACTAAATGGTATTCCTGATATCGGGGAGAGATTTTTCACTACGATGACATTCGATCTAACCTGCAAATGAACTCCAGATTCTTGGCGTCTCTCTTTTTTCCCTTCCTTTGTGGCACATGAAACCCAGAAAAACAGTTGTGGTTGACCTTGAACTGGGGTCATTGTAGTGCTGTCACTGTCAGTGCTCTACCACTCTCTTCATACTCTGGAGCAGCAGAAGGGACTCCCACCCACACCGCAGAGCAGCTCCAGGCAGATATTCTGTATTCGCTTCAGCCGGAGGTGGCCAGGTCGAAGCGAGAGGTGAGCAGGGCTGCAGCTGATGCTCAGCAGAGTTTCCAAGCTAATGCCAC
Source organism: Aquila chrysaetos chrysaetos (assembly GCF_900496995.4). NCBI lineage: Eukaryota > Metazoa > Chordata > Aves > Accipitriformes > Accipitridae > Aquila > Aquila chrysaetos. Next base: position 25,619,861 of record NC_044008.1, read on the forward strand.
TCCCATGCTACACATCTGTCGCAGGCTGTAGCTGCTGGGGACTGAGGCGTCACACAGCAATGAGATTTAAGGATTGGTGTAAAATGAGTGTCTGGTCTCTGTCTCACCAGTGGCTAAGCTGTTCTGCTTCCAAACCAATTTACTGTGCAGCCGTATCCCAATCCTCCACATGTGGTGCTGCGTATGCACAGACATTGATACATCAGCTACAAAAGAAACATGCATGTAACAGGCTGAGTTGAAGATTTGCATGAAAAGCCTTTATAGAAAGGAGAAAAAGTACTGTGGGCCATGATGACTTTCTTCTTTCAAAACAAAAACATATCTTTTTGCCAGTTCACTCCCAAAACTAAATGATGCTGATTTTTTTTTTTCTCAAATTAAACAAGAAATTACCTCTATGAACTCTGTAACAAGTGCTTTTTATGTATTTGTTACTGCGGTTTTAAAGCTCCCTAACTTCACTAAATTTATCAAAGTTTAGCCTTACTAGCTCACCAGTCAGAGCAAGACATCCACAGCTGAAACTCCACCTGCCCAGCACAGCATACTGCCATTCTGTATTCCATCCCGTATGCCAGGAAGTCCAACCATCCTTACCTTTTGCCCTGGGAAACCTCAGAAAACTGCTGTTGAACTGCAAGGGAACATACCTGTATTCTATATTTCCATTTCTAATCAGAAGCTGATTAATTACTTTAATAACATATTAATTTGCACTGAAGTAACTTCAGGATACAACTACTGAAATCAGTGGATTTACTCTACACCAGCTGAGCTGGCTGCATAGTTTTATTTAAAGTGGGTTCACGTGTGGAAGAGCCAGAGAAAATTGCAAGCACTTACAAGAGTCCAATGTCATTCTCAAGAACCCTGTAGGCTGTGCAAGCAGTCGATATGAAAATAATGAACCCAGGGAAAAAAAGGACTGTTTTTATCTAGAAATACAGCATAAATCTAAGGGGCTGCAAATCAGTAATATTTCAGAAGTTAGACAAGAAAATAAATATCTAGTTCCTATTCATCTTCTCAGGATGAGAGTGCAGGATAGCCCTCTCTTTGAAAACATTTTATTGAAGCAGTAGAGGACAGTCAGTAGCAAGGCACTTGCTTTCGTTGTGGGATGCCAAATCCACATCTCTGTTGAGTCTGCTCTGCCTCTTAGACCTAAGTCTTTCACTTCGGTTAGAAAGACCCATCCACTAGGCTACTCTGCCGGGCCAAAGCTGAGACAAGACCTCTTAGCTGTAGAGGCAAAACTGAAGGTTTTTCTTCCAAGGATGAAGTGCTAGACTGCTTCTCTGCAGGAAACAGCACAGTAAATGCGCTTGCTGCTCCTGCAGGGAAGGACGATTGAGTACAGGAGGTGTCGATTGCTACCTCTTCTTCCGCTCAAGGGGAAAGCCGCTGCCCTGGTCCAGTATAACCTGGCTACTCCCTGAGAACCAGAAGCAAACCTGCTTTCTTAGAGACAGGAAAAGGAAGCAGCAGAGCTCTGTTCTTTTGCTGCCCTTCGTAATTATCTGTTATAGAAAGCTGTTTACACTTCCTTTTCCTGAGCTCATGCCGAGGCGAGACGTTCTCTGTTTCGACCAAAAACTCCATCTTGAAACTTGGAAATCTTTCCAAAGTGTATCCATAAACAAGATAAGGTGTTGATAGACTGACAACCTTTGATGAAAAAGAAATGGCAGGAAAAACTCCTAGGCAGCACTGATACTTATCTTTGTAAGAAAACAAAAACAAAAACAACAAAAAAAGCTCTTCTATTCCATGGGCATTTGTGAAAGTTTGATTAATGTGTGTCAAGAGATTTGAGGGCCTGGAATAGGACAACCTGAATGTCTGGAGCGTTGAAGAATATCTCTGATTATTGGATACTTAACTCCTCCCAGAGTTAGGATCAATGGGAACGTTGTCTACTTGATAGCTCAGTAATAAATGTCAGAGTTAACGGTAGAGCCAAATCACGAAATATTTTGATTAGAAGAGCACACAAATAAAGTTTGCCTCATCAGATCATCATCTACAGGTCATCAGTTATATTTCATAGGCCATATTATTTCTCAGCTGCGTATAACAAAATGCTGCATACATTTGGTTTGTGTTTGTAGAAATGAGAGTAATTGCAAAAACTTTCTGTGAGCCCTTACGGAAATAGTAAAGGTCTAAGGGAATGCCCCCAGAATGTGAACTTTGATGGCATACCATATTTATTTATTAATTTAGCAACTGAACATTTGCATAAAGCTCAGGTAGAGTTATTCCTATGAATAATCTTGCACAATAACATCAGACATCTCTACTAATCCTACAGAACATCAAAAGCAATGCTGGCTGCTATTCAACACTGGGTTCAGTGCCATGACAACAGATGGAATTCATGGCTGAGGGGTAAAAAAAAAGACTTCCATCCCCCTGTCACTTCTTGTAAGAATCCCTAAAGAGAAAATTATGCAAACTAGTAGAAACTGAATGTAGAACAGGAATGCCTGTGAACGTGTTCTATCTGCATTTACACAAAACAGCTTATTTGTGAAACAGAATGTAAGTGGTAAAAGCAGATATGGAAATCTTGTTTAAATTCTTGCAAAGGGCAAAGAGGAGGAGGAGGGAGAATGGGCTGGATTTCTTTTCCTCTGAGTTTGGGGGGAGCAGACTGAAATTCATAATATTATGGTCACAGGCAGATGACATGAGAATGATTTTTTGATGTTGTTAAAATGAATGTTCCTATGTTTTGTGAAGAGATAATTCTGAGACATCTTAATCTAAATATGTATGTTTTGCAGTAAAATTTTGTTTGGCAATATTATGATATCTTTAGATTGAACATTTTGGACATTACTGTCCTATAGTATAAGAGAACTATAAATGAAAACCTAAAAGTTAAAATTACTCATTGGTTTACATCATCCATTAACAAGAAAACTGTTGAGATGAATGGGAATTACCAGTGTAAAGGAAAAGAGATCTTGGACTAATTTTTGTTGTTTTTTTTTTTCTCTCTAGTCAACAGCCCACAGAGTGAAGGTGGTGAGTCAGATGTGTCTACTATGCAACTACTAAAGACCACTGTTGCTTTAAAAGACCAGGCAGCCAGGCTTCCCAAGTTAAGAGGACAAAATAACCATACTTTCTGATGCACAAAAAGGTCAAGTAACAATAAGCTTGGTCTTGCAGGTAGAAATAAGAATTCTGGGAACTGAGATGAAAGTGATAAAAGGAAATGGAGTCTTAAGGGCTGGATCCAGCAATGCATTGGTCAAAAGATAGTTTTTCCATTTGCTAAGATGTTTGCATGATCCGATAATACATGTGGAGCAGAACATAGAATAGAAATGGCAACTCTTTAAAGGTACTCTCTGGTTACCTATCCTGGTGTCTAATAGAAGCACAATGTTCCATAAATAGATTTTCAGAATTGTCTTCGCATTTTCCTCGGCAATAAAAATGTGGCTTTGCATCATGCTGTCCATCAGAACCATCTGTAGTACAGAACAGAAGCATGAGTGATTTTTTTTTCTCCAAGACGGTAGTCAGAACTAACCATATGGTTCTGCCTTCATTTTATTTTGGAATGCTTATTTAGTACCCTGGTTATCGGGTACTGCAGGAAAAAAAGGAATGTTTTAGCATTTCCTGGCCTAGTTACAAGGGCTATAAGCAAACTTGCAGTGGTATGCCACTGCAAGAATACATAAGGAGCAAAAAGCCTAACTGAATATCTTATGCCTGTATCCTTGACCCTTGAAGAAGTTTGGCTCAAGGTTTGTAGCCTTGACTGCACATCACTGAGAATTTTCTTTTATTTCATTTTCCACATCTGGTGAAAAGAAAGAGCCAGCCTTTGATAATAGCTGCAAAATTGTTTCTCATTTTATTTTTCTACTTACTCTCTAATTTATTTTCAGTAGTTATGACTCTGAAATACCACAGAGATACCTGGTGTTTGTGTCTGGTTCTTTGATCTGACCTGTGGCAAGGAACAAGAACAGATGTGAAAGACTTCTCTGCCCAACCAGTGTGATCAGATGCTCAGCTGTGCATAGATGCATTCAAGAGCATTCAGTTGCAGATGTTAGATTTGAGGGGCATTTTGAAAATGTGGTCAAGAGTATAAACTATGTGTCGGCCTTGTTTTAGACTTCAAGTTCATATACCATAAAAGCATTTATTTGGCCTTTAGTAAGGGCTATTCCTCCTCCTGATGTTTTACATAAAATTCAGCATATGGCTAAATAAGCCTTGTTAAAAGTGACGATCAGCCAAGCGGAGACAGAAATTAATCATGATAGAGTAATAGATGAAGTTACATCTGTTTAAGGCTAAGGAGGAATTTAATGTGCTCATTAAAAAAAAAATTCACTAACAAAGTTAACATTCTCATACAATGGAAAAATTCCTAATTCCGTAATACACAATGGGACATCCAATTTAAAAAGGGTCAGTGAGTTTCAGAGGTCCCTTTCCTCCTTTCTGGAGGGAATACGTTCTTTGGAAACCTACCTTTTGAGGAGAGGGTGGAAGGCAGCAAGACCTATTGAGATGACAATGAGATCAAAAAAGAAGGAGTGATTATTCAAATCCCTCAGAGAAATAAAAGCCTGAAGTAAGAAGAAGTGAACCCAAAAAGGAGCAGGCAGGGTGGGGAGCGGGCAAAGGGGAATGAGAAGCAGAAACTGAATGCAGAGGGCAAGGCCTGAATGGGAAGCAGTGAAAGAATTAGGAGTTGAAAAGGGAAGGAGGAGGGGAAAGTAGGGCTGAGGAAGAGAAGAAAGCAGTGAGAGGCACATCATGGTGAATGAAGCAGAGATGGAAGGTTTATTCTTCTCAGCCCGTAGCAGCTCTTTTGAATACTTTATACGATGCGTCTATGATGCTAAAACACAGCTTAATCGTATTGCTTGTCCTGAGGTCAGATTTATCAAAGTTTCCATTTTTACGTCTGTTGTCAGAGTGGGCCACACTGGTGAGTGGCAGGTACTGTAAAGTTTCAGAAGGCCATGAGACAGCACATCCAGTCCTCTGCTTGGTTGCTTAGATACACTAATGAATTGTATTAGGAATTTCTCACCTCACATTTGCACTCCCCTATGTTTCAAGTATTGCATTTCAGATAATAACATGAGCAGACTCCAGGCATACAAAGATAAATTCTTTTTTTATGAAGAAAACTATTTACAGCACAGCTGCAACCACAACAAGCATTTTATCAGATAGATTGATTTCTTCATCATTTTTCTAAAATCTTCCTTCTGCAACCTCTGCTCTTTCTTCTGAATACCTTAAAAGTTGCAATAGCCCAATTCTTGACACACTGTATGCTGGAATAGTCTTCAAAACTAAATCAGAGCAAGTTTCAAACCCACTGAAGGATATATCTGATGATAGGTGCCTAAAAAAGGAGTTGGTGATTAGCCCAGCAAAGAGGACTGATGCCTTCAATGTTCTAGCGATACCTTTGTATCAGAGCAGGAAGCTTGTAGCAGGACATGTTGTGGTAGCTCCCTAAAGTGAGCTAGGATGTTAGCCTGAAACTGTGATGTACAAATGAATTTTACTAGGAGTATAACAGAAGGTGGCAAAACATGTAAGCTTTTGTGTGTGGAGTAGCTCAATATGGTTAGAGAAACACAAGCACTCAAGGAGTGTGAGTTACTCAGACAATATTGTCTTAAACTCAGAGGATAGAGAATCTAATGATGTGCACTGATGGGTGAATATTAAGCTTTTTTTAACAGTTGGCTCTTAACAGAAATAAGTGGATTTATTGGGTAACAAGGTAAAGTCAGGTTATCAGTGAAGTGGAGACACATTAGTGGTTTTCTTTATAAGCAGTTCCCAATTAAGGTAAAATACTGTCCAGGTACTTATGTCCCAATTAATTTAAACTTCAAACTCTTAAAAAATTTCGTTGCACTTATTAACTAAAGAAAAGCTAAATTTATCTTATCTTAATTTTCTTCTGCTTTTTGAGCCTAATAGTACAAATGCAAGTGCAGTTTTCCTTTTAGTATTGGCATGTAATGAGATGGGAGTCAGTGTCATCTCTAAGCGTGGGCCGTAGCTTGTAGGGGTCCAACAGTCAACACACAGAAGACTTGTGGCGAGTTAGATCCTTTTGCATCATTTTAGCCTATTGCATAATTTGGATCAGGTTGAGTCTATTTTTGGCTGCCTAAAGATCTGTGAGAGCAGGACTTCCACCTTCATGGGTCCTAGACATAAATTGAGTCTAACCTGTGCTGAGAAAGGGAAGAAGCTGAAGCCAATGCCGAAGAGGAAGAGAAAGAGAAAAAGAGAAGAAGAGAAAGGGAAAGAGAAAGAAGAAGGAGCTGGGCATTTGTTCCAATGAATTTCAGCTAAGAAAGATTACAAGAAAGTTGATGGAACTTTTGGCAGTGAAAAACCTCTTTTACAAACACTTTTATGTTTATGTTTTATTGCCTCCCATGAATTCAAGAAAATTCAAGAAAGGAAACTTATCCTGTTGTGTGCTTATTTATTTATTCATGAAGAAGCACCAATGCTGTGATACTACATACTAACAAGTTAGACATAGATGTTAAATATATTGAGTAATATAACTGTGGAAATAATGAGATAAAGTGAAGTCTCTGATTAAATACAGTCTCTGGAAGAATAAGATAACTTGAGCATCCTGTTACAATCTCTGATAGGAAGGAAGTTAATAAACAGTTGTTATTAAAAAACCCTGATTTACTGTAAGAAGAGATGGAGAAATAAAATCTCCCACTGAGAAAATGACTCAAAGTCAGCTTAACAAAAGATAATTTTGAATCAGAATGAAATATATTTTGCCATAGGTAAGAATACATTCTCGTGTATTATGTAAGTTTGGGGTTTTTTTTCTCCAAATTTAGTTAAACTGCTTAAAGGTATGTTGTGCAATCAAATTGTACAAAGAAATATTGGGAAACTTGTGCAAGGTTTCTGTCTATTTAGATTCCTGAAAATAACAGTAGATGGCTACACCTGCAATTCTTCTGAGTTCGGTTATAGCAAAGTACAGATATCAGTGTTCTGCAAGGGAAAGTGATATTCAAAGATTAACATCTGCAGGCTTTCTCCTCCCTGTTAAAGAAGGTGACCTATTTAATAATAACATTTCCAAAGAAATTAATGAGTTTCTATTCATTCCCCTTCTCTCCCCATACAAATGCTGTACTCAATGTTCCTCTGTTTCTGTGTGTTCATGAACCTAGAAATGGAGAAACCTGACAGGGAGCCTAAACTGAGTGTTAACTCTCTTTCTTAATAGCTTACTTTGACATATGCTTAGATGAAGCCATAGCTCTCAGCCAAAATAAAAAAGAACGTTGTCCAGACGTTTTAAAAGTATTTTTTCCCCCATTTTCCAGCAGGGTGTCTTTATTGTTTGTTTCCTATTGATAGCAAGCATTAATAGATGAGTAACTCATACTTGCCTCCAAAGAAAAACTCTCCTAAGTAGAATTCCCCATGGCAAAACCATTGCATGCCAAAGACTCCACTGACATTGTGCATACCAGGTATAAGACTGCTGAATGGTCACTCTGCAGTGGCAGGAGCCACCCTTGAGAGTATGTATTAACTAGATCTCACAAATCGCTGGAGGCTTGATGAGCCCCACACAATGAGGTCCCTCTGTCTCTTCTGGCTAAAGACCTACACAAAATACTTTAATACACTACTCAGTTCGCCTAACATTTGGGCTCTTTCCTGAGCCAAGGACCAGTTTAAGTGATCTATCTTAGAGACATTCAGTAAAGGTATTATGACTCAGAGCTTCCACACCCCATCACGTTACTATATTTAACATCTGGCCAAGCACAGTAATTGCCTACGTACACGCCCTGGGATAACAGGAAATAGAAGCTTGAGTTGGATTAGGCCACAGTGGAAGAGATGCAAGCTAAATTGAAACACCTAATGCTTGCCCCAGGATCAGAGCACGCATCCTGACTAGTACAGCTGCTTGACTGACAAGTGAAGACCTGTGCTGCTGAGGTAACATGTAGCTACATCCAAACCCTCAGAGTAACTATTGTTCCTCAGCCCATTCTTGGCTTTTGGAAAGAATCCTTTGCAACCTCAGAGGATGCAAGGCTGATCTCCTACTCTGGCCACCAAGGGATAGGTGTGGGACTCTAAAGACGTAGTCCCTGTTCAGCCTGCTCATCCTGCCCTGACCCCATAGCAAAGGAGGAGGACGTTGTGGTCTACAGCTGGCCGGGACTAAAAGCAACACAGACAAACCAGGGATCTCACTCTCCAACTCAGCCAGACAAAGATACATCTAACTTTCAGAAACTTTCTAATATTGTGCAACAATTTCTATCATTTGATTGCATAAACCTACCTGCCTACTAACACTTCCTTCTAAAAAGCCTTTGGTAAACCCAGTTTGCCTACTTGAGAGGATACACGTAATTGTCAGCATTCAGAAAGAATTGCTTAAGTTCTCTGTGGAGTTGTTAGAGCCTTGACTCAAAACGTATCATTAAGGACTGAAAAGTAGGAAAACATTTATCTAATCAATGGAAATTTGCAAACCTAAAAGGCAGACATGTGAGGACAATCAAGATTTGGGAGAGAAAAAAATTGAAGCAAAATTTAGACAATCATGAAGACAGAATGGGTTGATGAGAAAGAAGAGCTCCTGAGGAATGAAGAGCTATTTCACCCCAGTTATATAAGGTAGACAAATACATATGACAAAATATGAGGTTGTTTTTTTTTTAATAATATACTCATGGTACGGTCACCATGTGAATAAGGTATGTAGCAAGTAATACATTCTGTCTTTCCTGTGTGACTTCCATAAAATCCATATTCAGCAAGTCTTGCTTTCTAGCAAACAATGGGACATTCAGCTTATATGTGAGGGGAGAGGGCATTCCAGTGAAAAGAGAGGGCACAGAATGGGAAAGAGAAGCAACACTGGCACAAAAGAGGCAAAGAATGCCAATTCAGAAGGCGGGTGTGAAAGTAAAATCTGCTTCCATGCCTGCTACAGCATATATTACACAACTGGCACTTACTTGGCAAATCACCCACTCAGGCACTGACCTTGGCAGCATCACAGGGATAACCTCTATGTGAGGAAGGACTGTTCTTCAACAGAGTCTCCAAAATGTTTGGCACCAAAGTACTTTTTTAAGAAAGCAAGCATTTCTTCCACTTAGTATTTCAGTTGAAAACCAGCATTTTCTTTTGGCTTGCAAAGGAGACATCCTGTCCGTGACTTTTGGTATATTCTTCATATGGTGTTCCAGATTATTTGATATTGCGTACAAATGCCATTGCACAACCATCCCATTTTGTGGATATTCCCATGTTAGAGAGCAATGGGTGTATTCAGAGACTTGCTCAACTTAAAAGATCTCCTTGTTAATTATTTGAGGAATTATGACAGAGTGCTTGAGGCTGCAATGCCCTGGTAGAAAGTCTACTGAAGGAAAAATGGAAAGCATTCCGAATACTGAAGAAATTGAGAGGTGTCTCTTCCACTGACATGCTATCTTGTGCACAGTAGTGAAAGAAAGATTTGGGATGTTAGTAAGAGGAGTAGTCATTTATTTCTTTAACAAAGGAAATCTTTTCACTTTAATGGTTTGCTGGAGGTTATATACTTAGATTACATACTCAGATCATGCAGAAAATCAGTGCCCAATTCTACAAACATTACAGTGAATGCTATTAATTTGAGCAAGCAAAGTTAGGAACATGTTCAAGGCATCACAGTATATGCCTTTTGGATGGTTACTTTAAAGAGGGATGGGATCACATGAATCCTAGAATGAGATTGGGTAAGTGTTTCTAAGCACACTCCAAGGGTGACAATCAGTCTTCTGGATAAGAACCTAACGCTCTCAGAGAAACTTGGGGTTAATTTTGAACATGACTGGAATTATGATTGCTAGAAAGAAACAAATGTGTTAGTCTTCCAATTTGCAAAGAAACATGAAAATGAACAGAGGCAGAGATGTTTATTACAATGCAGATGAAAATAATTCCTATAGACTTGTTATTGATTTGCATTCATCCCTAAAGAATAAATGCAACTTTTCAGTGAAGTCAAATAGTAGGATATCTACTTGCTATGCACAACAAATTCAAAGTCTTTGAATCAGGTGAATGAAAGTCACATGCAAATATGTAGGTATTGTAAGCGATTTACACTCTGTTCAGTGCCTCCCACGGAAAGCCTGTTTAGGTGGAACATGGACATTACTTGTAAATAGTGTAGGTGTAAAAACTATTATGAGTTTTAAAGGATATAGTCATTCTGAGAATTATTCTTGCTAGGAAAGATTGCACCAGTGAACTAGCAGATCTTTGTAGGTAAACATTTTAAGAAGCCTTCTAAATAGTGTTTTGCCCATATGCATCCCCATACTTATTACCAGATGGCATAAAAATGGCATCACATGTTGATCTCTCTCTTTTTCTCTTTTGCTTGCACTGTCACTCATTTTGATGAATGGAGGGTCACAGCCAAAGTGACAAACTATGACAAATGCCTGGGGCCCAGATGAGGAAACAAGACTCATTTCAGGTCCTAACTTGACCATTTTAACAATGGTGGGAAGGGACAGGAACTAGGCCTGATCAGATGGGATCTGCAGCTGACTTTCAGCACCTTTCTGACCTGGAACAGACAGACATTCAATCTGGACAGGACCTTTACCTTGGCTCTTGCTGTGTCTCCATGCTCTGAGGCTGCAATACGCCCTGTGTTGGGTGCTGGCACTCCCAGACTGGCCGTGCCAGCCTTGAATATCCATCGTGACCAGACTGGGTACAGATTTCCTGGAGGACTTCACACAACGTCAATTCGATTCCTTTATTTTCAAAAAGAACAGTTCTCAGAAGACCGTGGATCATGTAGGTGAAAGGATTTTTTAAAGGATGGGCAACAGGTTATAGAAAGTGGGCTGAAAGGCCAAAATGAAGGAAATCTTAAACCCTGATGTTTTTCCAGGTGAAGATTTTCTTTGAAGCTGTTGGAGAGGTATTTAGCATCTCTTCCTCAATTTGTCTGCCTTGGAGCTGAGAACAACATTTCTCCCACCACGGTTCACAGGGAGATACAGGATCTTTGCATTTAACTGGTCTGTCCTTCTACTGCCAGATAATGTCATAGAGTCAATAGCAGGGAATTGCAAATTGCCTTTTCCTGTCCAGCATATAGTAAGCCTTATTGTATCTTAAACCTAGGGGTCTCTGTAAAGAGTAATGCTCCTGTGTGCTAGCGCAAACACTACTTGCAGGATAAATCAAAGGGCCTTCTCTCTCACAGCTATATGGCTGTGGCTCGTAACTCTTGCACAAAGGTCTTAAAGCAGAAGGTTTCTCTCCTCTGCCCAAAATAACCACATTCAGCTTTTTGGATTACAGCTGAGATGATTGCTTCACAACCTAACAGCCACAGCAAACAAAATATGATGACATGAAATTCAACAAAGATTTTTGATGAACAGACATCAGCAAGTAACTGTAGATCTGTGAACACGAGTGTTTAATCCTGCTATTTAAAGTTCTTGGACTCCTTTATTTATAGTCATTTCTGTGTCTTGTCACTGTGGTATCTGAGTGGCTCACAAGACTCCCATGAGCAAAGCAAAGAATTATCCCAGCTGGGGGGGGAAGGAGAAGAGGAGGCTGAGAGAAGTGGCAGTCACGCAGAGCATTTGCAGAACAGCCAAGATCACAATCCATCCTTCCTCCCCTTTATGAGTTCCCCATCCTTCCTTCCTTTTACTAGACTGTTGGCCAAATAAATATGTGCCTTCTATCCAAAGGTCTTTCTCCTGGTTTTATCATCATGATCGAGCTAATTGGGAGCAGGAGGGTAAATGAGGCATAGCTGATGTACATGGCATGATGCCCAGCTGACGCTACTATTAAGCTGATGCCGGAAAAGTTAGGAAACCATAGCCTGGCACTGAATAATAGCCCTATTGCAACTCAAGTGTGGGGCAGAGAGAGATTTTCCTGCAGCTGGCACCTTGTCTACAAGTCGTGTACAAGAGAAAGTAATGAATGACTTGACTCTTTATGTTTCTTACGTTCATTTTATCGCACTTCATCAGGCACCCATGAGTCTGACTGATGACTCCATGTAAAAAGCAACAATCATTTCCCTTAAGAGAAATGAGTGACAGATGAAGAATAAGCTGCAATTATAATCTCCCTTTTCATGGGCTAGGTTGGCAATTTAATCGACTGTGCTCATTAACTGATTTAAGTTCCAATTCCCTGTTTTTATATCTGATGTGAATATCTTTAAGTTAAACATTGCTTGTGATGCAGGATAACAGCTAACAGCTAACATCATAAATAAGGAACACTGAAGATAAACTAAACTTTCATTTCAAAATGAATTTGCTCCATCAAGATAAGGTACCTGGCACCTCTCTCAGCACTTTTTCCATTAAAAGCCCATGTTTGCCCAAAGGGGAGCATCTGTTAAGATCGCTGCTGCCACATGGAAGCCTTTTCCCATATGTACTACATACAAAATGAAATGAGGACATAAATTTTTTCATCACGAATGAAATGCATGTGTTAAGCAAAAGAGAAAAACAGCTATGTAAAAGCCAAACTCTGCCTGGTAAATATGGGTGAAACTTGTCCTTTTCCCCATCTATAGTCTGATCTTCTCCAAATATGCTAAACTGCTCTGAGTACCTGACTTTGGAGGGACAAGGCTGAGCTGCTTGGATGAGACAGTCAAATTACCAAAGATTTTTATGAAGCTTCAGAGCTATTAGTAGGTATGTTACTGCTTGGTTGGAGATGGTGATGATTTACAGGAAACTTGTGGATAATTAAAGGCTGCACAGAGTGGTTGCCATTAAAAAGCAATTATTTACCATTGATTAGCGTATTATGGTGAGGCTAATTAAGCAGAGGAACAACTTATTCAGGGTTTTGATGGATTCACCATTGCCGGGAATTTTCTTTAAGGTTGGCTGCTTTTCTGAAAGGTACATGCACATTCAGACAGGAAATCATAGCTGAAATACTCCTAGGCTCCTTTTATAAGGGGTTGTATTTTAATTAGCACAGCATTTCCTTCTGTTTTTTCCTTCTATGGTGTTGGAAATGTTATAGGTTTTTGTATATTCACAACAGAAGCTATTGCAACATTTATTTGGATGGAGCAGCCTCTGGTAAAGGGTTATTTTTTAATGCTGATCTGCCTGTATCTCCTTTTCTCCCTCACCACAAGTAGGTGCAGCCAGGAAGGACTGAAGAGTGGAGGCTGAGAACTGACTCACGGCTCCTTTGCTCTACTGTTGATTGTGTGCCACATCTGAAACACCTTCTGACTGCAGAGCTATATATAGAAAACTTCCAGATTAGGTACAGAACTGGTTCCTCAAAGTTATTTTCCCTTCATAAGAGCACAGGAGTCATCTTGGGAAGGATGGAGGGGCTGGGGACAGAGACATGGCAGAGTCTGTTGAGAGTCATAACCAGGAAAATATCCCTATGACCCTGCACCACTCCACTGCAGTGTCTAGCAATAGTGATTAGTCCATGTTCAGAACTTTAGGAAGAATTATAGCTGCATATGCACTTCCCACAGCATCATATTTTTTGATTCCAGGGCTTTTTTGGGGGTTCCCTGTCCCTCAGTCCCTTCCAGCAGCTGCTTTTTTGGGGGTTCCCTGTCCCTCAGTCCCTTCCAGCAGCTGCTTTTTTGGGGGTTCCCTGTCCCTCAGTCCCTTCCAGCAGCTGCTGCTGCTGGTGCTGTGGATTTGCAGCTGCTCTTTCTGTGTGGGCTTTGCTGCCATATGGCACTGTAATTCTCCCTTACTCACCACAGCTCTGCCCACTCTCCTAGTATCCATGACATTATTGAGTAGTACATCACTTTGTTCTCTGAAGAGAACGTTATGTGTTTTGGCTATTAATCATGAATCTAGTGGTTTTATTCCACAGACCTGAAGGTTTAATTAAAGTAATGCCAATTCTTTTGTTCTTAATTGTCACTCATTCTCTGCAGTATATGGGAAATTTTCCTCCTTCCACCCATCCTTACCTGGTCTGATCAGTGGGCAAAAAGATGTCCCCAAACATGCCATCTCCAGAAAATACAGTTTTCAACAAAGCATATATTAGAAAAATAATGGAGATGATTTGCTCAGCTGGGCTGGGAATGTTCACTCAACATGGTGTCCCATGAAATCAAACATCCACTCTGTAGGTCATCTGGGCTCATCTTTCGCATTCTATCAGTGCATTTACTCCTGTTTAAAGCCTGTGCTTTAAACACAGCAGGCAGGGTGCTGTGGGCAGGCAGGTTGGTTTATCTGTCTCTGGGTTTTGGACCCTTTCTCTAGTACCACAACACCCAGAGCAGAAGTCAGCCAGAGAATGAAAGGAAGGGGAATTTAACTAGTTTTTTTCCCTCATTCTCCTACTTTTTATGTTATGTTCCCTCTCCCTTTTTATGTCATGTCATGCTTTTTGCATGTACGTGAATAGCCATGAGCTGTAATGACCTCCTGTTTCTTCTGCAAAGACCCTCAATTAACAGCACAGCTGGATCAGGCACATGGGCACATGCTTTTGCCTGCCAGCCTGAAATGTCTGGTGTACCAAAGGCTGTGGCAAGCAACACTGTTCTCAACCTGTCATATTCTTATGCTCTTTTCTAGAAGAAAGGAGAAGATACTGTGTAGCTTTAACACTATCCATCAGAAAAATGAAGCCCATTATTATACTATACTATATTTCTTGGGCTCATTTGGTCACCTACTGTAAACTACTCAGCAGGCAGCGAAAACCCTATAAAGCCGAGAGCAACCTGCCTGAAGACCATAGGATCAAACAGTTAAACTTTTATATCCAGAGTTGCAGGATGTCAGCTGATTGATAGCATCTTTGCTTTCTGCTTTGTTGCAATGTGAAGTGCCTCACACAGAAAACTGCTATGGCATATGAATAATAAATATTGCTGAGTAACAGCTGGAGTTTCTCAGGGTGCCTGTTTTCCCCTCAGTGAAATGCTTCCCTGTATAATTTACTAGGTGTGTCTCATTAAAGTGGAGATAGTATATACAATTACGGTTAACAAAACGATACCTCTGAACAAAAAGGGCCACTGTGTTGCCTGGAAACTGTTAGTCTGTCTAAAACTGAGCGCCTGCTATTGCAGACCCATGTTAATTTGTGCTGCTTTTGAGCAGGAGCGGCTACGAGAACTCAGTCCAAGAGCGAGACACTTGTTTGTTGGCAGGAGGAACCCTGCTGTAGCTGGGAGGGCCTCCTCGTGCCACATGCAGGGTCACCTGGACAGGGTAAATGGCATTTTACTTCACAGCACGATGCTCCGGGGTGGGGGTAAATCCCAAAGCCTCTGCATGTGGGAGCCAAGGGACAGCATACGTGCTCCTGATCCTGTAAAATAGTTCTAGACATAACGTGGCTGTCGTGGCTCTGCTCTGAATGCTGTTCCCTTCAACAGGGGCATAGCAGCGGCTTCAGGCTCTAAGCAAGAGGCAGGGACTTAGCCTGAGGATAAGTTTTGTGCATATATTAATATGCTTGTTTCTTCGGTTCAATGGTGGAGGAGCAGTATGGACTTTTTCCTATGATATAATGTCACAATTAGTTGTGAGAGCCACTGAGCCTATTATAAGGGACATTTCATGCAATCATGTTTGCTGAAAAATTTTTCATGCTTGCAAGAACAAGAATATATACCCAATTATTTTTAGAGTGGCAATTTTCTCCATGTGGATTTAATTAGAAAATGAATAAAGAGAAAGTAGGGGTTTTTTTGTTTTGCTTTCTTTTTACAAACTCAAGTTTCAGGAAACGAATTGCATAAATGTTGCTGCCTTGGTAGCCTTTAAAATGATAATAATAATAACAATAAAATCTTGTTCTCAAAAGGCCAGGAAGGCATTTGATGTAAATAGACTCAGCTCCATGGAAGCTCATGGATCTTTGCCAATTGATACCAATTTAGAATCTGTACTGACCTTTCATTCGGGGATATAAAGTGCCCCGATGGCAACTACAAATTTTGAAAACAGCAGAGTTCTTTTAAGACACATTTTAAAGAATAACTGAACCTTGAAAAGAGGAAGATTCCATGACAGAAAGTCTATGATAAGTGGGTTTTTCTGAGGTTGGGAGGGGTAACACAGTGAATCATATTTTCTTGAAGGCCATGACTCTGTTACTCAGAGTTATATTGAATTGAACCTCAGTATGTGAGAAGAGCTGATTGATTTGGATGGATTTGCTCACAGATCAAGGTGCTTTTTCAATGACAGTTAAGTTGGCAGAATTGGATCTTGTGATAAATACAACTAAAACTTTTTTGTAAAAGACAGATGAAATAGGGTAGCATCTTTCCAGCCTAGCTACATACCTAACCCCCTTAGGCACTGATCTTCCTAGCCATGTCATTGAAAAAACCTTCTTGACACATACACTCATGCTGAGGAGACAGGTACCTATTGCCCATCCTGAACTGCAACCAGCAGTCATGTCCTCTTTGCATCAGACGCTGCCAGTTAGTGCTCATTCTTAGGAATAGGAACCCCCGAATCCGGGTCCTCTTTATCCAAGGAGGATTTGATTTCATTCAGGCCGTATTGAAGGGTGGCCAGCCCCCCAGCCCTGGGGTGTCCTGGATAACAGCATACTTGGCTCCCTCGAAGCTGCACCCTGCAAAGAGCAGTGCCGTTTGCAGAAGGCAAGCAAAGCCAATGTTCTCCTCCGTGTAAAGGGACAGCACCCTCCTGTTTTCAGGCATTCTTCTTCTGCTCCCTCCTAATGGTGGCGGGCATCCAAAGTTGAAGTGCATCTATGCCTGAATTACATGCCTAAATTGGGTTCATAGTCTCTGCATTAAAAAGGGGATGAGAATACACTTTGTATCCAAATGTTATATCATCCCTGGTATTGCAGTATTTGAGAGGAGCTGTGAATGGGAAAGAGCTTCACGTTGCTCCTCTGTGTGAGCTGCCATCACAGAGCAGCACGGGTGGATCTTTGATCTTTCTCCCACCTGCTCCGTTCTTCTTTCCTGCAGTAGAACACCTTCATTCTCTCACTTACTACTTCTGTCTCTGCCTTCACCTGGCAATTTCTGCCCATATCTTCTCTCCTTCTTAATGTAACACTTCTGGTTTGTCCCAGTCTGCCAGAGCAACTGAAGACTGCAGCCCTCAGGAGCTGTTTTTGTAGCCTTGGGTGCCTCGCTGTTCATGGGGTAACACTTGCCTGATAACTCAGCTCTGTGCTTTGCAAGTTGATTTGGCAGTAACAGCCAGAGCCACTGTGAAGTTTCTCCCATGGGCGCATATTTCCATGTCTGTTTGATGTCTCTTCACTTGCCCGTACTCATGCTGAGGCTATGCAGCTGGAGTGGGGTAGTCATTGGTAAGTTATTTTGCTAATCATTCTCATGTCACACAGAGTAAGGAGGCAAGAACACCTCTGGTACAGGTCTAGTGATCAACTATTTTCTGATTCCTGGCATGACATATGAGTTATCAATGACAGTGTCTAAATCAAATAATATAATGCACAAATTACCTTATTCTTAGTTCTCAAGCTATAAATGCAAAACCTGCAAAGCTGCGTTTGATGGGAGGAGCAAAAGAAAAACAATAGGTTATATTATGGGAAAAGTCTATTTTAGCAACTATGACTTGAATTGCAGAGGGGGTAATTTCAGAATCAATTAGAATGTTCTGTATTTGGAGACATAAATGACTGAATAATAACTGTATGTGGTTTGGAGTTACAAGTGAATTGAAAGCTCTGGGGTTTGGTGTCAAAGAAAGAGATGTGTTTGCAGTAAGACTGGGATGACATCGAACACAGAGAAACCAAGTAAGGCAAGTTGTTGAGGGATATTTAAAGGGGAATAAATCTTATAGTACCTAGGTAGACAGACTACACAAGTGATCAGCATTAATTGGAGAAACATACATTGGAACATAAAAGGGCTGCATTACTCTGTCAGTAGATACTGCATTACCTTATCTGAATATTTAAGTGTAGGAAATAATGTGGTACATTAAATAAAAAAATTTAAAAAATCACTGTAGTGAAGCTAAGGTATTGGAATAAAGCAGTGTATTTATTACAAACCAAGCAAGTTAGAGTTAAAAAAATAAAAAAGACAAGGAACAAAGAATTAGTGTAGTGCTTCATAAGCAAGCATTGATTTAACTGGCTCCATCTTAACTCTGCTCCAGAATTAAAAAAAAAAGAAAAGAAAAAGGATCAGGTCTTTGCATATGTAGACATGAATGTAATTTAACAAAACAGGCTGAATCATGAATTTAATTACACAGCAAGTGCAAGTAAAGTGGTTGTAATGCTGTTATGGAAATGTGACTGTGATAAACTTATTCACATTACGTTCTGTTGCTAATTCAATTTCCATGCACAAGCCCAAAATGCTAGGTTTATTTCTGTCACTACAGATATAACAAAACCAGTATAAAGGAAGACATGTTTTGTAGCTCTTTCAATAGTTGGATATTAAAAAGCTACGTTTTTCTTCCTAATAAATGTTATACTTACAATTAAACAAACAAAAGCACAATTTTATAGCCAATCTTTATGTCCATGAATGATAAACACTGCATTAAAAAAATTGAAGCATCCACAGTAAAATTGTACATGAAAACTCATGCTGAAAATGAAAGAGTAAACTTGAAGAAAATCTTAGTGACCTCTAGGAAATCTATGGGAAAAGAAAATTTGCTCCCTGCCTGACTCCTCTGCTTCTCATCATTATCACAGGAGTATTACTACACCCACACTTCACAGCCACAATTGTGTTACTAATTAAAATGTTAATAACTTCTTAAAATGAGTCTACGTATTTGCTCTTCTATTCTGTGCACTATATGAACCACAATCCCTGTCGCTGCCAATCTTGGATTTTTGTTACAAGGTGGTGAAAGCTCTGGAAAATGTCTATGCCATAATAATCTAATTAGTTTTAGAATGGGCAGTTTAGGGATCTGTCATCCAGATGACATAACATTTTGTAAGAATACACAATTTTTGCCAAAAGGTAACAATTTTAAGCTCATTTCACTTCTTTTTTTAATCAGCTTCAAAGCTGAGGGTAGGGATCAACAGTTGCATATACACAACCAAGCAAGGTCCTGCTGGGAAGGGGAGAGCAATGTATCACTGTTCCCTGGTAAATAAGCCACGTGCTCATTTTTACCCACTGCTGGTATGTGAGGTAAGTGTGGAAGAAATAACTGCAATCTATGTACACATGGGAAGCAGCTGATGTTGGTGAGACCTTTTCCCGAGATAACTTGTCTAATGGTATGCTGGTCGTACCATTACATCCATCACAGAAACCCATCCACAGTCTTAATGTTGGAGAGGTTGTAGAAAAAACTTAATATCATCATAAAGTTGCTGTTGATGACTTGACTTGCCAATTTCCTTCATCAACTTTTGATTTGTGTTCTAGAGGATTTACAGCTGGCTAAATAGAAGCTCTGGTTCCTTGGCAATGATGCATCTACTGTTCATGGACGGGTCTCTGTAAGGAAAAGACATGCATACTTTTGATGCCAATATAAAGCTTCTGACACTATAGTAGCAACAGGAGTATTATGCCAAGTATAATGTATAATCTGGTTTGCATGAAGAAGAAACAAATTTAAAATATTTCATTGGGACTTGAACTTCTCAATATCATAGCCTAAACCACCTAGTAACTTATGCAGTGGGAGAGCAATAAATGGCCAAGTTCTGCACCAGAAGAAGACATTTTTGACAGAAGAAAACACTGGGGCTTTGATTTCTGTTTGACATTCGGCAATAGAAGCCATTCTGGGGAAGTAAACATGACAAAAGCGGTATATTGAAAATAATTTTTTGAGAAGCCCTGGTAATGCCAAACTGCAGTCATCTGTTGTACACGGCTCTCAGAGGAGCCGCCTGTGAGGCTGTGCTCATTCTCCAGGGGACCGAGCGATCACCAAGGCTGGAGTCTCTTCCAGCTGTTTGGAGACTGAAGATTGTGCCTGGACACATGGGGTCCAGGGTCCTCAGAGCTCACAGCAGCTTCACCTTGCCAAACCACCCACCAGCTGGCGCTCAGAGGGACCCCAGGGACACGCTCCCACCCGTAGGTGACTTTCTGTAGTGGTTTGTTAATGGCCATCATGTTGCCGGGGGTGGTTGTGGAGGATTTCTGACATTTGCTATGTATTCCCCAGCCTGACTGGCCAAAGTGGCCATCTAGGAACAAAATTTTGGGGATCCCTGTCCTTTGTTAATGTTGGCTCTAAAAGAAAACAGGGAGACAGCAATGCAAGAAGAAAATTTGCCCAGTGATCTTGTCAGTTTATTATTTTCATAATTCTTTCAAAAGGACAGCATTGGCGTCATCACATGTCCCAGCCTGTGAAATGAGGAGGATTACTGTTATATACTTCTGGCTCTAACTGCTGATGTCTTTGTGACTTTCTGACCTAGCTCCTTTTTAGTTTACAGTTCTTCCTCATGTCTGTCTTAAGAGATGTGTTGTCCCAAGCCTTACCCCAGCTATACCCTCAAATGATGATTGATCTAGCTACCCTGATAATGAAAGCTATTCCCGCTACTTTCCCTGAAGCTGAAGTAAAAGGAGTCGGTCACCATTGCTCTCACCCTCGGGAGGCTGTGTTCCGGAGCAAAGGGACTGATAATGCAAGTCAGTGAGTGCTCCCACTGATTTACAAAAACGCCTAAAACATTAGACCTTAAAGAAAATTTGTGGGGTGCCAATGACATTTTTGAAAGTTTTCTTTGGATCTTCATTATATGTTGCACTGCCCCAATAGGATATAAAGAGCATGGTGAATATTTGGTATTTTCATTTCAAGTAGGTGCTTGGAAGTCTAGATATAAAATATCTGCTGTTGCTGAGAATAGAAAAGAAGGCTGGCAGAGATATTCCCTGTCAACGTTGCCAGAAAAAAAACCAGAATTTTACATAGGTAAAATAAGGTAAGGTTTCCTCTGTAGCAGGATGTCTCCTGTTCATCTTTGAAAAGATGTTATTCACGAGACTTCTGAAATTACATAGCCAAAAATGTTTCTTTTTTAGTACCTATCTTAAATTTGTCTTCTAGCTTTTCAGTGAAAATATGCTCTCCTGTCTTTTTATTGTGACTCAGTTATATCAGAACTTCTGAGTTTTGCTGAGAGAGTTTCAACTGTTTTAAATAATTTTACAATATAAGAGTTATTCTTCTGTGTAAAACAGGGATATATTTCTTTCTGGAAAAAAGAATTTTCCAGTCTAACAACAGGAAAATACGAGGCAGGGAAGGACCAACCAGTAAGTAATAAGATCATGATTTTGGGCACATCCTCAGGAAAGCTGACATCAAGGTTAGCCTTTGGCTAAGGAGGGAATAAATGTAGTCCAGAGTTACTATCCCTTGAAAAGGAAAGAAAGTGTAAACTGAAGCCTTGTGTGCCTGCTTCATTTCAGGAGTCATCCAAAAAGACAAGAAATGAGCACTGTGGCCTGAAAATTTTTACTTTTTTTCCAGTCCTTCAAAGTAAATGACCACAGAAAGCACCAAAATGCTTCATTGCCCCTCTTTTTTTGTGCACGCATTCATTTTAGAAAATGGGTGTTGTTTATAGGTGGAACAGAATGTATGAAAAAGCATATAAATATTTATTTTGATTCCTGCAGCCATTCAGTTTCTCTTTGGATAAATTAGGCTGCTGTATACTCACTACCTTAGTATGTGCACTGCTCAGCCAGTTACGTATTTCCAATACAATCTGGGGTGGGGTTTTTTTTTTGCTTCTTCTCAGTACAGAAGAAAGTCAAAATGAACTTAAGCAAGCACTAGGACAAAAGACTTTTTAATATACACCTTATCTCACAGCTAGTGTAATGGAAGTTAAATAAATAGAAGTGAAGTGGAGATCAGTTTTTCTTCAAACTAGAGTCTTGAAAACATCATTTTAAATATTTAAAATGGAATACCTAAGGAATTTGTTAATCGAGCCTAATTTGTGTGTATAAAATTCATCAGTTAAATGCGCACTTCATCATTCCACCCTGCTTAAAGGAAAACTGCAGCTGGAGACAAAGATCTCGGATATAGGTGAATTGATTGACTAACATAAATAAAACAAAAATAGGTTCAAAACTTTCTATCTAACTTATCTGAGCTTTTAAAAAGGATGAATGTTAGTCATGGCTGCTTCAGGATTCACTTTAATACATATTTGATGAGATTTGAAAGAACGCAGACTTAGAAATTCTCTTTTATTTAGGCTTTTCTAAATACTAAAGTGGAATCAACCTTGGATTTAAAGGAATATTAGCTCTCTCCTCACATATTCTGTCTAGTCTTGTGAGAGCTGCCCATTGTACCCAAATACAACAGTTTCTTTAGCAGTGCTGAATCTTAGACACTAAAGACAGCCTCTCCTCAATGGGGGTTACTACAAGGGGAAAAAGAAATTTTCAGTGCGTCAGAGAAGGGACAATCTAATCCTCTTTGCTGGTACATCTGCTCTGGCAGTTTTGCTCTACAAATCAAAAGGCATCCCATTAATTAAAGTTCCTTTTTCTTTCATTTTTATTCAGCTCAAGAAATGTGACCAGTATTCAAAAAAAAAAAAGGTTTCAGCCCACTTTGCTCACAAATATCCCCCACCAGAAGTGTACGCACTTTGTCTGGTTTCCGCTTTTTTCTTTTTCATTCTTCTTTCTCTCTCTCTCTTTCTCACTTTCTATCTCTTTCCTTCTCTCTCTCACCCCCTCTCTCTTTCTTTCTCTTTTTATGGAGAACCTTCTCCTTTGGCAAAGTGCAATACATTCAGAGAGTCTTACAAAACAAAGCTTTCAGTTCTTGGTCAGCAACAAACTCATCTTTGTTCATGCAGCTCTATTAAGGAAAGAAGGCCAATTTTATGCAGGTTTCTATGGTCTGCAGCACAAAGGCATCTATCTGCATGCAAGCTATCTGGCAGGCACACAGCAGACTATGAGATCATCTATTTTAGCAATCGCCAGCTGCAATGAAGAACTGTAAAAAATTATAAACTGGTTTATATAGTGCTTTTATTTTTCCAAACAGGCGGCACTACAGATTTATGCATTGTTTGTGGACAGATAACAAGTGTGGCTAATGGGGTGCCTTCACATCTAGATCTCAGGATCTGGTCTGCATTTTCCCCTGTGAGTCTAGGTCTGTTTTCATTGGATACTAATGTCATCTATCTTAAGCAGGAAGTGATGCTCGACTGCTTTATCCCTGGGGTTTTAACTGTTGTCTAAGGAATTCTGGCCCTTTATTTGATGGACTTTTACTGTGCTTTTGCAACCATCCACTATTATTCCACAGTGGGTGGCCAGCTATTTAACACTTGCCAGTTGCATCATACACTGCCCATAAAGACCACGTACTGTAATTTCACAGCAGGAGGAAAATGAGAATATTTCAGAATTTCTCCTGACAGAAGAGGAAGATGTTTTTAGAAGGGAACTTGAATGGAATTAGAAGGGCTTTTATATATATATAAAAAAAAAAGAAATCAGCACATTATTCATTTAATTCAATAGAGTACTACAGTGTAACATAAGGCAAATCCAGCTCTTACCTACTTGTCTGTTGCGCTATCCTAGGCAGGATGTATAACCTGATCTAAAACACAGTGGAAAGACCCCTTTCAATTCCAGTTGGGTTTGAACTGGATCTGTGGTGCAAATGGACTTAGACAAATGAAGGGGCTGGGCTGCATTTAGGTGCACAGTTCAGTTCAATGGGTTTCCTTGTGCATTAGCATAGGTAGGGGAGAAGTGAGTGTCTGAGTAGAGAAAGAGTCAACCAGAAAATGCTTTCCTGCAAGACAGTATTCCCATTATGCACAGTGTCCACCTTATGAACAGGTGAGCAAGATACCACATAGTAAGGTATAGTGGGAAATTACATTATGTCGACCCTTGCACAAAAACCACCTTGAGCTTGTTTTTACTGTGCAGTGACTGCCAGGAAGCCAATGCCTCATTGAAGGAGAGACTCTGAAGGTTGCTGCACCATGTAGTAAAATTATCACTTCCCTAAATTTGAAGATTAAGCATACCTTCCCTGTGTCAGATACATTCTCCTGAATTTATCAATACAATTCTAAAATGTCAAACCATTGGATTTAGAATTTGTTTTCTGAAAACATAATTTCCCAGAATATACCATCTCTTACATGAAAACATAATTCCCTATAATTTCTGAATATCATGGCTCTTTTCAAACCTAAAAAGAGGGAGGAAGAAAACAGGATGGTAGACATGCTTCACAGGGTGTGTGAGATATATTTACCTGATGAGTAAAAACAACACAAGGTACTCCCTTTCAAGCCTATTCGACTGAGAACTCTAATACATGGGAATATAAAAGATTCATAAGCTTTTGTTTTCCAACACCAGCAGTTTGGAAACAACTAAATTCTGTAAATAGAGAATATTGTGTACTTTTCATTAAAGTGGGCTATCCAGTTGCAGCTAGTGCCACAGGAAAACTTATCATGTTCATGAAAACAAAATCTTTACATCCAGCATATTCTGACCTAACTAGTACGATCCTGCAATCAAACCAGCAGTTCTTCTATTATACGCCCTTTGGATCACAGCATCCATTCTTAGGTACAGAGCAATACATTTAGAACAAACGAATACATCATATTGCAGCAGAGAAGCTGAAATACTACAAAGGATCACATTTACTGCTGTAAACAGGTGACTGTCGTCTTTGTGCCTCTCCAGATGAAATCCAGGCTTTGCCTTCGGATACACACTTGTAGGTGCCCTAAGCATTAGAAATGTATTATTACTTTGTATTATTAGTAATACTATATTATTAGCTTGTGTTAACATTACTGTTTACTAGCCTCAGCCCACAGTAGCAGATGTTGCATAAATACTTGTGAGAACTCTGTGTGTATTTGAGAAGATGATTTCTCACATAACTTTTAGCATTTCTTATAAAAGCCAAAAAAATAAGCCTTGTTTTGTTCCCAAATAGGAAAGAAAATTCATGCCTTCAGTAACACCTTTGTGAGGGGGTGAGAAGTGAGCTATATTTCAAATGAATTATTTAGACACCCCCCCCCCCCCCCAGTTTTATATGGATGATTAACCTGTTAGCGTGTCTTTTCTTAGAGTGTTGTTCACGATCTGTAGTTTTAACACATATACGTGCATGTGTGGGCACACACATGGACACACACACGAAGGCGGCACATGCCTACTCAAAAACTTGGGTAACCTGACATAGGTAGAAGAAATAAAGGGATAGAAAGTATCAACGGGCTCTCAGTAAAACATTCTTCTTGGAAGAATATTAAAATACATGCCTGTGTGTAAGAATGTTCAGAATAATATTTCAGAGTACTGAAAAATCTGTAGCTATTTCTAAGGATAAAGAAGCAAGATTCTGTGTGTATTTGCCTAGCAAATGTATTAGGGTATCTATTCAATGAGCCACTGTGGGACTGTTGGGGGAACTTCTGGGTGGAATTCTGTCTAGGATATGAGTCAAAACCCTCTCATGAGCTGAATTTACATCTTCATAAGTTCTGAGGTCCCACTGATTTAATTTGCTGATGGTGAAGTTACTACAACTTAATCATCTGCCACGTGTCACATAGGCCTTCATAACAGGCTGCATGCATACTACACGGGAAGTAAGAAAAATTTGACTGTACTTAACCTGCAAAGGAAGAGCCACCTAAGCCTCATTTGCAGAGCTTAGCAGGGTAAGCATAGCCGTTATTGCTGCTCAGTTGATGTGAAGTAACTTATTATGCTATAGTAATCATGAGGCTGTGCCTTCAATGGGATTTATGTTTCTAAGTGCTTATGTCATTTTTGAAAATGGGACTTCAACAGCTTAAGTAATTTAGGCACTTTTGAAGATTTTACCTTAAGCAACGATAATAATGCCTTCCAGCTTTACAGGAATTAATCTATCCTGGGCTTTTACATTGTGCTGAAGGATGCATTTTGCTATTGGAGCTATACACCGTGAAAACCTCATGATAATAACCCCTATCCTTCTTTGCAATATAGCATCTGGGAATGGAGCCAGAATTCTTCAGGAGGAAGCCAGGAGGAAGGCTTCATTTCTTGGGGAGTTCTTGCATGATGTGTTCAATTCCATGGGAATAGCTAGGCAGCAAATCAGGCACAAAAATCAGGATGTTTGATATTTCTAATCCAGTGTTTCTGTCTGGAGCCCAGAAGTCAGTCCAGTTTGCTCTTTTCCACCTCATCACAGACGCTTTTCAATATGCAACAGAAAGGTAATGCCTGTAGCCCGTTGTTCTCTTATCCTGCTAGAGACAAAGATACTATCTGGATATCTAGATATTGGCATGCATGTCACAAGTTATGTTCAAATAAATGCAAACTTTGAAATCACTGTTCATAAGCAAACTTCCATAAAGCTACTGTAAGAATGTAGAAAGCCAAGATCTGATGTACCGATAAAGGGAGAGGCACCTCCAAGCTGACTGTGTGGTTAGGCTTCTGTTGAGGTCTGAAACAATCTATTATGTTAGTCTTTAACAATCTGTTATCCCTTAGGTAATAGGGATTGATATATCATGGTGATGCTTGAAGAGTAAAAGGAATGAAGGTAATGTCTCCAAATGAAATCTTAATTTACACACACTGTTTTAATATATGAAACAATCTGTTCATACCTCATGTGTAATGTAGTACAGCATAATTTGCCATTGCTTATTTAACACCAGATATTCTGTGCTCTTTGGAAAAGTATGTAGAGCACAGAATTATCTATTGCCCTTCAAGCACCGTGCCGTTCAAACTGCCTGACCAGGGCAACACATACTCCTGTTTGGTGTTCTTTTAGAAAATAATAGCATCTGTCTTTTTCCTCGCTCATGATTTGCATAAATCTTATGGATTTAAGGAAGCTAGTATGTCTGAAGTCACGAAAAGACCACATCTAAAGATCGAACAGCATGGCACTAACACTTCCTTCCCAAGTAGAAGAACCAGCAAAAATTCTTCCTCTCAGATCTGCACTTGACTGAAAGTCCAGCCTTTCAGGGGATGTAGCTAGGTTCAAAAAGAGGCTCTCACAGCATCTCAGTAGACTAGAAGAGCAGTTAAGTTCTTTGTTACTTGACAGAGCTGACTGTCTCCAACTACTATGAGCAGAAATGTGATCCAATTCTGCTTTTGGGTGGCATTGTGGAAGGCTTTTCTGGGCTGCCTTGGTTGTGAGGTAAGTTTTCATGCTCATATTCCATGAGTCAAAAGATGCCTTTGGACACCTGATTTTTTAAAAATCAGGATGGTGATTCTTCAGCTGGTTTTGGCTCAATTGATTTTCATGATACCTTTGCAGTAAAACTTTCACTTTCCCCTACCCACCGTACTGTGTTTTTGCAATGGTCGCATTGCTGCTGAACTGTTATTTTGCCAAAAATGCCTTCTTCCTTACTGTCAGATGACAGAGCACGTATTTATACAGCAGCTTGACGGCACTATGGAGGGAGTGGGAGGCTTTGATGTGCATTTGGAGAATTAAAACTAAAAAGACCTTTTTGATCCTATTAAGGGCTGTTTTCTAGAGTTTTAGTTACTATCAGCAAAACTAGATACAGACGCTAAAACTTTCATTGCAACAAATAGGGTATGATACTTCTGTTTTTACTTTTTTGCAGTGAAGACATTATATTAAAGCAGATCGCATTTGCCACCACTTATCAAAAAGGTAACAGAGTTTATGAAGTGTTCATATGTTACAGTGAAGGGCTTACTTATCCTTAATTTATTTAGCCGATCAAAAAGAAAATCAAGGCACAACTTAGATATTTATATAAATATATACATACACATATATACGTACACAACAAGGAGACATCAGTAGACACAATCCCAGTCTTTAATCTAGCAGGCAAAGGCAGTGTCTGGAAGTTAAACCATATAATTAGGTAGAGGGTATATATTTTTAACATTTGGGTTAGTTGGAACAAAACTACTAGGGAAATGATGTCTGACTCAAAATTCAAGCCTTGCTGTTATGTTTGAGACAAATTTATTCACTCTAGTGGTGTCAATGATCTACTGTCTCTCTTGGCTCTAAAATAATGGATTATATATCATCCATGATATTATATATTATATATTCCTTTGCCTACCCCTAACTTTCTCACTTACTTACCTCATTCAACAGGTGGAATGTCAGTTATCTATAAGGAATTCTCAACCAGGGGGAAGGATCACTGGATAATGTTCTGTAGTCTGCGTTGGGCAACAAGTCATGCTGTCTTACACACCTCCTTAGGTCTCATGACTTCTGAATTACAAAAGTTAGGATTCAACCCATCTAACTTCAGACATCTACACTGTTGTGTCTATGCCTGAACTAACTGTCCGTGGCTCCACTCATGTCAATAAAATGAAGTAGGTATTTTTAGGATGCAAGTCATCTGTAAAACCTATTCTAGAATGAGAATGTAAACAAACAAATAAATAAAATACCACAAGTGCAAAACACAATGCATTGAACTTTGCAGAAGCAAATGTGCTCACTGGGAAGTTCTGATATTTGCTCTTTTTCAATTCTAATTTATGGCAAAAATTACTAATGAAATATCAGAATTTCTTTAATCTTGAACAATTTGACATTCAGGAATGTACAACTTTAAAAGCTGTTGCCATAGGACTTGAAGTTGTTGCACTGAAAATGGAGACCTTTCATTGACTTCAGTGGATTTTGGAATGTGTCACAGCATCTGATTTTTGAAACACAGTTTGCACACGCAGCTGCCAACAACTTAAGTAAAAGTTAACAGTGACATGCACCTCTGAAATCTGATTGTTTTGTTGGGATGCAGTTATCTCGCTGACACAGAATCCGATATATGAATGAGTAGACTATATTGTTCCTTCTCTTATACCTCACTTCACTTAATAAGCAATACCTGTTACACATTAAGATCTTCCATAAAAGAACAAGCAGTTTCTGATTCAAGCTTCCTACCATGATGAATCTTCAAAAATGAGTCATGGTCAGTAGCATTCAGCATTTATGATCAGATAAGTCTTCTGTGTTTGACATCAAATAACAAGTAAACTCGATTTGAAAAGGTTAAGCAATGACAAGCCTTTTGATCTTTTTGTGTATATGTGTGCATATTGACTATCTTTAAAATGGAGATGAGTCATAAATTCAACACACTTTATAACATCAGCAGAAGCACAGTCGCATGGGCACATCAGTATGATTCTAGCAGTAGGGTAAGACTCAAGGCAGTTGAATAAAATACTGAAGAAATGTTAGTTTAATAGCTCATGGAATTCAGCACCCAACTGGTTGCAAACCTTGTGGCAATATAACCTCTGAATTTGGTTAGAAAGTATGAAGTTCCTTAAGCGGAAGAATTATTAGATCCTTTAGAGCAGAGGACTTGCCATTCCAGTGGGGAGGTAAAAAGCCAGACAGAAAGCAGAGCATCCGGAGGTGGTGGTGTGTGTCTTGGAAAAGTATAGTGGAAATACTGGGAGCTTTGAGAGAAGATGCAGCGGTGGAGTACAGGGAGGAAGAAATACTCTCTAAAGGCAATGGAAAAGTCCTAATTGGTTAGGAAAGGATGCGAGATATGTTCCAGGTTGAACAGAAGCATCGTAAACAACTTTTTGGAGATTTGAAGGCAGGACATGGGTCCTGGCTCTCAGGTCTGTGTTAGTATAATATATTAAAAATAAACCTAGCCTCAGCATATATAAATGCATAGTAGTTTCTGTTACATTAGTACACAGTCAATTCATTGTTCTAATGGTTATTTTACTGTCAGGTGAAGAGCATGGAACTTAAGCTATGAAGGTCAGAATAAATAAGTGATTGTCAGTAGAACAATTTATTCAGAAGTAGATCTTTAAAACATATCAGAGCCCAGCAGGTGCAGAACAGTTGTAATATTGATGCCATCTATGTGAGTGCATTCAGAACTTAGCAGATTGTTGCTGACTGATCTGGGGTTTTTTTCCAAATCAAACTATGTGATCAGTATACATGGCATCACAGAGTCACATTCTGAGTCAGAGATGTTCTTCCAGGGAAGCAAAAAGTTCAAAGCAAACACGAGCACATCTGATTGCCAAGTAAGGTGCTGTCCTGCAGAACACTGCAAGTAGTGGTGATCATGAAGCTATGTGTCATTTCATTCACTGATTGTGTACCCTGAATTTCAAATTTACCTGGGTTTTTGCTCTGAAAAGGAAGTCAGAATTTTTGTTTTGGGGAAAAAATGGGGGAACTGACTGCCCCATGTATACACTGAGAAAAAGGACAGCAATGCCTGTCAGAAAAAAAGATAGGAAGCTAGTGAAAGCAGAAATGTTGAGAGCCATGCTGCTGAAGGGAAAAGAGGAAGGATTATTTTAACATCTCATAATGACTCTTAGAGCTTGCCCTTATTATAAACTGTGTAAATGTTAACCACATCACCTTCAGCTCCCACTTACTGTAATTGGAAGCCATTGTCCAGGACATCAAGCCCCCTGCCTTCTGTGCTTCCTTCAAAGGCTGAAAGACTACAGTCATCCAACTAGACTGCTCAAAGCCCAAAACTGTCAGGTCTGGTGCTAAGCAGTATCAACAAACCCACAAACAAGTTGACTTGAAGGGCATTTAGTATGTCATGTTTCACCTCACAAACTACTACTCCTCCTCACTACTGGGTTATCATGAACATGGTTGTTCTCCCATCCTGAGTGGGTAGAAGTGCCTGAGAAGAAATTACATCGTGCTCCATCTACAGCTGGCAAAGGAGCAGAAGTACCGCTCAGTACAGAGATGCACTCCAAGTCCACTCATTCAGCTGCAGTTTGGAAATGGAAGACCTTAGAACCAATGTACAAAACCTTGAAAGTTTTAAATAAACTATCTAGAAGATACAGAGAGCATGAAATGTAATTCAGTCCAGTCTTGCAACTAAAACAGTGTTGAGGTCAATTTTCCATCCAGCAATTTGGAATAAATGCCTCCTCTTCTTCTGGTTTTCTTTAAAAGCTTGTAAGACACCATACATTTAGTAAGTGAGGTAATCAACCTTATTTTGCTGCTTTGGGGCAGAAAACAGGTTCCTAAATGTTCAAACAGCACAGACTAATTTTGAGTTCAAAGTCATGTAAGACAATGGTTTGTAATTCTTTTGATTAAGAGTAATAGATTAGAAGACAGTCCTGTAAAGATAAGCAGATGGATTTTATAACTTAATATGTCTTTCCACATCTAACTTCTGGACAGTTTAAGATTTTCTGCCAATCAGTATAAAATAGCTATGGGCCTTACATAAGTTGAACTGTAGCAATTCTAGAAGTGACAAAGGGGTAAGGCGATTTCACTCCATATTGACTTTCTTTCTAGGCACTAAGACTTTCAGTATGCAAGCCATGGATTGCACAGTGTTGTCAATAGTGGACAGTATAATGGAACTGATCTTTGCTTCTTTGTGGTTTGACAGGCTTTTGTACATTATTTTGTAGTTTATTCTTTCCATTCTTTTCCTTGGTTCTTAAATCCTGTTAAGCCTTTTGCAGACATTTTATAGTCTGTTCCAAGCATGGTCTGGTTTTACACTACATTTGTCTCTATTTCTCTTATGCTGGTTCACAGCTGGAGAAGTTTCTTTTCCTCTGCACTCCCTAGGCACTGCTGGTTTAATTGTCTAAGGGAAGAGTGACTATGCAGTTGTTAACATAGAAGCAGCTGAAAGCAATTAAATAAAGCTGCTGAATACAAATCAAACATTTGACAACCCACAGTGTCAGTGTGACTTTGAAGTGAAAGGGAGACAACTGCAGGTGCTGAGTGTTGAACCTCAGGTGTTCTCAAAATTTATGCCCATCAGAGATGAGCTGCTGCACCCTACGTGAGGTGAAGGTTTCACCTTGCCTCAGCATCCAGGCTCAAGTAGGAGAAATCGAACATGTATGGCTGTGACTGGGTCCTTTCCTAGAGGGTGGGATGTAGGGTTTTGGCCATCAAAGGTGGTTGAAGGTGTTTTGCCACCTTTTATTATTGGCTAATCAAGCTGGGAAACTGTTCTGGCGATAAAATCCTAACTGTGCTGACTCTCTTCTATTTCCATTAACTGCAACTTGTCTATGAGACAACTGTAGAGATCATATTGATCAAACTGTTTCAGCAGCAGCAGAGTTGTCCAAATTACAAGAGCTGTAAAGAGTTTGAAACTCAAGATGAGTCAATTTGGGTTCTTTGCATACAGCTTGTAATCTAGGAAGGTGAGAGCTCAGGTAACACCTCAAAGATTTAAGCCCTTTCATTTTCAAATACATGAGGCCATTCTTTTGGGTAAATATAGCTATTTTTCCTCATAAAGGTTTTGTTTCAGCAAAATTGCCTGTCTCTATAAACTGCTTGTGATCACTCCAATCTTAAAAGCAATTGCTTATTATGGTACACTCAGTAAAAAAAGGCAGAGCCCTAAATTGCCTTTGGAAAAAAATACCAAACCCAAACCCTATTTTTTTCTAGTAAATGTGAGTTCTACTTATTTAAATACGCATGGCTTTCATGAGAACTACACGGCTTAACTGTAGTTTATAACCTTTGTGATATTTTTCTCTCCACAGTGAATACCTCTTTACCTGCTGTGTCTTCCCTATGGCTGTGGGAATGCAAGAAGGAAAACAAAATGCATAACTAGTTCACAAGATTTCTGGCTTGCTTT
This sequence comes from Aquila chrysaetos chrysaetos, assembly GCF_900496995.4. Classification (NCBI taxonomy): domain Eukaryota; kingdom Metazoa; phylum Chordata; class Aves; order Accipitriformes; family Accipitridae; genus Aquila; species Aquila chrysaetos. The sequence goes on from NC_044008.1 coordinate 25,652,627, forward strand.
AGAAAAGGCTCCATATCTGTCTGCCCTTCTTTTCCCTGAGAATAGATGTGTTACTCTGCAGGGAGAGATTGTGACTGATATTGATACTAGAATAAGACTAAAAATCCATTGGGGAAGTCAAATGAGACTCAGAGGAACTTCAGAGCAGTTATAAGAGCAGTTATGAAGGAAATATATTCTTTAAATTTCTTTTAATCTTCCTTTTAATTGCCCCATTTGCACACCAGTGCCTTAACATTTATACTTCTGGGAAATTTTAGACAGAAGGAAGATGTTTTTCATGTGAAGGGATTTAGGTGCACATCTAGGTTTTAAATGAGCTTAGTAAAAAGATCTCCTGTGATGCTAATGATTGCTGGAAGGTTTTGCTCTTTGGTCTTTATAATTGGAGTCTGACATAACATCCAAGTACTTTGTTTTCAGTGCTTCCATTTAATTGATTTTTCATTACCATTTTCTAAAATTACTGAAAATACCAATAATGAGTTGATCTTTCTGGGGCTTAAATTTATTAGCTTTCCAAGTCATATTGAGAGACTCAGAGAGAAGACCTGAATGAAACACTATCTCTTCATTTATTTCTGTGCAAAAGGCACAGGATTTTTTATGTCTTCTCAGTAATAATAATTCAAGGAGTCTGTTTGGTTTGTATCATATGGATTTTTTAATGGAGTGTCACAGTCATATTCATCCAGTTTTTGGAAAGAACAATTCTTCACGATTCATCCAAATGGTTGTAGCTGAATTTGAGCAGTCTTCAGAGTACTTGAGTATTACTTTCCCCCACAAAACTTCACCAGGCTTCATCTGAATTTCCATTTCTCAAGGAACTCTGAGATATGAAATGGGATAAGAAGCCAAATGTTTCAAAATTCTAGAAAAATGAAAAATTTGGATCAGTCTTTTTGAGATGTTTCATCTTCATACATATGAAATGGTCTGTTTGGATAAGATTAAGCTGCTTACTTCCAATGTTATGTCTACTTTCAATAAAACATAATAATTGTTTTTAACTTTATGGTAGAATACACATTAACATTTGGTAGAAGATAATAATTGAAATGATGACATGAAAATAAATTTTTTGCCTTTGATCAAGACGAAATATATTTCAGACCTGTTGAAGTGAGTATTAGATCATATTGGAATAGTGTTGAAAGTGGAGGGAAAATTTAACCATTTCTGCTACATAGTGGTTAGCTTCGATCAGAGCTACTCTGCTTTTTTAATTGAGATTGCTTGGATGTATCTTCTACTTGCAAGAAGAAAGTGACAATTCCAGAATGACATTCACAATTGTGTGAACTATTTTACATAAGTCAAAATCAGCATTTTTTTGAAGGAATATTGTTCCCTGTACAGTCAATTTTGAGCCCTCAGAAGCCACATCAAAAAAATTGCTAACTGAAGTGGGGTGATAATTATAATCATTATGTCAGTAAAAAAAGCATGAGGCAAAGTTTTAGAATTGCTTTCTGAGCAGGTGTGGTTCAAGTAAACTGAACAGATCTCCGAACTTTAAAACAACAAAGTTACAACTGGAGAAAATTGCAACCGCAATTAGCCTATATAATTATACATTGCTCGCATCTGATGAGTCAGGCTGATCCCTGGATCTGGCAAAGGAAAGATGTTTTACCTCCAGGTAAAATTACCTGGGGATAGCTACCTCAAACATAGGCATTTACACTACAGACATCTGAAGTGAGGTGTGAGGAATCCCATCTGTGGGAGATTTTGCGTTTCTTGCTCTTCTGCCTGTCTCTTGAAGAAGAGCTGGCAAAACCTTTGTGCCATTCCCAGCCATGAAGGTGCTTGCCCAGAACCCAGCTGGCTGTCAGTGCCAGCACCTTGGTGCCTCTTAAGAGTCATTATACATTTCCCTAGTAGATTTTAGTAAAAATTAATAGAATAACTGTGAACATGTGTGATCCTTTATATCACGGGTCAGCTAGTTTCTCCCAAAGTTTCTAACACAATTTCAGTGGCTGTTATAGCAACCGATTCCTTCACAGATTTTAAGCAGCAGCTAAAACTATTGATTTGGGAGATTGAACAGAACAGCACTTCTCAGGTCCCAAATATTTATAACCTCATTTTCACAGTGCTGTGAGAAGTGAGTGTAACAAATAGTAGGGAGAGTACTGGGCAAGGAAGAATAAGTCCTACAGGAGCAAGATCCCATATTTCCTTCTCTCAGGTGTCTGGTTTGAAAGTAAATAGCAGTGTAAATGCATATATTTGTGTATACATTGTATATATTGTTTATACACACACACACACATATATACTTATATATAAAAATTGTGTCACTCACCCTTCTTGCAGAAGAAGGGGACCTGAAGAAGGAATCTAAATGCAGGAAAAAAATGTTCTTAGTGAACAAAACTGATGTTGGAAAGAAACTGATAGCCAAGGCAATGTTTAGAGGAGGATGAAAAGAAAGTATCATGTTCCTGCCCTTAAATGAATCCTCAACCTGTCAGACTGTGGTTTTCACATTGCTTTTATTCTTCTGTGGTAAGACTGCAAGAAGGCTCCAAGTATGTTCTGTCTGATCCACTCTTTTTATTAGCAGGAGAAACATTTTAACACTGTTCTCCTCTGTGTCAATGTTCCCATGGGTCAGTCAGCCAGGGAACAACATTCTCAGTTTCCCCCTCTTTTTTATGGGCTGTAATTTCAGAACAGAATGCCAATAGAAGTTCCCAAGAATTCCTTGAGGAAACTTCATCAGCCCAAACCAGCCCACCAACTGCTGGCTTGAGCTGAATTGCAGCAGAAACAAAGACATGAATCTGTCCTAGATTGGGCAAGGGAAAGATGTTATATTCTGGCCTATAAACCAGGACTATGGCATGGGAGAGGATGTTCTGTAGAGCCTGCCTGATGCTGAAAGGCTAGTGCATGATGTCCCACGATGGTGGTAATGGGATTAGACGATCCAGTAATCCCCTCAGGTGTTATGTTCTCATGTTTCACTCATGCTCCACCTCTTCCTAATTCTTGAGAAAGGGAAACTCAAGAACTGCTGCAGAATATGAATGAACAGGTACAAACTAGCAATGGCTGAGACTGAATCACAGAATCATTTAGGTTGGAAAAGACCTTTAAGACCATCGAGTCCAAAAGCAGCATGGGGAAAGCAGCTAAATTCTGATGTCTCTGTAGCTTCGTGTGACCTCTCCTCCGACATTGGTGGTGCTGGGCAGAGAGTTCACACTACCACCTCCACACCACACCGCTCTTCAGCGAAATACTCACGTGGATTTAAACTGAATTACAAGCTTATGTCCTACTAACGTGAACAGAACTTTGTCACACACTTGAATTTAGGTATGTGTTTCAGCAGTCTGTTGCTTAGCAATGAACCTGGCCCTCTGCTTATATTTGTGGGTGATCAAAGGACTCTGTGAGACAGCAGAAAGCACAGCAGCAGCTGTTTCGTACACTTAACAAATCTTTCCTACTGTTATGCCGTGAAGAGGACTTAGGCAGAGGCAAGAACAAGGTTTCAGAACAAGAATCACTCTTCTTTCTCGTCACATCCAGCACTGACCCATGACTTACTGGAGCACTCCTGTCCTAAAAACATCTTTTTCCTCTAAAGTGATGCTTGTCTTTGAGTCTTATGCAGTTAAGTTGTCTGTCTCTTTTTATAATTCATTATCCAGTTCTTCTCTCAGCTCCTTTCTCCTCTCCAGTTTGCCTGGCTCATAGATATTTTTTTCACTAGAATGTTTAACTTCCATTATCACCCTTACCTTGCTTCCTTGGAGCTTCTAACTTCTGGCTGCTTTAAGGAGCAGCCCTTTGAGGAGGGAGTGCGAGTTGAACTTGCACATAGCAAGATGAAACACTTAGTTTATGAAGATTTCACTTGTAGAATAAAGTCTTTCGGAAAAGAATCCTGCAAATTAATTATACATTTCTCCTGCAACAATGTCAGTCTGTTTGCAGCAAGCCACAGATTTTCATGCTAAAAATGTTTACCTTTCTACTTTGCATCTTTACCTGCAAAAAATGCTTGCCATCATATTAAAAGAGTTCAAGGTACAACTGCTTAGTTATGTAGACCTGATTTTTCACCAAGGTTATTATGTGTCAGGGAAAATTTCCTCACTACAGTTGTAGTCAGAACTGGTAGAAAAGATCTCCTTTTCCTCTGCCCCTCTGATGTCTTTTCAACCGTCATTTTAGAACTCACAGACGTTTTTGTCAGACGTAATCTACTATTTCTCTCAGAGTCTCTTGACACCACTTCTTTTAAAGCTGCTGCCATTCATTTATGTACATTGATTTTCCAGTGAAGGCTATCAGACTGACAGTCTAGAAGTTGAAGAAATGTATTAACCACCTTGGGAAGACACAATTTGTTGTCTTTACACAATGTCCAGTGAATGTGGCTCAGGCCTTACTTGCAGGGGTGAGTGAAAGCATTAGTGACAGGTCTCTCTTTGGCCTCCTTTCAAAAACTATGTGTGAGGGAGCTGAATGGACCCTTTGCAATGATAGAACCTCCTTGTGCAGCAACTAGACTGGGATCATTATATATTGGCGCTACCGAATGGCCGTGAGACAGTAACAGCAGCTGGTTATAATGTGACAGTTTTGAATGAGTGGCTTTTGATATAAATACAAGTCTTTTTACCTCTGCAAGAAACTTCAGTTAAATGTTGGCACCCAGCCTTTTGCTCAGTCAGAAGTCTCACAGATGGCTCTTTCCATTTGCTCTAAAATCATCTGATCATATTTACTATAAATCTAGTAAACAATTTTAGATTTTGCAGCATCTGTAAATAATGGCTAGATTCTGACAGTCTGGCTTGCCTGAATTACCTAGTAGTTCAGATCTAAGCCTGTATGGCTCTAAATTCAATTGCCAAAGTAGTTTCAGTCATAGAGTTTAAGCGCTTGGGCTGTCCTACCTGTCAGAGTAAAGCTGTTGTAAGAAAAAGGCTATAGATTCATAGGGTCAGGTCACAGCTCTTGGATTAAGACACTTAAACCTAGGTCCATTTATAAACCTTAACTAGGTGTTGAAGCTCCCAAAGAGTCAGTGTAGATTCATTCAACAGCTCATAGAGACTAGAGTGATTTTAAGCTGACCTACATTTAGTCACTTGAGATGCTTTCTATTTTCCACTCTCTGTGTCATCTAGATCTCTAGGATGGGATTCAGTTGTCTAAACACATTTGGGTGTTTATTTTGGGAGTTGTGGAGTGCTCAGCGCAAAACTACCGTAAGTCCTGATTCATATCTGCTAGCCTTGTGCAGGCATCTCAGAGACCCAAGGACGTCTCAAACGGCAGCAGGTGCCTATCTTTAGGCTAATGAATAGAGTTGACTATAGCGGGAGCTCAGGCATTAGCTCGCAAGTAGACATGTACATGTAGACATTTACCACTTAGAGGAGTCTGCGTGAAAAAGAGATAATTGAGAGGTGACCTGACTGCATGGTCTGATGGTACAGAGGCTCTGTAATGAGAGGGAGGGGAGGTCCTGTGCCCTTGTTGATGTGCCATATGCTACTACTGCCTGCCCTGTGTGCACTTAACATTTATTGGACAAAATGTGCAAGCAATGGTGAGAATAGAGACTAATTTCCAGGACTCTCTCCCTCCTAAATACTGCCCCGACTTCACCACAGTCAGGCTACCTCTACCCGCTACTTTCTGTTCCTGTGAGTTTTCCGCATAGCGGTCCACTGCAACAGCTGGGGTGGACAGTGGTCAGCCCAGGTTAGGCTGTAACCAGGCTGTTTTAAACACATCGTAAGTGCATACTTTGAAAAACTGTTTTGGCAGAAGACATGGAGGCCAATCCCAAATATGTAATAGCAGTCGACTGCAAATGCATGCAGACTCTCGTACCGTGGGAAGCAAAGTTCAGTATATTTGTCTCGGTGCTGTGAAGATTTTTGTCATGGAGCACAGACCAGGACTTCTTACGGTCTAAGTCAAGTGATGTGACAGAACTGATGGAAATCTGTAGCTTCACAATATGCCAGTATGACTCAGCTGGATTAGTCTCTTTTCTGCAACGAAGTTAGTGCCTGCAATATTGCATCACCTGCAAACTTTGGTAACGTTTAGGTATGCACAGACACTGCAGCATTGTCTGTTCCGCTCCACACATGGAGAGGTGTGTACACACATGGTGAAACCTCCACTTGATGGATTGACTTTTTTGCTGGGATTTTAAAATTTGTGGATCAGTGGCATCCCCAAATTTTAAATGCCTGGCGGGGGGGGAAATCAGTAAACAGTTGGAAGGAAGGGGCAAAACCTGTACTTCTCAAAACCAGGGACTGAGAATGAGAAGGCATGTATTGTCATTTGAATAGCAGCGGGGTCTGGGACCAGGAACCAGAGCTGGACCTGAGCACAGGACAGCTGCGGGGACTCTCTCTGCTTAGGAGCAGAGATTTCTAGGTCTGAGCCTGAGCAAACAGAAAGGAGAAAGAGGAGCTACCCACTGGCAGAGCTGGCAGAGCAGATGGCAAGGACTGCCTCATTCCCCACTCAGGAACAAGGATTTCCTAGTCTGAATCTGACGAGGATCCTCTGAAGAGGAGAGGAGGCCAGTTTGCCAAGAGCAGTGGCACAGCTCTCAGAAAAGAGGCAGCAGCAGGGGTCAGGATTCTCCAAAAGCAGGTTTTAACAAAGGGCTCTGGATCTGGCTGTGATTTTAAGGTCCTGAATTGAGCTTCCTCTAGCACACCCTAAATAGGAGGAAATGTTTTTACTCTTGTCTTTAGCTACAATTCATGCATAACTGAAATAAGGAAAAGAAAAGTGTTAAGAAACTGAAAGAATATAAAGTTGTTTGGGCAATTTGTTGAAGCAGTATGGCAATCACTATTTCTCTTTAAAAGTCCTGGGAACTGTTGATGCAAGTGGCAGCCAATATTGCTAAAGAAATTTGAGTTTTTTATTCTTTTTTTTTTTTGGTGTTCTTCGGTTTATTGATTTTGCCCAAGTGACAAAGTCAATTTTCCTCATTTGCTAATACAATCAATTACTATCTTATTGTGCATCTCCTGGGTTTTTTTTGTAAGGGGTTAAGTACTGGGGCGATGGCGGGATGGGAATGGTCCACAACTCCTCAACTGCTGAAGGCTTGCACTGTGGGAAAATTCAGGGATCCTGGTTCACCCAGCTACAAGGGCTGAGAGCTTGACCTAAGTCTTCTTTGGGTCTCGTCTAGCCCGTATGCCTGGACCTCGTCCACACAGTAATCAGTGTGCAGAGAGCTGTACACAGCCAGGGATCACCCCAAGATAAAACCAGCTTGTGGCAAAAGCGTGGCTCTAGACCTTGGAGATCAGAAGCACCCTGAGGGCTCCTGAGTTCAGGAATCAGCAGTGTGGATTGGGAGCTTACAGACTGCCCTCCATCACTTCTACCTCAGCGTGTGTTGTGGGGACCCCCAAGAGGACAGACAAAATTTTGGAAAATCCAGAGGAAGAGTTACTGTACTTATCGCAGACACCGATGCGGGGGAGACACAAAGGCAGGAATAAGCTGCTGAAATGATGTTCGGCTAATCTTTTTTTTTTTTTAATTGACCCAGTTTTCAAGAAAGAAATACAAATGCCTTCTCAGGTTCTTTATCACATTAAGGACATACACAAGTGCTTTGTTGATTCAGGACCGTGCGGTTGTGAAAGCTACATTGCTCCATTTGCATGAGGGCAGAATTAACTTTAATAATGTGAAATTAGAGGGAAAAAATATAAAGGCTTTTCACAATGAAGATTATGCCTGCATTCAAATTAGAATGGGGAAAAACCTCACATGAGAGGAGAGGTTTTAGGTCTACCAAAATAATTTGTGGACTTTGGGATCGAATTGCCTTTTTTTTTTTTCTTTAAATAAAAGCTTTAATGATTATTCCTTGTGGAAGTGAAATCCTATTTCATTAAGAAAAAAAAATAGTCACAAAATCATTTTCATAAATGTAAAAAGTGCTTGAAAAACAAAGATTGCTGCTGCTGCTTTTTATGTTGGCAAAAAGAAAAGAAATCCGTTCAGGGCTGACCTGCAACAAATTAGAAAATATTTTTTAGGTTCAGCCACCAAACTGAAAAATCAATTATTTGCACATGTCTAATTAGGATTGTAAGAAAAAGCCTTGAAGAAGAGGAGTATGAACTATTTTTCACAGCTCAGTGTTCTCATTTTTTTTTGCTGTAGTTGCTCACAGGCATTGCTATAACCCTTTCTGTTACAGTTAGTTATGCAGGCTCCAGTGCACCTTTTTCAATTATTAGCAATACACAGTATCCAAGCTGTCTCTCCTTTGAACCCCATTATTAAACACAGAAGGGATCTAAGTAGCTCCTTTGCACTGCACAGACAGGAGGTAATTTTGCATGCACGGCTGCCTACTTTCAGTAGGTATGTGCTTGCTCTGTGTACGATAACCTCTCTGTGAGTGTACATTTCATGAGTAAAATTTAGGTTCTGATGTTTCAGTAACACATGCTTAACTCACAAGTTCGTGGCTTAACCTGGACCACTGTTGGATGAAAAATACTGGTTTAATATTTTATCAATTCTATTGTCAAGGTACTCAGGTTACTGGAGCTGTTTCCTGAAGCTAATATTCTTGGGGAGTCTTTTTTTGCTTAATTAGGACCTTTTGGAAGACCTGTACCTTGGGGACTGTTATTTTAAGCTAAGTCTTTTCACTTGTTATACTTCCCATTTCAAGCTGGCGTTACCGTCACTTCGGTCCTATGTTCTGCACTTGAATCTCTTCTACAGAAAAGCATAGGTTTCTTTCTGCACAGTTGCTTTCCATTTTGTCCAAATAAAGTTGGTTTGCTTGTTTTGACAGTTCTTAGTATCTCTGGAAGGCTTAACTTAAAAGTACTTTTAATGCACTCCACAGTTTTTTGCAGCCTGGTTTCCACCTTTGTCTCCATGATTTAGAACGGCGATAGTGGTTATTTTGCTGCATGATGTGCACTTTTTCATATGTCCCTTTCTATTTTAAAAGACATGCCTTAATTGGGCAAAAGGATTGGAAAGAGAAGAGCACATGAGTACAAACACAAAATATCAGATAAGATCTTCAAGAGTTTCTCCTTTTGATAGTACAGGTGATATCTGGTCTGAGACCATCCCAAGTGAAAACATTTCACACCATTGTGTTTAGAGAATATAGTGTTCATGTTTCTATTTTAACACTGCCTTAACATGGGGCTGAATACCCAGACAGTCCACGAGTTCCTTGTAATGAAATGCGCTCTCCTCCTGTACATTTTGTTTCCCATTAGACTGGAGTATAAACATTGTAAAGGACCTGGGAACATGAGGAGCTATGCACTCCTGTATTAGTCTCTTCCGATACATTCTTATCATTTGGATCTGTTGTTTTGTTATCAACCTAAATAAGAATCCAACAATAGCTATAAGACAACGTCAGTGCTATTGTCACCTACTTTGCAGGAAAAAGTAGCAACTCTCCCCACGTCTTGTTTATCTTTTAAATCTGAGAAGAATACCAGCTCTTAGGTTGCAGTAAATACTTCTTCACAGGCTTTCACGTTCATAATTTATTCCAAGAGCTGCTTGCACTTCATAGTGAAATATGAGTACAAATTGGTTGTTCCAAACGTTTCAGACAAATGGCTCACTACATTTAGCATTACTTGGTTTCTTGCTTTTATTTATCAGCTGTCATGATTCTTACCTAATGCATCTTATTACACAAACAGCCTTGTAGTATGGGTTTAAGCTTTTTGTTTTTCTCCATGTGGAATAGAGAAGACATGGCATTTCACAAACACACTGTCTTGCACTTGTTAGGCAAAGAAATTATAGGGGGCATTTTGTATCTTAGAAAAATACACAAAACCCTGCTGAATGGCTCATAACTGGGAGAGGATTATGCAGGGAAGGGGAAAGAGATATAACAGTCAAATGACAAATCCAATCATAATGTGATGAACTGAGTACAGGTGGGTCTATCATCTAGCTTGGACGTGTCTGGGGAAAGTAAGCTGAGTCTAGGCGTGAGTGTCAGGTAACAGACACTTTAGCATTTGTAATACATATTTTTATGGTCTGTGTTCTGTTCTTTTATGGAGAATCTCCATGAAAATATTATACTCTGGTAGCCTGCTCCTTAGCATTAACTACCTACTCCAAAGCCTGGGTCTGGGTTATAAGCAGACTTTCAAGTAGTTTCCCCAGTGACTTTCCCGAGGCATGAGTCTGACAGGCAGAGAGAAGCCTTATGGACTGAAGTGAAGTGATAAAAAAAACCAGCATGGTTGCAATGCCTACTGGAGGGAGCAAACTACTGGATACCTTTCAGAATAAGTAGAACAGACTAGTATTTTACAGCAGGGAGCTCAGGTCAAAGGGTTGACTAAAGAACTAATTCCCTGGAAATTATTGGACTAAAGGAGCTGCCTCTTTTCTTAATTCCAATGAAAACACCTTCTACTGAATATTTTACAGTAGTAGCAACTTTGCAGAAAGGGTTTGTAAATATTTTTTTCAAAGACAATCTCACAAATGAGTATGGTCCAACATTTCCTGTTGGTTAATTTAGTTTCAACCTTCTCTCCTGTGCTGAAAGCTGCTGCATTTTCCCTGGAAGCCATGGACTGGTTTGAAAGGTTCCCTGGGGGTCTGCTGTGAGGGGTCTCTCTTTGTTATCTGCTCCTGGAAGAAGGGGTGTTCTCTGAGCCTGCCAGGAACAACTTTCTCAATACAGCACTTGGCACTCCCAGGCCCCGGCTGACCCTTCCAGCCTGGCCGAGAGCATTCAGCCCCATGTCAGGGTGCACCTCATGGGGGGAGCGTTAGACCGACGCTTGCATACTTTCCCTCCAGCGACAGAACACGAGCCGAATTTGTCAGCTTCCCTTGGCCTCAATTCTAGCACTGGAAAGATGATGGGGAAAATTAATGCAAGCTTATCTGACAAAATGAAAATCTTAAATTCTTAATATCAGGGTTGAAAACAAAGCGGCAAAGGGGAAAACAAAACAGCAAAATGTAGTTCTAACTTGCCTCCAACAAAGCTTTCATGTCTCACATCTCTCCACATTGACTTCTGCAGGGGAATTTCAAGAATCAAGTGTCATGCATAGCAGCAGGGTCTTCCTCTCTCTTTACCTCTGTCTCTTTCTATGCAAATTAGGAATTCATTGCTTCCTTGGGGACATCCCTAAAATTCTTCCAAGGTTGCTGCCACGTTTCAACCCTATGATAAAAATCCGCAAAGGATATATCATAAAGAGAATTAATTGCATTTGCATTCTTGTACACCAAGCTCATCCTTATCTTTCAATGCTACATTTTGTACTGGAGCTCCGTCATAAGTAGTTCACTCCCATTTATTGTTAGTTTGGGGGACTTTCATTCACAAGCTCCATATAAGTGAGGTTCTTAAGCATGTACTTAATCTTAAGCACAGGAAGAATAGTGCTCCTCTGCAGTACTGAAATTTATTTTAATAGAGTTAATGTCAAGGTTTCAAACAAGTCTCTCACAGTTGCATACCTGAAACCTACCCAGAAATAGCTGTCCTATCTTGAAAAGTCTGCCCTGAAACATCACAGATCATGCTGAGACAGAGGACAGGGATGTAAACCCAGATCTCGTATGTCAAAAGCCAATATGTACACAACTTCTTTTGCATGCCTGCAACTTCCCACCTACGACTTTGTGAACTATGAAAGAATATCTTTATAAGAATATCTGGAACAATGTGTTGTTTTGGAAGAGAATTGTTGTCCTGGGGTCAGTTGCTAAAGAGTAATTGCACTGCCGTCAGCATAATGGTTCACATTTAAAAGTAAACACGTGCTTCTGTATGACATGGAATTAGGCCAAACCTGTAATAACAGATGAGAGCAATAATGCTTAGCATGGATGAATGCCAGACTACCAAAAAGTCCAATCTCAAAAGGAGGCAGCCTTCTCCTGGGGACAGTGTGCCATGGGGAGCATAGCTTTCTGAGGGTTACTATTTCTTCCACTACCCAAATTACACTGTGGGCACACGGAAGGAAGACAGTGACCCTACTAAGAGCATTCGGTGTTATTCAACCTAACCAAGACACATAGGCTCAGCAGGTTACTTAGCATAACCAAGCCTTAAGTCCAGAGTATCTCTGGAGCTCACAATATCTTGCAATTTTGTCTCTTTTCTGAGATGTCAAGAAACAACTTTTGTTCCCCTCTTACTCACCTCCCATATAAGCAGCCTCACAAATTTGTCAAAACATATATATTTAAATTTTTGAGTCTTTACAATAATGAAACATAGTCAAGGGCCTGTTTTACAGTTGGTCATATCCCATGGTGCTGACTGGCCATCTGCTCCCGTGTGCTGCAGGAAGCACTAGTCTGGAAGATGGCATTTCCAGCAGCCCTTGGGGGAGGCTTCACTCTATTGGGGTCAAATGGCTTTTGTCTGGCTTCATGCAGACTATGTGTGCTGGGGCATGCCATGGTTCTAGTAATTACTGATGATAAAATTACTGGTTTTTTTCTTAAATTACAAGCATCTATGTGTATGCATACATTGTATTTTCAGTGTGATAATCCAGAAGCACATGGCTGTTACCTAAATTTCTACCTTGTACTTTAAGGAGCTACATCCCTCCACCCACATGTAAAGAAGATATTTTTTCAGGAAGGTGAATTCACTTTGCACTCCGATGCCTTGTGCTGGGGTTGCACTGCTAAAATATGCCACCCCTTTCCATACTACCATCTCCTGGAAAGTACTCGGTGTCTTCTATTTGCTGAAGAAATGTCGCTAGCGTACTGGTCTTGGTAGCAGAGTCACCTCAGATTTTATCATGGCTCTTCATTTGCCAGGATTTTTCTTTTCTCTCCTTTAGTAGGCTTGAGATAGCCCTCTTCGAGAAGAGGCTTGGAGTGGCTTCCTATGAAAATCCTGCTCAGGAAGAGGGGAAACTGGATGACCCCACACATCTATACAATCCTTCTCCTCAAAGATCTCAGTGTAACCAGTGAACAAAACCACAAAACCAAAGCAGAATGCTTGATTTTTCTTTCTCTCCACACATTTGTATTCAGCAGAACTTAAAGAAAACACCTCCTAAATCCCTTCTGAATAATTTAGCTTGAAATGTTTACCCTTTGACAAAAAAGCACAGAATAACTAGGAAATACAAAGTCCTGAAACCATTCCCAGAAGCCACCGTTGCATAGACTGTCTACTTATTTCAGTTCCTTTATGCCAGGCAAGACCTTAGGCTTTCTGTTCAGCACAGGGCACAGGGAAATACAAAAGACGCTCAGCTCTCCTTCCTCATGGGAATGGGAATCTCAACAGAAGAGAAAGAGGGCTGGTTCACTGTGCAGGAAGTTACTTTAGCTTACAGTGCAAGCAATTCTCCAGTGTGCACCAAGAGATGTTCAACATAGCTGGAGTTCCCTTTTCATTTAAGAAGCAAGTTGCAAAGCAGTACACAGTTTGCTATTTACATTTTTAGTATGCTTATGATTTTATGATCACCATAATCTATGAGACCACCTTCTTATGACACAAGAATCTCCTGTTCATTAGCTCTCCTTCATATAAGTACCTGAGCAATAGATTAAATAGTAAAGGCTGAAGACACAACATATATAACAATGTAATATATCAAAAATGAATATGCTTAATGTGATGGCTTCCGAGAAACTAGAGCCCTATCTGTTGAAAGACTCCGGGGAAGGATAAAAGTAGAAGCAAGCTGTAATGATGCAATCGAGCCAGGAGGCTGAGCTAGTTGAGACACAATATTATTGTTAAAATTATTATTAAAACCACAACTGATCGAGAGCATGCAATGGGATGTTTCAGTTTAGGTGACTAACAAGAGAAAACAAACAAGAAGAAAAACTTCTAATTGTATCCTAGAAGTAAATGAAAGGAAAAGACAAATATGAGCCCAGTACTTACCAGGAAAGGGGAGAAAGTAATGGGTGAAAAAAGGCTGAGAAATAGAGTCTTTTTTTATTTCAAATATCACGAAAAATGAGTTCACCTATATGGTTAAAATAATAAGAATGAAAAACAGAAGTAAGAACCCAGGCTCAAAAACCTTTGAATATTTAAGTTATTCTCAAATTTGGGGTGTCCTGATGGAACGTATTATAGCAACTCCCAACACTGCAGCAATTTTCTTCAAGAAATCATGGAAGCCAAGGGAACCTGATGGCAAAGATAGTTCCAATTTTGAAAAGGGTAGAATGGAATTATAAAAATACACCATTTTGATGGCCAGGAACAATCAAAAGCAAATTATTACAAGCAGTTTGTAAGTATCTAAAGGCTAATTATGTAATAAGAAAAAAGACAACTGATTCGTCAAGAATTAAACTTATTCGTCCACTGCAATTCCTCTCTTCTCCAGAGAAAATCATGTCACGTATGGAGAGAGAGGCAGCAGGAGTACGTATCTTGACTTTTGGCCTTTGAGATCTTTCCACACGGCACTGTCTCAAGGAAGTCTTGTCTAGATGATGGTTTTGGCAGGTTCACAGCTAAAAAGCACACATCTGCTCCAGAGCTATTTGTTAACCATTTCTTATTACATCAGGTTCCCTAGGCCCCTGTCCTGTGCTCAATATTCTTCAATATTTTTTAATAGTTTAGATGAAAGAACTTTCATTAAAAACTGAGTGAAGATGGGAGGCAAGGTTCACTGAAGATGATCTTGACAGTCTGAAGAATCATTTGATATAAAAAAGTGAACTTCAGTAAAGGTGAAATTCAATATACTGCGTGTGGGGATTTAATACAGAAGAGAGCATGAACTGATTGGCAGCAATAACAAAGAAAGGACCTAGAAGTTAGAAAGCTTCACAGACTAACTCTGAACCAACCGTGTCATGCTGTTGTAAAAAGGCTTATGTCATTTTGTGTTGTCTGGAAGGTCGCTGTTCTGCTGTATCTGGCACTGGTGAGGACTTAGCTGGAGTACTATATTTAGTTGGGCCATCATATTTTAAGAAAGATGCAGTCAAAGAAAATCTAAAGAAAGCCAGCAAAAAAAGAGCTTTGGAAAACAGGACCCATTAAAAAGTTTGGAAAGATATGGTTATACTTAGCATACATATAAACAAACTAAACAAGGGAGGAAAGACATGAAAAACCCTCCAATCCTGCAACAGTGCTTATTGTGTGTTTTTTTTTTCTTAGCAGAATAATTTTCTTGTGTACTCCAAGTCCACAGAGGTTAGGGCAAGAAGTAAATAGCTTAATTTGCTACATTTTTTTTTTTTTAATTTGGAATTACTTTATAATTTTAAGGTGAGTAAAGAATTAGAAAAGATAGTCTAAGGAGCTTGTGCAGTCTTAGTACCTAGAGGATTACAGATGTGTTTCAATAGGCCTTTCTCAGGAATGCTCCATGTTCACTTGGTCTTACTGTAACGAAGGTACCCTTTCTCAACCTTTGCTTCTGAGGAATATTCTTTTCATGTTCTGTGTATACAAATGGTTACCAATCAATGTAAAATCACCATACTTCATTCAGCCCTAAAGACAGCCCAATACCTGCTGGGTGTAGAGGTGGAGTTTGTCCAGCCAACTCCCTGTAGGTCATTACCTTGCTACAAGCATACTCAGGCTGGCAAATTCAACAGCCAGGAACCCTCTTCTGCCAGCTGTAACCCCCCTTTTTAATGGGCCACCCACAAGGCTCTTTCATGGCTATTATAGCCCCCTTTGCCAGAAACACAGTGTTTCTCGTGCCAGCTCTGAGCCTTTCATCCCAATATCCAAGCCACTGAGCCCTCTTTCTGCAGCCAGCTCCCAGTCTATTTAACTTCTCCCTGCTACTCCAAAAGCCACATAGCCTCTGGCTCTCTGCAACTGCTGGTGGTATTTCCCTTTCTGCGCTGGAACAACTATTAAGTTCTCTCATGGATATGCACCAAAATTGAATTAAATGAGCCTGGTGGCTTTCTGCTCAGCTTGGTGGGTGATTTCAGGGAAAACTGCTACCCCCAGATTAGAATTTGGCTGGGTTGAGAAACTGTCCTGGTGGGAAAAAACTGTCCTTCACCAGATTTGGCATCCTAAACCTGTTTATTGGAAACAATTCTGAGTTTTTTTAAGAGCCTGGGACTTCAGCTTTGTAGCAGGTAACTTTTTCCATCCTTTCTTAGAGAAGTGGAAACATCTTCTTCGTGCTCCCAACTTGCAACCAAACCATTCCTTCAAGCACACTTATTATATTAAGCCTACAAATAAATATCTTCTTACTTTCATACATTTAGACATGTCTGAACCATTTTCTGTAGCTGAACTGAGCCTTAAGACAAGCATCACATTTCCCTGTGTTTCCAAAGTGCCAACAGGACCAACAGCACTTGGCAAACAATCAGAATTTCTTGTACTTTTTCAGGTGCAAAGTGAAGGAACCCATAAGAAGAATGTGAATTTGCATGGAAGCCAGACTTCTGTAAGTAATATGTTGAAAAAAACTTATTGCTTTAGTGTTAAAAATGGATGGTTTTTCAGGTACCGGTACAAAAAGCATGTTCTTTGGAAACAGACCTTTAGAAAGTCATTCAAACGTCCTATTTCATGTGCCCCATACAGATGAAATTTCATTGAAGGAACTGTGATTTTCCAAAGCAATTTGCAAGCATGTGTGTTTCATGGCTTGAAGTTAAACGGAGGCTTCTTGTAAGAGGCCAATAAGCAGAAGTGCAAAGCAATGACATTCTGAAAATCTGTCTTTTGATTGAAAATTGAGGTCCTTGCCTCTCTAAAGGGCTTTGTGTGTAAAGATGCCAAAAAGGTGAGTATTTTTATTATTTTTAACAAATTTTAGTACTAGTAAAGAAATGTGACTATAAAAAGAGAACTAGTATTCATCCTACAGATGCTTTTCCACAAAAGGAAGTTTTAATGTTATTTTTAATTAAAAAAAACCCAAACAAAACAGGGTGGGGAGACGAGGGGGGGGGGGGGGGGGGGACACGATTTGTAATTAGAAAAAGACCTAGGAGTCAGAAAAATCCTCTGTCAATATGGGTAAGAAAATTAGGCTAATGTTTTCAAACCTGGGTAATTATGATAAAGCACCAAAATAGAAACATTTTCTTTTTAATCTCTGTGCCTGAGGACTCTGACTCAAGTTTGCAGGAGGAGATAGCTGGGCCAGCTCTTATATCTTTCTACCCACCCCAGAGCTTTCTACCCCTGTAGCAAGTATAACTGAACAAGACTCTCATCAGCTTTGCTGTCACTGCCATCAGTGGGAAGGCAAAAGTACTAGAAAGCAATCAGCTGTTAATACATTGCCCTCTTTTCTCAATTATGAATTTTTGTTCAAATATTCTGTGTACAAAGGCTTGATTTCTATTCATCACTGGCCTGAAACAAGGATGACTCCACCAAAATCACTGGCATGAGACTGATCAGCTGAGATGGGAAGTAAGCCTAGTATGTCAGAGTGTTTACGTATATCGCAGGTTATACATGCAGGGCAGAGTAAATAATGAGAGAACAAGAATTTACAAGCTAGCAATGGTTGTTGAAAAGCTTTGAAAATTAATTGGGGAAAAAAGTTGGGTAAACTTCTATAATCACAGAATTCCTCTAACCTACTTTCTGTAGCATACATGCCTTATAGTGTTTAAATCTTTACTCCTACCTAGGATGAAAAGGAAAAAGGGAGAGTAATTCCACCAAATCACATGAGGTGTAACCTACTTGAAAGCTAACAAAGCACTTTCCAAATGAAACAATCTCCAACATGTTACCCCTTCTTGCCCTTCTCTGCATGTGAGAATAATTACATATGCACTGACACAGAGAAAATACTTTTTTTCCTTATTTAGCTTGATAATAATTTCTCATTCTTCTAATGTGGTTATATATTTATATTTGTTCTTTTTCACAGTTAAAAACTTAGGCTGTGAGGTGAGGAGGTGTGCAAAAGAGACAAGGGAGAAGATAACAAGAACTAAGTGAAGTAGAGCTGTAATTGTGAGGACCTGTGAATATGGATTTTATGCAGAGGCTGTGCAAACCATTCAGGTTTTATTCCTGAAAAAGCAGGAGGACCAGTGCAATCCTCAGCTGACCATTTTCTCTGTGGCAATGCAGCAACTCTTTTCTTGTGCATTACAATTCAGAGCAAACATGCACAAATATACTCACAGACATGCCTTCCAGTCTTGTTCTTGCGTGTCACATATGTATGCTGCATGACTGCAACAGAAGCTGTGGCAGGCCCAGAAAGTCCCCATTGATTTCTATTTCACTGTTCCTCCTTACAATCCAATGTGAGACATCTGAAAATTGAAAAGGGAACCAAGCTTGTTTAAAAAAAAAAAAAAAAAAAGAGGAAAGAGAAAAAGGTCAAACATCTAAATCTTTTCCTTGGGGTAGCAGTCTTGAAACGTACGTGACACAAACTAAATGTATCCAATACGAGTTTTAATGGCTTTAATGGTTTTAATGGCACTTCCACCAGGAGCTGGTGACGAATAAAGCAGCATCTTCAAAGACCTTGTTTTCTGAGAAGGATGCAAGCAGCTCACAGCATTAGAGCATGATGATGTCCAGGCTGCTACAGGTTCCTCCAAGGCCCTAGAGATTCCCTACAACCCAACCGTCAGTCAACTTAGTTTCCTAAGCCAACAGTTTTACCCAGTGCAAGAGTTTGGTGGCACGAAATGATGGAGAACTGAACGATGGACTTAAATCAGCAATCACAGTTAAGGTGAAGTTCACCGCACATACATACATATATATATATATATATATATGTGTGTGTGTAAAAGTCAGGATCTTGATTCTACTGTCTCCACGTGGGGATCCAATGCCATCTGAGCTGCCCAAAGATGCCCTGCATAGCTCCTAACTGCCACTCCAGAAAGTTTCCCGTAGATCCTGTGCCACATCTGCCAAGCTAAATACATATACCCTCATATGCCCCAGAGAGTCTCAAATGGCCCTAGGCCCTGAAGTCTGAGCAAATTATTCGACCTCTAATGTCTTGACAATTAGAGCTAACAGAGCTTCATTTAGGCTGTATTTCTAGTTAATGGAGACAAAACTTCATCTTCAGAAACAATTTGTTGCATTTTAAAGAGGAATGGAGAGAAATATCCACCATTAAGACAGATAATGTATTTCTGTATTGACTACAAACTGTTCTAAGACTATAGTTGCACAAATATTCAACAGCTGGAGTCCTGTTTAAATGCATTCAGTGGTCTCTGTAGAGCAATTCAGATTACGTATCTACACGTGTATATAGCACACATGTAGATCTCATAGGCTAGACAAAATGAATCTCACTTGTAAAATTTAAATATCTGAAGGCAGGAGAGGTAAATCTCACTCTCAATTTCTTCTTGGATGTTTTCAAATCACCCAGGCCAATATCTCCTACATGAATGCTGTAAGACACTGAAAAGATAATGAGTCCTCAGCTAGTGTGATTGGCATTACCCTACAGCCTCAGGGATTTACACCTCTTAAGAGACATATTGAGTGCTTGGGCCAGGGATGTTTGTTACACTGGTGTCACTCCTTTCCTGACTGTGGAAAAGTTCCTAAGTGTACAGGTATAGAGTTAAGTATATTACTTGAACTTTTGCTGAATACTGAAAATGAATCTACATTTCTGTCTTAGTGCTTACTCAAGTGAATGACTTCTTTTTTCATTCACTGAAAAATTGGAAGGCAGCTAGTGCTACTTAAATGCTTTCTTAATATTACCTATATTCAGTAGCAGACATTGCTGCAATTTTACAGCAAGACTATGCTACAGAGTGAGGGGAGGGCAATCAACAAGACACTGCATTGAAATATGGTCAGATTCTGGAAAGATTTGAGGGACATTTCTACAAAGGAAGAGATAAATTGTCACTGGTGGCAATAATTAGCTATAAATTCCACAGAAGTAAGGGAGGTGAAGTTTTCAAAGAAGAAATATGTTTTCTGTCATAGTGGCCAGTAAAGAGTTTCAAATAATTGATAAAAATGCCATAGTTGTAACACGCCATGCTATAAAAGTTATGATATGAAATACTGACTTTCATCAGCTGAAAAATAATATGTTTATCATGTGATATTGCAAGATTTGCATGTTGCAGAAAAAGAATCAGTCAAGCATATTACATAAGACAGAATTCAACTCTTTGTACAAGACATGCCGAAACAAAAACAGCCCAACCCAGGAAAACCTGTTGATCACCCTTTAAAAACAAAATAAGAAAGTTGCTTGGGCAGATTATGGGTGTGCTGTTTATCAGTATAGCCTGCCTGGGTTTACAGATACAAAGCTATTGTCTTGCAGAAAAGGATCTGATAAATAATTATTTACCTTTTAATACAAACATTGACTTCTTTAAAAGTGATCATCCTCATAATCAAGTGATAAGCAACCAAAAAAGCTCAGCAAGACTTCAGTTTTTAGTTACACACGTGTACTTTGTTAGGCAAGCAATCAATGCCATCATCTGACTATCTGAAACAACTGAATTTTTCCAGTGATCATCTGTGATATTTACAAAGAGTGAACTGCAATCCTGTTTTGAATTACTTATAAAAATATCTCAGATAAAGCTAAGTAGCTAATCCTCAGTTAATAATTCGGTTATTTTAGCTTTTTCTCATAGTCAAATCACCTGAAAATTATTTATGTTTTTTTTCAAGTTAAAAATAAAACATTTTTTGCAATTCAAATTTATTCACCAGATATTTCTTGTAAATAATTTTTATATGTAGACTCTGCTGGCAGGAATATGCAAAATCCGAACTGTGCTAGAACATGCTGATCACATGATGTTCCTTTCTTCCCCAAGTTGGATGAGTAAAACTTGGAAATAGCTTTCTTCACAAAGAGAAAAACGTACGTTTATTTGCTAATGCTTCATTAGAAAAGTGTTGTTTAACTGATCATTGCTGTTTGAAACTGTATCCATGGGAAATAAATAAAAGAACGATTAGGCAAAGCAGTTTCAATTTGCCATTTTTAATGAATATGCATGATAGCGCACCTTTGTTCAGTTCTTGTACCTGACTTTAGCCAAAACCAGGGAAAGACAAGAGCTGTCATTACATTACATTCATGTGGACTTCAGCTGCTCCGATTAATTGCTGCTATGTTTCTTGGGTATGTTTACTACGAAACATTGAAGTGAGAAAGTCTCTGTATCCAGTTTGGCTCAGTAAGATCACTCTTAACACTGGCTTCTGAAAGGACCCCTAGAGACTGACATTTGCAAATGCATGCTCTCCACTGCATCCAGTAATCCACTGCTGACCTGTTTTTGTATTGTGTTTCTAATAGTTGGACTGTCTTTCATCATACAGAATAGGTATGTTTACTAAAAACAAAGACGTTAAATGACAGTTTTCATGCTGTCTGTAACTACCTTTTAGTATAAAACTACCACAGATGATGTTGTAAGTCCTTCATGCCAAAAAGATTGTATTCCCTTAGTACAGTCATGTCTTTTGTTCTTAAACAGTTTTGAAGTAGAATATAACAATGTGGAAGATCAAGTAAGAACACAAAAAGAGCTTCAAAATCTCTCACTAGATTTTTGAGGGTTTTTTAAAAATAACATCAATAGAAGCCAATAAAAAGAAGTCAGTCTGTATTTTCTGAAAGGGAAGTTCGCCATCTTTGGCATATCAGCTGAAACACATGAAACTGTTATTTTTATGATTTTTTCACAACCCTACACCATTACTTATGGTGTTGATTCAGGATAGCTTCCATCTAGCATTAACCCTACTATCATCTGAAACAGAATTAGATGTCCTCTTTTGGTGTCTCCATTGTTATAACTGAAGAGGAAGATGGCTGCAATCTTCTTTCTCAGACCTTACTTTGTTCAGTAAAAAAAAAAAAGATAGATTTGTCCCTTCCTGCACCACTGCATTCATGTTTATAGAGACCTTTGGACTAACTTACACTCCTCTGTAAGTGCTTAAGCTCAGCTATCTCTAGGACTCTCTCTTGTCTCTTCTAAATCTTCAGTGACTTCAGAAGCCCTGAAATAGCTTCAGCATGAGGCACTGCTCTCTTAGCCCTTGCAGAGCAATTCCCTGTTGCTGACTCAATCAAAATATCCAAACCAACCCCATAACTATATGTGGTGAAATGACTGGCTTGGTAGATGAGTGGAGAGCAGTGCACACTGTCTACCTTGACTTCAATATGCTTTCAATACTGTCTTCCATAAGATCCTCATAGAAAAGCTGATGAAATATGGACTGGATGAGCTGACAGTGATGTGACTGAATACTGCCTGAATGGCTGAGCACAGAAGGCAATGATTAGTGGTATGAAGTCTAATTGGAGGCCAATAACTAGTGATGTACCCCACGGGTTGACATTGGGTGCAATACTCCTCAACATCTCCATTAATGATCTGGATGATGGGACAGAATGTACCCTCAACAGTTTTGCTGATGATACAAAATTGGGAGAAGTGGCTGATACACCAGAGGGTCATGCTTCCATTCAGAGGGACCTCGACAAGCTGGAGAAATGGGCTGACAGGGACCTCATGAAGTTCAACAAGGGAAAATGCGAAGTCCTGCACCTGGGGAGGAACAACCTCAGGCAACAGTACATCCTGGGGGCTGCCTGTCTGGAAAGCAACTTTGCAGAAAAGGACCTTGGTGTCCAGTGCTCTATGACTGACCACTGGCACAGGTTGCCCAGGGAGGTTGTGGAGTGTCCCACCTTGGAGATATTCAAAAGCCTTCTGGATGTGGTCCTGGGCAACCTGCTCTAGGTGACCCTGCTTGAGCAAGGAGTTTGGACCAGATGACCTCCAGACACCCCTCCCAACCTCAACTATTCTCTCATTCTGTGAAAATATTAAAGAAAAAGGCAAAAAGGGTTAGCAGAAAAAGGCAAAAAGGGTTAGCTCATTGACTTAAGCAGAACAAAGATTACACCCTAACTCCATTATAAGCATTTGAAATATTGAAGCATTCTCCCGTCCCAGGTGAAAGAAATAAATGACCATTATCATTTGCAAAAGCAAATGATTTTCTAACATATTCTAAAACCAGTGCAGGATTGCCCATTATTTATTAATTTCTTAAAAGAAAGTCTCATTTGAGCTGTCTGTAGCAGGAACAGGTAGAAAATGCTGATGTGTATGAAAAAGCATATAGTGGTGGTTGATAGCAAAGGTGTTAATGTGGATGGTCCTGGTTTATTGCAAAAACTTTTGGAAAAACATGTAACACAGCTATCCTTCTTAACTCTTCCTTAAAGCAATAAATGAAATGTGGTTATCAAGAGATCTTGTGGTAAATCTTGTGATAGATAAGCAAGCAATAACTGCCTATGTTTATTGTCATGAAAACACCTCTTATTTAATTATTCAGAAGAAACTACTGGGTTAAGGGATTTAAAAAATACACACATATGCCTTAATTACTAATCTATACATAATAATCTCTGGAATAGGTCTAAATGCAGATTATAACACTGATGTGAATTTGGGACTTCCTATGTGTGCCATGTCCAAATTGCAACCTTGGCTTGAATATGAGGTTCTTTTTTGCTTACGTACCAGAACAGAATCCAAAAGGTTGGTGATACAGGTCAAAGAAAGGTCTTTGGCCCGAGATGGATGAATCCAGGAGAAAAACAGCTTTCTCCAATTGTTCTGCAGCAAACCAGCATCTGAGGCTGCTGGATTTCTCCAAGAGCAGAACAGCCGCCCTTGAAAACTACCATAGCTGAAAAATGGTGAACAAGAGGAGAACTAACACTGACAGAGGAATGCTTGACAGTAGGGAAGGGACATGAATTCATACAACACAAGTTTATGTCTACAGGTGTCGTGGTTTAACCCCAGCCAGAAACTAAGCACCATGCAGCTGCTCACTCACTCCCCCCCTGCCACCCAGTGGGATGGGGGAGAAAATCAGGAAAAGAAGTAAAACACATGGGTTGAGATAAGAATGGTTTAATAGAACAGAAAAGAAGAAACTAATAATGATAATAACACCACTAACAAAATGACAGTGGTAATAATAAAAGGATTGCAATTGCTCACCACCCGCCAATCGACACCCAGTTAGTCCGTGAGCGGCGATTCCCCCGTCCCCCACTCCCCCCAGTTCCTATACTAGACGGGACGTCCCATGGTATGGAATACCCCTTTGGCCAGTTTGGGTCAGCTGCCCTGGCTGTGTCCCCTCCCAACTTCTTGTGCCCCTCCAGCTTTCTTGCGCCCCTCCAGCTTTCTTGCTGGCTGGGCATGAGAAGCTGAAAAATGCTTGACTTTAGATGAAACATTACTTAGCAACAACTGAAAACATCAGTGTGTTATCAACATTCTCTCATACTGAACTCAGAACATAGCACCGTACCAGCTACTAGGAAGACAATTAACTCTATCCCAGCTGAAACCAGGACAACAGGTATATTCAAAATCATTCTCAAGCAGCCTGAACTACCTGAATCTCATTTCTTTCTCTATTTCAGGTTTTGCAGCTCCCACTGAAGAGATTCATAACATGCTTTTATAAACGCCCGATATTGCAGCCAGATATATTTCAGGTGGGTTTGCCCTTAGCAAATTTTCTATGCCCAAAGTTTACATGACATCACTAAGCTCCAGTCTCACGTAGTTAGCTGTAGCAGGTGAGACAAGCCAAAGAAGAAATAAAATTGCTTGCTTGAGAGCGGGAGAGAGGCTGTGGGTGTGGTGAGAGCTTTCACATTCAGTGTGGCAGATCCTGGATTTCTCAGAGGACTCTGAAGCATATCCAATGAATATTGAAGAGAAGGCAACTAAGGTGGGGAAATTCTGACAGGTGTGTTATTATTTTTTCTAGATCTGTGTATGTTTATGACAAACATAATGTAATTATGTTTTGGAAACCATGTAAAGTCTTGTATCTGCTTACTTTCAGTTACCGTGGTGTGCTTAAGAATAAACCCTGAGTGGGAGTCTTGGATAAGGAAACAAAATGTTTCATTCCCTTCATACCAAGAAAGCTTAAGAGCACACATGACTTACACTGAGCACTGATATGTTATCTAATCAGAGGGATCATTCCCAGGTTTGTAACTCTGTGCGATGGCAGCATACCACACCGAGCTTGTGAAAAGTCTAGAGGACTCCCAAGTACTCTAGGCAGAAAGGTATAAACTCTGGTCTAATCACATCAACACCAAACCAATATCACTCATCCAGAATAGTAATCAGTGAAGAATACAAACTGGAAAAATATGTTGTGTAAGGTCATTGATGTTGATGTAAAAACTTCAGAATCAGGTCTCCATTTAGAGACCATGGGGAAGAAAAAGGTTTTGTTTTCCCCCTCCCCCTAGAGGTATCTCTGTGTAGGTTTGGCCATTAGTTTTAGTGGCAGCAATTGTTACACTTTATGGAAAATGCTTTTCATTACCTGTTATAAAAATCACATTGCATGAGGAGATAACTATATCATGTTAACAATCAAGAGTTATTTCCTTCATGGCACTTCAGCATCACGCTTAAATACCATTGCATTACTTACTGCATACTGATGATTAGTTAACTTTAACATCATTGATAATTGGATTAGACAGTTGACGAAAAGATGAAAAAGGGAAGGAAAATGCTTCAAATATTCTTCAATGCTATACTTTTGGTATAACACAGGACTTACTCAGGTCTGAGAGTGGGGAGTAAAAGCAGATTCAAGGCCCTTAATCCTTGCTCCAGACAATATGCAGTCTAAGTCAAACAGGAGGGTGGAACTGCTGTGAACTATTATACAATGTTTGTATCTTGTATCCAATACACTGGGGGAAGAAGCATCACATCCATCCCTGAAGGTCTACAGTCTCTCCAGAAGCACGAGATAATTCTGAAAGAAGATATATCTAGATAAATCTGCTTTCTGGAAAGACATATCAGAAGATAAAGATAGACAATGGACTAATGCCATGGGATTTGCATTCCTCTGGAACTCTTATGACCTGAGGAAGTATATGGAACATCTTGGAAAAATTATCCATGATGTAATATTGGACAGAGTCAAACTACAGTTGCAAGGCAGAAAGGCTGAATGACCAACTGAATATGAAATGCTGATTGAACAAGTGCCAGAAATCAAGTGAGCTGCCTATAATACTATACTAAACAAGACCAAAGCACAGCATTGATCACTCACCATCGCTAGCACACTTACATTGACATGAGTTTGGTCTAAACCAGCAAACACTCCCAGCGTATGGGATAGGCCAGGCCAGCAGCTGTTTCCATTAAGGAGTATAGGGAAGGCCATTGTCTTTCAGAGGTGGGAAATAGAAATATAATTTAGCTGTACAGATATGATCTGTATGGTGCGACTTGCCCTCAGGGCCTAAGGACGGGACCTTCTCCATTTTATTTAGCAGTAAGATGCAGCTTCAGGTACCAGAATGGGAGGTAGAGTATCAACACTGAAATATAGAATGTACTCCCTTCTGTATATATAAAAACATTATTTTTCAGCTTGAGAATTGTAACAGTATTTGGAGTTAGAGGTTTTGCCTTTGCAGAAGTAGTACACCCATCACTGCACACAATTATTCATAAAAGCTGCTCTTCATTTGTGGCTTACAGAACATCACAGGTGTGTTTAGAATCCATTGTGCATAATCTTTAAAGGTCAGTGCACATATTTACAGTTTTGCTGCACAAAGATTTGCTGTTGAATGTAATTTTAGGTCACAGTACCTACTTCAGCTGAGGTCAGAAAAGAGAAAGAATGAACGAGGACACATAAGTATTGTAAGGAAAACAGATCGTAAAGAAGACAAACTTTGTATTATTTATTTGAGGCAAAACACAGAGACGATGAATCCAAAAGTAGACTCTTTCAGAACGTTATAAACAGTTAAGAACAAGGTTAACATGGAAATCACTTTGGAAACTTAACTATAGCTAAAGTAATAATGGCATTTTAAAGAATGTTTATAGATGGAATATTCACTGTAAAATGTAAGTCTTTTGTGTTTGTAAGTCTTTTTCTATGATAAACACAGAGGGCTTTTATTTTATTCCATATTGCATTATAGGCTGCTATTCAGTATAGTGTTACAATGTCTATTTAGACATTGCGTGCAAGAATAAGGCACTTAGGGAAGCCATGTGATTGTAATAGTATCTTAGCTGTAATTGGATAAGTATCTGTGTTTTCCTTTGTATCAGCTAAAGAATCTAAGTGTCCTTCTGGAATACACTTATTGTAATTGATAGATAAGTTTCTTGTCATTGCAACACTATCTAATATTCTCAATGTCTAGTTGGATTGTTCCTCATTGTGTTCCACACATGCACGAAGCAGTGCTGTATTTTTAATTTTTGGTGCTTGGGTTAAGGGTGACTAGATATAATAAAAAAGATGCGCCTCATAAATGTAACATGAAAATTACAAGAACACAATGACCTTTCCTACTAAAGAAAGAGTGAATTTGTAAACCACACACAAAAAGAAAAATAAGCGAAAGAAAGAACAGAAGGACAGTCATTCATTTATGTACTAGCTAAACATCACTACACCACTACATCAAATTTCTTTCTCTCTCATGAATATCTATATTGACCAGAACTCCCATCTGTTTTCATGTTAAAGCTATAGGGAAAAAAAAAAAAAAAGGGAAAGAAATAACCACAAAGGAAAACAGAGCTAAAAATCTGTTCAAGTTACATAACAGAAGAATGAGTTGTGTTCATGTCAGAGACAATATGTGCCATTGGTTTGTGGATCAGATTCTTCAATGGTGTTATTCACGCTGGTGTAAATGAGAATGGAATTCAATCTTTAATAATTTTCAGAAACTGAATATCAACTCCTGGTCACTCTTTAGGAAAAGGTATGTTAAAAAACAGATAATTTATCCAAGGATGGATAAAGATATATGGCTATCTCACTTCCAGGTCAATGATTTTTGTGGTAGCCCAGCTCAGTAGGAAAAAACAAATCCTTACCACAATAGCTTTTTGGTTATCTGGGCAAAATTAATCAGTGGTCTTAGTCTCTGGAAAAAACTCTCCACATAAATAACACTGGTCTTGACTCTTTCTTTGACATTGCAATGTATACTCCATTAAAACCAGTGTAGACAACTCCTACTTCACATGTGTAAAAGCGAGTATAATTCTTTCTGCTATAGAGATGCTCTGCCTGCATAAATGAGCCGGGGGAAGCGAGGCAGACATGCTTTTCAGTCATCGGTCCCTTTCTCTACACACAGTTATACATCCTCGGTAAGTGTAGAGGGGTTTTGACTGGGAAAGACCCTACATTCAGCTGTCTGCCTGCTAGAGTTCCCATGCCCAGAAATCAGCTGGTTCAGCTCTTTATATCGGGTTTCACTTGTCAATCAGGTGCAGGCATGTTTTAACTGATCCTCGAGAATCTGTCTCTTGGGAGTAAAACAGACGGGAATCTCTTCTGCACATCTGCAGCCAGGGTGAGACCTGGGTTGACATTCAGCTCATACCCACGGGTTACAGAAGCCTAAGGGTCAGTTTAAAGGCTACCTTTATGGATCTAGTCCCTGGGTGACTTCTCCAATTATTTAAAAATCTTCTGGTAAAGCAGAAACTTAAACCAAGAGCTGAATCTGCACTCAGAGTTCTGCATTTTGCTCCACCTCATGAGCCCTCTGTTTCATAAAAAAATACATATAAACCAAACCCCAAACCCTCCTCTTTCTGAAAACTTTGGTGGCTCACTATGTTTTAGGTCTACTTTGTGAGTGGCTCTCTTCACCTTAATGCTAATCTTGTAGCAAATTACCATTTCAGAGGGCATTAAAACAGGCAGTATTTTCTTTCCCCACCCTTTCATGTTTTCCTGTGCTTATTGTGAAATATGTTCAAGCTGAGAGATGAGACAGGTTCTGCTGCTTAAATATGCTTATATAAAGCATACTTTACTTCTTGGGCATTGTTATGTTCTTTGTGCCTGTTCAGTGATACCCCAGGGCTCTCAGTGACAAAAAAGTCTGTGGTCTGGCAGGCTTCTGTGTGAAAAGAGTTAGGTTACTTCAAGAAAGAAAAGGTTGGGAAAGAAAAGCGTATGACAAGAAAAAGCTTGTTTCATATAACTAAGTGCAAATAACTAAGGCTTTGCATGCATCTGGAAATTATCCTGGATTAAGATGAGATACACATACATATATATATATATGTATATGTATTCAGGACTACCGAATTCAGTATAAGTCTAAGCACAGATCTTATTCAGAATGAGAGCATATTTTCCTGGCATTATCTACTTCCAAAACATTCTCCTCCTGCAATAAGTGTCTTAATTTGGAATTTTTTTTTAAGGTAAGCAGTCCAAATAAAGTCTACATAGACAGACATTATAGATACCTCTTTATGAAAATAATTTGTTCTTGATTAGAAACAACAGAATATTATGCACTGTAGCTCAAGAAGCATTAGAGTGAGCAGTGTATACAAAAGGTGGAGCAAATGTGTTTTAAGGAGGATGTTATGGGATAAGTTCCAGGACCATAAAACAAGTGAATTCATATTTATCTTTAATTGTAAGAGAAATCTAAAGATGTTAACTGTGATGCTGAAATGTATCCAGGCATTAAACCCAGTTTTTGACAATTGCTGGTGCTGGGATTTAGTTGCCTAAATACGAACATCTAATGTGTATATTTGTAACTATGTCTATATCTGTCTACCTGTGTTACACTAATTGTGCACAGGACCTATGGGAGACCTTCTCTTTTCTGGAGCAGGAGCTGGCAGCCAGCACATGTCAAATGTCAATAGGTACCTCTGTCTAAGTGACCGAATTCCAACTTTGGTTTAATAGCAGGTATTTTTATTCCTTTTTATGTAAAGGAAGCTACGCTAAAATATTCTAAATAAGAAATTAAAGTACATAAAGCAGTGTACTGATGTAGTCTAGTTTTCTTTGGAAATAAAATACAAGTAATATCGATCTGATTTGATGAGGTCTTAGATTTCAGCAGAATAGCTGATTCCGTCAGTTTCTAGTGCTACCCAAATTTCTCTGACCAGCTCTGCTATTCAGCTTCTGGCCTCTTATAGCTTCTCACATCACACGTCCGTTGTTATTTGCTCTAGTATAAAGTTACAGTCAATATACACTGGAGAGCACAGTCTGGCCCAGAGCCCACAAATTACTTTGTGTATCTGCTTTTACAGCCAGTCTTTATGCTCTCTATGAATTCAAATAGCGAAGCTGATTTACATTCAGACTTCAGTTATTTCTTGTGTGCAGATACTTTTATTTTGGAAAAAAACCCACAAAATATTATTTGATACATGAAAAAAATCAACAAGCTCAAGAGGTATAATGAAAATTAGCTATGTTGAAGTATTTGGACAGCTTGAAGTAGAAGTGCTGTTAGTGTAACTTAAAAATTTGCTACATTGTGGTAAATTTTCATTATAAAATAGCCTACAACTCATCCAGTTGTGACGACTGCTATCCTGAGTAGCATCATAGCTGACCAGAACTGAAAGAGTTATTCGCTGTAACTGGAAGCTTCATCGCTAGTAAAATGAGCTCAAGAAAGAGGCACATCCATAGGCAGGTTTGCGCATTCAGTGGAAGCTGTGCTAGGACGTGAAAAGAATGATGTGGACGGGGTGAGGGTTGAATGGGCAGGGTCAGCACCAGTCCCACACTGCAGACAAAACAGTGTGGGCACAGAGTAGAAGGAACAAGCAGAAGCGATATGTGCAGGCACAAAGTAATGACAAGGCCTTTACACATTTCCAGACCACAGAACCCAGCATCTGGGAAGAAAACATGGAAATGGAAGAGCCTTAATGAGACTGTGATGACCGGTTGTTTACTCAACCACAGCACAAAACTCATTAGTATCAGCTGACTGCCCCTGTGGTGTACTGTGAGGGACCTCACCTAATTGCCTGAGATCCTGGAGATGAAAGATCTCTTCCCTTGAATAAGCAATGATCTAATTAGTGCATTTCTGTGCAGCATTTCTGGTTCTATATCTTTCTCGTATTTTGGTACCATGTTATGGGGTATCCAAAGGCAACAGCATTGAACTCTTTGGACATTTAACACATTGTGCTAGCCTTTAAAGAAAGGTTCTTCAGAGCTGGACTGCCATTGGAAATTTTAATGAATCAAGGTAGAGATTTTATATTCTGCCTGCTACAAAGGTGTTCAGGAAGCTGCAAATGAAATAGATTTATAGCATAACATTTCTTTGAAAACAGTTGGACTGGCAGAGTATTGAGGGAGAATCCTACAAACAATGTGAAAGAACCAGAAAGCTAACTAAAAATGGTTTTCCCAGTGTACTTGGCTTCTACACAATAGAAGACTAGGAGAATTTATGAGCTATTACTTAAGAAAGTCCGTGGATGCCCTCCGCAAGACCACCTACAATGAGATTCAGTTGTGAATTCAACTGAGATTCCTCAGGTACAAAAGATTATGTGTGACAAAAATGGCAAATGACTGGACTGAACAATTAGTACAGTTTATCTGGATTTAGAGAAAGTACAAGATGAATGATAACAATAAAAAGAACAAAAGGAGAAACGTTCTTCAGGTGAAAGTGACTGGCAGGAGACACGTTATATATAGATATGAAGCTCTTTGTTAGGTTTGCTTTGTAACTCTCATCTCAGCTACTCCAGGGGTGTTTTACACTGCTAGCTACACTGGTGAGTCATCTGGCCAGTCTGAGCTTCAGCTTCTTCATCTATCAAAGTAGAGATTAATACTTCTCGTCTTGCTGGAGCGTTACGAGAGTTCCTACAACGCTGCGAGTTCCAAGGTGGTAAAATACATGGGAATGCAGAGGATGGTCATTACTTTAATTCTCTGTGCTGTGTGTTTTTTGCCCAGAGACATATCTACCACAGGTATTTCTTTGATAAGCTTCTTTGAAGTGGTGTGCTAAAAAGCCTTTCAGTTTTCAAGAGATGGTTTGTGTGTGCTTTGGAGCATGCCAGAACATATCTGAAAAGCAAAATGCATTTTCCAGGTCATTTCAGATCACAGAGCATCCACACAACACATAGCTGCAGTACGTACACTACCTTTACACTACCAGCCCAACAGAAGTCTTTATTGCCTAACAGCAGGGGTCACATAATGAATCCTGTCCAGTCTCCATGGAGAAACAGACAGGGGAATTGGCTGGTGAGGTCCAATGGATAGAGTGTGTGGCTGACTGCAGCTGGAGCCTCTCTACAGCCCCTGTGCAGTTTGCCCATGACTGTGGTAACTGCTCCATATCTGGTGAGAGGCAAAGTGCCTGCAGGAGTCGAAATTGCCTGATGCGCAAATGAAATTTTGTGTATTTTCCCAGGGACTCTGGTCCTGCCCCTAGGATTGCCTTACACAGATGCAAACCCTTACACGGCTCCCATGTCTGGGTCAGAATATCCCTCATCTTACCTCAAATCTCCTCAGTCCCCCATTCAGACTCTCCCTACCAAGCCCTACTCTTGCTGAATTTGTCACAGGCAGATCTTTGCCACCTAGGCCGTCTTTAACAGATCTTCATGCCTACATGAGACTAAGGAGAAGTTCCCATGTCCTGGTTCAACACTGACCTTTAGAAACCTTCCCTCACCCTGATTTAGATGTGTAAGACGTGGCTTGCATTTGTGAATGTGACTGTGATCCTCAATTGCAGGTCAGTAGTCATCTTCAGAGGAGAACGTGTAGAAACACAGTGAAGGTCTGGCCAGATGAGAGTTAGGCTTGAGCAGAAGAACTTGGAGAGGTTTTAAGCACAACTAAGTATGGTTCCTGTAATAAGCAATAAATTCTGCCAACTCTTTAGGAGGTGCAGCCCCATACCACTTGTCTCGTGAACTGCCTTTGAGTGCTGAGGAGAATGAACAAACGTGTAAAAGTGCCATAGACACTGAAACATTGCCCAGAGTGAGACTACCAACACTTGAAAGCCTCACAGAACGGATGAGATTCTCACGCTTCATGTAGAAACAGAATATAAGCCATATTCAGCCAATACAGAGGCACGCCATCTTAGTAATTCAGTATGGTATCAAAAGCAGAGAGAATTGGGAGAAGTTTGTTTCACTTATTCTTCATGTATTAGCCCCAAGCTATTGGTTCAATGGCATATACATAAAATCTGTACAGCTAGAGACTGAAGTCCTTCTAACCTTGTCATTGCATGTGCTTCTTTCCATCGAGCATGTAAACTGACACTGGCTGATTAGCAGTGACTTGAGTTCACATCTCTCTTGATCATAGGTATAACAACTAAAAGGGGCCCTCAAACACAGATTTTCTGCAGAGAAGAGCGTAGGGAGAAAAGGGAGGCTACTGTGTCTTTTTTGGCATATTTGGCCAGTCACACTGCACAGTTTTATCCCTCCATCTAGCACTTTAAATATAAAGCTTATGTGATAATGCTGCCAAATGCCATTTTTTCTTTACCAGACAGGTATTTGTAGAAAATTATTTGCAGCACGGTTTCTCAAGCACTGGAAAAGCTCACAAAATGTTTAGGTCTCTGCAATTAGAAATACCCATTTCACAAGCATTTTCCAGCCCCTTCCATAGGGAGGCTTGGATCCAAGTGGATTATTCATGGAGTATTCTCAAAGCATAAAGCTGTGCCAGAATGAATGATAGCTAAAGAAGAACAGTGAATTTCTCACAATGAATGGTGGATGTTGGTAACCCACACAGGACAGTGAGCAGCAACTGGAAAGCCCTGGCTGAGTGATGAGAATTAAAGAAAAAGCAGAAGTTCAGTCACTGTGGTATTTATTGCAGCAAACTACATCTTAAAAATTGCTGGTTATCTTGGAAATGGCTGCAGATTAGTCAGGCTGTAAAGCTGTCAGTTTTATTAAGGTATGGGCACTGAATTCATGCTTGTTTTCAGTGATGTGAGAAAAATAGAAGGCAGTCATCAAAAGTGTCTTCAAAAGGAAATGAGCTGGCTATCGTGTTGAAAATGGCTGCTTTGTCTCTTTGAATTCTGGTCTGAGAAACAAGTTTTCATATTGATTTCAGGTTTGAAGGCACAGGTGATTTATGGCTGTCAAGATTAGCCTAATTACCTGACTTGTTCATGTGTCTCAGTGAATAGACTGCCAGTTTACAGGAATTGAAAACTATGTCTTTGAACCTCTACAATAAAACCGAGGTGATGAAAAAGCAAGTGTGACTTACAGGAGCAGAAATTGCTGCTCACTCCCAACCCTGGAATTTTTCTACTGAAAATTAATTGAAAAAGTATTCTGACCGCACCAATGACATTGAAAAACAATAGCCCAAATTTGTTTGGGAAGTTTAATGACTTTGGTTTTGACAGTATAACTAATGGGATTTTGATTGTGTAGCATTCAGCACAGAAGACACCTTCCAAGATGACTTTCCAGGAAGGGAAAAGGAAGAAGTGATTAAATTATGATGTGACAGTATGCTCATACTCAGCCTCAGCAGTGTCCCCAGAGTCTTTTGGCTGAGAAAAAGAAAGTTGCCGAGCTTGATATTAGACTTCAGTTATCTTGATACCTTGCATATATTAAAAAAATGTGGGGTTTTTTCTTTCTCATACACCATTTGGATGGCTACCTGCAATCATGGCTGTCTTGAATTTGGTGGCAGCAGTTTTATCCTTTACCATAAAGCCTACCATCTCAGGTACTTG
Organism: Aquila chrysaetos chrysaetos; assembly: GCF_900496995.4. Lineage (NCBI taxonomy): Eukaryota > Metazoa > Chordata > Aves > Accipitriformes > Accipitridae > Aquila > Aquila chrysaetos. Next base: position 25,687,273 of record NC_044008.1, read on the forward strand.
CCTAGGAAGGAAGAAATCTCACTCTGACTTCTGAGCTGAAGAGTGGTTTGAACTCATACGTCCCATATTTCAGGAGGATATGAATGTGCACCGGGAGGCCAGTGATCACAGAGCCAGAAGAAGATGAGGCATGAGGAAATGTAATTATAACCTAATGGTTTGAGCAGTTGTTAGTCTGAAACCAGATTCTCTTTAGCTGTGTCAGGTGGCTCAGTAGCTACAGTGGACGATGGATCTACCTTCCACTCATTCCAGAGTTACAGTCTATTTCTGATGGCACCCTTGTTCTGTGCTCATTCTTGGAGCCATTGGAAGACACAGCAGGTTACAAAGTGGGTTGTTTTTTTTCTTATAATGCACCATCACCCAGTGTCACATCTGCCAAACCTCTGTGCCAAAGTCTATTCTCTGTCTCTGTGGGGTTTTTTGACTTGCCAACATGCGAAGGCTCCTTTGTCTCTACAGGAGAAAGCCAAAGCAGTGATGAGTGCAGCGACTCAGCTTGAAGCCTAGCCGGACAGCTGTGGTGGAGCTTGAAGCTAAAGTGAGTTTTCAATTTAACATCGGCTATGAATCGTTCATGACTGAAGAGGAAATAGCAAAGGAAAGGAGCTTCAGTCCCCTCACTTCATCACATAACTAGCTATTTAATTTCATTGAAGCAGAATGTTCCTGGTCTGTCACTCTGTTCAACTCTGAAAGGGACAGCAAATCACAGTGAGCTCATCCAGCTCAGAAATGCCACTTCTGACAAGTGATGTCCTGAGCTAGGCTTACCTCCCCAAGGATGCCAGAAGTTCAGATCTGTTTCACTCAGGACATGTTGCAAAGGCTCCTACTTTTTACAGACTTCGGAAAGGCACAGCAGCGATACAGTTTGGTATTTCAGTGGGCTGTTTCACTCTGTGCTTTTCACCTGTGTAGGTGAGAAAAGACTTTTGTTTTTCATAAGATTTGGCCTTTATATTTGGCCTTTTTATAAAACTGCCTATTGCTTTGCTTAAGAGTCCTCAGTGCCTTGCAAATGAAAACAGAATGAGTAAAAGCACAAAAAGCCCTCTCTTTAATAACTTAATGGAAAACAAAGAGAGTAAGGCTGATGTAATTGTATGAATGGGATCCGGGATTAACTGACCAGAGGCTCAGGGGGTGCTGTACTGATTTCATAATGTGAGTATTCTCCCAACTTTCTGCCTAAGTGTGTATCCAAAGAATTTTGGGTATATATCTCAAAAAATAAAGTGTATCTTTTCCACCAACCATAAGCAGTGTGAACTCCAGTATTTGAGTGAATGACATCACATTTCAGCTTGGACCCAATTATAAACTTCAAAGACCCTTCAAAGATCCTGGAATCTGTGTTAAGACAAAATCCCTATTTGAAGTCAGTTCCTATAGGGAATTGGAGGATATTTATATTCCAAAACCCACACTTAAATCGTAAAAGGAGTGGCCTATTTTATGCTTGAACACAGCTCATTTGAGAAATCTCTTAATGAATATTTTTCAATCATCTAACAGAGAAAATCAAAGCACATAGGGCATACTATAAGATTTGCATGGATTGCTAGATACTCTAGTGGACATGTGCACTGCAAGTTATGTGCCATTAATAGTTTTGTGCTCATTCATAAGCATATGATTTAATAATAATTTCAGTAATGAATTTCCGTAGTATGTATATTATGAAAGACAAAAAAATATGCATGAAAGTAACTAGCATCTCTGCTGCTCTAAAGCAGCATCTCTGAGACAGTTACTTAATTAATGGTAGCATGATTTTTACATATACTAATGAATTTTCAACATCAAAATTCCTTAAATAATCTTGTTTGTTTCTCTGATTTATTGAATTCCATTATGTGAAGAAAATTGCTGCATAATCTGACTCCCCTTACTCTGTCATCCTGAAATTTATATCTTTTTCTTCATTGTGACTCCAGCTTCAACTAAAAAGGATGGAAGGTGATAATAGTCTGATGACTACTGGGACCTGGGCTCTGTAGTTTTGAATGCTCTCAAGGCAAGGGAAATATAGAACATCCATGGATAAGTGCCTGACCAATGGGATATTCTATATAGGGCAGCCCCAGGCACCTTTAGTGATGCTAGCTATGCATTTGTTTGAATACTATCTATTTTAGGCATGCTCATTGTGGAGAGGATCCTGAAGGACACCTTTATCAGAAGACATTTAGGCAAAACATTCTGAAAGCAGAGAAAAGACAGACAAAAACATTTTTAAAAGTACTTACAGAGTCAGGCTATGTCACTTTTAGGGACAGCTACATGAGCCCCAACTTTCAGAAAAAGCTGAGCTGCTGGAGGCCTCAACTTAGGTACTCTGAGTCATTGTTCATATTTGGAGAATCTAGGAACTGAGACAAAACACCTCTCTGCTGTAGGGGCCTTTTTACGATTAGTAGTTCACAGGGAGTGAAACATGGGATTTTATTGTTTGTATTGACCCCGACTTCTATAAAGAAAGTAAAATTTCTTGAAGATATGGCAAGAGAACCAAAATACATATCAGCGCATATACATATGTCTAGTGTGAACCATTACTGTTTATCCAGTTTCCCCTTACATAGCTCCTGAAAGAACGGTGTTTTTTCGAGTTTGATAAGGATAAATTCAGACTTCTGTAGAAAACAAGACCTAGATAACTGGTGAATAACTTTTTCTGCACAGTATGCACCATGGGATATATGCTGCATTTGTGGGACTGGAAGAGTATAACAAAAGTGTGTGTCCTTCCATGCACTCTTGCTGTGGGGAAGAAATAACCTGTTACCCATGCAGCCAGTACACAACAGTTAAAACACTAGTAACAGATGATATCTTGCCTTCAAACTGATTAACTTGTGACTTCTCCTTCTTTGTTGACATTTTCCCCTGTGCCACAAGAGAGGGGGAGTCCTGCATAAAGCCAATGGCTTGCTCCAGACAGTTGAGCAGAAGGGGCGGTGAGCACACACATGCTGCTGCCACACTTCCCCGTTGTGCGACTGGGAACATGAGCCGTGCCAGCAAGGATGGGACGACTGTGGAATAACGCTGTTTTCCTATCTTTAGTCCTCTCTACCTCCAATCGGAAGAATAGAAGCAAATGTAACTGTACTAAATATGCAGAACAAGTCTGTTTCTTCTCCCTCCATGAAATTATTACTAAAAAATCTATTTAAAATGATGTAACATTCTACCTTTTAGGGAAAAGCAGTATTCATAAAATTAATTTGGCTTCTTTTCTGCTGTTTGCCTCCCCAGCAAACAAACCCAGGGAGTGTCTCACTGAATGATGTCTGGTGAAGTAGAGTGGACAAGTTGTAGCAGCATCCCCATCAGGGGCAGATCTCCTCTCTCCCTCTTTGAAAGATCCAAATTCCTACACTAACTTCCTTGAGCCAGTCTACTCACATTCAAACCTGTTCCGAATGCTCAGCAGACTCCTCACTCTTTGTGCAAATCCTTTCTCACTGCCTCCTCTTCCACTGTCTGATGCCACTTCTAAGTGCCACATGGTCTCCCAGTCTTGTCTTCCCACATTCTCCAAGGCCACCTCTAGTTGAACTCCTGCCTAATGACCACCCACATGCATTATCTCTTCCCCTTAGACACAGTTTTATAAATGCCTACCAGGAGTAGCCTGTTGCAAGAATTATGCTCACTACACAGTTTTTAATCATAAAATGACATCTAAACCACTCTGAGTTGGGTACACCATCTGCTTACTCAGTATATTCAGTGTCTGAGCTGCTCTAGCAAATTTAGGACCTGCCTGGGGTGGGTCATTACTCAGCTACCGAGGCTGTGAGGGCAGGGAGATCACACAGGATAAATCCACATCAGGCAGTGTCGCAGCATGTAGCGTATCCAAACTGTCTGCAAATGAACCGGCTCAAAAACTGCAAGGGCTATAGCCATGTCAGAATGATGCATCATCCAAACTTGCCCTGGTGGAAAACTATTAATTTATGCTTCTGCGAGCCACGCTAATATCTCTGCAAGACAGTGCACTGTACTCTTTAAATATATTCGTTCATCCAGTCCTAGCATGGGGCTGTCTACACAGCACTGCATAAATTGTACAGGTATACAGAGTAGTCTCCTTTTCAGAGACAGCTTAGGAAAACCTAAGTTTTGTTGTTCAGAAGGTGGGAGGCCAGGGACAGGCCACCCCTGCTGCACGAATAGGCGATTTGGAAAAAGCTGTTGCACTGCAGTTGCTCCCACGTTGCAGTAACTAATGCTTCACGCACCTCGACCCCTCTCTCAGCAATAGTTCCAGCAGCAGCAAATCTAGACTGCCCTGCGTACAGCGGACAAAATCTTGGCCATTTTGCAAGCCTAGCAGTCTGCTGCTCTAGACAACTGCCTGCACAGCCTGTGTCTCAAGGTGGCTTTGCTTCTCTCGCAAAGGTCTGTTGTATCCTACATTTTTACTGCATCCCTGGGGATGGTACTGACCCAAAGGAATGAGCAAAGCTGGCTTAGCACGCCAGATGTGCAAGCTTTATCTTTGCAAGGAGGGCAGCAGCTGGCGTGCCCCCACTCCAGGAAATGATGCAGTTCTCCACTGCTCTAGGCTCAGGCTGGTCTTAAAATGCACAGCATAAGCCAGAGATTGTAGGCTCCATAGGGAAGAGATTGTTTCTGGCTTTTTCTGTCTTGTACAGTGCCAAGAATACTGAAGGCTTCCATAAATAAAAATGATAAATAACAATCTCCCAGAGTTTCACTGTGGCTGCCACATTCTGTGCATGAATGTGATTTTACAGGATAATTAGTTGTGAGTGGTCTTATTTTCTTGCGGAATGAAACAGCTTTCGCAATAAAATAGAAGATAACATACGCCTAATGCTACTTCCACTCTGTCTGCAAGAAGAAAATAGAATTTGCCATTAAAAAAATTATCTTGAAGGGAACCATCACGATAGGCACGATTTAGAATAACCATGAGGTTGTGTTCACTTTGTTTCCTCTCCTCACACTATTTACTAATCCCATTTCTTGTGACACATCTGAAAAGCAGGTTGTACATAGGGTCGACAGAGATTTTTTTCATCTTTTTGCATAGTCAGCAATATTTCCATCTCACAAAACTAAAATCACAGCTCTCAGCCCAGCAGGCTCTTGCCACTTTTCCTTTCACCCAGCAGTAAAAGAGAGCTGAAAAGAGTCTTCCACTTGGGAACCCACAGGCAGACTTCTCTCTCTGTTTCTTGTGGGTATGGCAGGCAGTGTGAATACCCTGGCTCCAAAAGCAACCAGCAGCAGGATTTATTCTGGGGAGGGAAAAGAAGGGAAAATTAGCTTTCCAGGCTTTTCAGTTCCACACCCTATGTGGAAACTGAAACTTTCAGTTTTGTTTAAAAGTGGGTTGCTTTTTTTCTGGAAATCATGAAAAATACTGGGGAGGGAAGTTGGCACTCTCTTCAGACTGGATTTTAAAAAAATCTCTGTCTATTTTTTTTTTTTATCTTTGTGCAAATCAAGATTGGCTTTGCATTTGCCTGTTAAACTAACAGGCTCTGCTCTACAAAGGAGAGATCTTATCTTTCGCTGTCATTCTTGCAGGCACTATATAAATATGTATATTTAAGAGTTAAGACTTCTTTTCTTTATTATATTGCTGTTTCTGCCTGTCTAAATACATATGCCTATGTAAATATATACAATACATATATAAAATACATGTATACACACAGACACATGCATATACATGTAGCGCCGCTTCAGCCAGTATAAATTCAACAAAAATTGTATGTAATGATAGAGATAGCCAAGTCTGTCCAGCTTATGTGGCCTAAAATCAGGGAACCCAAAAACCATTTTCTCTTTCCATGTAAATATGTCACATTTTCTTATCACTTTTCTTCCGTGATTTCAAGCACATGCTGAAACTCCAAAGTTTTGGTTTGTGATTAACTTTGAAATTTCACTTCATCTCAGTTTGGAGTCAAAACCAGACTTTTTTTTTGTTTCTGTTAAACAGGTGATCTTCCCCACATACCCCCTATATTTTGAAAAGTTTCTTTTCACGAAAAAAACCCACCAGAATTCTGGAAGTTAAACTTTAATTTCAAACTGTATTGTTTTAAGTTTATGTTTGTGTTATTCCTACATTAATTCACAACAAAGGCAGAGTCCAAGACAGGGTGTAGATGAGATTCTGCATCCCACCATATCATTTCATGATAACATTTCCAGTAATAACATTTCAATATTCTGTATTTTGAAAGACATTAACAGCAGCTCCTAATTATGGCAGATTAATGACAAAAACTTGCAGTGTCTCCTGTTATTAAAGAGTTTAATGATTTCAGCACTTCATTTTGTTTTCTGTTGAATGCGTCATTTCATCAGAGCATAAATGGGGAACACTCATGTGGAAAATAATAAGGGCTCTGATTCACAGTCTCTGATGGATTTAACTACAATGGCAAAAGAGGTTACTGCCTCCAGCTGTCCACCCTTTTCCTGCGGGAAAGATTAACAACCCACTGCAGAAGCCGTACAGCACGCAGCCTGTCTGCTCCTCACACTCCACAGCTCCCGGCCAAGCGTACCCGTGTAAACTGCCATCAGCTGGGGTTAACCCTGCGTCTGAAGAGATGCTGAATTTGAAAGGGATTGTGAACCAAAGCTCTCAGGCAGGATTTTCAAATAGCACTGACTTGCAGCCGCCCTTAATGTTTACTAATATTTTCCGGGCATCTGGACTAAATGCTTAGAGTTGCCTCTGGTTCAGCCTCTTGATTCACCTGAGACCGTGAGAAGCGGGCCCATGTGAACCTCACGAGGTTCAACAAGGCCAAGTGCAAGGTCCTGCACCTGGGTTGGGACAACCCCTGGTACCAACACAGGCTGGGAGATGAAGGGATTGAGAGCAGCCCTGCGGAGAAGGACTTGGGGGTGCTGGTGGATGGGAAGCTGGACATGACGCAGCAACGTGTGCTTGCAGCCCAGAAAGCCAATCACATCCTGGGCTGCATCAAATGAAGCGCGACCAGCAGGTCGAGGGAGGGGATTCTGCCCCTCTACTCTGCTCTGGTGAGACCCCACCTGCAGTACTGCGTTCAGCTCTGGGGCCCCCAACATAAGGACATGGACCTGCTCAAGTGGGTCCAGAGAAGGGCCACAAAGATGATTGGGGGGCTGGAGCACCTCTCCTATGAGGACAGGCTGAGAGAGTTGGGGTTGTTCAGCCTGGAGAAGAGAAGGCTCCAGGGAGACCTTACAGCAGCCTTGCAGTACCTAAAGGGGCCCTACAAGAAAATCAGAGAGGGACTTTTTACAAGGGCATGTAGTTATAGGATGAGGGCTAATGGTTTTAAGCTGAAAGAGCATAGATTTAGATTAGATAAAAGGAAGAAATTTTTTACGACGATGGTGGTGAAACACTGGAACATGATGCCCAGAGAGGTTGTAGATGCCCCATCCCTGGAAACATTCAAGGCCAGGTCAGACGGGGCTCTGAGCAACCTGATCTAGTTGAAGATGTCCCTGCTCCTTGCAGGGGGTTGGACTAGATGACCTTTAAATGTCCCTTCCAACCCAAGCTATTCTATGATTCTATGATATGCTTCAAACTGTTTTACAAAAGAGATACGGACAAGTTAAACGACTAAACTAATGTTGTATGGCCAGGAAGCCACTGAACTGGGGACACAGGGACCTTTTTCAAAGTGCATGGTAGTGCTGAATCCAGGTGATGTTGTCTGCAAGACAAGATGGTTTCCTGCCCTGAGTCTGGTAAGAAGCAGACCCCAGGTTGAATTAGACAAAACAGGACTATTACTCCTCTGGGCTCCCATTTTGTTGTTACCCAGATGGTTCCCAGAATGTTGATTTATTTGGGACAATGTTTCCTGTGCTCTTGTCAGTACCTGGATAACTGAGAACTGAGGAAGAGGAGCTGTAGTGAAGAATGTTTCTATGCAGCAAACCAAACAAACAAAATCATTAGAGGTTTTTTTTGTTTGTTTTTGTTTTTTTTCTTTTTCTTCCAAGAAGGAAATAAGCTTCAGAGTAATAATATTAGCTCCAGCTCTGGAAAGGCTGAGCTTTCTGTGTGTCCAAAAGGTACACATCCAAGGCCACGCAGGGTCTGCCGTGGTTTTCCCTTGGGTTCAATAAAATGTCAGGCAGAGTACAAGCTTATTATATAAAATGAGCTGTTGACAAAGACTGTGCTTTCTGGCAAACCCAAATGCCTACATTAACTGTCCTCACTTGAAGAATAGTTAAATCTGTTAGACAGGATGCAGTAACATTTGCATGCTGATGGTGATAGCAAATCCTTTCTCCTCTTCAGAGTAGATAAAAGGAGGCTGCCTCCATCTGCCAGAATAAAACTGTCAGGCTGATTTCAACAGACATTCCTGTTACCTTTTGCCCTGAATCTCCCCCAGCACTGTTCTAAACCATTTTGGTTGCAGGGTTTTGCCAGTACTTAGCATCTGTGGCAGAACTTCCCAAGGCATTGGCATGTTGGGAGATCTAAAATGCCCACTTGCCCCCTCCATTACAGTTTCAGGAGGATTTGCTGGAGCATTTTGGGTATGCAGAAACCGCATCAAAAGGAAGGCGGCTGTGCATAGTGAGACATCTCCTAGACCACATGTCAATTTCTACCATCCAAAACCAGTCTATGAATACTGTTCACATAAAGCTGCAGTCCTATGACTTGTTTTGACTGTTACTAAGTCAAGCAAATAGATTGTCCCCCTTCCTTTTCACTTGGCTGGTACAACTGCATGTATAATCGTTCCCTGACCCAGTTCAGTCAAAATGATCCAGGTTAGCTCACACACTTTAAATAGTAGGGTTTTTTTCCTAACCTGTTTCATTTTGATTGAACTGGGTTAGGGAACAATTATGTACACATATCAGAGGGGGAGCGTGGGGAACCGGGGGGATAACCTTCAGAGAAGGCAGTGACAAGCAGCTGGGACTAGGAACCTTTTTGATCCAGATCAGCTGAAGCCAGACATGTGACAGAAACTGAACACTGGCACAACAGGAGATTCCTACGGGATGGGGTCTTCACCTGGTGCGAAACGTTTTAGGTCCTTTGAAGTTGAGAGCGATACATTCATTTACAGTACTGGAGATGCTGTCTCCTGTGTATTTCTGCAGGGTTGCAAAGTGTTTTACAACCATTCAGACTGGCTCTCAGTAGTGAATTGCTTTAACTGTTGGAAGTATCTGCAAACAGAAAAGATTCATCTCAGAAAAGGATCCCACCGGTGGGGCTCCGTGGGCTCACTTTTTTCACTCATTGACAAATTCTACCGACAAGGTTTCTTCATTGAAAGCAGAGATAAGCTCAGCTTTCCAGGCTGCACTATCCTTCATTAACTGAGAAAAAAAAAAAGAAATACAATAAAGGAAGACGAAACAAAACCAAGGAATGCTTCTGAAGGCTAGGGAATTCAATCCTTTAAGCTTGCTTCTTCCTTATCATTTTTTTTCACAAAGTCCCCAGTATGAATCAATTAAAATGGGCTTGCTAACGGTTAAAGAGGTTGACTGTATATTTGTGCACTGTTAGCCATGTGCTGGCCACAGGGACAGAAAACCAGAAGAAATAACAGCTGAAAGCTTGTGGGTTTATGTGAATAACTAAGCTGGCACAGCTTGGCAATTCTTGCTGTTCTTCCCTATAGAAAAGAGCTGTCTGAGCTCTGGACACTTGTCCACTAAGGCAAGGAGATCCTCTCCTCACCCAGTTCACTGAATGCTCTAGGCTTTACCACCTTTGAAGGGTAAATTAGAAGGAACAGAATTATAAAGAACTTTGCAACTCTTATTTGTGTAGTCAATCACTGTGGTAGAAAAATGAGTAGAAGTAAGGCAAGCACTCTGTCCTATAGCATCTACAGCCTAATTTATGTTGTTTGATAGATGTAAAAAACAAGGATAATGAATCATCAAGGAATTGATTGTGTGTGGGTGGAGCAGGACGGGCTGAGGTTAAGGCAAAAGAGAACAGGGTAAAGTTTTTTTCAAAACCCCAAACGTTCACCTGGTTGCAGTCATCTGAGTTGCTCAATTATGCTAATATCCTCGGTGTATTTAGCTTTTGGTGAGCAGGGAAAGAGTGCTGAGATGGGAGTTTTGCTGGAGCGCAAAGAAGAGAAATCAAGGGGGGGGCATTGCTTTGTAGAAGAGTGGGTGTAGAAGGGAGAGAGGGGCAACGTGAACTGCACAGATGTGATTGGAGATAAAAGGCATAGAAAAAAATTTAAAAAATGGTTAATAAAGTTTGTGAGATATGAGATAGAACTGTGTTGCTGTGCAGAAGGGCTTGGAGAATGTGGGACTCCTACAAAGAGTTTGTGCGATGAAGCTAATGAGGACTAGAGATAAGAGATGATGACAGTGTTAAGAGAATGAGATTAACTCCCTCATCATGAGGGAACAGCCAATAGGCATCAGTCAAAGCTACGTTTCATATGGGCATGAACACAGGATTTATTTTCTGTGGGGCAGACAGGGAAGAGTAAGTTTCAAAGAAAGACTGAACTTTCAGGAGAGATTCCACATGATGGAAGTGACAGGGATAAAAGGAGTAGGGATGGGAAAATGGAGTCTTATGGTCAAATCATGAAAACTAGAGGTGGCATCCACACCCACCTTATGCTTTCAGGATAGGAAACTATCAGGTCCAGCCCAGCTTGCTCTCCATCATTAACTGATCTCATGAATCTATACTGCTGACTGTAGGAGTTTTTATTTTGTCAACAAATCCCACTCACTCATAGGGCAGATGTGCTCAGGCATCTCAGAATAATTCTGTGCACGTTTGTCATACTGCCAGGAATGGTGGAAACATTGCTGAAAGGAGTTACAGAGGTGTTTGGATCAGGCATGCTGCACTAAGGGATAATATGATCCAAAATTTCTTTCCCTGGCTTTTTCCAAAGGTCACCACAACCTCATGTTTGCAATGCTGACAAAAGTATTTAGACTTGCATGGCTTCAGGCCCCTCCTCTAAATGCAGTCTAGATATGATTAGGTGTGCCTAGCTTATAATTATGTCTCTGATACTGACTTTCTTTTATTGATTGCCTTTGAGTGAGTCACTTAACTTCCCTACCCTTTCTGTCTTTCATGTTTAGAAACAGATAAGGTAATATTTACCTGTTTGGCTTTGAGGCATCTTTCGGAGATGAATGAGTGGCTGCTCATGAAACTCTTTGAGGGTGAAAATATTATGCACATGCTAAACAATAGTTCCCTGGGTGTGATGTAACAGCCCAGTCTCACTGCTGACTATTCATATTCATTTGCACAGCATTACAATTTGGACTATTTACACACTATAGACAAAGTTGTATATAAAATGAATGCTGTAGTTTTAGTTGTTAATGCTCATATAACTGTACACTGCTTAACTGTTTCACACTGTAAGATCTTAACTGAGTTTCTAAAGTCTGTGTGAAGAAAGCAAAAGGAGTACATGAAACTTTCTAGGGGAAAATATGTTAGGAGGGATCTGACTTACAGACCTGTAGGCATATATTATAATGGTAAAGTCAGAGATGAGGAAGACTTCCCTAGTAAGATTTTCGGAGTTAAAATTTGTTTAACTGACATCTTTATCTAAATGAACTGACTTCAAATGTTTCTTAGAGATACTCAGAATTTTTTCTAGTCTTCTGCCTAATTATGAGGCAGAAATATTCTTTTCTTTAAAATCCTGATCCACTAAGAAAATCCCAATTGCTTCTTCTAAGCCAGTATTCTGTTTCTGATGGTGGCTGTGAGCAACTACCTAGGGAAGAGTGAGAACAGGACAGGCATTTGCAGTACCCTTCTCCCAGCACCCTTAGCCTCTGACCATTTTCAGTCCAGGAGACTTCCTGAGTAGATTTTGTAGTCTATAACAGACCTCTCCTCAAGTGCTTGCCTCTCCCCTAGAGCCCAAGTAAACCTCTTGCATCTGTCACCACACTGTAAAAAACATCTTTCCCTTTCACTGAATTAGCATTGTCCCAGTGACAATCCAGACACAGCTGCACTGCTTTTCCCCATTAGCCTTGCATAAGCAAAGAGCTTTAAAAAGAGGGAAAAGGAAAAAAGCATGAGAGGAATCCACCAGTAAGTCAGTTTTTCTGTGCATTTTTCCATAATTTTTCTGTTAAATTCAAGGTGCTACTCAGAGTGAGAGCATGCAACAGTTAGCCCTGAGGATGTTTGAAAAATAATTCTTGTAAAATAATTTCCTTCCTTTCCTTCTTTCCTGCCTGCCTTTTAAGAGAAATGTATATTGTAGTAAATTGTTTTATTTGTCTTGACATTCATCACTAACCCCACATTTTATGGCATTCTAACTTCAATATAAAAATGGAATTTTGCAAATAACACGTGAATCAGGATCCATTTTGTTCACTGATCCTAAACTGAGTGAATGGAAGTTGCATAGCTTTGCGGAATTCAAAAATATAATTTCATAATCAATTAGGAAAAAAATGGTCTGGATTTATCAGTTATTTGCTGCGTTACCCTTGCATACCAGCTTCAGTAACTGAGGCATCAACTCCTGTGCTCTATCACCCGAGAGTGAAAACAAACAAATACCCTGATAACGGCTTCCATCCTGTGTTTCCTATACGCTTTTCTTTCTGCTAAATGCACTGAGTTATTAGTGCAGTACTAATGAAATCCATTTATAGCCTGTGTTGCCCAAACAGTTGCCTGAGCTTTTCACATTCTATTCAGCTACATGTCTATGAGATTAATGGCATGTTAATCAGAGTGATACCCACCATCTTCATGGCAAACAGCAGAGATCTTCTAGATTGCAACTAGCCACAGTGTTTAGCCAAATCACAACAGTTGTGAGACTTCCATCTTCCCTGTCTTAATGGAAAGGAAGGTAAGAGAATGTGGAAAATGAAGATAAAGGGATGCCCAAAGAGCAATAGGTATCCAGAAAGGATTCTTCACTGTGTCATTTTTTTTGCAGGAGCATCTTACACATAAAATAATGTAAAAAACTATCTCCCCAGCAAAATGTGACTGTCTTTTCACCAGGATAAGTCATCCGACTTGACTTCTTACAATCACAGAATAGTTTGCTCATGATGTGTATTACAAAATAGGCATTTCAGTTCGTTCTTAGCCAATTCTGTTGTTCCATGGCCAGATGGGAACTTGCTTCCCACAGGTTCTGAATCCATGCCATCAAAAAAGTTATGTAAAATCTGTGCTGGTTGAACCCTGTATGCCTAATTTAAGCGATTCCCTCTGACTCTGTGGGGAATATAGGCAACTTTAAGGGATGACTCAGATTGCTGATGTTAGCTATCTGTCACTCATGTTACAGTCTACTCCTGCTATTCTGAGGCTGGTAACTTTAATGGAGCTGTGTGATAGCAGTGGTATTTAATGTAATAGCCTAATGATTAACGAAACTGCTCAGAAAGCAGGATGACTTAGGTGATGGGTCTGTACTCCCCCAATCTAAAGAGGATTGAGCCCTTCAGAATACCTGAATTCATGGAATTCCATGGTCTGAAAATTAGGGCATCCTCTGTCCCTCTGTCAAAGCTGAGCCCCGTGCTGCTGGGACCAAAAGTCAGAGGAAAGCAGTCAAGCAAAAGCCTGGCTCTGGCTTCGTGATTATGGCACTTGCCTACGGGAAACAATCTTACTTTCAGCCTTGGTTTTGTTTCCACCCAGCAACAGTCCTCTCTAAAGTTCAGACACTTCTTGGAAAATGCAGAACCCCAGAGGCATGAGGCAGGAGACTCCTCTCCCCACTAGGCAAGGAGATGGCTTCCCATTGTCCATGGGCTTGTGATTTTTGCTATATTTCTCAAATGAAGAAAGACCAGCACCAGTAGGTCAGAAGTTAGCTGTTAGCTTTGAGCACAACTAACTTTCCAGGCTCCTGTCAGGACTTCAATTCTGCCTGTCTGAATGAACTACCAGATGGTAAAGGTAGGAAATAAGCATTCCTCTTCCAGGAACAGGTATTAGAGTGTCTAAGAGCCTTTATGTTAAATAATGAGGCATACAATGAAGTTAGGCTTCTCCAGAGGTGGGTAGGTGATAGTGGAAAGTAGCTGGATTTAGCCAGGCTGAACTCCTTTCTCTCAGGAGTTTTGTTAGATTCCCTAATACATCTCCCTTTTATTTCTAACTGGGAGTTGAACCAGTTTATCTTAGCAAACTACATGAATTTTTATAGGTTAGAAACCCAGAATGTTTTGATGCATTTTCCTCTTTGAGATACTTAAATGTATCTGTTTCTCAAAAATTGTCCCTAAAGGAAGACATGCAGCTGCTGCAGGTATTCGTTATCCATAAGGGACAGAATTAGAACAATATCATAAAGAATGACTATGGATTGATTGAGGCCAGATACATTTTCTTGTAAAAATCTACAGCCTTGCTGCCAAATCAAATATTCATGAAGATTCATCCAAAATATTTTAATGGATTGGTACTGCAGATCATTCTAAAGCAGCTAGAAATCCATTGCAAATCACAGAGCAGATACTACAGGGAGGAATACCATACAGCAGGTAATTATGGGAAATATATTTTAAAAGCTGTAGATTAAACAAAATTGCTGTTTTCAGTTTAGCAGAGACAACCAACCAAAACAATTGAGTTAGCAGAGAACTGAGCTGACATCCAAAACGCTACCTGTAAAGAGAAAAAAATTCAAAACTGTCAAGGATTCAAAGAAGGACTGGGGATTTTCAGCCTATTTAACTAAGAATAGATATACAGTAGCTCCTGCCAATTTAGTAGCATGTCTTTCAAACACTGGTGCACACAAAAGGTCCTGTTACTTTCAACATGATTAGTCAAACTATGTAAAGTACTGCGTGTTGAAAATGTCTGAAGAATCAGGGCCTTTAAGAGTCATCTGTTTGGCTGATAGGTAGTACTCAAGTGTTCATTATTGTTTTCCTTAAATCCTATTCTGGCCTCACATATGCATTAAGTGTGTGATTTATTTTAAAAGTAGTCCTTCTGATGCCGAGTTTAACTTAATCTCTGGGTAAGCAGTGCTGCCAGACTAACATTAGAAATCACGAACTAAGTTTGCTGCTAGACCTGAAAATAAAGGGCTCCAAGGCAATAAATTGAGCATTGACTTAAAACCACTTTTTAATTCTGTAATCTTTTGTCAGAGTATCAAGGCTTAGGCTTGCAAGCTCTTCCATAGCATGAAGGCTCATCCTTTCAAGTTTTTCTTTTTCTCTAAATAAACTAGTGCTTTTTCTTCATCTTGGGAACTTAAGGCTTTCCAGGTTCAACAGATTTCTGTAGATACAGCAAAACACAAGTCAAAAAACTTTGAGGACGACTACCTTAACTGCCTGATTTTAGTTTTATGGGTAATGTAACATTACATGGAGAAAAACCTGGGTGTAAGCATCTAGGAGACTGCACTAGTAAAAAAAGAATCTGGAAGAAATGTTGTCCTGTTTCTAATGAAGTATTGGACACAATTTCTTTTCCCAGAGAAATACAAGGCTGAAATTGCTTGCAAAGACTTTGTTTGGGGGATTTTTTTTTCCATAAAAACAAAAGTAATGGTATATTGAAAATTTCAGACAAGTTTCAACCAAGGTCTTTGTTTTACATTTATTTATAGTACTCTTCTGAAGCATCTATTTTCTCTTAATTTGTCTATATGAGAAAACTTAGACCAGTTCAGCTGTGATTCTCCTGTTGTAAGTCAAAGCCATGTTTTAGTGTTAGGCACAGGACCATGGCTATGCTCACTGTTAGCAGTCTTTCATTTCGATTAGCTTCTCTGCTTCTGAAGGCAGCCGTTATTTAGGTGAGCTTAGCAAACAAGTATGCTAAGCAGATCTTAGTGATTATTCTGTGAGCTGACATTTGGCTGACAATAAATGAGACTGAGTAACAATTTAGCAATGGCTGAAATTAAAACCATGCCTGAAAAATATCTTGAATGTGCATTTCCATTACCTTTGTATTTTCTGTTACCTTTGTCATGAGATTTTCAACACCCTTAATAACTTTGGAGACTTCCTGTGCATGCAATGCTTGAAGGTCAACTACCGTGAAATCAATCATTTGTCTGAATTTTCTTGGAAACTCTTCTATGTAGAAATTCAATACATTTGTAGCTGTACCTGTAACATTTAAACGCTTCTGTTACAGAAAAAAGCTGCACCCTTGGTCTGTTTGTATGGTCTGAAGATATTTAAGTGCCTTTTCCTGAAAGGACTGGCCCTTTCCATGTAAAATACTTAACTATTATAGAGTTTTTAGCGGAAGTTTCTATTATCCCTGATGGTGTTCAGCCTTATTAAGAACTGAAGAGGAAGCTTATTTTTTTCATTTTTTAAGTCCTTGTGAGGTCTCTTTCAGAAGCACTCATAACACTTTTGTATGCATCCCCACTTGTAGGCAGTTGAAGGTAATTCTCAGAAGGTAAAGCCAATGTACCTGCAGAGGGTCCATCTTCTTGGACAGAATCATGGATGATTTCCATAGAAGATATAACTTCATATTTCATGTGGTATGGTTTCTGATTTTTCACGTTTTATTATATATCTATGGCTTTTAAAAATATCTTATTATTTCAAGGGTGCTTTCTGATTTGCAGTCTTGTTGCTATGCCTGGTGAGACACTCACTATATGACACTTTTAAGATTCAGCTGGACAGGGTGCTGGGCCATCTTGTCTGGACTGTGTTTTTGCCAAGAAAGATTGGACCAGATGATCCTTGAGGTCTCTTCCAACCTGGTATTCTATGATTTAAAGCTATTATAATATTGCCCAGCAGTTTTTGATCCTGTTGTTTCACTACCAGTGATGGTTTCCTTCACCAGTTCAGAATTTACATTTTGAACTTTATTACCTGAAAATTTTATGGAGAGTTTAAATGAATGAGCTTTTGAGTCCCCTGGCTTGAACTTTCCTTTCATAGTGAGTGTCCCAAAGAAGACCAAAGGGACTTTTAAATACAAAAGGCTGTGTTTATTATACAACTGATCTAATTTACTACACAGAGAAAAGACAAAATGAATAGGTCAAGAAGAACAGGAGAAAGAAGTGGGAGTTATATCCAATTCTTCTCCTACCCATGGTGTCCCTGCAGGCAAGTCCTTGCTTCCAGGTTTGGTTTCAGCTGAGTCAGTGACTTTCTGAGTTGCAACAGCTCTTCCCATGCCTTCTGAGACTGGCTGGCTGCTCCCAGCTCTTGAATCAACCTCTCTGCACAAACATTATGCCGTTTCTCTTCTGCCATGTGCTGCTGTCTGGAGCCTTCAGTGTTCATATAAGTAAAAATTGTGCAACGATGTTTACTGGAAAAAAATATAGGTAAACTTTATACTGAAGGAGGGTTTTGTGCTTCCTGGATGTTCTTTGTTAACTTTTTCAGCTTACTTTTTGGTCTCTATTCACAGGAATGATATGAGGATAAAGCAGTAACCTCTGAGAAGGAAAGGTCCAGATGGCAATAGGGAACGAATAGTTTTTTTCCCTTTCCCCACAGTAGAAATCCCACCTAAGCAGGAAGATGTGTGAATGCTTGTTTTCATTAGAGGGGAAATATTCAAATCAAAGTTATCGTCCACAAGTTTTATGGAAGAGTAGGTGAGGAATTCAGATCAAATCAGAAGAAAAAATGAACTGAGGTGAAACTCATGAATTTGAGGGGAATTAGACTTCTCATCCTTGCTTCGTTCAGGTTATCCACGTGTTTGGCTGCGGAGTCTTACAATCAACAGCAGTTTTCATTCTTGAAATACAGTTTTCTTCTTTTTAATCAAACATATCTGAACTTATGTCATTTTAGTACTTTAGAAGTGGCAGGGACCTCACCTCAACTTTCTTACTGTCCCATTCCTCAGCGTTCACTGCCACTACCAGACAGCACGGTCCCTGTGGGAGCTAAGCCTTTGGGGCTGCCCTCATCACAGGCTGAGTCCAGAAGCACTTTGAGTCAGGGGCTTTAACCTGTGGAGAAAGGAACTCTAATTAATTACAGAAAATGTTTCAGAATAATTTAATATGCATGGAGACAGAGACTACAGGTCAAGAGAATAAGATGCTTCTTGGGCTGGACCTCTTTCCCCAGAGGGCTTTGCAGGACTAAAGGGGGACTAATGGCCTCCTCTATTCTAAAAGTAAAATGTTATTGCTATTGCTTTTACTAATAGCATGGTAATTATAAAAAACTTTCTAGGACACAAGGAGATTTCCATTCAGTGAAGTCTCCTTGAAGATACTGAACGTTAGTGTGGCTGTAGAGGTCTCTTTGTATCTCTGTGTTTAGTGTAAAACTAAAACTGTTGGGTTTGTAGCTAAAGCTAAGCTACCTTGAGCAGCTGAAGGATTTGAAGGGCTAAAGGAGTGCTATTGTCTAAATAACGTTCTGGTTTAGTGCCCATCAACAATTGATAGGAGTTTACTCTCTCTTCTTTAACCATTTTTGTGGCCTCTTTTAACTCTCTGGCACTACTTTCTTTAACACCTAACTCTCAGAAGTAAGTATTTCTGCTGCAAGAAGGAAGGCTTCCTCTCCCACTGCCTTTGAGCAATAACTACAGCTTGCACCGTCCTTCTTCCTGGTGCTTGCTGGCATGTTTATTAGTGGGTTTCTGCCGTAGGTTAAGACAGTTTAGGGTTGGGATTTAGCTTGAGATTAAGACAGGTAAATTTTTTAAATGTCTACATTCATATTCAGTTGGCTAACCATAAATATCTAGTGTCATGCACGTCCCTAGACTAAGCCACCTGCCCTCCAGCTACCAATCTGGAAGGACATTGGTGTCCCTTAGATCTTGCAACAGACATGCAAGCTCCATGGATGTACCCTAGATATCCTAGGGCACCTGAGATATTAGCTGGTACCCACTGAATTCTTGCCTAGGTCTCTCTTGACTGCAACGGAGGTTCAGACACCCTGTAAAGGGCTCACCTTTAAACTCCAACACTGGAGACAAGTACCTTTAGGAGTCTGAACTGAAACATACCCTATGTTGCTATGTGGTCAGGGGACTGACCTGGATTAAAACTAACCGGAGGTTTGCATAGACTGTTTTCTTGGGGGGGACATGACAACGGGGTGGGGAAAGGACACAACATAGAAGGGTGGGGGTTTGTTTGATTGTTCGGATTGTTTGTTTCTCCTTTAGTTCTAATAAGATGGATTCCCTGATCCTGTATACTCACTCCACAGCCACACAAGGCGAGAGATGCTATAAGACAGGTGGTTATATTTGTTATCGTGGCTGACCTCCACTGTTCTGAAGTGCTCTTGGAACATCAGCCTAATCGAAAACTTTCATGATGTAATTTTGGATCCAAAGCGCTCATATCTGAGGAGAGGATTATTACTTTTCCTAGCTTTGCTGTGTTGTCTAGCATTGGGAAAAATTACAAAACTGGAAGTTCATTCACATGTTTCTATTGTGTGAAAAAAAAATAGTGAAAGGGAGTTTAACCACATTCTCTTCACTGCTTGCTAAAACTTGATCCTGTCTGCAAAGTGAAATGTAAGACTAGATTGAAACAAAATGATAACCTGAAGGTCTATGCTCGTCACAACAAATGAATAAAATGCAAAATCTTTGCCAGCAGCGAGAGTGCAAAACTGTTTTTTTCAGACTGATTCACTTTTAATAACATAGCATTATTCACAATGCTGTAAAGGTTATGCATTAAAACTAATTTTGCATTGAGCATTCCTTAAACATACCCTTTAAGGGTATGATACATAATAAAAAATCAGGCTTGTTGCTTTCTTCCAACACCTCAATGTTTTTAATTAAATAATAATTGTAATAAGCCATTAGTAGCTGGCAACCAATCAGTTTGAAAAGACCTCACTCTGTGCATTGTCTAGTGCACTAATTGCTCCAGTTACAAAGTTACAGACCGGCTTCAAAGAAGGATTCTGATTTTGCCATGCTAACAGTTAGGTATCTGGTTCTTTGGGCAGTGTTTAATACTCCTGACCGAATTTCATATGCAATGAATGGAGGACTAGTGGCATAGAAATCAAGATTTATCTGATGCCAAGTAGGTGGATATCGTAGGAAAACCCAAAGGGAAACTTAAGCTTGAAGTTCTGCCTCTTCAGTATCTATTAGAGACTGCAGTTGTCGTATGATCTCTCTGTTGTCCGTCTCAGCACAGTTTAGTGCCTCCTTCATGCCTGCTGTAATACTCTCCATGCCTTGCAAATATTCTAGTGGTCACAGCACTCCTGCAAGCGTGGGAAGAGACTTGTCTTTCACCCACAGATCAAACATCCCGGGCAAGTTTGCTAACCACCAAGTTGTGGGCAAGGCTGGTGTTTCCCATGCTGAGCATGGGATATGGTAAAAGGGAACGCAAGCCCTGGGAGTGTGGTGGATTTGCTTGGGGAAGGGATCCAGCGACTGAGGCACTCCTGTAGCTTATCACTGGGCATGCACAGCAGCAAAATCTTATGTGAAAACAGGAAAATTCAAAGCACTGAACTGTGTTTACAGAGAAATATAGTATGTAATTTGAGCAGTATTTGCACCTTACAAGCTTTTGTTCTGCTCTTCTTCTTCCTCTATAAATTATGTGTATAATCTTGAGTGCAGAAGTATTTTACTGCAAGGCAGAAGTTGTAGAGAAACAGTAAAGGTGCCTTGATTTTTTTTTTCCATGTAAACAAGCTATAAATGAACCAAGAGCAGTCCCCTGACTGATACAAGCTGACTAATTCCATATATTGCTATCGTTGTTCTTACTTCAGAGCCAATTGCCTAACATAAGAAAGATAATCAAGTCTGAATGCTAAATACCTATATCATTACGTTCTTAAGGCAAATATTTTCAACCAGATATTGTAGCTTTTATGTAGCATCCAAAAGTGTGTTAGGTGCTGTACTGATAAAGGGTAGAGTTCCTACTCCAAAATATTTATATGGTTTGATTATTCATGACAGATTAAGCCAAAAATCAAAAGAATGGGAAGAACAAAGGGAAGCAAGCCCAAAATATAATGTGTTAATATGTTTCTTTTTCTTTTCCTTCAGGGGTCTTACTAGTTCAGGCATTGTGCATACCTGTGTGTGTATTTTGTTAATATATATATATATATATATAAATAATTGAGATAAAAATAGAAGAAAAACAATGTTAGGGCAAGAGGGCATGTGTCTGCACAGGGTACAATAGTAGGGAAAAGGAAAGGCAAAGCAAAATGAGAAGAAAGAGCGAGCTATGAACAAAACAAGGAAAGATTAAGGAATGATGCCAGGATGTAAGTCTGACTGTACAAAAGATGTGGCAGTAAGGGAAAGATGGGAAGAGGTCAGTTACAAGAAAGTCTGTTATGCAGAGTACTTCCAATACTGGAGCCCAAAGAGATCCCAGAGGTGATTGTTAGCGGCTAAACTCAGAACAAACTATACTCTAACAACATGACCAATATAACATATGTGGAAGGTCAAAGTAATACCACAGAGATGACATACAGACATAGAGCCTGGAAGGGACCAAGCTGTGAAACCCCTTCTCTTGCTGAAGGTGTTTCACTCCCAAGTTAGTAAATGAAACAGAAGTTGAGAGTTTGCATTGCGAAGCTGAATGGAAGCTGTAGATTACGGAGTCTCTTTTCAACACTGGTTAATTAGAGCAGAACAGGACCAGACTGACATTTCAGAAGGTTATCCTAACACTGTCAACCCCATAAAGAACCGGAGGCAACAGGTGCCAGTCCTAGGGCATGGCTTTGCAATAATTGCATAGGTCCTGATGGACCTTGCATTTGCTCCCAGCGCCATTGCTCTGCCGGTTCAGTGCGTATTCTCTAAGACTTCCTCATCATAACACAGACGAATTTACATATTCCACCAGTTACTTCTAAATTACTGATGTCAGTTTTTTCAGCTAAATATTTATTACTTGACGTATTGTTCCTAACAGCACCCCTTTTGGGGCAAATATTCAGCATACTCTAGACCTTAGAAATATGCTTTTAGCCTCCCCACACTAATCATTCCAGCTCTTTATTAAATATTGAGCACAGCTGCCATATGCTACTTTTGATGATACAGTTCCCATGTGCACATAAAATGGCCATCTCTTCATTTCGTTGCCACACTTTTCTTACACAACCAAACTGCTTTTGCAATGGAGTCAGCCAGTTTGGCATGAAAATACCTGTCCTGTCAGAACAGTTCAGCACACGAAGTTCAAGTAACCAATTAATCACTGCATCTGCTTCAAACTCCCCTTAGAGGCTTGCATTGTCTGAGCCAATTGCCCTTTAAGAGTTTCTCTTTATCCCTAGGCACTTATGGCTTAATTTGATCTGAATCTAATTAGGTGCAGAAGAATGTGAAAAGCAAGTCATTAAGACAATGGAACACAATTCTCAACACTGAATTCTATAGCAGCACCCATAGCAGAATTATCTTAGGAATTTCAGAGTAGGCAAAACCCCACATGCTGTGTTACAGAGATTGTATTTTCAAAGCTAAGCATATTGCTCTAGCGATTAAGTGGGACTTTCCAATGTCTTGCTACCTGGTTGTAGAAAGCTGTTTGAAATTTGAAATCCTGAAACAATGGACTTCAGACTGCAGACTGAAACAAAAACAGAATAGGTGTGTATTGTGGTGTTGGGACAACTGTCCCAATTCCTGCCTAGTATTTCAAGGAAAGACATACAAGGCATATAAGCCACAGCTTGTTGTTTGCCGTAGGCCACCTTTGTAGCGGCAAAGAGCTTCCATTTGGATCAGCATTGGGTCTACTCCTGAAAGCATTAGAGACTGCTTACTCAGAAGAGAGTGTAGTATGCCTGACCGCCATGGCTGCTGACACATTTCTTCTTTCTTCTGCTTGTCTCTTTTATTTTTAAAATAATAATAATATGAGTACCAAGACAGGGTTTACACAACTCCAGATATTTCCCTTACACCAGAAGTAAGCAGTACATACACCTAGGCTGATAGATACCTTGGCTAGACTCACTTCTAGCTGCAAGTCTCTTTGTGCTGGAATGATGCCTGCAAAGTGAAAAATGCTTCTCTGTAAGCACTACTTCACAGTTTCAGACTGACTACCAAGATTTTAATCCATTCTAGGTTTTCTAAAAAACTTTTATGCACTACCTTTTCAAACTCATGTGTGGTGTCTTAATTCTAATGACTGCTCTCCTCCTATCAGTTGCTGAGAAGGGAGAGGTAAAGGTGCCTGATTTGATAGGACTTTAGCAGAACTCATGCAACTAAAATCCCATGCAACCTTTAAAAATGTCACGGACTTGTGAGTGACTAAGCACTCCAATCACTAAACAGTCATGCTGACAATTAATAATGTTATTATCCAGTTCATTAAATTATGCCTCTCAGCATTTGGGACAAAACGCGTATTACGTGTCAATCAAATCCAGAGTGACACAACATTAAATTAAAAAAAACAAACATCAGATTTTAACATCTTTGTCTAAAATGCTACTCTTCATCATCAACCTCCTTCATCACAAGCCAAATGAAGTGGAAGGTGTTTCAGCATGGTCTGGAAATTAAGAGCTCCAGGCCACTTACCAAGGGTTAAGGCAAGTGCTAGTCAAGACCACCATGCCACCAAGACTCAGAAGTTTCAACTGATGTAGGGTTCAGTTAGGCCTCTCAGACGAAGTCAGTAGTTGTGATGGAGACCAGAAAGGCATATGTGTGTGGGAAGGACTGGGGGAAGGAGTTCTAGACTTTTGATCCAATTTTGTGTGAGGCTTTTGTACCATTATTTGAATTCATATAACAGTCCTTCTTTCAGAGCTAACATTCTACCACTGATGCCAAAATGAGCTTCATCATTAACCTCAGAGCCAGTAGCAACAAATTCTAAAACCACCAAAGACAAAGACATGTGTCACTCCATGGGCTACAGCTGACCGTGGGTTACAAAGACCTGAGAGCCGGGGCGGTCTGCGCAATACAGTGTGCTGCATGTCTTTGGAGATATGCTGAGGAAAGAGCAGGCAGCTGCCTGCTGCATTTTGAACCAGCTGAAATTTGTGAATAGTCTCCAAATGCAGAACATAGTACAATGCACTCATTGAGCCAGGAGAGCACAGACTGGCACGTACGGCTTTGTTCCCCTGTGTATTTGAAGCATAAGAGACATTTGGTGGCTACTTTCGTACTGTCTCTGGCTGCTGGGCTAGCGTTTGGGCTGGATGTACCCATTCTCCCTGGAAGGGAAAAACCAGTGTGTGAGCCAGATCTAGTCTGGACTTGAGTTTGCTTGCCTGGAAAGCCAGTTGTCTCACTCCAGATGTGAGTCAGAGTACGAACTGGCGTGTGGGCTCTATGCTCATGTGACAGCTCAGGCTGTGAACTAAGATGACAGCAGTTAGCCCTACCAGAGCTGAGTCTTTTACATTCCTCATTGTTCCTGATCCTTGCGGAAATGTTTTTAGCCATATTCACAACTTTCTTTACCTGGGTGATGTCCACGAGATTTGAATAAAATTGTAGAGGTCTCAAATTCATAAGCCACATTTACAAAAGATGATTTTAGGCTTGCAGTTATTTCACACTGCTGAAGCTGTTTTTACAAGAATGTCTTGAAAACACAGTTTGCAGAGTAGAGCAATATTCCGTATAGATACAAAAATAGAAAAAAACCCAATGTGTAGTCAGCCTTAGGCATGCAAAGCCTCTGTAATTATTAAATAGAAAACTAGAAATTAGGTATATTATTATAAAACTAATCATATTCCACAACTTTCCAATATATGAAGCCAACCACTTGCTATGGTGAAACACACAATTTATTTCTAGACATGAGAGTGACCTAGTTCTGCTTTCCTGATGCTGTGCACATCAGAGTCAACTTCTGTTTCAGAAATCTCATCATTCAGTGCAGGAAGATTTTATGCTGAGTACACTGGTAAAAGCCCTAGCCTTGGTTTTCCTTTCACCTATGCTCAGTTACACAGACTGAACTTCTTCACTTGTGAGGGAGTATGAGGTCAGTTGAACAGTGGCAAACAAGAAATAAAGTGATCTCACTGTTTTGGGCCTCATACGAAGTGGGTGAACACTGCACTGTCCAGATTAGAGACATGAACTCTGTTTATCTGGATTTACTCTGCTGAGGGAAACAGCAGCCATGGAGTAGAAGATCAAGCCTAATGATGCTCTAAGGCATATGAAGAACCAAAGGCACTGGAGAGCAAAGTTTCTGACATACTGGGTATGTCTTTTGCTCTATGGCAGGGTTCAACTTCTCACTGCAAGCTTTGGCCTTTGTCTTGTAAAGCCATCCATGACACACCTCCTTATTGGGTCAAGACCTTCGTAACTGTCATCCCTGGCTGAAAAAGCGGTAGATGTTTGATTTTGCTGTATTTGCTCTTTTTGTTTGTTTGTTTTCAGATTTGACTTTTGTGTATTTAATTCTTTTTCAGCTAGTCTGGGGGTTTACGAGGGACTGTCCTAGAGACATCAGGCAGTTCAGAGGGGTCAGGGGAACCTGCGGGAGGTGGCTGGGGCTCCCGCTCCGGCTGGGCCCGTGTAGGTACGCCAGCAGAGCCCTCTCGTGGAGATGCAATGTGGAGCAACAGCGGGAGGGTTTTTTCCTAACCATGCAGCTTGCATAGTTTTCCTCAAAGAGCTAAACAAAGTGAAAAAAAATCCCCACTCTTCGTTTGACAGGTCTACAAGCGGCATTTGGTGGTGTAACCAAATTGCTTAGGGAGGATGCTGTCTCAGCCAACACTTGCTATCCTGGCAAAAGCTTGTATGCATTTGGCTTAAGATCCTCAAGTTACACTGACAGAGGGTTTAGCTGTACTAAATATTGCTATCTTAGCGAGCGTGAACAAATCATATCCTCTGTTTCACATGGTTATGCCAGCAAAACTGCTTATGTAGGTGGAAACAGGCTGATGGAGGAGTGCTTTCATTGGCAAGGTTAACCTCACCAAGTATGACGGTGTCTGTCCCAACAAGGAAAAACGTCTTTCTCCGGGCACTGCCTGTGCTTCCCTCAGGGGGATCAGTCAGAAAAAGCTCTGATGTATGGATATTAACTCTGAACAGCAACGAACTAAAACTAAGGGCCTTAATTGCTCAGGCTGTGCCAGTGGAGTCTTAGGGTAAGTCTGTACCATCAGCATTAAGTCATGAGGGTCTTTGCCAGTCAGTTTCTCCAGCAGCCTCAGTACTTTTGTATGCTCTGGATCAGTAGAGTAAAACTACTTCTTGCATGAAGAAATAGCCACGGTGGTGGAAGGACAGCAATGAAAGTATAACAGGTTTTGCAATAGAGTTTCTGCTATACAGCAGGTAATCCTGAAGTGTAGACTTGGTCCTAGACTGTAATCTTCTGGGTGCTTTTTACTTGCTGCCTCTCAAGGAAGAATAGCACTAATTAAATTATTGACATTTGCATTTATCACTCTCTGATTACATTTTAATACCACTTACTTTGTTCTTCATCTCCCTTGGTTTAATTATCAGTTCAAGGATGTGCTGAAAAGTCAATAGCTACTTTCATCAGGACACCCCTGGTCGTTGCTAGGACTATTTTCCCCAGTATTCCTGTGGGAATTGCCAAAGCCTGCTCTCTGAACACTGCTGGAGATGTTGTACAGGCTCATCTGTGTTATATTAAACATTTAGTTCTTAGGAGTTTGGAAAACACCGAAGAAGCACAGGTAAATAACCTGCTGATAGATTCCACATTAGAAGGGAAAGGTGCTACAGGACAGTGAACTTTGTGTCTTCTGCCCCTTCATTTGCTGCCATCTTTCACTAGGACTTAGTCTTCGTGATGAATGACTCCTCTGCTAACCTATAAATCTGCCTGACGTCATGTACTTTCATGTCCTCTTTCTTAACATTGGTTCCGATCTCCCCTTCTACAGCTTGTGCGAGGCAATTCACTTCCACGGCACTAGCAGAAAAGAAGCCTAAAGAGACCATATGGCAGCTAAGCCTCCTCAGTCACCAGAGAAAGTGATCCCATTAAAGCTATATTTAGCTGGCACTAGTCCAGCCTTGTGAGCTGTGACAACAATGTTTCTGTGGCTCTCAAGGCAGCAGAATCAGATGTGGGGCTTGCAGCATGTCCGTAGCCTGTACCTCACAGCATGTTGGGTTTGAGAGATCAGAAATCCACCGGAGAAAAAGAAACAGGCAGAAACGGATGCAGCTGATCTATTAACTGGACTGTTATATTTGCTCAAGAGGTTGTAATATGAAAACAAATAGAAGGCTGAGCAAGGTATAATAGAAAATGTGAGCAGCTTCCACACAGCGTCAGTGATAGCTAATGTTTGTATCTTGATACAGTCTCGTATCAGGGTGCTGAAGAGGACCTTTAGATCTTGTGCCTTTCACGGCTACCTGTCAGAGTTTTCTTGGCTCCTACATAGTTAGAGTTTCAGATCATCATTGATTATACAGAATAAGGGATCCTAAGAGAGCTAATACTTAGAGGGTCTTAAGACTGCAGGCAAAAATAGTCATAATTCTGTGCGTGCCTACATGTAATGTTCAATTTCCTCGGAGGAATGGAGGCCAGAGCCAATAGCACGTATTAGAAGCAGAGAACAAATTCAGGTTTAACTCTATTATTCCCCAGCGGTTCTGCTTCATGCTGTGCATGCTGAATTATCCATGCTTGTGTTGTTTACCACTTCTCTAACATTCCTGATCCTGAAAGCACCTAATGTGAATGCTGCTGTCTATCACTTCCTTATTCAGCACAGTTCTGTGGATAAGAGCAGAGTGTCTGCCAAAGTGTTTTTGTCAGCCGTCTCTTACTAATGTTCTGCCTCCTTTGACTAAGCTTTCTAGGTTTTTTGAGTCCAGGGGCAAACATAGTACAACGCTGAAGTAAAAAGTGGATTTGGCTCAGAGTGAACTGGGAAGTAAACCTAAAGGACACCCCCTGAGTGACCTGACTCTGTGAGTCTGAAATCTTTTCTGAAGAGCTGCTTAAACTACAAAGCAACAAAAGCATAGGAGGGAAAAAGGGTGCTAAAAAGGTGATCCCTTTGTGAGACGTTCAGGGTTGCCAACCGTATAGGCATCCTGCCTACCAGAATTCCCCCAGTAAAATAGGGGGATGTGGGAGCAATCTTCAGCTCCCCTTGGCAGAGGGTTTTCATCTAGATTCCAAGCTGGTCTGAGGTCATTTGAGTATGAATGCCCTCATTCAGGTCCTTAGACGATACATATTTAGTCTTTTCCAGAGGTAGGGAAGCTTATTCACGTTTCTGAAGTCTTCCTAATCCTACAGACACTAACCCTGTCCTGTCCCCACCTCACTCTCTGTAGGAAGAAGACTGTGTTTTTGAGGAGACTCATTCAGGAGCCACTGAGGTGTATGGCGGCAGGTCCTGCCTTACGGGAGTTCTTAGGGAAATTTTGGTCTCTTCACAAAAGAGCAACAGTCCTCTGCCATCAGAGAAAAGAACAAGTGCAAGAGGGAAAAAATAACACAGATTTTTACCCTGAATTTACCAGTAACATATTTGTCTCTGGAACAGATGAGAGGTGCTTAACAGACTGAGTAAAACACAGCTACTGAAAAACCTGGGAAAGATCCATCCCTTTCTGGATCATCAGCTAATGGCAATGTGGGATACCATGAAGTATCTCAAATAGCTTTTGATTTTGATTGGGCTGGGCATCTGAACCAAACCCATGGAGTTTGTTGTCTTTCTACTCCCAGGGCAGAGAGGATGGGGGACACCCTCATGTAAGCTAGTTTCATACTTCTTTTATGTCATATAAGGCCTGCTTAGACCATGGATTTAAGAAGGGCAGCAGTGAGTGCTTTGTGCCCATCACTTCTTCCTGCAAGCGAGCTTAGTGGCCCTCATACTGGGGTCTGAAGCCAAGGCAAAGAAGAGCATGTACCAAATTATTTGCTTGAGTTGCAGGATCTCTGACAAAAATTAGGACACTTTTAGGTACTACAGCTGCACTCAGGGCTGAGACCAAAGATATTTTTCAATCTGATTTGTAAGGTGAGGTAACGAACAGTAAAAGAAAATATAAACAACAACAAAAAAAAAAAGTGAAAGGTTCCATGGGTAAAAACACCCATTATTGTAATACAATCATTTTAGCCACATGGACATCCCAGTATTAGCTCTGCATGCATGGGGAGCGAGGCATGAGGAGAAATTAGGAGCTGGAGGGAGCGTATGTCACAGTATGTCACTGGAGGGTGGGAATGTCAGAGGTGGTGAGGACAGAACACTGAGGTGACACTTTCAGAGCAGTCATGGGCCATCAGAAAGAGAAGGAATGAAAGGAAACATCTCAGCTACCTTTTGATTGCCAGATGGGTGGAATGTTAATCTGACAACTTCTCTGCAAGTCTTGTTCAGGCTGTTTCAGGCTCCTTCAGGCTGTTCAGGCCTTGTAAATGTACACAGCCTGATCCTGTACATCCTGTACAATGCAGGAGTGCCATGTTACTCCCAGCTACTAGTTAATATCAGATATTCCCTGAAAGCTCAGTGCTTTATTCACTTGGTTTTGCTGTTTAACATAAAACATTAAACACCACAGGCTCACATGCCAGTCAATAACGGTTGATGCTTATAGGAGTGTCCACCAACAAAGTTACCACTGTTACTATTAAAATATTTAAATTTTTGAAAATTTGAACAGAAAAATGAGGCGCAATTGTCTTGCTTAATACAAAAAGTCTTGAAATCAATGAATTTTTAGGCCTACAGGTAAAATTTCTTTGCAGAAGTCCAAGGGAAGGTTGCTATTATACTATACTTTACTACTTAGGAACACAGTCCAAGGTACCATCTAGTCTTTCATATTAAGTCCATCTAATTCTTATTTTCCTAAAGGCCAATTAACATTTTAAAGCATAAAATGCACCTTTTGCCTTAAGCATGACATTAAGCTCATGTATAATCACAGATGACTCATTTAATTATTACGGTGATTGCTATAATTTTTGTAATACACCATGTTTAAAGCTCTAATTGGCTAAGAACTATAGTTTAATGAACGGTCCAATTTCACTATAGGCAGCACTCTTAACGATGCCTGTAATTCACAGTACTGCTTCTGATTATATAATCCTTTCTTCAGTTGCCAAATCTGAAGTCTTTAAGCATGTGTCCAGTCCTGATGGCTACGTAAAGCCATTATTTTTAATTTCAGTTTGAGGGGTCCAGTCATTTCCAAAAGTGAATTCAAAAAACTGTAACGTGTCATTTTTACCTGAAGAACTCCTGCATCCCAGTGCTTCGGGACAAGTAATTAAAATTGGAGGTTCACTCATTCTTGGGAATGTGCCCACAAAGTCCCAGTGAAAATCTGCCTACAGGTACACATAACCTTGAGAGCTAGCAAGCAGTGCTGACTTTCCTAACATATATATAATCAATGTGGGCTAATTTTTCGTACTAACTAAAGTTCACAGCCAGGTTTATTGTCTACACAATGTGATAACTGTATAGGTAGGGATACTGCTGAAGTATTAACTGAGAGGAGGAGGCAGGTAAGCAATACCAAAAAGCCATCTTCTCATCCTGTAATACTGAGCAGTGCTAAGGCACTGTAGCACCCTTTCTTTCTCAGCCATATCCACTCCTGCCAGGAATACCTGTGGGAGTAAGGGTCCCTGCTAACAGGTTTAGGCAGCACAACCTAGCTGTAACTGTTTAAGTGGGTCCTCCAGCAGTGGGACAAATTCTATTCCTCTCCAATTTCATGACTCAAGTGTCATGATTTATTTAATTTGTATTGATCTGGATTTGTACTGGTAAGAAGACTCTGGCCCTTACTAAGCAGAATAATAATATTATTCTGTACCTCCTTCTACCTACGAAGCCTAAACTGCTCTGCGCTATGTAGAACAATAATAACAAGACAGTTGATTAAGTACAGGTTATTATCTCCTGTGTGGGTGCACTTCTACTGTAAGACAGTGTACGTGGGAGCCAAGGGAAGGCAAAGCTGAACACTGTGTTCAGGACTTCCCTTCCCCTGACCCCCAGACCGTCAGAAGCACACAAGCGAGCAGAATGCTCCACAGTCACCACTGAAATTATCCTTTATGCACACTGGTAATGTGCTCTTCAAAAATCTTTCTTCCCAAACCAACCCTCTTCCCTGATTTCCTCTGTTTGCAGTACGGAAAGAAAATAAGTAGAGACAGTTGCTTGGAAGATTATAAATGTTAGGAGCATACTGTGCAACCTCCTAATTAGTTTCATGTCCCCAGTGTGTACTCAGTAGTCCATTTAACATTGATGTTATTAGAAGCCTTTTCTATCCTGCTTCTGCTGTAGTCTTTTTCAGACAAGTGACTTCACAGTCACACAAGCTTTCTGACACTGCCCTGTTACTACTTCCAATATTTCTGCTCTTCAGACAAGTGGGACATTTTTTTCCCTCCCGGTGTATGCTGTGTTAGGATATGTGTTGCTTGAACACTCTGTAATAAAACATTTTAAGGATGTCAGGAGAACCTGCATGTGCAGCAAAAGGAGACTCTTTCATATAAAATGAGTCTGATTCAGCAGTGCTAAGAGATTTAAATAAGCCTTCAAACTCTTAATACATGCTAAAATCAGTCCTTATGTTCACACATCAGTACAATCCAACGCTGAATGCTCAAAACTAGCCATACATGGGGTTAGTTTTTCTTTGGTAGTTGAGCAATATAATGTTTGAAACCAGGAGCTAGGAGAAAATTCCATAGTCTGGTGAAATTCCTTTAACTCACAAAAACTTGAGCTGAAAAAAAACTGAACTAATTTCAATTGCTAAGGCCAATAGATTATGCGTATGGGGAAAATTAAAAGCTGCATTGTTCCCTTTTAGGTTATATTTGCTGTGACAGATTTTAATTACCTTAGCACTGGTGCTTTCATGAATCGATGAATCCACTGATCTGGGGGCTAAGGTTTGTTTCCTCACCTTAGAGACTGCAAATACAACAGAAACAATTGCTTAGTGGTAATTCATATCAAAAGCAGATTGTGAGTGAAGGTCTAACCTTTGTCTCTCTGAACTCTAACCCCAACCCTAAACCTAGCACAAGCCCTAGGCCTGGTCTGAGCCTTAGCCCCAAACAAGTATCTATGGCCTAGACCTTATTTTGATCACCATAGTCTGTATTCTAAAATTTGTCTCTCTCTTAACCCTAACCAGGGGTGTAGGCTAAGCCTTAGCCCAAGACCCACAGCCAGAGTCCAGGTTAAAAAGTGTGGATTTGGGGGATGACGGGGTATGTGAGTTTACTTCTGTGCATTTTATATTACTAAATCTGACGCTTTTATTGTTTTTGTCCAGTTGTTAAGGTTATTTATTTATGTGTCTACATAGTTCTGATTTCTCTCTGTACCGTTCTTATCTTCCAAGTTTTTGTTGTCAGCAAATTGCATTAACAAAATGTTATTTTTTGTGCCCAGATTCTTAATGAAAACGTTGAAAACTCACTGCCAATGACGATCGTTAAAAGCCCCCATTACTAACCTCTCTACAACTCAACAATTCCTTCTTCAGCACAACTCACAGTGTTCCACCCATTAGATGAGTTCCTACCCACCTTAATTAAATAATCACCTTAAGGTCATTAACCCCTTTGAGTTTTGTTTCCTTCTTGATTATGATTGTTTCCATGTTTAGATCCCCATCTCCAGTGAGCAGATTGTCTTTATTCCTAGGAAGAGAGGAAAACAAGTTAGAACATGGTATATTGTCATTCATTACAACAATTTTATTATTTTTTAAACATGAGGTTGTCCAAAGCTGGTTGCCCAGAGATGCTGTGGAAATTCCATCCTTGGAGATGCTCAAGAATCAATGGGACACAGGCCTGAGCAATCTGCTCTGATTAGATCTGCTTTGAGTTGGTGGGGCAGGTGGTGA
The DNA here is from genome assembly GCF_900496995.4 of Aquila chrysaetos chrysaetos. Taxonomy (NCBI): domain Eukaryota; kingdom Metazoa; phylum Chordata; class Aves; order Accipitriformes; family Accipitridae; genus Aquila; species Aquila chrysaetos. The sequence goes on from NC_044008.1 coordinate 25,720,145, forward strand.
ACAGTGGATGGTGGATTAGATGACCTCTGGAAGTCCATTTCAAATGTAATTATTCCATGATTCTGTTTTTAACATCATGATCCTTACTGAAATCAGAGGCTAATGCATCTCTAGTTGATCTTTTACTTCTATCCTGTTCTCTCATCACAGTTGTACTTCTTTTCTTGTTCTTTATTTATATGATTGAAGTGCTTGTACTGTATTTTAAGCATATTTTTGCTTTTTTATTTTTAAATAGTGTGGAAACACAAATACAAATACAGTTATGTTGGCATTGTGTAGGCATAAAACAGTACTATCTTACTAATGAAGTAACAGCAAAAGATTGATTCACAGGGCCAGAACTTGAACCATCAAAATGAGAGAGTAGTCATTGAAATAATAAACAGAAAGATAAGGCTTAAAGTAAAAAACTATAGAAATGAATAATCCTCATTCCATGTCATAGAAATCAAGCTTCTTCGGAAAATCAGATTTGTATCCATATGTGAGTCTCATTTTTTTGCACGAAGGTATGCAAAAATTCATAGAAGATGCTAAAATGCTTCTGTACAAAACAGCAATATTTAGTTAGACCCATCCCTTGTCCCAGCCCAAGAGATAGGAAACAAGTCTTACAAAATATTGCACTTATTAAATCCTGAAGCTTTTTTCCAGAAACTTTGACTGTCTGTGATTCCGCAGACTGCAGGTGGAGCAGAAATGAGGTTGATGAATACATGACTAAGCAAATCTCCTTGTAATTTTTCTTGTTATCAGAAGTACAGCATAAACTTAGGAGTTACTGAGATAGTCTGATAACCATCAATGACAGTTATTTCTATTAACATCCTGGGAAAAAGTCCCAGCATACTGCTGAACTTTCAGGATCAGTGCTGAATCCCTGAATTTGGCCCTGTCTTGTGAATCACTTACTATAATTCATTCTCCAATCAAATTCCTCCTCTGATTGTTCCTCTTTGTGGCAAAATTATGCCTTGGAAGATTTGCACCTGAATCCCGCTGTACATCAAGACATACAAATACTGTGTCATTGCCAAGTGGACTTGCTTACACAGAGATGGTTACTCTGCTGTTATTTAGTAAACTGATGGTTTGACATCATTGCAGCCAGCAGAAATCATCCAAGACAATGAATGAATGCTGAGAATGCAACAGAGACATTCAACTAATTTTAAAATACCTACTAGTTTTAAAAGGATTGAGCCAAAATATATTTCTTGCACAAAATATCCTTCTAACTATATTAATTAAAAAAATGGGCACATGTTTACAAAGCATTGATCACAGCCAAGAATCAACTCTTGGAGAAATTGAATTTTTCTTGTCACCTCTTACTTAGATTGCACGTTAACTATGAGCGATTTCACAGCTCCAGGGAGAATTTTCTTCAAGCTGCATGACAAATTACAAATACTTACTAGCAGTTTCATCTTGTTATCACCTTCTAATCATATGAATTCTCCTCTAACTTTGCTCTTCAGCTTGACTTATGTCCTAGAATATTCTTTCACAACCATTTTCAGTCAAAATCTGGCCATACTTTCAAATTCCTCTAAAAAACTATGTGACATCACAGAAAGATATTAGATGATCTCAGAAAGGACCTCAAACTACCATGGGCAGATACAGACACATGTTTAAGGCCCTTACAGAACTATAAAACGTGTCATCTTTCTCAGCACCTAAGTCTTTTGCTTCTGAATATATTTTTGCCCCTTTAACCTGAGTTGTTAGTTCATGGTCAGGCACTTGCAAAATTAATTGTGACAGAGGGACAAATGGTGAGAGTTGGATTTCTTTTGTTGCAATTCTGCTTGTTTACAAGGGATGTAACACGAAGGTGTTTTCTTGCATATAAGAAACAGGCAATTTCTTTGATTTCGAGTGCCATATCTGAACCTTCTGTCAGTTCTGGGCCAGAGAAGCTTTAATTTTTTGCTGCTTCTTGAAACCCCTTTATCTTCTGACGGATTGTACCATTGCATTCTGCCGCAAATGCATACGGATATCCAGCAATGTTGTGTCCTAGCTTCTGAACAGTTCTTTTCATGACTCCGTTGCCTTGAGTGGTGTTTTGAGTTACTCCCTGTGGACAGACTTGATTGCTTGTTCCATTGACCTAACATATCCACCATCTGCAAATTAGTCCGCTATTCTGTATTAAGCAAAAGACCCATTTCATGGAGGTTGTTAGTACCTTTCAACAGTATTTCAGACAACACATTACTCAAACACTGCTATTACAATTAACTTACTCAAATGTCTTTTTACCTGATCTCAGTCACATGGCAAATTTTTCACCCTCACTAGATTATTGAAACCTCTGTAAACAGCAAGATAGATTGAATGAGTCACTCCAGTTTAATCCCTCCTGTGAAATTTTGCACTTCTATGCTAATTGTTATGAATAATTTATATCAGCTTTCTTTGTGCCAACATCCAGTAACTGATATTTCAACAGATACTGAATTTCACTGCAAACTAAAATGAATCTGCATTGTAAAAAATCTTTCTGTACCTCTGGTAAATTAATCCAGATTCTGGTTCAGAAAAAAAATAAAAAAGAATAAATTATTCCCCTCATATGCTTGTAGACTGACCAAAATTCAGCAGTTAAGCCAAATATGTTTTACCAGCTACTCACTTCCTTCCCTCACTTGCACTAGGGTATGTTTTCTTAGTTGTTCCAGGCAGTGTAATACCTTTATTTGCCAGTGTTTATTTAAACAGCACACTAAAGAAGGTTCATCTAACCTGACATCATTACTGAGGGCTTTATCCTGACCAAATCCTGATGTGTGAATGACCAGCTATTAATCAACACCTCCCAGGATTTATTCATAACTTAATCAGGCTGACATTTTTATTTCAAAAGTGCCTTTCAGAATAATGGATAATTTTCTCATGTTTCATCTAATTATCCTGCAAAGACCATTACACATCTTCATTTGTTTTGTATAGATTGGAGACCTTTTCTTTCCTCTCCTTCAGCCATTTTGTTTAATTCTATTACAGAAGTTCTAGAGTCCATGAGGATTTTTAGAAATAAGTGTACATAGCTATGTGCAAACAGTGGCTGTCTTACATTCAATGGATCAAAAAGGTTTCTTGTTTTATGATATAGTTTAATAGAAAAGGTTGACATTGATTTTTGCCTCCCTCCCTTCCATCATCTGCTAATAACAAACAATTATTTTAACTTTTTTTTTCCTGGAAATAGAATATTTTTCTTCTCAAAATAAAATGCTTTTTTTTTCCTCATAATGGCCTCTATCAGAAGTCAGAGCATGTTACAATGGCACAGAGAGACTGTGGTAGGCACTAAGCTGCAGTGGGGGGTGCAACCTTTCGAGTGCAACTGCACAGTAAAGTAATGAGGTGTAGAAGCTGCGGACAAGTCAGCAGTGGTGCAAATGCTAGAAAGGTCTCCCCAGGGGCAGCACAAGCTGCTGGGGGATAGGCTGAGGGCACCTGGCCTGGCATACAGCGTGGGCATAACTAATCCCACTCCACATTTATTGTCTATGGTAATTCGTGTGGTCCTGGGATGTGCCGGATAGTCCCTGTTATGGTTATAATAAGAACATTGCTTTGAGGAGCACTAAATGGCAATGTGTACCTTGGCCATTTATGGGCACAGTAAAGCTCCTAGTTACCATGGCAATCAACAAACTATTATCAGCATAGACTTGCCAGCACTAAACCACTGTACCTCAGGTCTGTAGGAGTTTGTCATGACCAGAAAGACATGCCCACCCAATTCTAGACGCAGAAGTAGTTTTGGTCTCTAGTAAGTGTTAGCTGTGGGATAGAACAGTGGGGTGGACTAAAAGAGGGGCTGACAGCGTGCTTGTGTACAATTGTTCGCTGATGGATACACATTGCTTCTGGCAGCTGCCACCTGTTGGCTCCTCTGGGATGCAGGCATGTTGCTGCTTTGGATAATGATATTGTTAATAGCCTTAACATGGTTGACAGTTTGAAACAGTGTGTTGGAGATCCTTTCGAAAAAGGAGGCTGAGAGCAATGCAAATATGGCAAATCCTGTGTCTTTGGATGCATCCTTGGAGATCAGAAGCTGGAGGGCACCCAAATTCTCCCTTTCCCGCTAAGTTAATCTTTCTCAGCACTGTGGTCGTGCACATCAAGGCTCCTCAGCCATGGGCCTTTCCCTGATGTGGACATGCTTCTCCCTACTATTAGCAGCTCCTATTCTCCCCATGGATACCCACCACAAGTGGTCATGTAGAGCTGCAGAAGTGACAGGCGGCAACGGAGCACTGTTCTGAGCAAGAAAAGGCCACCAGCCTCTTTGGGACTTACTTCTCTAAACGGAGAGAAGAATGACTTAAAAAACCTCTGCAGCGTCACATGCATGAGAACAGGAATATGTTGTCACTGTGAACTACACCTTTTACATGAACTGCTCCTTAAGACCCTCATAAACATTATACTGTTGGTAGATGAAGCAAAGGTATTAGAGGTCAGGTGCCATGTCAAAAGTGAAATTCATAGAATCATAGAAGCATAGAATGGTTTGGGTTGGAAAGGACCTTAAAGGTCACCTAGTTCCAACCCCCCTCCCATGGGCAGGGACACCTTCCACTAGACCAGGTTGCTCAAAGCCCCATCCAACCTGGCCTTGAACACTTCCAGGGATGGGGCATCCACAGCCTCTCTGGGCAACCTGTGCCAGTGCCTCACCACCCTCACAGTGAAGAACTTCTTCCTGATGTCTAATCTAAATCTACCCTCTTTCAGTTTAAAGCCGTTACCCCTTGTCCTATCGCTACATGCCCTTGTAAAAAGTCCCCCTCCGGCTTTCCTGTAGCCCCCCTTTAAGTACTGGAAGGCTGCTCTAAGGTATCCCTGGAGCCTTCTCTTCTCCAGGCTGAACAACCCCAACTCTCTCAGCCTGTCTTCTTAGGAGAGGTGCTCCAGCCCTCTGATCATCTTCATGGCCCTCCTCTGGACTCACTCCAACAGGTCCATGTCCTTCCTACATTGGGGACGCCAGAGCTGAACACAGTACTGCAGGTGGGGTCTCACGAGAACAGAGTAGAGGGGCAGAATCACTTCCCTCGACCTGCTGGCCATGCTTCTTTTGATGCAGCCCAGGATATGGTTGGCTTTCTGGGCTGCAAATGCACATTGCTGGGTCATGTTGAGCTTCTTGTCAATCAACACACGCAAGTCCCTCTTCACAGGGCTACTCTCCATCCACTCATTGCCCAGCCTGTGTTTGTGCTTGGGATTGTGTGCTGGTTTGGGCTGGGATAGAGTTAATTTTCTTCCTAGTAGCTAGGTATGGGGCCATGTTTTGGATTTGTGCTGAAAACAGTGCTGATAACACAGGGATGTTTTAGTTGTTGCTGAGCAGTGCTTACCCAGAGCCAAGGGCTTTTCTGCTTCTCCCCCCGCCCCACCAGCGAGGAGCCTGGGGGGGCACAAGGAGTTGGGAGGGGACACAGCCGGGACAGCTGACCCAGCTGACCCAAGGGGTATCCCAGACCATAGGACATCATGCTCAGCATGTAAAGCTGGGGGAAGAAGAAGGAAGGGGGGACGTTCGGAGTGATGGCGTTTGTCTTCCCAAGTCACCGTTAGGAGTGATGGAGCCCTGCTGTCCTGGAGATGGCTGAACACCTGCCTGCCCATGGGAAGTGGGGAATGAATTCCTGGTTTTGCTTTGCTTATGTGCGCAGCTTCTGCTTTACCTATTCAACTCTGTCTTTATCTCGGCCCATGAGTTTTCTCCCTTTTACCCTTCTGATTCTCTCCCTCATCACACTGTGAGGGAGGTGAGTGAGCAGCTGTGTGGGGCTTAGCTGCCGCCTGGGGTTAAACCACGACAGAATGCCCCAACCCACGTGCAGGACCTTGCGCTTGGCCTTGTTGAACTTCATGAGATTCTCACAGTCCCACCTCTCAAGCCTGTCTCTCTGGATGTCATCCCTTCCCTCCAGCGTGTTGACTGCACCACACAGCTTGGTGTCTTTGGCAAACTTGCTGAGGGTGCACGCGATCCCACTGTCCGTGTTGCCGGCAAAGATGTTAAACAGCACCGGTCCCAATACCAATCCCTGAGGAATGCCATTTGTCACTGGTCTCTCTGAACTGCTTTAGCACAATACAGTTTCTGACATTCAAATATTAGCAGAACCTGAGATGCATTTGCTGTATCGAAATTGCGCAGTGAAGAAATTCTAACCTTTACCCTCAATTAATGTAACACTCTTGTCTGTCCCAATTTCCTGAAAAACAAGATTACTTTTCCACTTTTACTCAAGAATGACATTTTTAGTGGTATTTTAGTGATACAAAATCATAGCCCTGGAGTCTTAAAGTCGCACTTAGCTCCTATACACTTTTGTGCCCTGCAGGCTGAGTAAACTCTGAGTACAGATAAGTTATTAAAAAAAAGAGGTATATATTCACTTTCAGACCATGAAATTTTAAGGATTCTGTGGTGATCTTTGGTGCAGCTGGTGTGAATGGAAACCTTTCTGCTGACTATAGTGTGATCCAGGCAGGACGCCAACCCCAGTCTTTCTCCCAGCAAAAGTTTTACCAACATGGTATCAAAACTGGTTTCTACATAAGTCAAAGCTTCAGCAGTTTCAGTTGAAACGTGACTATTAATTTTGCCTGCAAAGCTCAGCTGCAAAGTGATATGGAATAAAAAAAGATTAAAAACCTCTTTTTCCTATTGACCGCTCCCACACCAGAGATTAAAAGGCAGCCAGGCAGACAGTTGATTTGACATTCAGCTGCATATCTCAGGGACCTGACAGTCACTGATAGGATTTCCCCTCCTTGTTCTGCACTGCTTCATTTCCAGAAATCTTTACCCTCTCAGCTGTGCTGAGTCAAATGGCCCTGTTCTAGCTGATGGGACAGGAACAAGCTGCAAGGGGAAAAGGAGGATGGAAACCGCTTAAAACAGCAGTAAAAAAGGTTTACTGATTATCACCATAAAAACACCAATCAGAAACTGGTTAGCACTTAACAGTCCTAAACAAGACAAAAATAACTGTTCATGAAAAAGAGAAAAAAAAATATTACCTGGTGTCTCCCTGAATTAAGGGGACACTTGCCCTCAGTATAAAATATTAGCAGGTATTATTAATATTTATGTTAAATTTAATACTTTTTATGTTAGTATTCAAGATATGGTCAAGACTCAGATCTAGTTGGCTCAAGGAATGGATTTCTGAATAACCCATGGAGGACTCCATACCTACTAAACCAAACAGGTGTATTCATGGTTGTCCAGATGGTTTAATTACTCGGTGTTCCTGGGAACAACTGTGATCCATTTCAGGTGCTGTGCACAGTACTAACATGGGCCAGGGACTGTTCTGAAGGGGAAGTGTGGATGAGACCACCTTGGTTATGGAAGGAAAGGGGACAGCCATTTCGTTGTGTGAATTCAAGCAGCACGACGACACTTGCTCTTGGATTCAAAGAATGGTTCATAGTTCCCCAGGACTGCAATCTGGATATCATAGACTTAGTGCATTTCTATGTTCTATTTTCTATAACAAGCATTTCTCACTTTAACACCATTTTAAAAAGATTTATTTGCTGAATAAAAAGTTTATTATTTTCAGTGTTCTTTATTGCCATGTGGGTGGCGATCAAAGTGCATTTTAGACAAGCAGACTGTGTTGATATAAATTCACCAAATCAGTTATCACAGAGGATTCTTGTAATGTTACTAAATACTTCTGTCAAATCCAAGCCTACCATTTTTTCTAAAGTCTCAACAACCTTATGAATGTTACTGTGCATCTTATTTGTAGTGCTTTCAAATCACAAAGTTTTGCTTATTGTCATTCAGCTAGGAACTTTTTTATCCAACGTTGACCATTCTAAACACACAAAATGAAAGAAATCCCACATCATCCAATTTATAATATTTATTTTCAGGTACAATATTTTTGAGCACAAAATCTCCAAATGGTCTGCATCGTCCCTGAGCGCCTTCTCACTTGCTATGAGCTATTCCAGTCATTAAGACTAGGGCTGCATCTACACAGAAGACTTTTAACAGTAGGACTCTGAATCAACCCAGCTAAATTTAGACATTTTCATGAGACGGCTAGGCCAGGAACATCCTCATTGTATGTTCCCTTGACAGCCAATGGAGAAAAATAGGCACCTCTAAAGGGTGGTTCAGGAGGTGGACCTTTCTCTCCATTGCCTATTGCACCCCAACACCCTGAATTACAATTACAGTCCTAAGAGTATCTGACGTGGAACTGGACTTTGGTACCTAATGGAGCCCACAATGGAGTTATACCTAAAGGAGCTGCCTTACACATGGACAAGGAGAGTGAGGTAAAACCTTACTCCAAAGAACCTGTCATGCTGAACTGAAAGACTCTAAGCTAGCAGCTAAGTACATCAGTAGCAGTGGAGGGAGGAGTGCACTAAAGGATTAAACACATGAACCTTGATTACAAAAATATGCCTATCTTGAATGATGATCTATAGTCTTCAAACTTCTTCTGGAGATAAGTTAGTGAATCAGCCCTTTCTTATGAAATATTATAGGATGAATAGTTCTATTCTTATCATGTGGCTCAGTGGTTGTAGACTTTGCCCAGGTGATAGTAGAATTATGTTTGATTTCTTCCTTTTCCTGAACAGCTTTCAATCAGGTTATTGTGTAACACAGTTCTTATCTTTAAGTTAAAACGTCATTTAGAATGAAACTCTCTCTCTTTCCTGCCCTATCCCATGTTTCACTGGGCCAGACAGATAATAGATTTCTATAGTCTAACAGTTACAGTATTCACCTAACAGAGAGAAGAGATGATTTTCAGTCCAGTCCTTAAGTCTTTTTTGTATTTAAGCTCTCCCTGAACTCCAGACCAGAAGCAAGGCTCCTTTCTTCTAAATGAGCAATCAAATGACTAGATTTGAGAATCATGTTTGTTATTGCCTTTCTCTCTGTCTCATGGAAAGTGATGGAGCAGGACTTCCAGTTTCAACAGACATGTGAACCGTCCCATGTCTAGGAGTTACCTCATGCAACAGTACAGGCTGGGCACCAACTGGGTAGAAGATAGCTTTGCAGAAAAGGAACTGCAAATGCTGGTGGACAACAAGCTGAACATGAGTCAGCAGTGTTGTCCCTTTCTGTGAAGAAGTCCCAGCTGAATACTGAGTTGTATTTAGGAAGAAGATAGTGAACAGATCAAGGAAAACAGTTATTCCCCTCTATTGGCACTTGTGAGACCACATCTGGAGAACTATGTCCAGCTTTAGGGTCCTCTGTGCAAGAAAGGTGGTGATATACCAGAGCAAGTCCAGCAAAGGGCCACCAAGGTCACTGGAGGGTGGAGGACAGGACATAACGAGAAGAAAATGAAAGAACTGGGTTTGTTCAGTCTTAAGCAGAGAAGGGTGAAAGGATATCTAAATGCTATCTACAAATATCTGATTGGAAGGTATAGACAAGATGGATCCAGACCCTTTTCAAAGGTACAGTGACAATACAGGAAGCAAAGGACACAAGTTGAAAGAGGTGAAATACCAGTTAGATTTAAAGGTAAATTTTTTCACTGTGAGTATGGTCAGACACTGGACCAGGTTACCCAGGGAGGTTCTGGATTGTCCATCCTTGGTGATATTCAAAACCTGAGTTATATTCATAACTGAAAACAAGGCCCTGAGCAATGTGACCTAACTGAACCTGCTTTGAGCAGAGGGTTAGATGAGATGATGTTGAGAGTTCCCTTGCAAATAAAATGTTTTATGATTCTGTGATTTTATGAACTGTGGCAAACCATTTGAAGTACATAATAGTACCTTTTCAATCAACTCTGTGTCCATGGGTGGTGTAAACTCTGAAATGTGTGTGCTAGCAATCTAACTATACTAATTAAATCAGTTACATTAGAAATCAAACAAAGTATCTGTGTAGCCTTTGTCTAAATTACATGGGCCAAATTCAGTCAGGGGTAAGCAGATTTAAACCCACTGAGGCCACCAAAATTGTATTTGATAAAATTTGTGGGAGTAATATAAACTTATGTGGGCTTTTTCTAGTCTCTCAGTATTGTACAGAGTTGACTTCTGACTTTTTAAAATTAAATTATAAAAACCCGCCACTGTATTACGGTCAGAGGCTCTATCTCACTCATTTTCGTGCTCTGCTCTCCATCACCTCTTTACAGCTCCCTGAATTTCAGCTGGTTCTCCCACTTTTAACATTTAATATATTTTCTCATAATAATCTGTGTCTGGAATAGACTCGTTGCTAGAGGTTATCTTGACCCCTTAACCTTTTGCAGGTCAGTATAATTATTTAGTCTTCCATAGCTACTTTTTTCTGTATTGAAAAAATACCAGTAATGAAAACAGATTTATGATATAACAGTCTTGAAACTGTATTGTCTTTTATTCCTATGCTCTGCATGCTCTGGCAGTAGATTTTTCCAAAACCTAAATGAGGTCCTAGGAGCAGATTACTGGCTTCTTGGAATATAGTTTAATTTTGATGGTTTGCTGTGATGTTAAGACATGGCTACCTGAAAAGGGTGAAAATTCATCATTAAATGAGGTACAGCTGGGCATAACTTGAGATCAGTTACAAGTGGATATTTTGGGACTTATACTGGTTTGTGCCCATAGGCTGAAGTCTGGATAAATGAAGCAAAGGTGTTAACAGGATGAGGTTCAATTTACCTCTTCCCCTGAAACTATTCTTCCCCTTTTTACCTCCCTTGGCTCTCTGTTCCTTCTGCTTGTGCCAAATCAACCATTCACAGAGACATGCTAAAAATTAGGTTAATAAAGTAATTTGGGTTAACTCCTCCACCCTCCCACAAATATTAGAATTTACAGAGCATCTGTCATGCTATTTCCGGTGGGATCTTGTTTACTGCTTATATAAAGCATAAAATAGTATTCCTCAAAACCACCTTCCAATACCTTCCAGAAGCTCTGTCATACTATGAGTCTGGGATTCGTTCTTGGAGGAAGCAATTCCTTGCCCAAGTCTGAATAAATCTCGAGAGCTGTAAATGAGTATTGAAGTAGTCACTTTGGGCACAACTTGTGGGAGTCAGCTGAAATTTGTATTTCAGTTTTTAATACCTGCAACTGAAAATACCTGAGATTAAATTAGTTCTTCAGTGATAGCCTTTGGAAGGAAGACAGAGTAAACAGCAAACTAATACATAGTTTCAATAGGACTTGGGGATAGGGAGCTTGTTGGAAACCTCATTTTAGTCAGATAAATAATGGCAAAAATTGAGAAGCACTGAGCTGAAACTCTTTAAATCAGAATGTACATAAGTATTCTATTGTATTTTCTTGTGCCATTTATGCTTTCATCAGGTTGTTGTTGTTTTTTAAGCTGTTTAAATTTACTGCCTTTAGCCTGTTTGATAGCATATCCCAGTGCTTCATGGCAATAATTTTGGGCAAAAAAATAAATTTCTTGGTCTGCTATTCTACCAAATTGTTATTCTTGGATAGAAATGTTTTCCATCAATTACTCATAACATGTAACCGTTAGAAATATTCTTTAACAGAGGGAGGAACCATAGGTTGAAGAGCCAGACGGAAATAGGCAGAAGGAATCATTGTAGTAAGGGGATTAAAAAAGAAATGAAAACATTTTTAGTGATAAGAATGGGAGAAAAAAGAGTGAGGAAAAAAGAGATGGAGACATGGAAGAGAATGAAAAAAGGGAAAATGTATTGTCAGAAGTGGGTGTGGAGAGGAACATACCAATATTTAAGAAAGATGAAGGCCTGAGGTCTTCTCTGCTTTTATTACATTACATCTTCTTTGTCTTTTCATGCCTATTTCCTATTATCTGCTGCAAATTCCTCCTTACAGCTCCTCAAGTCCAGCTGTAAAGACACAAGAAAGAAAATTCCTCTACACATTTTGGTATGAAAAAGATTGGAGTCATTTTCCCACTTAACAAGAATGTGCCAGCCAATCAATAGATTGAAAAGATCGCTATGTCTCTGGCCCGTTTTGGTCTTTGGGGCTACATCTATACTAGTAAAGCAAAGAGGGAACGGGCAGGGCCACCAGCAGTGACGTGTGAGTGCCCGTGCCGGGCGGTCACTAGCATACTCCCAGGAACAGTCTTGGGCTGTGTTAGCTACTTTCCCCAGAGGACGTCACAAGCCATTAAGGTGCTGCTGGTAAGCAGGAGAGGTAAGGCCACCCTGTTTTCAGGCAAAAGTCCAGTCCTTGGAAGTGTTCTGTGTCTCGCTGCTTGCTTTCACGGAGGAGAGGCAGCAGCCCCTGCACCTTTTATTTACTGGTTTAGACAGGTGGAAGAAACTCCACAACTTCTACTCTTAGACTATGGACACCATCTCCTTAGTGCTATGTTGACCAGATGTTGACACCTGCATTTCCTCCTTCCCTTAGAAAGCTTCTCTATCTTGTCTGATTTCTCAAGCAAAGCACTAGATTTAAAAAAACGAATGTTTAGAGAAGCCACTGTCTTGCCTGTCTCATATCCTCTGCTCTTACATTTATTTCATTACAAGCTTAGTTAAGAAGCATTTTCCTCTGAACTCACAGGAAAGAAGAGAAAACAGGATGGACATACATGCTGCTGGGAAACTCATATCTCACCAGGTGTCTAAGGTGTCATGCCTTGGTCTAAATTTGTCATGTCTAAAATGAACACATACTCCTTTAGGAAATGGCTATTACTACTGCTTGCTCCCTCAAACACACCAGCTTGTTTCCATACCCCTTTTCCCCATGGAGGTTGCTTTTCTTGCCACAAATTATGCAGTAGAGGCAGGCAAATGTCGGTGCTTCATCTGCTTCAGCGTAAAACCAGTGATCTCAGCTTAAACCTTCAGTGAGCCTACAGACCTTCCCCAAGCATGGGCAAGGTACCTTGAGATTCACGGGTTTTACTCACAATAAAAATGGAATGTTCATAAATAGAAATGCAGGTCTGTTTGGAGGTAGGAAACTATGATGTCAAGTTAAAAATGCCATTTCTCTGCATTTACTCTACTACCCCAAAAAGCACTACATTTCAGTTACTAGATCGTAGCGAGTAGCTGCTGGAGACATGTCTTCAAGTGTTTCCGTCAGCAAAACCTGTACAAATCCTGTCAGATCATGGCCTTTGAGCATTTGCTGTTGTAGATCTCTAGGAAACCCCTTCCAGGGTAGGTTCAGCTGATACCATCAATGACTTGCAGCATTTCAGGCAGCAAAGAAGGAAACATGTATGGGTAAAAAGAATAACTAGAGAGACACCGCAAGAATAAATAAGGTGCATCCCCATTTCCATTAATTTTACTCACAGCTGTCAAAGTTGGGGGCTAATTTTTTCCTAAAAAAGAATTGCTTCAAAATTTTCTTTAATATTTTTCCCCGAAATGGTATTGGAAATGTCTTCTTTTCAGCAGCTCATAATCCCTGTGAGAGAGCTGTGTGGACAGTGACAAATACCAGTGTATGCCTAACATACTGATTCATCTGGTCATTGATATTCTTTCCTCCATCTTTCTTTCTCTGTTTCTAATCCTCATGGATGTCAACTCAGTATAAAATACTGCAACCTGGTTATTTCCCTTTGTCATTCATAGTAAGATTTCAATTAAAGATAACGAGAATCATTAGGAAAGAAGCAGAACCTATTCTGGTACTGCATGCATTGAAGTTACTAACATTAAACTGATGAAAAAAAGTAAGGCTGTCACTGCATTGGTTAGTATATTTGAAACAGAACTTATTTGCAGTGTGTTCTTCATTGACACCTGATAGGGGACCTATATAATCAAAATATATATTGAAGAAAAATGAAGGGACATAGAAAGAGTCTTTAAAACAGTTATTTCATGTGTCCCAACCTGTTTTGGCAACCCAGATTTCAACCTAGCCAATGATTTGGTTTTCAATTGCACTTTAACTCCTATAAATTTTTTCCTGAGAAGGTTTTCTCTTTAATTCCTGATCTGGAAGTAGTAGCTCCAAATGGAAAGATGAGTGTGTCACACTGTGCCCTGGGAAGGTTTTTGTGATGGCCGTCATTCACCTATCATTAAGTAACCACTTACACTGCTCACATGCAGTAAAAACCTTGTATTTTGTCTCTGCAAGGGAGCTAAATGAGAGCTTTAATCCTCTTCTGCTTTAGTGCAACAGTGGTAGTTATTTATAGAACTGCTCTGGCGATGGGTGGGCATTGCAGATGGCTCTGTCTTACCACAGAGCTAAATTAAGTAATTTGTTTCTGAAGGGGAGGTTTATTTATTGACCTCAATAAAGTTAATCTTGCTTTCGCCTAGAGCTCAACACACAAGTGTAATCCAGTGGTTCATTTCACTTACTCTATGATTTTTCTGTCTTTAATGCCTGGGTTTGTTTCACTTTACATCCTTTATGTTTTAACGTACCTCTCATTTCAGACCCCACCACTTCAGGCGTATCTTCTGGTGTCATTTTCTGTGAGCGTTTCGGTTCAGCTGGCTGCCTGGGAGCCTGTGCTCAGCTGCAAATACGGCGTGAAGTCAAAAACCTGTGAAAGTGGCGGAAACAGCCTCGCGGCTGAACTCCTCTCACGAGAGCCTGTAGCACTGAGGCGCAGGGTCAAGGCAGCCCGTTGCTGAGAACGGCGGTGCGCGTCTGGGCGCCGCCGCCGAACCGAGCCGCGCCGCGGCCGCTCTCCTGACCAGCTGCTGCTGAGGGTAACGCCATTGCAAGGCGACGCTGTGGCAGCCAGGCTTTCTCCCGCCCTGCCGAGGCGGGCAAATCCAACCTTTCCCGTAGCTTCAGGATCCTGACCGGCGTCACGGCGTTCGTGGCACTGCCCTGCGCGCTCCTAGGGTTTCTCTTACTTACCCCGTTACCTCTAGGAACAGAAAAAAACACAAATGTTTCCTGAGGCCCTGTCCAGAACCGCACAACTTCTTATCATACAACATCATGAGCTAAAATCCATACACAAAGGCAATAAGAGAAGAAAAGAAAACCCCACGCTATTGAAATTCCTCACAGTATGTATCCCTTAACACCAAGCTACAGGTAAATCACCTGGTGGGCTGACTGTAATTTTTTTGTATCAAATCTCAGGAAAGTCCGTACGACGCATTTGAGGTGAAGTGAATAGGCCTTGATGAACCAGCAGGGCATCGCTGATGGCAGGTGTTTGTATGGTCTTGGTGTGATCACGACGAACCAAGATAATGCGGTTTGCAATCAGTTACTTCTAGAGTAAATATAAAAGTGAACTTCATAACTCAACATAACTACCAGAAGTGCTACTTTCTTCGAGAAAATAAATTTCGCTAAAAACTTTATTACAGACTAATCTGAAGCTGTGAGATGTACCTATACCATGCAGACACTTTAGCCCCTCACCTATTCTGCTAACCAAATACTACAGTTATTTAGTGCCTGGAGAAGTTAATTTCTATAGGCAATCTTCTAGTCCACATATACATATACGTATTTAAGAGACTTCTGCTTTTTTTCTTCTTTTTCCTTTTGAGGGAGTTATTTGTACCAAAGACGCTAAATTCTGTAATCTTGCCTTACATATTGAACACTTTCTTTTACTTCTGTAATAGTTTGTCAGGTCTTTTGTTCACTATAAGAATTAATTTATGGCCCAATTTAAGGTTTAAAGGTGTAGTAAAAAAATGTAGTAGTAGTACTGTGATTCCTGGATCTAGTTTTACCTCATGTGGAAAATGAATCTAGTATTCTCATGGAACCCAACAGCATTTGCAGGAAATTGCATTTAGGCTTATTTTTATATTTAATTTGTAAAATAGCAGCACTCCTTTTTTAATTTGGTGGTAATCCAGTGACACACTGGGCAAAATAGGATTGGAGAAATTTCAGCCCAGGAATTCTCTATATTGTCAGTAAGCTCCTTATGTCCACCCAGAACAGGTACAATCCCCGATCCATAATATTTTTAAAAAACCCAGGAAGTTTCTAGCACATAGAATAATATTCATCTGCCCATTGGAGGAGGAGAAAAGTTACTTTACAAAGGTGCCTTTTTTCTCTCCATTGGCTGCAAAAGGAACCTTTAACACCTTCCTCAGCCTTAAACTCCTAACTTCTAGAAGAATAAACTAAAGCAGAAAAATCTGTTCCTAACAGCAGAATGGCTCAGCTCTTCCATGAACCAAGAGGAATTCCACATGTGTGCTTGAACAGAAACACATGCCTTTTGTATTTTTCTAGATTTTAGTTCTGTATTTTACTTGCCATGTGATGCACTTCACAAAACAAACTGCAATATATTTTTTAGTTGTTGGAAATAAACGTTCTCAGTCTTTGGACTGTCAGTGGTAATTGTAGTACTGCATATGGTACCATATATAAGAAATATACCTGTTTTTTCAAATTTTAAATTAACTGATCACTGCATTGCTACTGAAGATGTCTGCGTGATCAGATGTGTTTTGGGTGACATCATACAGCAAACAATCTCCATTGCATCTGTTGTCTAAGGTTAATCACTAATCTTCGAGCTAGTTCCAGACAGTCTTCATACCTTCACTTAATTTCTAAAGAAAGCATGTTATACATGATTCAATTATAAAATTATAATATAGTTTATATATTATAATTCTTTGAATGTTTTGCTGTAGTAGTGGCTTGATACTGCCATACTAGAATGATGTACTACTAGAATTTTATGCTGCATTAATAAATTATAATTTCAGTTCAGTTTCTAGTTTAAAATTATTTCTCTTAGTTCTAGAACAAGGGCCATAATTTTTCCAGGTACACAGGAACAGTTAGTTCCTATTGAGTATGCAGGATGTTCTTTACATGCCAGCAATGCAATGTGGCCAATGAAAACAGAGAGAGGATTTCTGAGCCTACATATTTTATTATATTAAACAGGATTTTTTCAGTTCTGAAGATCACATTTGCTCAAGATGCAGACCACCCTGACCTCTTATGCAATAGCATAAAGACATTTTTGCCAGAGGAAAAATGAATCAATGCTTTGTTTCACATATTAATTTTAGTCATACTCATGCTGCCATATAAAACACTGTGACAATCAACATCACTTATGTTGTGATTATTTAAGGGGAATCCACTTAACACTGCCACTGATTTTTACACATGATCTAACTACTGTAGTAAAAATTCCCTGAAAAGTGAAATGTTGCCTCGATCATGTGTAAACAGCATAATTTTTCTTATAAATTTTGGAGACACATAGATTACTTGAGCAGAATATGTATATATTTGAAGATATTTTAGGTTTTGTAGATTAAATAGGTGTAGAAATATGGAAGATGACAAGTAAAATATTTCAGAGGAAAACCTAAATACTAGCATTGGCAATCAGCCATGTATGCATTTCAGCTGCTTTTCCTAATGACATTCACTACTCAAAACTACATTAAATACATCCATAGCCTGCAAAATGAGGTAATCCTAACCCTTTTCTTCTAAAAGTCAGCATGAGGCTTGCTGTTAGTTTCAGCAGCAATGAGCAAGAGCCTGGGGAGAGCAGCATTTGCTTGGAGCTTCAGCCACAGAAGTGAGGTCTGACGCTCCAAGACTTGTTGTCCTCAACTTTTGTTAGTAAGTGAAACAAACCCCTGGATGGGGTATAACGATACAGTGCATCTGTCTTGCAGGAATTACCCAACCCTTCATCCAGTCTGGGCTCTAAGGATTTTGGTGATCCTCCACAATTCCACAGAGGCTATTTTTTGCTCACCATTAAAAGTGTTGTGCTTGAACAGTAGAAGTAGTGCAGCTCAGACGTGGACAGCCTTGAGTGGGACCTTGCAGAGGGCATCACGACTCTCTGTCACGATCTGCTCATTGCTATTTGTTCTTATCCTCATGAGAAGGATTTTTCTGCTGAAAAGAAGGAAGCCAGACTATCAGTTAACAGATGCGATTCCCACATTTTCTGAGTACCAAAATACGGGTAAATAGATTGTGCCTGGGAGGCATTAATTAAATTCCTGTGGTAGGTGCCATGGTTTTACCAAGTGCTTTGTTCTCTATTTATTTATTTATTTGTTCTAAAGTTCCTAGTTAAGCCTCAAACACTTCTCCTACAATCCTCTTGTGTATAATTACATACTAATAGATAATTCCAGAGCAAAATCCTGGTCCCACGGATTTCACTCGCAAAAATTAGGTCAATTGCCTTTATTGTCAGAAAGACAAGTTAAAACAGCCTGAGTCCTGAGCTTCTGGCCTGCCTTTAGATACGCTTTTAACATCTCAATGTGTATACTACTTTGTTATCTTCACCAGCATCAAGTAATAACTGAAGGTAAGCCAAGTTTTGCTACTCAGGTATGAGACCCAAGGGACACCCAGCAATCCGGAATGGACTCACACCTGCACATCAGGGCTGCCAGAGCTCCTTGTCAGGGGATGCTTATGGAAGAAAACTTGAGAAAGTGGAGGCAAGAGAGAAATTGCAGGATTTTCAATGGGATTTGCACCTTCTTATACTGGATTTGATAGCTAATACTTTGTATTCCCACAACAGAAACTTGTTCACACAAGCTTTAGAGGATAAATCAGTTCCCAGAAGTGAAGGAGAGTAACAATACTGGTTATTTAAATGCACTTCTGCTCAATTTTTCTTTAAAGACTAGGAAATATGAAGCACTACTAGATTATTCACATATTCATCAAGTTTTTTACTTATATCTGATGATTGCAAGGCTTGAATTTAAAAACAAAGAAAAAAAGGCTCAGCATGGTCTTTTTTGTCTTGACAGGCATTACAGAATGATTTCAAAATATGGTTTCCTGGTAGGAAGTTTGCGTCAATAATGCATTAGATAAAGAGATGTAGCATTCTTGATTGTTTCCATGTCTGTTATTTACAGCTGTGATATTTATACATGTACTATGCTCTATCTATAACAAACATTGTGAAATGAAACCGTCCTTCTCAATAATAAGCAAATCAAAATCATATTAGGTTGTTATGGAAACTTGCATACACAAACCCACTCCCCCTAAAGATTAATGTGCACTTTATCTATCTTTCCTCCAAAATCAACATTTACTGGGGACATTAAAAGATTATGTCCCCATAATCCATGGCAAACAATTTTCCTGCAAGGCCCCTCTACTGTCAGATGCACTGTAATCCTTCTTTCGCTCTATCAGATATAATCCTACTTCTACATCAAATATCAAAACACAGCTGCTGCTGCTGCTGCTGCTGCTAGGACACAAATTCCTTCCCCCACCCGCTCCATGTCTAACACGAAGAAACCTCCCTTCAGCTGTGGCACAGGTTAACTCTGCAGCCCACGTTGCATATCTATTAGTTGGAACAGCTCCAGGAAAACAGATCAGGGTGCTAATGTGTTTATTTTCATTTTAATGAACCAGAGGGAGGTTTCTCTGTTATTACTGTCCCAAACTACCTGGTTTGTCCTTGTGCAGAAAAATTCATATCTTACTGTACTATTTGCATTTTGGATTTTCTTTTCTTGCTATAAATTACAGTAAAGAGTGCATGACTGAAAACATATGCTCTACTGTAATTTAATATGAGGGGTTTGTTGTCATTCACAAACCACTTAAGTTAAATTCACTGTATTAGCAGGTCATCAAAACTCCCTACATTGCATTACCATCCAATATTCAATTTTCTATCCTGAGTTATTCTTTATTAAAATATGAAGTGAATCATTGCACAGCATTCACCTTGCCAGGCAAAAAGTTATTAAATCAAATGCAAGAGACATAGGTTTGGCTGAAACACACTACTAGTGGTTGCCTCATTTCTGCTCTGATTAGTGGCAAGATTTCTCAGAACACCTGCCTTACCTTCTCTTGTGACTTACAGCCCAAAATGCTCTCAGTTGCTCAGTAAGGATTTATAAAGACATCTGCTTTTCAAAGACATCTGACTTTTTTTTCTTTTTTTTTTGTTTTTTTGCTTGGGACCACCTGCAAGAGTGCTGTGCTGCATTAAATTTAATGTACAGAAATGGCAGCCACCTTCAGTGCTGTCAAAAAGAATCAATTAAATATTCCATGTCTGACTCAACACATGGCTATAATCAAAGGGTTTCTTATTTAACTGCTAGGAATTTTAGATGAAGATCCCATTAGGTGCTCTGCCTGCTAGATTTCCTGCTGCAAAAGAAAAATAGTATGGAGTGTTTTTCTTTCTCCGGAAAATTTGATTACATTATCCAGAACTTGACATCATTGAAACAATTTGCTCTAACCAGAACAACCATTTCTGTCCTTATATTGCATCTGTTCCTCTTGACTTTAGACATTGCAGGCTGGAAAGTGCCTCATGCTTTACTAGTGGGTCTTGTGAATACTGAAAACCAGTCATTCAATGCTGCTGGCATGTATCACGTATAACAGACGCTAACTGTTAAGGTGGAAACCATGACCTGGGCAACATTAGGCTGACAGATGCAACGTGACAGCAGTAGGAGGATCTCTTTCTGCCCCTTGAAGTCAAAGGAGGTCCATCAGTGAGAAATCCGTGTTAGGAAAGAGAGCAAAAAGGCACCAGAGGGCTTTCTGAGACTGAGAGAGATGCAGCCAAGCTATGAAAACCTCTACATCAAGGTGACGTGGGAAGACTGCTGTGAAGAGCAGGGAGTGAATGCAGACAAAAGTAAGAGGCAAGGGAAATAGAGAGAATACAAGTTTTGATCATGGTTGGGCAGAGGTCTGTTTGGTGATGAATGGGATGAGAAGAGGAATAGGGATTGACTGTTCACTGTCTCGTCCAGTATAGCAGCTAGATGATATCAAGGAAACTGTGAAGAGGCAAGCTCAAAACAAACAAAAGGAGACGTTTTTTCTCATGTGGTGTAGTTAACTGTAAACCTCCTTGCTTAAGGATGTGGATGTTAAAAGTTTGTACTGATTCAAGGGAAGGCTTGATAGGTTTCTGGAGAAAAAATCATCTGTGTTGAAAAGATTGTAAAGAATATAACTTAGAAAGTATCTCAGTCTGGTTAGAGATCAGAGAGTGCTTGGGGAACATATTGCATAGCTCCTCCTGCTCTTATAGTCTATCCTAGGCATCCACTTTTGACCAGTATCAGCGACAGGCTACTGGATTTATAGGAACCTTTAGCCTGGGCCAACAGAGCCACTGTCGTCATCTGAATATGAACATCATGGATGTTTACCATGGATTTCAGAAAACAAGCAAGAAGCAGACTAATGAAATTTAATTAATCTCAAACAACAAACTCACAAAAGGTTTGCTTAGTTGACATGCCGGTCATTTCAGAAAGCAATCGAACTCAATATGTTTGAGTTTAATGAGTTGCCTTCTGAAATCACTTCTGAAATGCTGACTTCTTCATGAACCATTGAAAAAAATCTACATCATGCAAGTGATACGAGGCTTATCTTGGCGCCTGTGACTGGCTGTGACAGGTTGAAAGTTAATTAGAAAGCTTAACTGGATTTGATAAATTTCAGAGTTTCACCAGATGTTAATCCTGATGAAACATTGATGCATAAACCAAGCCTAGTACCAAGTCACGCAGATGAAAGGACAATTACACCCCGCCACCGCATGCGCATTCTCAGCAACAGCCTCTATTTAATAATCTCATTTCAGGCACTTGTCTCAGGTGCCCGTAGGTGTTCAGAAGCACTGCAGATTAAACGGGGCTGCCCTCGGTTCTTGTTCCCATCATCCTCGGAGACCATCACCTGTGACAGGAGAACGAGCCACATTTGCATTCCTGACTAGCGTGACATACTTGCATAAAGCTGACACCGATGTCACACTGCACTGGGCACACGCTGAAGTCACAGAAAGGCAACGTGGAGATGCTGCTGCACTATCCAATGCTGAACCACCACCCGAGAACACCAGGGAACCCGGGCACTGGAGGCACCAGGGTATCACACTCCCCATAACTAGCCTCGTGCCACGCTTGGCACAGTCCTTTCCGCTCCTTTCAGCAGCATTCTCCGTCCAGAAGGGAAGCACAGAGTTGTCACGAATGAGCTATTGGCAGAGCACCTTGGGTCGCAGTGAGGTGAGGAGGGTTTAATATAACCTCCCTTACCACAGAAAGCTGGAGGAGAAGCAGTCCCAACACCTTCCTCTGCATCAGGAGATGAAGTTCCCCAGAGGGAGCTTGCAGCAGCGGGGAGGTTAGCAGCTCTCCCCATCCACAGCCCCCAGAAATCCCACTGAGTCTTTTCTCCAAAAAAGTTAACAGTTCTGTTGTACTTGGCAGTAAGCATGATCCTTTTTGGTATCCTGTGCTGTGACAGAGCCTGATGATACCGCCTGTCACAACTCCAGGTACGTTTTGTCACTGATTTTTTAGGAAAGAAGCTGAAACAGTCTCCTCCCCCCCACCTTCCCCCTCTTCCTGAATCAGAGATAGTGCACTTTCTTCAAAGGTCATGAAAGCAGAGTCAGCCTTTCTGAAAGCTTGACCTAGATTTCTGCTAGCTTTAAAGGTGAAGACAGACCCTTTGACACCGATATAGGACTGGAGCCATCTGATGTTCATACCGCTGCTGGGCTGCACTGTCTCGAGGCTGTGCAGTTCAGGCACTAAATTTTATTTCAATTTCCACTTGGTTTTCAGGATCAGCTGGGAATTGCAATAATTTAGCACATGTTGGAATGAGGACCCCATCTGAGAGGAAGGAATACAATCCCTTCACATGAGAGATAAAAGAAGCTCTTTTGAGTCACAGTTGTTGTCTTTGAAGCTAGAAATAGAAAGTCATCAGGAGTTTTTTTTTGTCCTGTTGTCATAGGGGAGATTTGACAAATGATCTGAAATGTTTCTCCTATATACTTTGGGACTCTGAGCCCCAATTTATCTAATACTCAGCTAGTCTCAGCATGCGATGCTGTGGATGAAATTTAGGTCTTCAACATGAATAATTATTCTAAATCATAAAACACTTCCCTGTCAAAGGCAGTCACTCCAAAGGCAAAATGGTAGTGATGATGTTGTGCAAATTTTTACAAAAAAAAAAAACCTCAATACAACTTGCTTTGTGTTAATGTTGAGCATTGACCCAGGTTGTGGCTCTGCTTCTCTTGTGAGTTCATCTGGCAGATGAAAGACGCATAAACATCTGGTAAATTCCTCCTGCTCTCACAGTTTGCCGCCTTCAGTGCTGTGACCCTGGCCCATCAGTGCGGTTTAGCTGATCCAGGGGGAAACTGGTGGGCTCTCGAGCAAGTTTTCTATGTAAGCAGTCCCCTCTCCCATGCAGTATTTATGAAATGAGTTCCTCTTCACTGCCACATTTAAGCAGATTGGGCTGAAATACAGTTTAACAGTGGAATTACGTTCTTGCTTGTATATTTCTTTTTTTTCCCCAAGACCCAAAGCTGTATAGTTTGCATAGATTTTATAAAGGATGTCTCTACACAAAGGGGTCCAGACGCCACCAAATGCCTCTCCTGCCCTGCAGAAGTCAGATATCAAGCAGCTTTGGGATAGTGCTGAGGCAGGTGAGCTCAGCTCAGCTCCCAGGCATTCAGGCAAGAGCTCCATCAGTTCTGAGCAGGGACAGAGCAAACCTGCACCCACCACCCAGACAAACCCACTTCTGCATTTTTATGAGTCTTCCAAAACCCATTTGCTTAGTACACCCACTTGAGTGCAGTTGCGCACTGGATTTGGACGGTGTGCGCTATTGAGACAGGAAGTCACGCTTCATATGCACTTTATTCTCAGTCAGTGAAGGATTATTTACATCTAACTAAGGCCTGAAGATGAGACTGTAATACTGTTAATATTTCAGAAATGATCTGGTTTAAATTCAGACACTATAATTTCACAGTGTGAACTGGTCAGTAAAGAGCTTTCATATTCTGAAATAAAAAAAGTTCAAACAAATTTCTTTTTTCCATACTAAAATTAAGGTTTTTCAGCAGAAAATCCAGAGAAAGAGAGAAGTATACAGCAAACCAGCCATGATATGTTTTAAAGATAGGCCTTGAACACAACATGAGAATGTCACCAGCAAAGACTGAAATCTCAGGGTTATTTTGGGGTTGAATGTGGAAGGTAAATTCCTTACCTACACTTTGGACTTTTTCTTCAGTAAATTTTTTTAACAAACCAACCTTTTTCAAGGTGTCTGTGAAGACAAAGCAATACAGAGATGCTACCAGGTAGAAAAGGAGATGGGGGGGAAATCAGGAACCCAGAAAAGATGCAGGGCCAGAACTGCAGGACACAAAGTTAGTGGGTGGCTGCTGCCTCCTGCTTTATCAGGTCACCAAGCATATATATCACTAGCTTGCATTTTAGATAGTTCAAGTCTGGCAGGTTCAGTAACTTTAATTGATTTTTGCATTTACTTTAAATTGGATTCACCATTTTTTCTGTCTTTTAGAAAGACTGCTGTAATTACTGCCTTGTTTTCCCACCAGAAGTGTCTGCATTTCAGAATTCAATACGCTGCAGTCTAGAAGCAAATCTGACCAATATATGTGTGATTTCTGATATTATCCATGCACAACAGAATTTAAAGAGTTATTTATATGAAAAAAAATAATAGTATTGCTAATCTAGGAGAGTTTTTTACTATAAGATATATTCACAAGGTGTACGCAAATACTGCGAAATAGCTACATTTCAATTCCACCCCAACGTCACTAGATGGCACTAAGAGCCCCAGCAATTCTTGGTCACAGACTGCCGTAATTAAACCAAATGCCTCAGGCTTCCTCTTGTCGATGCTTCCTTCATTAAGATTTATAAGAATTTTTTACCGAAATCAAAGAAGTTTTGAAAACCCGTTTATCATACCATATCATACGTGCACTTCTGATGGATACTGATTTCTAATTTTCTCAAACATCAATATAGTAAATAAATAATTCATATGTTGAAAGGATATGTATCATCCTTGCACTTATTGAAAGCTGGCTCTAGCTTTCAAGTGCATCCCTTGGATTCTTTGATTATGAGCTTGTTTTATAATTGTGGTATGTAGTAACATTGCAGTTTGATTAATAGAACAGTTTAACAGAGATGGGATCAAACTTAAATAGAAGCAAAGAAAATGCTGAGCACAGACCTAAATGGCATCTTTCAAATCTATCCCTGTACTCAGTGTGCCAGCTGCCAAGGGCCCCGTGAGGGGACTCTGATCAGCATCCAGGCCCAGCACTTTTATCCCCAATCCATCCACATGCAGTCACCAAAGGACACGATGTGACCTTGGAAGCTTTTATCTGAATCTCTCCATAGTTGCAGGGTTCAGATAAGCTGAAACTAAGATACAGGCTCCTTTTTATCATCTTTTGATTTTCCCAAGCCAGAAGTTCAGTCATTTTTTGCTCATCTCTAGCAAATACTCCCCAGAATTTTGTTGACTTGATCTATGCAATTCATGCTGACTTTTTATCCGTTAAATAGTAAGAAACACCAACTATTTGTGGGAAGTTTCACAAAACAGCTAGGGTCTAGTGTCTATAAAGGGTGATGGCAGACATTTGTCAATACTTAGTTTTAAACTATTTTTTGAAAGATCAACTAGTGTGCAGAGAAACTTGTGAGTAACTAATAGGTCCATCTGGGGAATATTCTTGCGGTTTAAACAGTCAAGGGAATTCAAACCAGGAAAAAATTCCCTTAAACCAGATTGTGCGAGGAATGTTTGTTCCTCTACGTGATGGAAACATGAAGCATCTCCTAAGATCCTAACAAACTCCCTGATGTTCTGATGGCCTTGGTCTCTCCTGCTCTGTTCTTGTGCATTTTTTATGCTTCTGGCTTATTATATGCAAATATTTGAAAATTGCTTGTTGCAGGAAGTGTTGTGCAGTTTCTGGTACACTGCAGGTGTGTTGGCCAGGTTTTTCTGGCCTTTCTGCATCTACTGTGATTGTTTGGGGACTTTTATGATTGCTGTCACTGAAAGATTACCTGCAATTTCAAGGTACAAGCTTTGAAGATTCCTTTTAAGCCTCTGCTCCTACTTCCACTCACTATAGATAATAATATAAAATTATTATACTACAACACTAGGAGCTGTTGTTAATAATAATAATAATAATTTCTCCCTCACAAATAACACAAAACTTTCTTTTGCTAAAAACTCACTCTCCCCACATCCTCCAAACTGGGATGAGTAAAATACGACTCAAAGATCACCAGAACGCCTTGACTGTGATGAGGGGAGGGATATAAAATTCATAACGTAGGATTTCTTACTTCAAAAGAAGTGACTTTATTTAAAAAGCAGCATCTTTATCATTATTTCATAAAACTTGGCTTTATTCCTGGTGGGTGTAAATGTGAAAGAGCACATCACGTTGATGCTCCAGTGGTGAAACTGAGCTCAGAGTCTCTTTCCCCATGGGCAGAATCGGACCCATCGGGTCACAGCTGCTGAGCAGCCTCAGAAACCTCAGTCGTAGGATCCTGAGGGGACAGAAGGGGTTGTGAGCAGAAGAGAAAAGATGAGATATGTTAATAAGGATTTCAACATATACCCTCCAAGAAAACTATTATCTATGGAAAAAACCCTGATTCCAAAGTAGATTTTTTTGGTGGAAAAGTTAACTTGATTCAAACCTCCTACCAGGTATCTAGTAGAAACTATATCAAATTATTTATGTTTATTATATGAAAGTAATTAGCATTAACTGAAGTGAGAAAGTGACTTTGCGCTGGAAGGCACCGCTGAATATTATAGACCTACTACAGCAAATCCCACACTAAGCTGCGAATATGACCGTCTATGAAGCTTTTAGTCTTGCTGAATCATGAAGGGTATGTATTGGAGTGTGGAGTGCAAAGGAGATAATTCTCAGCACTTTGGATAAATGACACTTACTTCCCTCTAGCCGTAGAGAATGAATTAATCAGCTCTTTCTCTGTTGTATCTTTCCTGCAGAGGGAATTACAGAGAAGTCCTTTAAGTTTAAATTCAGTTCACGATAAGTAGAGCTACAATATGTACTACATATATAGCCATGTACATAATTGCAAGTATCACATTATTGGTGACAAGCAAAGCATTCATAAAATGAGAATGACCTGTTTACACATAGCTCTCACATGACTGTAACATCTGCAAGAGGAAAAAGAAAAAAGAAAATTTAGAGTTCCCAGGAGGCAAAGTAATTACAAGGAAAAGTCCTAAAATGTAATTTCACTCCTTGCCCTGTAACATGCCAAACACCTGCCAGCTCCACAATGCTGGCTCCTGCAGGAGCTGAGGCAATGTGGCATTCTGAAGTGTTCAGCATGTTTCAGGACAGCACCTTGCTGAGCCTGATACTCCATATGAATAGACAAAATCACCAGTGATTGCAATCTCTGAAGGAAAATATTGCCTTCCATTGTATCTAGATCGTATCGCCTAAAGTGTGTGTAACTTGAAAAGATGCAAGTGGATGTAATCAGCTTGGAATGTGCATTGTGCAATTCTTGAACCAGACTTGCAGCACCGACCTTTAGCTAAATTGCATTACTGAAGCCATAAAAACTGTCTGAATTAAAAGAAAATTATATGTGCAATCACATGAAAATCTCAAATCTCAAGGTTTCTTTTGGGAAAGCTTTTCCCTGTCAGCCTTTCTTTCCCATCATTAAACTTCTGTGCAAACATTCAAAGCAACTTCTATTAGTGAGCTTATATTAATAACCAATAAGCACCACAGACACAAACCAGACATTAATCAAAAAGATTTTCCCAGATACTATGAGCTACTGTTCCTGTTTCTCTTCTCCTTGTATAATTCTCAAATCCTTCTCATAGCTTTTGCTAGAAAGTTGAGATTCCACTCTTACCCTCAAAGATGGAGGCTCTGCTTTTCTCGGGAAAAGGTTACCAAATGCTCATTTGAATCTTACCACTTCTATTACAAGCCATAAATACTGCACACGGTGGCAAAGTCTGACCAGTGTATTTTGGAGGACTGTCGTAGTCCAGTCAGAGGTCAGCTAAAGAAACTTCAGGAAATTTCTCCTTCTCCATGGATCCCTACTCCCAGTATCCATATATGATTCAGCTAATCCCTAGGACCCATGTGCTATTTATAACTGTACTTAATTTTGTTACTGAACCAAATACAATACCATTAATGCCATGCTAAAAACTAGCAGCTACTCCCGATAGTATTTTATTTGTACTTTTCTGTAACAAAGGTTTGTTCTGTTCATTAAAAAATTCTTCTCTGGTAGAATTTGTTGGAACTTTCCTTGCTACCTTCAGCCAGACCAAGATACTACCCAGTATATTTTGTCTTCCTGGATATTTTAACAAAAGTTTTGGTGAATTTGTTGTTTCACTGAAGTGATAAAACTGCATGTGATTTCTCTGGGGACATGACATTAGCACACGTGCTTATTTTGTATATAGCGGGCTTTTTCCCCAGGACCAGACTTTCATAGATGACAGCAGCAAATAAACAAAGACATCTCTTTCTTTTCTTTGTTGATGCTGAGCTTTCTTCTTTTTTTTTTTATCTGCTCACATCTTTGTATTTGGACATTTGTATCAGTTGGAATGCTATTTACAGTCCTGAGAAACAGTAGTTTCTACTTACGTACCATCCGGTTCTCCCACTCAAGAAATGAGCAGCATATGCGTCCCTCTCTTCCTCTCCTGTTTTTACACAACTAAACAAGTCTGAACCTTTCATAATAAAGAGAACCGTTTAGAAAGGATATCATAACATTGTGTATTATTATGTGAGCCAAGCAGCAAGAGCTTCCTTCAGGCTGAATCAACTGCCTCTATGCAAGGGAGCAGTCTACAGTCTGGAGAAATAAGCTCAGTGAACAGGTAGCCATCTAGGCTAATCCTTAAAAAATCTCCCTTCCTACTGAAATTTAGATGCCTTAATCAGGGCACCACTAAAGAGCTTCAACCTGTCCTAGCTTCATAGCCTTTTTCTAGAGTCGTGACTGGAAAGGAGGTGCCGGTGTCTTCATTATCATTCTTTGTGAAGGGATTCGTACTCCCTCCCAGGTCCTCAGATTCACAGCTCATGGTTTGGACCGTAACTGTTAGAAGCTGCCAGATCCAGTAGCCCATTTGAGGTGAGGCTGCCACAACTTCATGGCCCCAGGTCCAGCCAGTAGTGAGGCTGAGCACGTACGCCCTATAGGCACGCATACATGCACACAATACATATACACATATATACATATATATAGATATACCTACACATGTACGTGGCTGGCCACACAGACAGAAAACACAGCACTTAAGCAAGCACAGCACAAAAGGCCCAATCCTGTCCCCTCTCTGGCTCATCAGGATGAAAGCCCATTAGTGGAAAATATGTAAATACATATATGGATATGACCAGTAGCTGCCCCTGGATCCCAGCCTCCCTTGCTGCTGGCACCGGGACGTAGGCACCCCGGGGGTGCCGCCCCAATCCGCTTGCTGGTACTCTGACCTGCACACACACGCATGCACACACACACGTATGTATGTGCGCACACCCCCCCAGAGTACACGCTGTGAGAATCAGGCGCAGGGCATTGCCAGACACATCAACCTGCTTACACATTTTATTCCCTTTGCCCTCTATTTTTCCATACTTGTTCCTCCTCAAATGACCTTGATGCTTCCCTTTGCCCCACCTTTGGTTCCTCCCTTCAACAGCCCATAAGAAGTCTCTTACATGCCCCAAATGCTCTTCCCAGCATACCACAATGGATCCCATACCCCTGGAGGTGGGAACTGCCCCGCTCGGTCTGTAAGGCCATCCAGGGAGAGCCTCCCTGGCCGTGGGGCTGATTGCTCCCCTGTGGTAGCCCGGAGAGTAGGCGTGCTTGGCTGGCACCGATTAGGTTACTGGGTTCCTCTGCCGTACGTTGCTCCCCTAGGCCTTCATGTATATGGAGATTAGCCTTAAATCGCATAATCTAAAAGTCCCACTTGGCACAGAAATCATTGCTCACCAGGCTAAATGAGTATCAGTCAATGGTCTTGCTCTTAGGTGAGTCTTGCTGTCACTCAAGAGAAAGCCGGGTGTTCTGGCAGCATGGTGATGCCAGATAAAACGTCCACCTGACAACAGAGAGCCTGGGTTTAAGTCCTGTGGTGCCATCGGACCTTTACAGGTGAGTAGGACAGTCTCTGCTCTCGTTAATGTTTTGTGTATGGGTTAAAGCACAAACCAGAGGCCAGGTCTCCTTCCAGGCGCGTAGATCATCAGATCACTGACTCATTCTCACAGTCCCCATGTGTCATGCCCACTGCTTTGATGAACCCACAAGCTCCAGCACAACATGCACCTCCATACACAGCAAGTCCACATGCCCTTCTGCGAGTTTAGGCTTGCAGCTTCCAACTCCCTGCAGCAGAAGAAGAGACAGAACCCAAATTCTTTCCTCTTGAATACTAATCCTTGAACATCTGCACAAAAAGAAGAGCAGCACTGCCAGCACACTCTCCAGCCATGTATTTGGGAGAGATCTATCTAGTTATTATAATACAAATGCCTACTGGGCTGAGACCCCATCTGAGAATAACCACTTTACAAATCATTATGCAGCTTAATGTGAAATAGTTGCTGAGCTTTTGTAGATGCCAGAACTTACAAGGAAAATATTGCAAATACCTGGGCAATACTTTACATTGGAAACACGAATACTTATGGATTTAAAGCATCTTGAGGGTTAGATGGCAATTTTTTAAGAGCTGGATTTTGAGTGTCTACCTATGATGGAAATTTGGAATAAAGTGACTGAGACAGCCTACCCTTCTTGTACCTGTAAAGCCTATCTGGCACGTACATTGATTGTGGGTCTACTTGTAATCCTGATGGGTTGTCTGGACCTTATCTCTGCGGTCTAAATTTAGGCTCCCAAGCACATGCAGAAATGCCCTACTCCGAGCTGCCAGGCCCGTCAGCTTTCGCACCCCCGTCCAGCACATGTGCAGGCACGTCTCCGAAGAGCGTAGATAAAAGCGTGCGCACCCAGCATCCGTTCCAAGAGACAACCACAGCTTCAGACAGTGAGTCATGCAGCGAGTCACCACCTGAACAGGGACATCACCTGTGTTTCTAGAATTTCAGCATAAGAAACTTGAAATATTTTTGTTTTACTTTACTACAAGAGAAATACGTTCGACACTTCCAACTATAATGCTCCCACCTTTCTTCTTTAGCTTTGCAATCTCATGCAGTAGCTCACTCGAAATTGTATCAATTTCTGAGAAAAAAATATAAGAAGAATACTCTTTTCTTACCTCATTAATTTACAGATGTGCTTTTTTTGGCTGTGGGGTTAACAAGCAAGTGAAGAAAATAAGTTTTATTTTGGATAGCAAACCAATATTTCTGTCACCAAAAGAAAAATATCTGGATGTCTCCTTGGAAAGACTAAATGATCCTAAAACTTCCACTCCAATAGACTGACATTAAAAAAAAAAAAAAAAATCGCCAACTAATGTAAGCACACTAACTGTTTATGTTATTTCTTCTAGCTGTCATGTCCTAGGGCTTTTTGCAGCCATTATTCAATAAAAGCTTCCTCACAGCCTTGTGAGAAAGACAAGCATTACTTTCCCCACTTTCTGTATAAATAGACAAGCTCAAGCGAGGTAGAATAACACCAGGTAACACAGGAAAGCTTCAGTCCTAAATTACTGCAGTGTCTGCTCCACTGGAAGAAAAGGCTGATATCAGAAAATCCCAATGCTATTTTATAGTCAAAATATATGAAATGACCTGTCTGTGGATTCATCATTAACACACAGAACTATCTTTCCTCCTACAGACAACAAACCTATGTAATTAACCTGGGGTTCATTTATCATTCATTTTTAAGAAACAGAAGGCAGAGAAGATGAACTTTCCTCTTTCCCATTAACCAAGCTGTCCTAAGGGAGGTACGATGGGCAGTGTCACGGCCGTGCCTGAGCACTCCATGCTAAGAGATGAGATTATTTCACCTGCGGTTTAACAAGCTACTCGTAATTGATTGGAGGTTCTCGCTGCAAATGTGATGTAAAATGCGTCAGCTCAGGCTTCAGGCTAGGTTAATAAGAGAAAAAATGTTTTCCCCGGCATTTGCCAGAGAAGGAGCAAGCACCTTGGCGGTCACCTGCCTCAGCTGACATACAGTAACTTATTAAGGTTGAGAAAGCCACTCGTGTGCCTGAACTGTTGGAGACAAAACAACATAGCGCCCTAATTAAAATGCAGCTCTGGAAGCTGCCCTTCAGGAGTAATGGTATGTGCACTGCTGGCTCGATTCTGTTTCATACAGGAGGGAGAGTGATTATGCACAGTCATGAGTTCACTTTACAGATGAAGGAATAATATTAATGATGGAGCTCTCGGAAACAGAGAAACATGTGCAAAGCTTTCCTTGTAGCATAGGAGATTATACTGTCAGTGCTGAATAAAAGCTTGTTATGTACTAAAAGGGTTTATTTTTAGTGGGCATTTTTCATGTCTCTTTTCTGCATTAAGCTGTACCTACTATAAGGTATTACAAGAACTTACATCATGTTTGTTTTGTAATTGTGTTTTTCTTCAGAAAATAAGCACTGGCATCGGGTTGGCAGCTGGCGGGTCCCCTCTGTCCCACCCTATTTCGGGACTGCTCGGAGGCAGAGCTGAACAGGCAGCGGGACAGGGTGCAGGGCTGCGGGGGAGGAAGGGGAGAAGGAAGGAGCGCCGCAGCCTGGGAGCCACCTCGCCGGGGCCAGGGCTGCGGGAAGGCAGGACACCTAACCGCCCTCGCGGCTCCCAGCTGGACGGCAGGGCGTTCGGAGCTGGGGGTTGCTGCAGCACGAGGGGCTCCGACGCGCTGTAATCACCCGTCTGTCCCTCCGTACCCCCCAGATGGTGCGGGGGCTGCCAGCCCAGCTTCCCCGGGCTCTTCCCTCTGCTATCCACCCCGCCCTCCGACCTTCTGCACCTTGTTTGTGGAAGAAATGGCCAATTCACGCTCAGGTGGCAAAATTCAGCTTACTTGCACTGCAGAGGAGCCCAAGCTGAATGCGCATAATACTCCATGCACTGATCTTTCTTCGCAGCTGCTGTGACTGTGTTATCCTGGTTCACAAACATTCCCACACCAAACTAATCATCAGGATGAAAGTGGGCTTCAGTCTCCCCCTGCATTTAGCTTTGATTTCTAGAAAGTGAAAGAAACTTCATTTTATTTAAAAACTTTATTTATTATGCTATAAATACGTACCTAATAAACCAGAGGGCAAAGGCAAACACTACAGTGAAGGAGAAGTAATGGCTCCATTTCACGTTCTTTCTCCTGTGTAGATCTACAGAAAGTGTCCTATGTAAGCGGGAGGGGATCCGGCAGGTTTGGGGAAGCGGGCCATGTTGAGGAATTGCAGCTTTCCAACTGAAAGCCAGTCTTGAAACAGTCTTATGCTGCGTAGCACCACCCTTTTGCTTTCCAAGCTAGCAGAATGGGTGCTAGAGAGGGAGGTGCAAGCAGGCTGCATCCTAGGCTGAGCCTCAGGGAATTACACACCCAGCAGTAGGCAGGGGCCCAAGAAATCCATCACAAGCACTGTTCAAAACCCCCTGGTTCAGCCTATGATTTTTCTTCTTTTGGGGGATTTGCTACCACTAGAGGTGATGTTTTGCTCTGTAGTACTCATTTTTTAAGTAGAGCGTTAATGCAAAGTTCAATAATTATTCATCCAAAAGTTTCTGACAGCAATCTGCTTCATTCAGTGCTTGGGCTCAACTGACAAACAATGTAATTTAAAACCCCAGAAACAGACTAAAATGAGCAATTGTTGGAACTCCATTCTCTTGAGGCAAAAATTAACATGATTAGCCACTACCTTGCTCCATTAATCTTTTTCCTCTTCCTTGTTGATAATGTAGTACTGAGAAGGTATGTCATTAGCACTCACAAGCAAAATGTGAGAAGATGAACGTCCTGTAACGGATTTCAGAAGCATCCTTGAACTAGAAGCATGAAGAAGAAGATGAGACACTAAAATGCACTCTGAATTTAAAGGGACACTTTTAAAATCATCTCTTTTCATGGCTAATATTGTGTGGATAATTCACTAAAATGAAAATAACCCAAAGAAATGTCTCATATGTGGAAATAAGCAGAAAACCAGCCACAGAAACAAGGAAAGAACAGTCCTGTGAAGGCAATCGCCCTCCATTTCAAATGCTTCTTCCAGGAGTTCCTGCATTGCCACTGAATATAATGGCAGTACAGCTGTGCCTGCTTTTCCTTGCATAAGGAGTTATTTTTGATTCAGACTGGGGACAGCAAAAACAGTGGCAGCCTAAGAATATTTCCTAATGAAAGGGGAAGACCAGACATCAAGTACTACAGCATTTCACTTAAATTCAGAGATCAACCTCTCTTAACAGTAATCAAGAGTCTTCAATAAGGTCACACTGCCTAAAATGACAGAATGTCAGAGTACTCTTTGCAAATAAAATATCTGAGGATTTTTGGGGGTTTACCTCTCTGTGGATGATCTGTGATATGAATTTCACCCTGGCAGCTGCAGTGGTGCTGACCACAATTATTTCTTGTCCATATTTGCAGCTGTTTTTTTGTCCAGCACCCACTTGCACACTGTGAACTTCAGCAAAGAATACTTTGTGTGTGTAGATCAGGCTGTGCGCAGGCTGGGCTCTTCTGGGTGGTGCATAGATCTTGTCAACAGTTTTCAAAAGGACATTCAGTCAGAGCAGGCAATTGCCAAGAATAGGGAATAATTACTATGTCAGCCAGACCACTCTGGAAAAGCAGGTTTCCAAAACAAATCTGGCCTGATTTGCAGCATTAGGACATGGCTTTGCCCTAAGCAATGTCTGGAGAAGCAAGTCTGTTCCTTCTGGAAAATGCAGGAGCCAGCGTCCTTCCCTGGGAAGAGACAAAAAACGTGATGCCACACTCAGCTCTTCCTCCCCGCAAGGCAGCCACCTTCCCAGGTCTCTGTTTGCCTGCGAGACACAGAGATGCTTTGTCTGGGAAGTGTCACC
Source organism: Aquila chrysaetos chrysaetos (assembly GCF_900496995.4). Taxonomy (NCBI): domain Eukaryota; kingdom Metazoa; phylum Chordata; class Aves; order Accipitriformes; family Accipitridae; genus Aquila; species Aquila chrysaetos. Next base: position 25,755,072 of record NC_044008.1, read on the forward strand.
ATAAAACCCTAGATAGATTAGCTCACAGTTTTGCCACCACTAGTCTCATGGCAGCTGGCAGAGACTATTATTAATTTCCATCTTAGAAATCCGTATTTAGAAAGATGTCTCCTTGCCTTTGCACACCCACTCACATGAATGCACTAAGAGGGCAATTGCTCAGACCTTCAGAAGGTGTTTCCAGCTGGACACTCCGCACAGCTCCCTTTGCTTTCTGCCCAGGAACGACTGACTGAGGCATCCAGGCTGTATTAGCTAGTTAAATGAGTTTGCAACATATTACAACAGTGGTTCATTTTGCTCTTACTTTTGCCACAACTCCCCCATGATCAAATAGGTAATCGAGCCTGTCTGTCTGTCCTAGAGACAGTTTTGTCTAGATACAGCCCCATATTCCCCTCTAACTCACGCCCTTTGACGCAATGCAGAGATTTATTACTGTGAAAATATCGTTTCTGAAACTGGATCGCTTTGAGTACTGAGAGCCAAATTTTGCAAAGGGAAATGAGAACATTTTAGCAGGTAATAAATGGATGATCAAGCTCATGGTTTTTCTCAGAAGGGATCCTTGGCTTGTGGTCAAATGATTTTGGATACTAATCTGCTAAAAATAATGTGGTGTCTTGCATTCCAGTGACAGGATTGTTACTGTACAGATAATACTTCAGGCTGCATGAGAGAATGTGGTTTAGTAGGTCATGCCCTTGAGGGAATTTTTTAACGGGAAATAACTTTTTAAAAAACAAGAATGAGTTAGTAAGAAACTAATTCCTCACGCTCTTCTGCAGTGAGAACACCTGAAGGCACACTGACATCGATTGGTAATATTTTATTCTGTGAGCATAATTTTGCATCATGCTTAAGCCTAAATTAGTTCACAGCATCTTCTTACACTTTGTATTTTTGCAGGTATTAACTGCGTGATTAACTCCGGTGTTCCACGGGAGATAATGTGCCTCATGCCATAGGTCTCCATTGCAGCATCTAGACTCTGTAGGAGTATCCTGACAACCAGTGACATGCTGTTTATTGCTGTGTGAATCAGCTGGTTCCACTGCAGAAAAGAGCAGGTTTGTGACAATCGTAAAAGTGCTGCACACGAGAATTGCCCAAGACTGAAAATGACAAAAGCATCATTAGCCCTGAAGGCTAAAGCTCACAGATGGAGAGAGCTCTCTGATGCCATCTACAGAGGACACACGGGAAGGAATGAAATGGGCAGGCAGCTTCTGCGTGATTTCAGGCCAGGCCAAGCAGCATGGGCTTTGGCCAGAAATCCTTGGAATTTCTGGTGTAAAGCTAGTGGACCCTCTTGTCTGACCCAGTGTGGTCCGACTGGCAACCCGTAGTCAAATCTGGCGTACAGGACACTTCCATCTGGTCTCTTCCCTGGAGGAGATGGGATAGCTGTTCGAGGATGAATGACACTTGAAGAGACGAACGTCTCCTGCAGAGGCAATGAATGATCTGCCGCAGCACTGCTGCTGCGTCGGGCAGGCGCGGGCAGGAGACAGACCTTCTGGCCATTGCTACCTTCTCCCGCTTCCCCCTCGCCGCCTACAGCGGCAGCGGGTCTCCCTGAGACAGGCATGGGGTGCAGCTGACGCCGCTCTTGACGACAAGAAGTTGAGGTAGCAACAGCTTCCAGGAGGTGAGAGTGGCTGGTGGAAAAAGAAGAGAAGGATGCCAAAAAATGGTGAGTCTTTAAAGTGCCCGAGTAAACACAGCGCCTTATCCAGACTCTCAGTTCAGGGATGCGGGCCAGGCCAAGGTTTGAGATGTCTTCTCAAGCAGAAGGATATCCCTGGTGCTCAGACATTTCCTAAGTGTCTTCACAGAGCTGAAACCCAGGCTTTGCTCTAAGGACTTGCTCTTTCCTTTGTCTGGACTCTGCCGACCAGAAACCATCCTGGCGGCGGAGAATCATCCTGCCTCGGCCAGACTTTGCCTGGAGAAACGGACAACAGAAACAGGGACAGCACCACCCCTAGAGCTACTGGGGTAGATAAGAGAGTCTTTAAACTGGGTGGACCAAGCACAGAGGCAGTATCACGTGGATGGGTAAACGATAAGGCAGAAACACTGTGACTGCTGCCAGCAATACTGCAGCTACAGGGGACGGTACCAAGCCAGAAGCATCTCCAAGGCTCCTTTAGAGAAAGCAGGCAGCTGGAAATGGGTCTGCCTGAAAACAGCCCTGGGCCCAGCAACTTCACTAACCACTGACAGCCATCTGAGGGCAAAAGGAAGAAAAAATCAAGGGTGGAAGGAACCCTCACCAGTAGGACTGTGTAATTCACTGTTCACATGTGCTAACTGTTCAACTCTTCCTAAGCTTTCCTCAGGTAATGAAAGTTTTCCTGTCCCCTAGCAAAGAATGCAGTGTTTGTCAGTGATAATGTGCTTTCCATTAAAACTGATTAGGGAGGCATCTGGCTTTCTCAGGTTGCAGGGTGAAGCTTGGCTCAGTTTTGGTTTACAAGTTCACTGAGGCTTTGGATCCTGCCCTCATTTCTGGGTTTCAAAGTCTGAGGCTGCTTCAGAATAGCATGGGATAATGACATTTACTGGCAAGAAAAGTTACTCATATCCTTAAGCCCTTGTGTTCTTCTCCACAGTCCTGGTTTTAGTTTAGCAGATCAGTCAGTGGGTCGTAAAGTGAGGGACATAATGGCCCCGTTCATACACTCCCAAGCAATAAGCAAACCTATCCCTCTCTAGGTAATACATGTAAGGGTGTTTCATTTGACTTATTGACACCAAAGGGACACGGGAAACATGGAAAGACTCACTTTCTGTGTTTCTCAGGATTATGGCTGAAGAACAATTACGGCTGGAGAGGTGTTTTTTTCTAGCATTATATGTGGTTAATGCATCTGGCCGCTTCATAAATGCTTTTAGGGAACATTCCAGCATTTGTGGAAAAAAATGTCAAGTTCGAGTGTTTGTTTTCCAAAGAGGTCATGTACTGGTGTTCTTTCATAATGACTATTTCTATTGTACCAGATGACTGATGGAGCATTAATCAGCTTATCTGATGGCTTCTGTGTGCTAGAGTGACATTTTCTCACGCTATTGCTATTGATCCGTTACCGTCCCATTAGCTTACAGAATTGACTTATGGAGCACTTTAGACATAGGAAAAGCAGTCACTACACAAAAGTGCCCTCTATTTTTATTAGTACACTGGAGCTAAATTCTCAAGGGTTGGCTTGACACCACTGATATACAAGAAACTGTAACCTGTCTGCCACTTAGCCTTATAGGCATGTGATACATCTGCACCTCCCCGTGGACTTAGGGCTGACCTGAAATGGGATGTCCATTGCTTGTAATAATGTCTTTCCACTGAATATTAACAGATCAACTTTCTATAGAATTACAAAAAGATTACATGGAGCCTGAGTGCACTTTATTCTAACTTTAACAATATTTACGGTTCTCAGCAAGGCACTTTCGTTATTGACATCAAGTGCCTCTGTCCACTGTCAGTTCCTGCTCCAGCAATCACAACGATAAAGATGATCTAGTGAAGAATTTTTTTTACGCAGCCTACTTTGGACAAAAATTGTGGGAAGGAAAAAAAGAAATTTAGAGCCTCAGAAATTTTGCAAATGCTACTTTTGGTTTCAGTAGACATATAACAGTTTCTTTTTCACTCTCGTATCTGGAACCCGAACATACTCTCACTGAAGACAGACTACAAAAATTCCACTGATGTCCCAGGAGGATGCTCAATCCCCATAGCTCACGTTTTGACAACAACGACCCAAATAAACACCAGGTCTTTCATAAGGAGGACCGGCTTTGAGAAGAGATGAAGTAGACAACTGCAGAAAAATCTACGCTGGCTCAGCAACAGTGGCAAAGCGGCTCTTAGGAGGCCCCATTTGCTCTGACCGGCTCCGAGCGTAGAGACCAAGCAAGCTCCACAGCCCCCGTAGCAGACAGCTCCCTGCTGCTGCCTGCAGCCCTGCCCGTGCTCCGTGTCTGCCTCTGCACCTTGTGGGGAGAGCAGGAGGCTTCCCAAGCACGGGGGGGAGAGCTAAGAAGAAACCCAGCGGCGGGCAGCACTGCCTTCTCTCGCCTTTTCCCTGGTCAGTGGCACGGCATCGCCTGAGTCGGGCTGGGCACGGGAGATGGGAGGGAAAAGAGGGGCTGGCACTCACTGGATCTGGGCATGGATGTAGCAGATCCGTGATTGCCCCTGCCGAAAAGGGGATTTGCTCAGCCTCAGGGCTCCAAGGTGGTCATGGAAGATGATACTTTAGTGAGCAGCTTTGCGGCTGCCATGAAATGGATTTTTTCTATGACCCAGTATGAGGACAAACGAATATATTTGATCTTCTTCAACTATGGGGCAGAAAAACGCATTTGCCTGCTTTGCTGAGGCCACTAAGCCTACCTTGCTCGCCCGGGCTGGAATGGGTGAAACAGCTTTGTGCAATGCAGTGTGATGGACTGCCAAAAAAAATCTCTCTGACAAGACCAAGAGGAAAGCAGCTCTGTCATGTCTGCCCCAGGTGCATGCGGCACATTTGAATCACCCTTTTTCTGCATCTTAGGCAGTCATTTATACCAATGCAGTTCGCTGCTAGCAAGCCAATTCACATTCATTTCAGACGTGAGAAAAATAACCAGTGCGTAGTACACAGTGGTGGTGAACCCAACCCAAGAGAGAAAACCTGAGATGTGACTGACACCTCTGTTAACAAGTTAAATGAAATAGACTCTACTTAAACTCCACATTCTCTCTCTCAGCCAGATATGCATATCACAGAGTATATTGTAGGAAGAGATTAGAGTTTGGTTCTTAATTTAGACACAACTGTAAATATAGAATTTACCCGAACCTTAGTGAGTGTGATCTATATTTCAGGAGTCACAGGTCCTTTACAGGCTTCCAAGATAAGGCTCAGTTTCTCTTAAAATGAATAGTGCTAACAAGCAAGCTTTATTCTTGACTGTCTCCTACGTCTCGCATCAGTTACCGACAGTTTTGAATACGACCCTTTTTACAGTAAAAATGACTGCAGATGGTTCCCAGAAATGGACTCTCATGGATAATGCATCTCTCCCTTTTTCACTGGGTAGGGATCTCCCAGATTTGGAAAACTGCTGCAACAATGAATCTAAAAAGAGGTAGTCTGAAAAAATAGGCCTGGAACAAATTTGAATGAAAATGGATCTTAATACCGTGGAACAGATAAAGAAAATAGAATGGATTTTGTAAACTGATTATACTTTGTCCTTAGCTTTGGCAGTGTCTCTCTGTAATCTGTTTAATTCCTTGCACTCTTGGAGAAACATCTTTTCCTTTCTGGAGATCGTGCGTATTAAATGAATAATTGTTTTGTACTGTTGCTTCAGTTTTTATTTAAAACATAATTCATAGGCAAATTCTGTATTCCCTCTAGATTTTATAAATTATAAACCCTACTTTAAATCTATTTTACTTAAAAGAACAAATTTTTTCTTTCAAAAGCTAGGAGCTTGTCAGCACCATAAGAAGTCAGCAATGTCTAAGCAGCTAGATTATAATTACCCTGTTTCCTTATCATGCCTGTGAATCCAATACTCGCTAATTGGAGCTTTATGTGCAACTCTGAGAAAAACCTCATTCTTGAAGGTGCTGAACAGCTTGCCTATCACCTGGAGGTGGTAAGCACCACTTCAAGGTGCCAAGCTCCTGTGAGAACTGGGGGGCCATGTTATAAGCCCAAGATTTCTCCAGCTGCTTAATAGAGTTTGATGCATCTGTTATAAATACTGTCTCAGAGTGAGAAGTCCTTTTATATTTATCTAATCTTTGTGTTTCACTCTTGGCTATCCAGTCTTAACACAGAACAATGAGTGTTGTCAGACTTCCAGGGATGACAGCTGAGTTTGTAACCAACTTCCTAATTCTTATTTAAAAATTAATATATATAAATGTATTAATGTAATGTAATGTAGTAATAAGTGTCTATATAGTGACTGCATGCCATATAGCAAAGTATTAGACCAAAATCTCACACTCTAAATTCTTGGCTAAAACCTTAAGTAGGGTTTATTTTTCTTTTGAACAGTAGTTCTCTGTACTCCTGTATTTGCAGTTGCTGTTCCATACCCTGATGCACTGGATAACCAAGAACAGGCAAGAATGATCTGAGATACAATTTCATGACTGGAATGATAGCATCCAGGACTCAGTCACTTGGTTTTTAGTTGTTATTGCCCTATCTCATGTCATTTCTTGTCTTTCTGACAAGTGCACTAGAAGACATTTCATGTCTGACATACATGATAAATACTTGTCAAAAGGTTGTATGCCCAGACAATCAAAACTTCAGCTAAGTTTTTAACTCTGGTAGTGTTATTGTAAACCTCTTGTCTTTAAAATACTACCAAATCCGTCCATTGTACAGTCTCCCTGACCAAGAGCCTTCTGCTGTAGTGTTTCAATTTCCTAAGGATGCCACTATACATCATCCGTGTTTCTGCCCCCACAGCAATTCAATTTCCTAATTGCACACATAAACCATTTTATTCTTTAGGTACACTGCTTAAGACTGAAGTTCTCAAGACAGGATCTAGGATATCTGGGCTAGTTCTTGCATTATTACAAGAGAAGACCTAATTTTTCACAGCTATTTTAACAGTGCAGTTTTTTCAAGTAGCATTCTGCTCATTTTACTTTAAGAAACCAGAAGGTATGGATTTTCTATTCAAAAAAGGAGAAATTAGAGTCTTGAAGCCTTCTTTCAAATATTAGGAGCTAGAAAGTACAATCCATTGTTTAATTCTATTACAATTTTCTGGTCGTATCAGTGTTGTGCATTAGAACGTTTTACCAGAAGCTAGCTGAAATTTGCTGTAGCCATTTCACTTGCTGCAATGAGTATTTGTTTGTTGATACACAGTAGATTGCTTTTCTGGATTCCACTGGACAAGGTCGGTGGGCTCTTTGAATTGTGTACAGTACCATACAGAAGTAAGTGTTACAGAATGATTCCAGAGTTACCAGCTTTATATCTGATGTGTTAGAATTTGTTCAGGTGTTTGCCTCAGCAGCACAGAAATTATTTTTCTCAGGAGTGTGACCATATTGTCATGAGTTACTGAGCATTGATTCTTTTTGAAATACACAGTGCATTGCTCAATAGTAAAGGGAGGGTTACATTTTGCTCACCAGGAACAATAAATTAAAAGAACATTTTCCTCACAATTGTCATGCTATGACTGTTATCAAAACTGATTCTGTGTAGTTGTTCTGCTACGAAAATTTGTACCTATCATAAACTGATGCAAATACACAGACCACAGACTGGAGAATGTGCAACACAAAACACAGGAATGTCTGCAGATGCCTGCACTGAAGTGTCGAAAATTCATGATGAAGTTCTTGCTCCTGGAAAGTTTTGTCATTTACGTCTCTCTCAGAGCCATATGTGCTCTGAATCTTTATGAAAAAAAAAAAAGAGAATGAGAAACGCCCTGCTGGGTCTCCTTAAAATAAAGATCTTTTTCTGTAAATCACCCCCTTCTAAGCTGACTTACTTTTCTATCTTAATGCTTAGACTGTATTACAGTCTTTAAAATAAAAAGGTAACATCTGCTCACATACCACACAACCATTTAAACTTTCTAAGAAATAAAAAAGATAATAAATGATAATAAATATGAACAAAAATCTATAATTGTTATAATAAGCTGATTTTAACATTAATTTACAAAAATATTACATAATTATGCTTCCTTTCTAGAAGAATGTGGTCCTTCCAGATGAGACATTTATTGCTATGACTCTCTTAGCTGTTTCAGCGATCTATTAGGTGAAAGCCCTAGGACTAACTGTTCATCTGGTTCAGTGGCAGAATGTAAACCGTTCAAAAAAGTGCAATTTAGCTACTCTAGAATATTGTTTTGTCTTTTTTTTTTTTTTTTGCATGCAAATGGATGAATGATTAGTTTTAGAGCAAATGAAATGTCTAATATGAGAAGTTGCATTCTGAGGCCCTGCTGGGGCCAAGGAAATCAAGGGTGGCTGTAGCTTCACTTTGACTTGACAGATACCTTTGGTTAGGGTGTTCCCCAGGGCTGGGGATGGCCTGAGTTCAAAGTGCTATTCTGCTTTGGGACAACCGAACAAACATCATCCAGAGGAGTGCTCTAAATTGTTGAGCCCAGGGAGTGTGGGACTTTTTGATTTTCCAGTCACTTGCCCTTATTCAGTTCAGCTCAACATGAATAACATTGAACATTTACTGCAGACTGTGCTGGTTTGGGCTGGGGTAGAATTAATTTTCTTCATAGTAGCTAGTATGGGGCCATGTTTTGGATTTGTGCTGAAAACAGTGCTGATAACACAGGGATGTTTTCGTTACTGCTGAGCAGTGCTTACCCAGAGCCAAGGGCTTTTCTGCTTCTCCCCCCACCCCACCAGCGAGGAGCCTGGGGGGGCACAAGGAGTTGGGAGGGGACACAGCCGGGACAGCCAGCCCCAACTGACTGTATTGGCTTTGTGTGGCAAGGTTTTGGTAGGAGGGGGATTACAGGGGTGGCTTCTGTAAGAAGCTGCTGGAAGCTTCCCCTGTGTTCAAGAGAGAGAGCCAATACCAGCCGGCTCTAAGACGGACCCGCCGCCGGCCAAGGCCGAGCCAACCAGCGATAGTGGTAGTGGTAATGCCTCTGTGATAACATTTTAATAAGGAAAAAAAAGTTGGGACAGGCAGATTTCGGCAGCTGGAGAGAGGAGTGAGAACATGTAAGAGAAACAACCCTGCAGACCCCCAGGTCAGTGCAGAAGGAGGGAGAGGAGATGCTCCAGGCGCCGGAGCAGAGATTCCCCTGCAGACTGTGATGAAGACCATGGTGAGGCAGGCTGTCCCCCTGCAGCCCAGGGAGGTCCATGGTGGAGCAGATCTCCACCTGCAGCCCGGGGAGGACCCCACGCCGGAGCAGGTGGGCTCCCGAAGGAGGCTGTGACCCCGTGGGAACCCTGCGCTGGAGCAGGCTCCTGGCAGGACCTGCGGGTCTGTGGAGAGAGGAGCCCACGGAGCAGGTTTTCTGGCAGGACTTGTGACCCCGTGGGGGACCCACGCTGGAGCAGTCTGTGCCTGAAGGACTGCACACCGTGGAAAGGACCCATGCTGGAGCAGTTCGTGAAGAACTGCAGCCCGTGCGAAGGGCCCACGTTGGAGAAGTTCATGGAGGACTGTCTCCCGTGGGTGGGACCCCACGCTGGAGCAGGGGAAGAGTGTGATGAGTCCTCCCCCTGAGGAAGATGAAGCAGCAGAAAGTAACGTGTGATGAACTGACCGTAAACCCCATTCCCCGTCCCCCTGTGCCGCTGGGGGGGTTGGTAGAGAATCCAGGAGTAAAGTTGTGCCCGGGAAGAAGGGAGGGGTGGAGGGAAGGTGTTCTGAGATTTGGTTTTATTTCTCATTACCCTACTCTGGTTGATTTGTAATAAAGTGAGTTAATTTTCCCCAAGTTGAGTCTGTTTTGCCCGTGACGGTAAGTGGTGAGTGATCTCTCCTGTCCTTATCTCGACCCACGAGCTCTTTGTTATATTTTCTCTCCCCTGTCCAGTTGAGGAGGGGAGTGATAGAGCGGCTTTGGTGGGCACCTGGCAACCAGCCAGGGTCAACCCATCACACTGACCCAAGGGATATTCCAGACCATAGGACGTCATGCTCAGCATGTAAAGCTGGGGGAAGAAGAAGGAAGGCGGGGATGTTCTGAGTGATGGCGTTTGTCTTCCCAAGTCACCGTCAGGTGTGATGGAGCTCTGCTGTCCTGGAGATGGCTGAACACCTGCCTGCCCGTGGGAAGTGGGGAATGAATTCCTTGGTTTGCTTTGCTTGTGTGTGCAGCTTCTGCTTTGCCTGTTAAACTGTCTTTATCTCAGCCCATGCGTTTTCTCACTTTTACCAGTCCGATTCTTTCCCCCATCTTGCCATGAGGGAGGTGAGTGAGCGGCTGCGTGGGGCTTAGCTGCCGCCTGGGGTTAAACCACGACGGGGATGTAGGGTCTTGCTGTCTTGCTCGCACTATGTTTGCCTGAGCGGCAGGGGAGGGATACTCCTGGACCGTGCTTGTGGAGTCTATTGCTGCATCCCCACTCGGGATGTGTGTTGTGGGCAACAGGCAACGCTAGGTAGTCTCACAGCTTCAAGGGCAACTCAAAGTGAGCAGAATGACCAGGACTTTAGGTGCAGGTGGGGTATACATGTGGGAGGCCATAACTAACCATTCAGCTAAGGTAACAGCATGAATGAGCCCTGAGTAAATGAGGATTACAGGAGGATAAGAAACTGTAAAAAGGTAACAAAACAACTAAAGATAACTGTGCAATCCTGTTGTGTTTAATAGGAAGACAGCAAGTAAAGCAGGGTAAGTGAGAGAGGAGAGTGTGGGAAGAAAGAAAAGTTTTGTCTTGCTTTGTTTTACGGGTACCAGAAGGAAATAATGCAGTATTCCTTTCTTTTCTCTGTGGTTGTGAATGAGTGAGGGGAGTGAGAAGATAAGTTTCAAGCATCCTCATCAATAGAGTGAGAAGTCAGGAAAGCAACGCTTGTTTTTTTCTTTATCAGTTCTGGTGGGAGGAAGGGAGCTGGCGAGGGAGGAGAACAGATTTTATTTGCATGTCAGCTGGAGGAGCGGTGAGCAGAGTGGGAGGACAGTAAAACCTTTTGTAGGTTTCTGAGATGAAGAGAGCTGTGAAAACTTGAAATCAGTCTCACTTCATTTGATCATTAGTGTGCAGTGCACAGAATAAAATGAAAATCTTCCATTTAATTGGCCAAGGGGCTTTCAGAAAGAAATGTAGTATTTATTAATGTTGTCATGTCCTTGTGTTTATTGTACTTACTGTATTTTTGTATTAGTATTCAATAGGAGTGTATTGCACAGCTTGGATAGTGGTTAATGTTTAATAAGCTGATTCTAAAGGAAGGAATTGAAATAGGATAATAGGATGTTTTTATGAGGGGGAGGAAGAAATTAGTGAAAGGAAATTCCTTTTTTTTCCTCTTTTTTTTTTCTTTTCCTCTTTTTTTTTTTTTTTTTTTTTTGAAAGGGGTTTGAAGATATTGAAGCGGTGGCTTTTGTATGTGTTCACTATGAGGAGAGAAGTTTCTCCTTATGTCTCATTTAGTCCAGTCCATTTAGTCTGTGGGTGAGAATACATGAAACTTCCTATTGTAGGACAGTAAGTCAAACCATCGGCGCCCATACTGTTTCTTACAGTGGCAATACAAGATGCTATTGGGAGAAAGCAGACAAGACCACTATCTGGAGTCCGTTCCCCTTATAGTTCCCCAGCGTCCACAAAGTCTTGGTTAAAAGATGTCAGAAGGTAATATACATTGCTGCCTGTTCCCCCTAAGGAATTTGTCTACTCCCTTTCAAGCCTGTGATAGTATCTCCCTTTTGTCTATTTTAAACTAGCTTCACCAAGTGGTCTCTAGTTTTAGCATTGCAAGATGTAGTGAATTTCACTTCTGCATTGACCTTTTCCACCACCTTCATAATTTTGTAAATCTTACTCCTTTTTCCTTTCAGCCTTCTCATTTCCCTATTGAACAGCTTCAGGCTTTTTAATCTTTCCTAATAAGGCTGCCATGACAACCCCTCAATCTTTTCAGTTGCCTTTCTCTGTACCTTGTCTAACTCCACTGTGCTCCTCTTGAGGAGCCAGAAATTTTAAATTCGCAAAATGACAGTTTTACATAGTGGCAAAATGATGTTCCCTGTCGTATTTTCAACACCTTTCCTGATGTTGATCTACATTTTGCTGGCTTTTTTTGGCTGATACTGAACACCAGGCCAATGATTTTGGTAAACTGACCATGATGTTTCCAAGATCATTTTCCTGAACTGAAAATGCCGATTCTAAATTCTGCATGTAGGCGCACTTCAGATTCTTTTTCTCTAGATGCGTTGCTTTTCATTTAGATAGAGTGAAACTAATTTGATGCCTTTTTGTCCACTCAATTTCATAAACTTCTTCTGGAGTTCCTCACTGCCTACTAGAAGAGCTTGGTATCATCAAACTTGAGGATTTTGCTGCGTTTCTCTTTCCATATCACCAGCGAAGATGCTGAATAAATCTGGTCCAAACACCAGTGCCTACATGACTCCACTGCTGATGTTTCTCCACCCTGGAAAGCACTAGTCTTTATTTCCCATCCTTTAACCATCTTTCAATCAATAAAAGGTCATTTCCTGCAATCCTGTGGCAGTGTAAGGGGTTTTTTTTTTGTAACCTTTGGCATGTAATCCTGTCAAAGGCTGTTTGGAAATTCAAATATACTATCCCCTTTGTCCATGCTATAGCACTCCAGCAGGCCAGGGAGGCAGGACACCCCTTCACCCCAGCCATTCCTACACTTTTTCAATAGACTGTTTATTCATGTATTCAGCAATCAGTAGCTCCCAGTTTCCCCCCTCCAGCACTTGCTGTAGATGGCCAACAGTTCTACAATTTTATGTCTCATTTCCCTCTGAACTCGGGTGAATGCCATCTGGTCCTGGTGACTTGTTAACATTTCAATCTTCTGGTTAGTTTAAATACTTTTGGTATGCCTACTTCAAACCAATCTATCTCATCTGATCTCTCTGCTATAAAGGATGTATAGGTTATGGGAGCCTTCCCAAGACTGAAGCAAAGAATCTACTGAGTTTCTCTGCTGCGGCTCTTTTGTCCCCATTTGCTCCTCATTTCCAGTCCTCAGGCAGTCTCACCATTTTCCACCCAGGCTTCCTGCTTGTCTGGATAGGGCTGCTTGACCTCCAGGAGTAAGGAACATGCAGCATCTTCTGGGGTGCTCTCCCACCCCCTGTAAAGGTCCAAGTTGTGGAAAACATCGGTATTATCACCTTGGCTGGGGTCAAAGATAACACTCATGTTTACCTGAAGTGCTTGATGAGGACATATGTAATGAAAAAGATCATAGCAGAGTAATTAATGATCATTTTTCAAATGTTCAAGAAATAATACTATATCTGTATCTCTTGCTCAACTTAAACTATAGGCTATCATTAAGTATGTGTTTGTACTGCTTCAGATTAAACGTCCACCCAGCCTAGCATCCCGACACTGATAGACAAGCATAGCAGAAAGGCATACTCCCCCAGTTGCTAATGATTTGTGGTTCAGCAAAACAGTGAACAGTTATTCCCTATTCATCTTTACTATGACACTCATGATTTTATAGGCATCTATCATATCGTATGTCAGGGGAATGCTCCAGGCTGAATAGCCTTGTCTATTAAGCAAATCCTTTCCTTTCTGTTCCATATATTTAATCACCATTATCGTTCTCTGGACCTTCAGCTGGAGATTTTTGGTTTCCTTACCTATTATCAAGTCCTTTGCCTGGTTTTAATTGTTTTGTGCAATTTGGGACCTTTTTTTGCTGGAATATAATGTGCAAAATAGGGCATCCTGCAAGCTTGTTCAGTTTCTTCCCCAGAGCTCCAAGTTGGTAACAGACTCTGGCATGGGGATTTGCAACTCCTCTAAATCACGTATACCTGTCCCCACTCCACATTCAAAAAGCATCCCACATTTTCATCTGGGATTTCTGGGAATAAAAATGTGCATACACAGTATGCAGAGTGCCCATCACGGCTGTTCACACACAGTTAAATCTTACAGCTGAACTAACTTAGTTAGTTAGATACTCACCATCTGTCAGGAAACAAACTTGTCAGAAAACTAACTCTGCAAATGAAAAGGGAGCAGTTTTTCATCGGATTAAGAAACTGAATCAGCCTATCATGTGGTGTGAGGCATGCTAGAGCAAGACAGTTATACAGCTGCAAGCATGGGAAGAAAGGGCAGGAGCAGTCTTCTGGGAAGCAATGGGCCATGAGGATGGCCAGACTACGCCTGACCGGCACACTGACCCGCTACGGGTGGGACGGACGCAGTCGCAGATCGGTTGCAGAGTTGAGCTGGATGTGTGCTGCAACCTGGCGCATTCTGGACAAGTTGGACTTACCGCACACTTGCACAGCAACTGTATGGGGTGTCCGTGCCCTGGTGTTTGCGGCGGGGGGCTGCAAGGGTGGCCTCTGTGAGAAGAGACGAGGGGCTGCCCCTGCGTAGGACAGAGACAGTTCCCGCTGGCTCCAAAACAGACCCGCCATAGGACACAGCTGAGCCTGCCAGCCAAGCCGGTGGCACCGCTGCGAAAACGTATTTAAGAAAGGGTTAAAGGCACTACACAGCACCTGTGAGAGAGAGCAGTGTGAAAATGCGAGAGAAACAACCCTGCAGACCCCCAGGTCAGTGCAGAAGGAGGGGGAGGAGGTGCTCCAGGCGCCGGAGCAGAGATTCCCCTGCAGCCCGTGGGGAAGACCACGGTGAGGCAGGCTGTCCCCCTGCAGCCCAGGGAGGTCCACGGTGGAGCAGATCTCCACCTGCAGCCCGGGGAGGACCCCACGCCGGAGCAGGGGGATGTGCCCTGAAGGAACCTGCAGCTGATGGAGAGCCCCCACAGGAGCAGGTTTCCTGGAAGGACCTGCGGCCCATGAGGGACCCACGTTGGAGCAGTCTGTTCCTGAAGGACTGTACCCTGTGGGAAGGACCCTCACTGGAGCAGCAGGGAAGTGGGAGGAGGAAGAAGCAGCAGATAGGACCTGTAATGAACTGACCACGGGCCCCTGTTCCCCATCCCCCGTGCCACTTGGGGGAGGAGGAGGTAGAAGAAGTAGAAGAGTTGGGAACAAAGGAGTGAAGTTGAACCTGGGAAGAAGGTCTGGGGTGGAGGGAAGGTGTTTTAGTTTTATCTTTCTTTCTCACTATCCTACTCTTCTTTTTTTTTAATTGGCAATAAATTGCATTAATCTTCTCCAAGTCAAGTGTATTTTGCCTGTGGTGGTGACTGGTAAGTGATCTCCCTGTCTTTATCTCTACCCATAAGCTTTTTTACCTTATTTTCCCCTCCTGTTGTGTTGAGGAGGGGGAGTGAGAGAGCAGCTGGGTGGGTGTCTGGCAGCCAGCCAAGGCCAACCACCATATTCTGCAACACATGGAATATCTTAACTGCAACCGACTCGTTGCATATGCAAAGTAGAAGTAGAAAGCACTCATTTCTCAGGGCTGCCCAGTGTCTGGGAAGCTCAGTCAGAGCAGTAGCATCCAGTCACATTGTTAGAAATCTGGCAATGCTGGCAAAAATGTGGTGATGGCGTAAAAAGCACAGAAAATCCCAGCAAATTATTACAAGAAGTGATAGAGTTGGCCAGTCTCTACCAAGTAATAAACAAAAAAATGTAAGAGTCGATTTACAAGAGAAGGTGATGTGAAGCGACATCCCCAGCCATGGACATGGGAACCACCAGCACTATGTACTGCCTCTCTCTTCCCCCTCCTTACATTCATGGCTGCAGTCAGCCTCGTCTGCTGGGGCACCCACACTGCAGCAGTGCTGGACAGGGTTCCCTGGGGAGAGCCGAGAATGGGCTGGCAAGTTTGTAGGGGTCTGGGTGCTCTGGTTACACATGGGAGCGCTGGGATGCAGTATACCCATGTCACAGCACATTAATGCAAGCCTCCCTCTGCGTGCGTTCAGAGGAGAGTGTACCAGATACAGCCCATGTGGCCCTGATAGCACGGAGTAGGAATGTTTGAGAAAGAGGTGGTTTTTTGAACCTTACAGGGTTGTTTATTCAAGCGATAACTTTATTTTTATATAGTTTGCAGAAATCTTGGGCTCAGCCCAAGTCACACTTGGCATTTTTCCAGCAGGAGGGATTGTTGTTGTAGTTTTACTTTCATTGTAGTCATGGGTATGGTAGGGGCTTGCTAGTTATAAGTCTTTGCCGTTTCCCTCTCTTTCTAGATTCCTGTTTGTACAGCTGTAATCAGAACATTAAGGAGCTCCTTGAAAAGCTGCAGTTAGGTAGTGACATTCTCTTCATGATTCTACAGAGTTTGGTCTCAGGTTCAGCTACTACAGGACATACCTTTAAAAATACATGACGATACAATGACCACAAAGCATCATTCCAAACAGACAAATAAAAGAATGATTAAGCTCTGTGAAACCACCCTGTTTAGGAGAAAAGAGCTAACAACAGTAATATGAAATTGCAGGTGCTGAATCTGCATAGTTCAAGTCAAATACCAACAAACCTTAGAGCCATCCAGAGATGCTATCATGCTTGCTGAAGTCAATGGAAAGGTCCTCACACATTTCAGTATGAGCTGGATCAGACTCAGACACCTCAAAGATGACAGCTAATTAACACACAGTGCAAAAGAATGAATTTGCAGTATACTGTCCTGTACCATTTAAAAAAAAATGCACTATGCTTTGAAATTTGTAATTATTCCTTCTCTTTTCACTCATTTGAGCAGCTGAGTACACAATAGTTACTGTAAGATTACTTGGATGGCTGATTGCTTTATTACTAACGCTGAAGATCAGTACAACTCCAGCATTCTGATGATCATGCCCTCTCTGGAAACATGTTTGAAATTAGCTTCCTCCCTCCTAATAAAGACATTGAAAAAATGAGATAGTAAAGCCAAGCCTGTAAGATGTCCCAGTTAGGGCTCTTCATGCAATCTCTGTTTGTTCTTCCTTGTGCCTAAGTGTTATGGTATCATATGTAATTGTAAGTTAATGACAAGATATTCCAACTTCGCAAAGGGAATGGGTGATGCACTGGGACAAATCTGGAGCCTGTAAGGGTAGAGACTGTAGGCTTCTTCCTTTAAAGACATAAGTAGACGTGCAGTGGGTAAGCTAGGGAAAAGCAGGATGGCAAGTAATGGCCTTAAGACTAGATAGCTGAGTGCTTTCCTGGGGGACTGAATCCTAACCTTTCCTCAGCTATGGACTGCTTCTGTGATTCTAGACAATTTTTTTTACATTTAGCTTGCTGTCTCGGCCAATAAGTGAGCCTCATGCTTTGAAAAATTAGGGCCCTGATTTTTTTTTTTTTTAACAGTAGAAATTGGCATATATTTTGTATTGATAATTTTGGCTTTCATTTCTCTGCCTCTGCCTATAGAATGAGAATAATGACACCACATAATGTAACAGTCGCATTGTGCAGATAACTATAATAATGGTTTTGAATTACTTAGCTTATTCTGTTAACAGCTCTTCTGAAACCTCTGTAGAGAAAATGAGAGTTCTTTTTAATCCAAATCACCATATGAGGTAGGAAACTACTGAAAAATGGCAGTACGGTTTCATATTATTAAAGGCAATCACAATGTTTATGCATCAAAGAAGCAAATCAAAATTGCACAGAGATCCTCAATTCTGTCATGCTTTAGGTTCTAAACATGTGAATTAAAAATTTCTTCTCATTTTAATGCACCAATTTTGAACCTAATTTTTAACATTTAACTTCATTCTCAGTGCCTGCTTAATCACTTGAACTTCTGGAAAAGCAGACAGTAATAATAAGATGCTATGCTAGGAAGAGAAGAGTCATAAGTTTGGAATTTGTTTTCTGATACCAAGATATGCATGTTAGTTATTATGGTCTCTTTCCTTCCAATTTATTTTGTCTGCTGCTCTTCTGCCATTCAGATTATTAATCTTCTACCTCCCTAATTCCTTCCTAGCTTCCAAAGGCCCTTATTGAACTTACACGAGCAGTATTTTGTTTTGTTGTGTTACAGAAGTCATGCTTCACTTCCAGAGCTGAGAATATTTGGAGATTTAAAATGCAGTCAAGCTTTGGCAAGCATAGCAAATGGTGCTTACCCAACTCTAATGAACTTCTGTGTCAGACTCTTTTCTCATTTAGCCATGTTCCTCAACAAATTCAACCATAATGGGCTCTGAGCATCTAAAATTTAAAAAATAAGATACTGAAAAACAAGTATGACCATTAAAAATGCTGTATAATCTCAATAGCTAATACCAGCAGTCACAAGGGTTGGACGGGAGGCTGAAGGAGCTCTTCCTGTTAGGATCCGTACTGGCAGAGGAGGCACGTTCCTGCTAAGCTTCTGTCCCCACAACATGCTGCAAGGGACAATCCCTACCTGCACCCGCACAATTATTGATCTGCTGATATGATTGCACCTATCTTCCCGCCTGTCATATTGCACTAAAAGCACCTGAAAGGCTTCACTCTGTAGGAGACACATAGTGAAATTTTACACAAGCAACCATTGCTTTGGACTTCCGTTGGGACTGGTAACTCGTAGAATCAGAGACTCATAGAATGGTTTGGGTTGGAAGGGACCTTAAAGATCATCTAGTTCCAACCCCCCTGCCATGGGCAGGGACACCTTCCACTAGACCAGGTTGCTCAAAGCCCCATCCAACCTGGCCTTGAAACCATATTTAAACCTTGAAACCATAATGTTGTTCTAACATAATGGGACTCAAAATATTCTTGACAAAGCAGCATTTTTATATAATACTGCTATTCTCTTCATCCTAAGCAGCTAGCCAAAAATGGTGGAGTTGCTGGCTACTCTATCTAGACACAAAAGTGGTTGGCAGTGTGTTTGTTAATGTTCTCTTTATTTTCAAACATGTACCAAGCTCTATATCTTTGCACTGAGGAAGAAGAAACAAATAAGAATAAATTATTCATTCATTTTGAGTTTTCCTTCAGTCTACACACACCCCTAAAAGCCCATCCATTTATCTCTAGCCAAGGTCATGCCCTAGAGCTAGGGTCAACCTTTGGCCTCTCTCAACTTCATTGTTCCACCATACTCCTCCTTCTCTTGAACAACCTCAGCTCCACCAGTCTGTCTTCTATTAATAGCACCCAGATGAAGCCCTTCTGCTTTATGCAGTCAAATTCTTATATTCCAATAACTAAAACTGATGACAGACTTACTGGTTTTGACTGAGAGTTGACAGAGATGAATCTGGCACATTACATAAATTAGCATAAGCTATCTAAAAAGTTTCAAAATCTGATGTCCCAAGCTTGCATTTATCTTACAGCAAATGTAGAAATCACGGCACTAAAAATAAACTTTGCTAGCATGGAGATTTCACTTTTCTCATAGTCATTAGATCACAAAGACACCTCAGCTCCCAAATAACTAATTACCCTTAAGCTGCAGTATCACAGAAGTAATCATTTTTAAAGGGCAGTCAAGTAAATAAAATTAATTTTCTAGAGTAATTAGACAAGCAGCTATGACTGAGATGAGCAACTCAATTAGAAATTGAATTATGCAGAGCTTGTTTATGCTGATATAAAAAAAAAGGTTTGGTCTATCCTTGGAAGCCTGTGGCTTTTCTTGATGTTAGCCTTTAGAAACGCTCCGCCTGAAGTGCTGTTTGTTTTTGAAATCAATTAAGGAGCAGTAATAAAGAGCAAGATCAGGATGGGGTTTTTTTTTCTGTAGGTATCCAAGAAGAATAAATGGTATCATTTCACCTTATGGTGAATGGTATCCCATCCCCTTATACTCTGCCTGTGAAATGGTTACATTCCCAGTATTTGTTATCCCTTGAGAAAGTGGTCAGCTCCTTTCTAGCAGTGCAGGATGAAGCACCCCTTCTAGTCCCCCTTCTGCAATCACAGGATACAGAACTGAAAGAAAAAAATGTTGTTTTCAAGTATAACAGTGCAAACATTTTCTTGGATGTTGTGAAATTTGGACAGCCGTTTGCACAGTTCATCTCAGTTATTTTAAGCTCCTAACTGTAGTGCCTAATTTGTTGCTTAGGGTATTACTTTACAGCAAGTGGTGAGAGATACCTTTAAAGTGATTCAGCCCAGCCAACTGCAAGTGCCTATCTCTATTTATTGATTAGAGAAGGCTTGTTGGACAATTCAGTTAAGGGACCAAAGTTTTTTGGAACACGTTTATGATTTCCAGAGGTGTCGTAGGGCTGATGGAACTTCATATTGTACGCACAGAAGAGTGCCTTGTAAGTACAGTCAGTCCACAGATAATCACACCACAACTCTGCTTGTTATTTTGCATAGTAGTACTTTTCCAGGGATATAGGACAGCCTATTCTTGTTCCTGAAGCAATTTTACAAAAAATGATTATATTATATCATATTATATTAATAATCTGTAAAACAGACTGACTATAACTATGCTACTCTATGCTCTTTCATCCAGTCTCATAGTGTTAAGCATTATTCTTCTAGATGACAAAAGTCTGTATGTGTTACAGTACTTTTGCATAGCAAGTCATATACACAGAAATTACAGATGCAGGTGGAATACTTAAATGTTGCTTTAAACTAAAGACAGAAACTGCTGTGTTAAATTAGTTATCTATCTCAGCTATACTCCAGCATCATGCATTGTACTGAACATTTATAAAGTGGATTGATGCTTTCTGACTACCTGTACAGGGCCAAATGCACCCCTGGTACAAGAAGGTTCAACTTCATTTGCTTTGTAAGCATTTCATTCCTTTGCCTGCAAAATAGTAAATATAGCTGAGGAATTTCAAAAGGTTAAGAAACGACCAGCAGAGCAGGAACATGTATTATCTTATACCCCTATCATATATGACAACTTCAATATTTGCCATTGTGATGGGTTGACCCTGGCTGGGCGCCAGGTGCCCACCAAAGCCGCTCTATCACTCCCCCTCCTCAGCGGGACAGGGGGCAGAAAATATAAAGAAAGGCTCATGGGTAGAGATAAGGACAGTTTAATAAAGTAAAAGCAAAGGTTGCGTGTAAAAGCAAAAGAAAACAGAAGATTTTATTCTGTGCTTCCCATCAACAGGCAATGTCTGGCCACTTCCCGGGAAGCAGGGCTTCAGTACACATAGTGGTTGCTCTGGAAGACAAACATAAATGACGAATGTCCCCACTTACTCCTCCCTTTACTTAGCTTTTATTGCTGAGCTGACGTCATATGGTATGGAATATCCCTTTGGGCAGTTTGAGTCAGCTGTCTTGGCTGTGTCCCCTCCCAAGATCTTGCCCAGCCCCAGCCTACTGGGGGGGGAAATGTTGGAGAGCCAGCCTTGACGCTGTGCCAGCACTGCTCAGCAGCAGCCAAAACACTGGTGTGTTACCAACACCTTTCTAGCTACCAATGCAGAGCACAGCACTACCAGGGCTGCCATGGGGAGAATTAACTCCATCTCCATACATCCATAATACAGTCATGACACTCCATGATATGTTTATAACTTACTGTGGATAAAAATTGCCACTAAAAAGCCTTTCTTTGCCTGTAGTTGCTGTTCAATATCATCTTGGATACCACAACATCTCCCTCTATTTTAAGGGAGAAATGGAAGTGCTGAGGTACTTACTGTGCAAATGGGGTCTTTATTCTGAACTTTGTATTATTTTCCTCCTAGGGACTGTGTGACACAGAAACCTTTTGCAAACTTGGAGATTTGCTTGTTGTTCACTGTGGCTCTCTTGGCAAGCCTAAAGCCTTAACCACAGTAGTAACTAAGCAAATAAAAAGGAAATAGTAGGCAACACTGTAGTTACAGTCAATCAATGCATGTACACAGAACATCACATCAACCTTGGTGTGAAACAAGAAGAGCAGGCCACAAGCTAAAACTTTCTGTGGTGTCTGTGTATGGAGGAACATAAAGAGAACACACAGGCCCATCTGAAGATCAATGGGTAGATGGACACATTAACCAGTGACTCACACAGGGCTGCTCTGTGGCTGTGGCCGTTACCAATGAACATGCTGGAAGGGCAAAGGCAAGGCAGAATTGATTGCCTGATCCTTCCCAGCACCTTGATGGATGTGTGTCTAATAAAAGCATCTCATCTGCCATCCAGGTTTGTGTCTCTTCTTGGGGAATCAAATTAGGCAACAAGCTGTCAAAAATCACTATGGCTCAGAAACAGTGCTAAGAAAATATGACTACATATAGAAACAGGAATAGATATGGTAATGCCATTTCAAAAGTGCAGTTAAACTCCTCTTCGTTTTCTGAATCTGTTGCTCATCTGAATCAAGTAAGGCTCAGGGTGACTGAAAGAGGTTGTAACACAGTCTGCTGAAATAAGTCCTGCAAAATAAGTTAGGTGGATTTCATCCAGCTCCCAAGAGACACACGTCTTCACCACAAAATCATCACTGCTCCTGCCACTAACCGGCATCTGTGCTGGCAGTTTCAACAGAAGAGCTGAAAGCACTGCCAGAGGACGGAGGATGAAATCTTTCCTGCTCCTTAGGGATTGTCATTTGGGACAGGCATGAGACACGCTCGCAGGAGCAGAGAGCAGTGAGCGTCTGCGCGTACCGCCTGAGAGCCTGCACCTCCCCCCTAAGTCCAATTTATGGCACTTATCTATCCTCATGTGGCTTTCATCACTCTATTTGAGCAGTGTTTGGGTGTGTGTGATGTTTTGTGAAGTACCAATGAGTTCCTTCCTTTTTCTTTCAAATGGATAAACTGAGGTGATCATGCTAAATGACTTAGCAACAAAAAGTCAAAAAAGTTATTCTCACTCCCACCACAGCCACTAGGCACAAAGCCAGTTTCATGAGGCTTGGTTCAAGAATGGTTGACTTTCACCGGGGGTGAGCAGAGGTCTTCAACTTCCAGGCCTGTTGATGTTATATATTTTATAGGTTTTTGTATTTTGGATGTATTATTTATTAAGAAAGAATAAGACAGAATATAAATTGCTTTTATGTATACCTAGTATATTCTAGCTATGTAGGCAGGAATGCTATTCTGGTGCTCAAATATGACAATACCAAGTATGTAATACTGTCATTATTTGTGATCAGTGTTTTGTTCATCCACTTTTTATTCGAGATTTCACTCAAGATGACTACAGCCAGTTTAATCAAACATTAAATAGGTATTTCTGTCCTTACTAGGAAAATTCAAGTGATCACTGATTCAAGTGATCACTGATTCAAGTGATTGAATATACTGAAGAGAAAATAATAAGCTGCTGTCCTCAGAAATAACTAGAAATGGACTTGTGTAAGCTCTTTCTGAGAAGTAGTCTTTGCCAAGGTTACTCCTCAGCAGCTCAGAGTATTCCTTGTTCAAACTAGGTGTTACTAGGCCTTCCTTACAACCAAAATTGAAATGCTCCCATATAATGCAGCAAAATATGGATAGAGAAGTGCAAGGTATAATAAATACATAATAAAAGAGCTCTGTAGGTGCTTAGGCAATTTACTAGATTTACCATATTTCTTATTATTCCTGTGGAAAAAAATTTAGCACTTTAATGCAAGAATTAGAGAAATAATTCTTAATTTGCCATGTTTCATTTACTTGCCAGGGTAAAATTCCTACAGAGACTTTGATCAGCACCAACTTTTAGCTCTCAAAAGCAAAATGACTCAGATGTTTCCTACTGTAAAAGTGCCATTGTAAAAGAAATTATACTGAGGTTGGGTACAAAGGTGCACGGTGTTGCTATCTTTGTGAAGTTCTCCACCTTTTCACCTGTTTGCTTTATTTTGACCACCATGTTTCAGAAATGGTCTGGTTTAAATATACAAGGAGCGTTTTACATACAATCCTGAAAAAAACCCCACTTTTTTTAGTTAAATGCACTTATTCCAGTGAGTCTACAAGCCTTTGGACCCACAGAAAAAATATTATGTATTCAAGTAAATATCAAAAAAGTCTCAAATCTTGTTCTGGAGTTAACAAATCATGTGACAACTTTATAATATTTCTTTTTATCCATGTCGTCATCTTTATTTTATGAGTATCAACCTTGTGTTCTCAAAAACAGGTTTCATTTTCACAGGTGCTTGTGAAGTACACAGTTGCCAGCAGTTAAATATTTAATAAGAAATATCAAGGCTACAGCATTAAATGCTGTAACCTGTTACCACCGTATTAATAATCCTTTCTTCAAGAAACAATTTTAAAAAATTAATTAGATATCTTTCTTTTCTCAAGGCCTTAGCTTGAAGATCTTAAAGGTACAGTAGCATTTGAACTAATTTATTTTTTAATCTGTAGTTTAAAGTGAAAATTGAGGCAGTTTTCTCACACGAGGTCTGCATTTACATCACAAAAATCATCTGAGCTGACAGTTTCAGTTCAGCCCAGACTCGGGATCAGAACAGCTTACAAGCTCTACATCATGGCTGAAGTACTTTGGCAAAACAACATGGAAAAACCTGTACCTGTACAGACTTTCATACCTCAAGCCACTGCAGTTAGGGTTGAATTGATATTGTGTCATAGTTTGCTTACAAGCTAACAGGGAAAATATGGTATTTACCGATGTTGCAATAGCTGCGTCTTGCAAGAGAAAGTGTTATCTCTGAGCAGAGGTGTGGTTGTGAGTACCCCTACTGAATTCACAGGCTTGTGGCAGTAAAAAGGGAGAAGCAAGAAGTATATCAGTTTGTGATAAGACCCTCTGCTATTGCTCAGCTTATTCAAAACTAGCCTCTCTACACAATGGAAGTGACTACAGTGGAAATATACTGTACCATATATACGTGTGCGCAGCCTGCTCAGACTCAGGAAGCTCTGTGGGAAAGTTTAGTGGTTCTCTTGTATACGAAGAAAACAAAATTACTTTTAGTTTTTAGCAGCTACTGCAGCATTAGCTGTCTGTCTGTCTGCTTTCAGCAATGAAGCCTAATTTTTTGGTTTGGTTTGTTTTATTGAGTTGGTACCTGACTTACAGGTTTACATTCTGTTCCTTGCTTTGTGCTGCATGAGAGAGCTCTCAAAGCACTGGGATAAAAGGATAGCACCATGTCCTTACAAGAAGCACGGTTCTACTTCTGAGAAAGTTTCCTACACACTTGCCATTAAGTATGTAAGGCAGATAGCCACAGCAGTGTCTCTTCATACACCGTATCTTTTTCATCCTGGCCACGTGGCAGATGTCCATCCTGGCCAGCCAGGTTGAGGGGGAGGTCATGCTGTACTACCACAGGCTTTCAGGAAGTAACAATTCATGCATAGCCATTAATTCTGAATCCGTAATTGTGAAGTTTTACATAGGCTTTACGCAGGTATGAGGCTGAGATGAGAATACTTCTTGTTTTCTTCCTCAGCTATGACCACACTGGCCCTCTGATTTGAAACTATCATGCAGCCTTGGGGAAAGGATCTGTGTTGTCTAAAACCAGTGATGCTACGGGAATGCGTTGGAAGGCATCTTATTCTGCTAGTGAGTCCAATGAAGCCAGAGAAAGACCATCATCTTTTCAACTCTGCCTACTCTAACCCTGTAATCTTCCTTCAGACTAACACAGCTCATACATACTTGCATGTGCATGGAGCCTGATGTATCCCAGACGCATTAGACCTATTATGCACATGCGGATTGAACTTCAGCGTATGTGCTGCAAAATCAGTGTTCAAAATGTGTCTTACTTCCAGTGCATGTTCAAATCAGTTGTGCAGTGGGCCCCATATGCTACAAACCTCTCATGCTGTGCCTACACACTATAGCACAAGTAAGCACTTGAGAAATGGCTGTATGTCCTGGAATAGTAGACACACAGACACTCAGACGCTTAGGAACCCTTGACAAGTGGCAAAAAAACAGTAGTTCAGAAGGTGATTCATAAAAGCAGCAGCCTACTGCTGAAATGGGTAAAGTAAGAGCATGCACGCCTGGCAGAGCAGTGCTGCAGACTACTTTTCCAAATTGGTCATGATGCCAGTTCACTCGTAATGCCAGACCGCAGCGTAACTCGGGTGTGATGACCATTTACATTACAAATAAACTGATTTAAGTTCTTAGATTATTTCAGACAGCTTGGAAACTGTTTAGACAATGCATAAGCTAAACTATGAATAGAAAGTCTGAGGGAATATATTGGACTGGAAACCCATGTCAGAAATGATAAGCATAGGTGTAACTAATCTTATACTGGTATCTCTGACTTCTCTAGGTGGGGTTCCCCACTCTGTGCCAGATTGACCTGTACTTAACTTTACATGTATAAAACGCCTTTTCATCTGTGTTTTTCTGCCTGGCTGGGTACTCAACGGAGTGAAGCAGAAGGCTCAAGAAAATTAACTCCTTCTCTTACTCTTGCATCCAATTTTTCTTTTTTTGTCTCCTGGAGAAGTGTTAGGTTATAAGACTGAAAAATCCTATCCAAGAGGAAGAATAGTTTCCAATGGAGTTCCCAAGCACTGCAACATACAGAGGAATGAGAACTGTCAAAGCAAGCAAAGATACATAAATTTCAGATTGACTCAAAACCACTGTCCTGGTTTCGGCTGGGATAGAGTTTATTTTCTTTCTAGTAGCTGGTATAGTGCTATGTCCTGGATTCAGTATGAGAAGAATGTTGATAACACACTGATGTTTTCAGCTGTTGCTCAGCAGTGTTTAGACTAAGTCAAGGACTTTTCAGCTTCTCATGCTCGGCCAGCGAGAAAGCTGGAGGGGCACAAGAAGTTGGCACAGGACACAGCCAGGGCAGCTGGCCCAAACTGGCCAAAGGAGTATTCCATACCATGTGATGTCATGCCCCGTATATAAACTGGGGGGAGTTGGCCTGGGGGGATTGCTGCTCAGGGACTAACTGGGCATCGGTTGGCAAGTGGTGAGCAATTGCATTGTGCATCGCTTGTTTTGTATATTCCAATTCTTTTATTACCATTGTAATTTTATTATTGTTATTATTATCATTATTGTTTTCTTCCTTTCTGTCCTATTAAACTGTTCTTATCTCAACCCACAAGTTTTACTGTTTTTTTCTGATTCTCTCCCCCATCCTACTGGGTGTGGGGAGGAGTGAGTGAGCCGCTGCATGGTGCTTAGCTGCTGGCTGGGGTTAAACCATGACAACCACCCAGAGGTTTTGTATAACTACAAATTTGGAATTTCATTTAAAAATAGTCCATTAAATAATACAAAATATTGCAATACAGTAGATGAAAGTGTATCCACAGAGGGAGTGAATCTGCTCACTTTGAAGTCAATGAGAGTTAAATTGGGGCCCCAGTATTTTGGAAACAAAATCAAGGAATAAGATCATCCTTAAGGCAAGAAACTTGAGTGTGGGTTAGCCTAAGAATGCTGCGACAGACAGAAAGAAGAGCCTGAGCTTTGAGACAGGCTAAGACACCAGCCTTTCATCTGCTGCCCAGTCACTCTGTGTTTTCCATCTATGGCATAGTGGTGGTTGTCCTGTAACATGACTGGATGTTTGACTAAGCAGGAAATAAAGTTTAATCACTACATAACAGATAATTTGGTCTTAGATACAACTCTGCCAGCAACTCTTGATCACATTTGTTAAAATTTCGTTTCATGTGCCTCACACAGTCATGTCCATACAAGGTGTTGGCCAATAAAGGCAATGGGAAGTTTGCCATGACTTCAAAGGAGTCAGGATTTCCCCCATATTCATCCCATGGCAGTATATTTGGCAAAAATAAGGATATTTTAAAACACATTTATTATGTGCAAAGCATGTTAGGTAAGTAGTCAAAGGTGAATCCATCCAATGCCTCATCTTTGCCAATACATATTTATCCTTATACAAGGCACACCCTTTTGCTTAGTTTACTTTCTAAAATACACATACTTCTCAATTTTAGTCAAGTGAGTGGTAAATTACCACTGTCTTACAGTCTCATAAATGGGCAGATTAAGACTATCTGCTTGAAATCCTGCTCCGCTGAAATCAATAGGAAAACTTTCACGGATGTTGCACAGTGCCAGGATTTCATGCTTGCTCAGAGGCAGTATCTGAACACACTGTGTCTACCAGCCATGACTGTTGACTGGGAAGATAGTGAGACTATCACTTTCAGGAAATGTTTACATTCTACAGTTGTGGGAAGAGCCTTTATACTTTTCTTTAGGGATCCAGAACTGGTATTTTCCTTAATACATAGGTCAATCTAATGGTCCCTTTAGCTCTGTATTTGACAGTGGCTAGTACTATATACTTGGGGAAAAAAGGTTAGGAAAAATCATGAGTACAACATAACAGGGTTTTTTCACAGTATGTCCTACCCTGATATGCTGTTTATTTGCAATAAACAAACTTCCAGAGGTCTTGGTTTCAGCTAGACAATTGTACTTAATATTAATAAAACAGAATTTTAGAAAATATAATTTTAATGGAATCATAGAAATGTTGGGTAGAAGGGACTTATGGGGGTTTACTGGTCCATCCTCCCGCTCAAAGCAGAACTATAGCCAACATTAAATCAGGTCAGCGAGCTTTTGTCTAGTCAGGACTGGCAAACCTGCAAGGACAGAGATTGCAGAGTCTCTCTGGGTGACCAGTTTCTCTGCTGAGCCACTCTCCTAGAGATAAAGTTATTCCTAATGTCCAAACAGAACCTCCCAATTGGCATTTTGTGGCTGTCACTCCTTGTCAAGATGTCTGTCACTGCTGAGAAAAGTTTGGAACTGTTGCCTTTGTAACTGTCCATCAAGCAGTTGTAGGCTGCTATCAGATCACCCCTGAGATTCCTCTTCTCCAGAGTGAACAAGCTTAAATCCCATAAGCTCTGGTTTATGGGATAAACTAAGCTTCATCAGCTAGCTGATAAGCTATGGCTTATCAGTCAAGTGTCTCAAGCCCTTGCCTGTGTTGTGGGTCCTATTCAGTTCTTGACATCCTTCTTCAATTGGTGATCCTTAACCTGCACATAGCACCCCAAAGACAGCCTCACCAGTTCTGAATAAGGGTGATAAGAGCTCCCACTGATCTGCTGACCGGTGTCCTCCTGATAGACCCCAGTATGCAGTTTGTCTTACTCACCATGAAAGCACACTTACAGAGGCATGGAATAATTTAGGTTGGAAAAGTCTGCTCTAGATCACCTGGTCCAACCTAATGTGCAAAGCAGGGCTGGCTTCGAAGTTAGGTTAAGATGCTCAGGGCCTTCTCCAACCAGGCTTTGAGTATTTCCAAAGATGGAGATTCCAGAGCCTCTGTTGGCAGTCATTCCCACTGTGCTTAATCTCTCCCACTGTGGGCTTTGTGTCTGTCTATCTGGTTGAAATCTTCCTTGCTGCAGGTCTTGAATGTGGACTCTTGTCCACTCGCTGTGCAATTCTGAGGAGACTAGCTCTGTCTTATCTTTAAGCCCTCCGTCCCTCATTAGACAGTTTAAAACAGCAATTGGAATACTCTCTTGGCTTTCTCTTCAGGCTGAACAAACTCCCTCAGGCTTTGTACATCACATGTTCCTACCCCCTCACCATGTTAGTGGCTCATATTCAACTTAGCATCCACTGTGACCCCCACCGCCAACCCTTTTCATCAGTGCTGCTACTCAGCCAGTTAATTCTCAGTGCATGGGGTTATCCTGCTCCAGGTGCAGAACCTTGCACCCCCCCTCTTACAACTTTATGAGGTTTCTGTTGGCCCAATCATCAAGTTTCCAAAGGTCTTTCTGGACTGAAGCTCTGCTATTTGGCAGGCCACACATTACCCCAATTTAGCTGATTGTTAGTAGTTTTCATTACATTTAGTAATTCTAATTGTATATTTTTCTATATTTGACATTGTGCATCATGAAAGGGATACTGGAGCTTTTCCCAAAACATTTTAGTGTGGGAATGCCAAACAACCATGAATAACATGAATAGCAACTAGCCTTTTTGGAAAAATCTGGCGTGGCTTTTATGTCACTACCATCTCCATAACTGTTTTCTATTTTCCTTTTCCTGTAGATCCCCAAGCCAACAGCAGAATCAGTACATAGGTCATGTTGCCATGGTAGGCTAAGTTTGAGACAGAGGCAATGCCATCCCATGGAAGTGGATAAGAAACAGTCACATACTCCCTCTGTGAGCTGAGCTGTAAGGGGAATAAGCCCCTTGATTGTAAGACTAGCACATGTGTCGTGGTTTAACCCCAGCCAGCAACTAAGCACCACGCAGCCGCTCACTCACTTCCCCCCCAACCCAGTGGGATGGGGGAGAGAATAGGGGAAAAAAAGAGTAAAACTCATGGGTTAAGATAAGAACAGTTTAACAGGACAGAAAGGAAGAAAACAATAATGATGATTATAATAAAAATAAAAAAATTTACAATAATAATAATAAAATAATTGGAATATACAAAACAAGCGATGCACAATGCAATTGCTCACCACTCGCTGACCAATGCCCAGTTAGTTCCCAAGCAGCAATCCCCCCAGGCCAACTCCCCCCAGTTTATATACTGGGCATGACATCACATGGTATGGAATACCCCTTTGGCCAGTTTGGGTCAGCTGCCCTGGCTGTGTCCCCTCCGAAATTCTTGTGCCCCTCCAGCCTGCTTGCTGGCTGACCGTGAGAAGCTGAAAAATCCTTGACTTAGTCTAAACACTACTTAGCAACAACTGAAAACATCAGTGTGTTATCAACATTCTTCTCATACTGAATCCAAGACATAGCACTATACCAGCTACTAGAAAGGAAATTAACTCTATCCCAGCTGAAACCAGGACAATATGAAAAGTGGAAAGAACAGGCAGGGAAGGTGGTGTTTTCATTGGCTGAAGACAGAACTGGATGATCATCTAAGGCACAAAAGAAGTTATTCTAGGTTACCTAAGACTCTAACAGAATATGCTGGACTGTGCAACAGTAAACCTGCTGATGCTGACATGTTTTGTGGTTCTGAGCAAACCAGTAACATGTCCATGTCAGTTTTTTGCCTCTAAAATGGAATATTACTTATTAGTACTTCAAGGATATATTGGAAGAACTAATTAGTTGTTAAGTACTGTGAAGAAAAGCATTAGTAATTGCAGTGGTATGTAACCACATCACCACAGGCACTACTGCCTTGTCTTTTGTTCAGGTGTGACCTTTATCACTTATATGCCTATGCGTAGTCAGCCTGCCAGAGCCCCATTAATAGCTGTGTAATTGCATACAACAGCTTGTAAAAATGGATATGCGCTGTCTTGCAGTATGAGGCTCTGATCAGGAATACAGACTCATTAGAGCAGCATGAAGAAATACAGACTTTTTTTCCAGTAGAAGATTTTAATATTTCAAAATTTGGAATGAAACCAAGGAGTGTTGAGTCTTTTAATGGCATGATGCCTCAGCTCTAGGGCAGCCTGTCAGCCTCGCCCTCTTTTTGTCTGGGGAATCCGGATTGCCAAGAAGCCATAAACTGGAGGGTCCTTCCTTCTCAGCTCTCAGCACTCTGTCAGCCCCAAAGCAAAGGAGTCTGTAAGCCCAAGATCCCCTAGAACCAGCCAGAAGGGCTGTTGAGAAGACAGACAGGCAAACTGGCAGGCTCTGTTGTCTTGGCAACCTGCCTGGATTCCATTGGAAATTGGTCAAAAATGGAAATTCTCTTGTGGAACATTTTGATTTCAATGAATGGCATATCCTGATGAGAAAATGTTTCATCAGAAATTTTCTAGCCAGATTGTTCTCCGCTGGAAGTAGATAAAGCTATTTTATAGATTTTTTTTTTTTTTTTTAAACTCCCACATCATTTGGTAGAATCAGATTAATGAGCAAAGCACTCTGAACATTCAGTGGCATTTGATTCTGAGGTTTTACTCCAGGAACCCCTCCCTCTGGCTGAAATCTAAGTTCCACCTCCATCATTCGGGCCTCAGTTAGAGAAATTGTATCAAGTGAAGCACGCTGCTACCAAAAGATAATCAATTGCTCCCTACTGCTACATTTCTTATATGCCCGTAAGTGCTCTTAAGTTCAGAACAGCCCTTGCACGATTAATTGAACTAGAGGCCTGCCTCTGATTAAAGATACACATTAATACCAGATTAGTCTTAAATACAGGAAGGGAAGATTTCCTATGGAAATCCTGGTATATGTTTCTGTAAGCAGTTTCTGTTCACTTAGCCTGTAATAGTGCTGCAAGAAGTAAAATCTAATCGCCCAAAAGCAGCTTCAAAAAGTGTAGGATTTTCTGGTTATTTCAATTTAAAAATGGTAATATGTAAATAACGATCATTTTGTGACTATAAATGTGTTTTGTGGTTAGGTGGGCAGATACCGCCTAATTGCTGTGAAATCAATGAAAATCCTCTTAATGAAGAAGAAATGTTACTTCAAATACCATGAAGACCAAATGTCTTTCCTTAGGTAATCATCAGAGGCCCTATCATGCTAAAGAAGAATAAAATTATTTAGGTGAGCCACCTAACCAAGGTAACAAGCCATGTAGACAGGAGCCTTGATGGTAGTGGGGTTGTGGACTCTATCTTTCATGAGATTTTCAGGAGCAATCTTGGCATACAAGATTTAGAGAAAACTGCTATGACATGGATGCCACACTGACAGAAAAAAACCCAACTGCACTCAGCTGTACAATGCCAAAATCCCTTTGTGCTGTGCTATCCCCAGTAGTCTGTCCTGCTTCTGGTACAGAACACTACTCCCATTAACACTCCAGATGATGGAGTAACTAATTGTTAAATAAGCAAACACAACCAATCTGCAAAAGCCTGTGAGGACTTTAGAGAGCAGGATGAACTTCAAGAAGATCATGACACATAGCAAAAATAGTATTAAAAAAAGACAGGCTACAATTCAGAGTTTGAAAAATCAGCTGTATAAATATAGGCCTGGAAGCTCTCAGCAGGGTAGCAGTTCACAGAAGAGGATGTAGGGGTCATACACAGCCACAGCTGAACATCAGTCAACAAGATTGCTGTGGCAAAAATGGAAGAAAACATCATGTGAGTACTGTGTGCCACAGATAATTTTATGTTGGCAATGCCTAAATAGGAGAGTTGTGTCGAGGTTTGGCCACCATGTTTCAAAGAAATTGTAATCCAGAGAAAGAGACTGAAAGTCTGGAAAACATGATCTGTGAGCAAGGATTAGAGGAAGCGTGACTTGTTTTGTTTAGGGAAGGCTGAGACAAAACAGAAAAAGAAGTCTTCAAACACACAAAAAACTAATAGCAAAGGCAAAGCAAATACCTGTTTCTCTGCCATCACTGTGTATGAGAGGAAGAAATGAGCTTGCACTACAGCAAGGAAGGTTCAGGTTAGACTTCGGGATCATAAGCATAGCTAGGTAATGCTATGGATCACGTATGGAAAGTAGATTCTCCATCACCAGATGAAGAGAACATAAATATAAAGCAACAGTTGTAAGGAAAGGTTCATGATTCTGATGGGAAATAGAAAGATGGATTAGGTGACCACTAAAGGTCCCTTTCAGCTTCTTCCTAATATTCTATGAAAACTATGTGTGACTTTATCTGATCAAACAGTAACAGTTTTGGTGTATTCTAAAAGGAAAGGATTTAGGGATAATTTAAACCAGTGTACTGGGAGACACATCTTCAGTGACTTTTTAACAAAAATACAGTACTTCAAGAAGGAAAGTACACCAAAAGGATGCTTTGTAACACAAATCTGTTACAGTAACACTTTTGTCTAGTGTAAATCAAGTGACTTTTGCTTCAATATGTCCTGTCTAGAAACTAACTGTGCAACAGCATAACAGACTCTCACTCCTCCAGTATTTTCCTTTCCTTTCCTTTCATTTCATGCTGTTTCCATTTGCAGGATAAAAGACTGATTGCAAGTCATGAAAGTTTAGAATTCAAGTCTTGCCTAGGTTATTTTTTTTTTAAAGTACTAAATAGATTTTCCTTTTGACAAGCTATACTGTTAAAATTAAAAAAAAAAAAAGAAAGAAAGAAAGAAAAAAAAACACATTCAGGCAAATACAAATGGTAAAAAACCAAAATTCCTGTCTTATGTTTTGGGATTGTTGCTAGAAAGGGCTGTTAGTACTTTATTTAAGAAGTGCAAGCCATTTTGTGCAATTACACAGGCAGGCACATGTACAATCTCACATCTTTTAGAACTAGTGAAAATTTCCTACAGAGACAGAGGCTCAAAAGACAGGACATGGCCTGCTGTGCGGACCTGATGGAGGAAGAAGTTCATGCTTGTTTGAAGAAGCTTGGCTTTCCTCGGGAAGGTTGGCCCCTCTGCATTTTCAGGAGGGGATCTAGGAGATTTTGCTGTCTGGACAATCCACAAGCTAGTATTTAAGTTGAGACTTGAACACAAGCCTAACAAACTGGGTGAACAGACCCAGCAAAAGTAGAGTAGGAAACACTCCAGCACCAAAGGGTGCCTGCCTTGAATTATTTACAAGCTGCATCTTCCTGTACCTCATGAACTCCTTTCCTCTGCTGTTTGTACAGCACATTACTGTGAAACAGAGCAAGCATTCTCCCAGTGTCATTATTTGAACTAAAATTTAAGTTATCTGTAGTTGTATCATATGGTAATATATGTTTTTAAAATTCACTGAAAGCCATATTGTTCTTTTGTCAGAAAATCTATAGTATCAGGCTTGTACAGTATTGCACCCAGCAGCATGGGAAGTAGTTAGAAGTGCTGATGTATCAGGAGTGAGTGCCCTGCTGCAAACAGGAGGTGTCAGTTCTGACAAGGTATCTTGCCTAATGAGACTGTTGTTAAAATTGGGTGCTTCTCATATTTTGACTATTGAGGGAAGCCTTCTTCAAAGGCATCTGAGTATCAGTGGCCGTGTCATCTCTGGCAGAAGGAAGTAATCAATGAGAAAAATATTTTTTTCCTCCTAAACTGCCGAGCTCAGAAAACCACCACGCTTGTGAACAGATGAACAGAAACTCCCTGCTGCGTTTGTTTTATCGCTCAGCAAGCCTGAACCTCTGCCCCAGCTGGACTGTGAAGAGCTTTTGAGATAATGGTTGGTTAGCTGCAGGCAAAGCAGGAGTCTGATTGCATTTCACTGAATGTTACTGCGCTACTTTGAGACTCTCAGCAATAGCAGTGAGATCCACAGAGGCATAATACCGGTGGGAAGGTTGCAAATGAACAGTATCAGAAAGCGTACGGGTTAACTGAGGAGCTGACACCTTCCAAGTCATTCCAGAAGTCTTCACAGTTCCGGTTCTTTGCCCCACAGCTGCAAAGTAGCACCATCTAACCTCAGTGGCCAAACTGCCACAGCACCAGTATTTTAGTCTCAGAGTACCGTATCTCCTGGTCCTTGAAGAGATCGTTTTTACAGTGTGATCTTATGGTTAGTGAGCCATAAGCTCTGCTGCATCACCAGGTGTCTGCTCCTGGAGATTCCACAGGGATCCTTTCATTAGATCCAAGCTGCTTGTACTAGCTGGGCAATGATGCAGTGTAGTCTGATCTCTGGATAAATCCCTTTGGCCTAAAACCAGCTGCATTTGGATCTGCTTCACACAAAGTGTGCTTGCTGTCCAAGTTCTCTTTTTCACTTTCCAAGTCAGCCAGATGCCTCTGTTACCAGTTCTGTAACACTGTGGTTAGAGCTAGAATCCCCTCTTCAGAGATGTGCCTATCAATCTACAGCTAAGGATGCAATTTCTTTTCTGTGGTCTAGCCAAGCACGACAGTAGGGATGGGGTGATCACCAATGTCTCTGCACTTTTTATCATACTCATCACTTGAGGCTTAGAAGGATGGGGTCAGGTCATTCCATTCTAGTGACAACTGTGTGAGCTGGCAGAATCTGTAATTATACAGGCTGTTTTCTATTTCTGGATACATAGGATTTAATGTTTTTTTTTATTACAGTAGCACCTAAGGGCCCAACTGAGTATGGGCTCTACCCTCCAGATATTTTGCTGAGCTGCTCTGTCTTTTTGCCCCATCATCCTGAGAGTTTCTTCACAAGGGATTCTTTCCTTTCCACTAGAAAAGCACAGACATGACAACTACTGACAATGGTTTATATGTTGGTAAGACAGGAAGAGTTGTTATCTTGATTAAGCACTAAGGTGTGGGTGGACATGGAGAGAATGTCCATCAATTCCTCTCTCATCATTTGAGTTGTGTTGTGAAAAACAGAGCACATATTGCTCATGCAGTTATACAGGTGGGAGGAAAAATTATGATGAAGGCTGGAGGCTTGTGGCTTCTAGAAACAGGAGGAAGGCTCCTGCTCCATCTGCAGATCTGCACCTACAAAATAGACTGAGTGCCCTGGTAGCAGCTGAGGGGCCAGGAGCTCAGTCCAGCAAAACAGTGGCACCAGCTGAGCCTGACCCCACATGTTTTATCCTTGAAAACCACCAGAGAAGGGAAAGGAAGGACTTGAGGAGGACTGGACAGATACTGCAGATCACCAGCTGGCATTGTGCAACTGGCATGAATAACACGGATTTGTTTTTTATGAAAATAGGACCCTATCTGAGGGTCAACTGCTTCTAGGAAGAAACAGGATCCGCCTGACAAAGTGGGGCAAAAGCAACTCTGCCAAATGGCTGGCCGATGTGGCAATGAGAGCTTTAAACCAGGAATGACAAGGGAGGGAGATGACGACCTACAATCAAGTAACAAAGTGGTGGACCACTTTGGCAAGGAAATGGTGCAGGGTGATGTGTAATCAACAGAACAGGATGAAAGAGGTCGACTTAAGCAAATGCACATCATCAGGGAAGTGCCAACTGTATGGCATTACGGGGAAAGCTCTCATACTTTTTCCAGGAAATCAGCATGACTGGGTGCCCATCTGAAGTGCTTGTACATTAACGGAGAACCAACAGGAGGAACGAGAGGTCTGAATGCAGTTGCAGGGCTACAATATCTCATTGGCATCACAGTGATGTAGTGGGATAGCTCACACAACAGGGGCAGTGCAATGGATGGATACAAGCGATTTAGCAAGGACAGGCTGGGAGGGAAGGGAGGAACTGCCCTTTTTGTGAGAGAGCAGCAAGGATGCATGGAGCTCTGCCTCAGGAAAGGTATGAGCTCATTGACAGCTTATGGGTCAGGACAATATCTCGCTGAAATGAAGCATTAATAAACTTGGAAGCAATCTTTATATGCTTCCTATGAGGAAGAGTTGTAGTTGGCGTAGCTTCATTGTGCAGAAAAGAAGAGCTCTCATGCTAACGCAGGATGTTCAGAGTGGCATTTGCGACCTTTCACAGTGCAACTCATGAACAATACCATTTGCAGCACGCCTGTCTCAGGGCGTCTACAGTTTCCAGCTGGTGATGCTTGATCTGAATGGGTACAATCTCAGTTGGAAGCGTTCCTCAGATGCTCCTCATCTAAAACTGCTGCATTGATTTTTAGGACTTCTGAAGCTCTTTGGGAGACTGCTTAGATTCAATAATGTCATATATGGGAACCATAAGATCTCCACATCTACATATTGGAGGTTTTGGAACAGATTGCCATTTTGCTTGTTATCACTATGCGCAGATTTCGTGTGGGTCTCCAGCTCATTACACATTGCTCATAAGACCTCAAGCTAGCAATATTTCACTGCATCTGCACCAATACCTATGTACCAGATGTTAAGACAAATATTTATGAGTCCCATATGGCAAAAGAAAATTACCACCTTCCACTTCTGTCTAAATGACAGAATATCCTGTGCTCATTGGCACCAAATTGTCTGATTTCACAAAAAATGTTGTATTTCATAAGGAATGAATAGGATATCATACACAAGGCATAGCCCTTGTAACATTTAAGGTACTTTAACAACCAAAATAGAAAGCTTCCTCTAACCTATCCTGCATATATAATTTACAGAAGACTTTGGTCTCTACTATTGTCAGTCTGTAAGAGTTAAACAATACTAGATGCACTCACAGGGCAGAAAAAGAAATAAGAAACCCTGTGGTTGAAATGTGACATTATTTTAGCAATTGCAATTATACTGACTCCAGTGGAATTTTGCTCACTTACAAACAGATTTCCTTTCATAATCATATGCACTTGAAATAAAAATAGACCTAAATAAAGGGGGGAAAAAAACCAAATCTGAAAGTTTGGGAATGCTTGGACTTGGAGTTTATTTTGACATTACAGAAAAAGGATATATCTGTGAAATATTGATCAGGACCAGTGCATCAGTGACAAGAAAGGTTCGGAGGTGTTCAAATCCATTCTCTGGACTCAGATTTTTGGATTACTTCCATATCTGTTGTTACTCATTGTTACTCATTTCTCATTCCAGAGACCTGATATTTTGGCTGCTTGCAAATTGACTTCTGATAGCAACAGGGGAAGAAGTCACAAAAATTAGAATGTATCTATTTTAAATACCTACTACATCATAGGGCAAACACTAAATAATACATTCTCTTTCAGACACACATCCATACTGTTTATATAAAACTTGATAACATCAGCCAGAAAGCTAAAAAAAAGTCATTTTAAGGAAGATTTTTTCATACATGTTCTCACGTGTTTGCAAAAGGCAGGAGAGGAGAGAGGAGTGGGCTTCATGTTGTGCTTATACATTTTAGTTTCTATTTATAGTTAAGCGACTCACAACTTGGTGAAAATCACATTTTCCAATTGCTCAAGGCAAACTGCTTGCAGCATTCTCTAAGTAACTTTCTTCTCTTTTCTTCTTCTTTTTTTTTTTTTTTTTCTGTATAATATTTAAAAGATAGCCTAGGGTTTGCATCTTATTTAACACAGCACTGTAATACTTATCCTACCAAATGCAAAGATAAGTGTTTCCTACGATTGTGCTACTGTGTTGAGAAAAGTAATTTTTATGCCACAGATATTCCAGGTTTTGGAGAGCTGGGTCTCTGCCAGCAGTCTGAGGCTGGCTCATTCAAAATGCCATGGAAGGATCTGCTAGGGCAGAAGTATTAGTTTATAGCATACAAACGTGAAGTTTAGGCTTACCAGTAAAAAGTACTTTTAAAAGAAGCCACCAGGAGTTGCTTTAATACCAGAACTGAGCAGCAAGACTGATGACTGATTAGCAGAACATCTATAACCAGAGTCAATAATCAACAGCCTAAAGACAAAGCACCTGAAACGGTCTGCTTCTATATTTTACTTTGTTTTCATTTATCCCCATTAGCCCTAGGATGCTAAATAAGGCATGCATCACTTTTAGCTTTCCTGTAATTACATGAAGGAAATGTTTTCCTTTTCAATAAAAAAAAATAAATATAGTGCAGTGCTATAATTTCACTTCATAAAAATTAGTAGTTATGAGAGAGACAAGAAAGTAAGTTCAGGTAAAATGCTAGAGACACTAGCAAAGAAACTTGCCAAAGGTGCGAGTAAGGCCAACAAGGTCATCTTTGTTCAGGGCCAATGCACCCGCATTCTTAAGACACTTTGGTTTCTGACGTTTGCAGAATAAATGGTTACAGTATATGTTTTTCTTAGAGTTTAACAGTGTAATGAGAAAACCAAGCTATTTTGTTGTTTTATTTTTTAAAATAAATATAAGCATTTCGGATTTTAAAATTGTAAATTTAGAACACATTACATCATGATGAAACATTTAGAACATATGTGGCTATGAAACACATTCTGTTTCTACCGAAATTCTTAATCTACAGAAGCAAAAATGGTCAGTTCATCACAGACAATAATTAAAGGCAAAATAAGCTCCCATAGGTATAGATATTATTTGTACTTTTTATGGAAGACCTCTACATAGTAGCCACAGCCATTTCATTATAAGGCAAATTACAAAAAAAAAAAAGGAAATTAGAAAAAAGGGAAAATTATAAGGCAAATTAGAAAAAAAGAGAAAAGGAGGAAACCAGAGCCTTCTTGAGACACTGTGGGACTGGCATACC
This sequence comes from Aquila chrysaetos chrysaetos, assembly GCF_900496995.4. Lineage (NCBI taxonomy): Eukaryota > Metazoa > Chordata > Aves > Accipitriformes > Accipitridae > Aquila > Aquila chrysaetos. Next base: position 25,794,484 of record NC_044008.1, read on the forward strand.
CCCTCTTCGGGCTCCTGCCAGCTGCCACATTTCCAGGGAACTGTGGCTCTCCACCCTGCGTGCGTTGTGGCTCCCTTTCAGCCAAGTAAATAATTAACGGGATTTAATCTCAGCCATTCTCAAGCCTTATTTATTTCTTTGACTTTGATACAGATGTATTCTGAAGTGTTGGTTATTGTGCAGATAGTATTGTTTCTTCTTGTAATAATTTGATAGTGCTACTTATGTAATCTTTTTAAAATGTTTGTTTCTATTGCAAACGTTTGCTTATCAAAGGAGCCAGCCTCCTTTAGCGTACTGACCTTATTAGTCTGCTATGTAGACAGTGTCACCTAGTAGGTAATCAGGGGAACATAGTGAAATTTCATATATTAAGCACTGAAATAACTGTCAGACTAAGATACATCCGTATCATCATTTAGAATTAAAAGCTATAAAGACTTTCTTTTCTTGAGCAATGCTCCCACTGGGTATTTCTTTGCTCATTTTGAGATTACAGTAGGCCTGAAACTTCAATGTGTTGTGAGAATTTACTGAAGAAATTACTTGTTTGATGTTCAAATAATCGTGCTGTACCGAGGAGCAGTTGGTATCAAAGTATGTTATTTTAAAGCCATTAAAAGAAAGATCTGTTGACCAGATGTGGTTAAAATAAGACATGGAAACTTCCTTTTGTCTACCTGACTTTGATGATGTGCAATATGCCCTATATTTAGCTGCGGCTTTGTTCTCTGCTAGGAGAAGTGCCACGCTGATTTTGTAAAAAAATATTCTCTTTGTGGTTTGACAATAGTGGAATTGACTGAATCCAGCTGTCTGCTGCCCCAGCACTTTCTATACCCACCCCAGCACTAGTCCAGCTGAGGGAGTTAGACCGACAGAAATCTTTTTCCACATAATAAAATGAATGGTGTCCTCCCAGCTTATCTCCCTACCTACGCCGACTCACGGTGGGGGTAGAGAAATACCAGTGCCAAAAAAAAAAAACAAAAACAAAACAAAGGAAAAACAAGAAGGGACTACCTTTCCTTCTTATGTGGTAACACAGATCAGCTGCATCCTACTGATCAAAAAGTTGGTTTTTTTTTTCTTAAAAAGTGGGTTGTGGGGTTTGTTTTTTTTTTTTTTTTAAAGCAGAAACTGCCTTTTATGTTCGGTAACAGGAGGTAACTCCTGGTGCGTTGGGGCGGGGAGGGGAAAGGTGTACAAAATAGGAAAGAAAACAAGCACCAACGTTTCCAGCAGCCTGCCAGTCCCTGCCGGCCCGGGGCACCAGGCCGACTTTTGGGCACCCCTGGCACCCTCCGTCCCTCACCTGCGGGCGCCTGGCTGCGGACGCGCAGACGGAAGGCGTTTCCCCGAGTACCGCCCTTCACCGAACCACCCAAAAAGTTGTAGGCCGGAACAGCCCTTCCCCGCGAACCGCCCGCGCCCCGCCAGCGAGGACGGATCTGCACCCGGTCTCCTCACGCCGCCCGACAGCGGCGCCCGGGGGGGACCCGGCAGGCGCAGGGGGGGGGCCCGCAGCCCCCCCCCCCCCCCGCCGGGACGTTAGCCACCAGCGCTGGCCCCCGGGGCCGCCGCAGGAGCCCGCCCTGCGCCCAGCCCACGGCGACCCGCCCGAGGCGCGCAGGCAGGCCCCGGGGGGCAGCGGGAAGGCCTGCGGCCCCCGCCGCCTCAGCCGCCCCGCCATTTGCGCGCACCCCGCGCGCGTCCAGCCGGGACGGCCCCTGGGGCGGCGGGGGCGGGAGCAGCGGGGGGCGCGGCTGCGGGGAGGCGCCGCCCCCGGGCCCGGTCCGCCACCGGTAGGGGGCGGGCGCGCCGCCTCCCCGCCTTCCTCTGCTTCTGCGGCGGCTCGGCTCGGCTCGGCTTCCTGCTCCGTCGCCGGCGGGCGGGCCGGGGCAGCCTGCGCGGCGCGGCGCGGCCGCCGAGGGGACGCGGGGACGGTGCGCGACGTGCCCGTGCCGGTACAGCCCAGGTAGGGGCTCGCGTTCTCCGTGGGGCTGGGGGGGGGGGGGGGGGGCGCAGGCGTCCGAGCTCCCCGCCCCTCCCCTCCCGTCGCGGAGCCCGCCGCCGGCACCGCCGCGCATCGCCCTCCTCTGCGCGGGGCAGCCCGCCCTTGCCTCCGCTGCCGGCTCCCCCCGGCGGCGCGGCTTCCCCGGGCCGCCTGGCCCTTCCCCCGTCCCCTCCCGCCCGGCGGCTGCCCCCGGGAGGGGTGAGGCGGGGTGCGGGGCAGGGCAAGAGGCGGGCGGCATCCCCGGGGCCCCTCGGAGCAACCGGCCGGGCGGCGAGCGGGGCGTGGGTCTCCCCTCCTCCCCGTTCCCCGGGGCGGGGGTCTCCACTCCCTCCTCCCCGTTCCCTTCCCCTTCTCCGCCGGCCCGGCGGCAGCAGCCGCTCTCCGCCCCGTGCCGGTGCGAGCGCTCGGTGCTGTGGGTCGGGAGGCCGGGGGAGGAGGGGGCTGCGTGTGGCGGGGGCTCTCGGCGGAGCTGGGCGCCTCCGTCCAGTTGAGTGAGTGAAGCGCTTGCGGTGTAGGCAGCCTCTTGCCGCTGAAACGAAGACTTAGCGCGGTGAAAATGAAACGGTGCTGCTTTTCAGTGGTTTTGTTCTCTTTCTCCGTTGAGTGCCGGGTCACGGGTGTTGTTGGCGGGTGGGTTATAAGGCTCAACTCTCGTTTAACTAAAGACCCCGTTGTAGAGGACGGTCGTGAGCTGGTAAGGAGGGAGAAGGTAGTGTGCCTCCAGGTTTGCAGAGAGATACTTGTCGAATCAGTCTGTGTTTCTTTGGTTTCTAGCCTCTGAGTTGCGGAGGCAGGAAAAAATGTACTAATTCTACAAATTAATAGGTTTTTTGGTAGGTAAGTGCTACCATATCTTAAGTTGTGTTTTTGCCCGAGCTGCTGAGGGGCTGTGTAACTTGCCTGATTTCTTTATATTTCCATTTTCTCGCATTTAAGAGAGGTTAAACGACAACGTAATAATTCCAGATTTTTGTAACGATCTCTGCATATACTAGGTATTCTTTGTAATGTTCTGTGTGCCCTGTAACACCGCACAGGTTTACAACCCGTGATGGTTCTTTGCTGGTGAACCGAGCTGACTGGTCCTCTTCTTTTAACAAAGTATTTATTTAATACTAATAGGAGAATTTTATAGAAAAAAAACCAGAAATGGTTGGTTAATGACTGTGTACAACAGTCTCTTTTTTAAAGGCTGCAAAACTAATCAAGGTATGAATGTCTTCATTAGCACATATTCCTTCCCCCCCCCCCCCCCCCCCCCCGGATTCTTTTAAGTATGAAGAAATCTTTCATCTGTTGGTTTGCATAGTTGTCCCTGTGGTAAAGCAAGTTTTGTAACTTGCTTTAAGCCTGCAGGTAGGGTCTTCACAAGCTAATAGCTTGGTATTGTTGTGTAATAACATCTAAGCACTTCGGGATGGAGGAGGCACCTGGTTTGTTGCAGGCCATTGCTTCCATCTCTTTCCAACAGTCTTGACCATTTCACCCAGTAAGAGTGCACAGTAAATAGTTACAAAAGTCGCCTGGGTACCCACAAGTTACTCCCTAGCCTCTCCAGGTGCAGCCCGAGTACTTCAGGGCATACACGCTCTACAGTTAATGAGAATTCTCAGTGCTTTAAGAAAAGAGTGATAATATAGACAAACTTTGAGAATTTAGTGGAACTTTGGCAAGCTAATATTTAAAAAGTGAACTCCTGAATGTTTAGTTTCCAATTTTGTTCGGAATATTAACATACTATATGGGAAAGGGATTTTTTTTTTTTTTTTCTGAAAGATCATAAGATGGGTCGGTACTATGTAAGCTGCAGAAATACCAGTTTGCTTACAGATTATTTTGTAGCCTAAAGATTAGGTGTCCCTAAGATGAATCCACAGCAAACACAGAGAACCTGTTCGTTAACATTTAAATTGTTCAAAGAGAAGTTGTTACTCAAATAGAACTTAGGTCCTGTTTTTTAAACCTGCAGTCCCAGTGAAGTCAGAGGGTTGACATGTGAGTGTAAGGGCTGGAAGTCTTACCACTCACTAGCAATCAGTATCTCCGTGAGCCCTCATATAAGTGATATATATGTTCAGTTTTGACTTTTTCACTAAAATCTGCTGAGAAAGTGTAGGATTTAAGGCATAATTATTGTAAACCTGCATGTTTTCTCTGCCAGTGGCCAGCTGCACAACTCTGTGACAATCGTTTTACTGTCAACAGCACTGAAGTTATTGTAATTGTTTCACAGTTTAGAAGGTTCCCTCTGGGAAGTCTCACATTGATCTGAAGCCAAGACTGTCCATAAATTCTCCAGATTACTTTCTGACAGATTTACTACTGTCAGAAGTCTTAGAGTCTTACACTGAGACTTCCTGAGATGGCTGAGCAAATCTAACAGCCTGCTGCTGCTGTACTTTGCCTCCCAACGCTCCTAAAAGTTGTCTGCTAATCTGGCAGAAATTATATTAATTCTCTTTTACTGGGCTAGCTTTCCTTAGTGAGCAAAATCACGTGGCCTGGGCTGGAGCAACCTGGCAGGGGAGCTCACCTATCTCATGAATTTTCATGCTTTGTAGTACTGTCCAGGCCTGAGGCCCAGTGATGTGAGAACACCAAAGAGCGGTGATGAGGAAATAACTTTAAACTGGTATTGCTGCTTGAAACCTCATTTCTTAGCACCAGAATTTTTAACTTGGGTGTATGTTAAAACATCTGTAACCTGTAAATCGGTGTCCCTGGCTTCCTACTTCCATAGTCTAAAATGCTGTGTCTAACCAGGAATCCAAGCATAGCCTTGTCATGCTTTTCTTAATGGTATATGTATCCCAAGAGGACTCGAGGATTTTTTTTTTCTTTTTTTCTTAAAAGAAATAAATATTTTTCCGGATAATTTGTAGTTCTAATTCTGCCCTGTAATTTGTTTGCATCTGCCTGCATCTTGATGTTGTCCACAAATTTAAAAAGCTTATCCCTATTCAGTAGTCCAAGTCATTGATGACAATATTAAATATTTTACTCAGGCTTCCTGAAATCCAGTCACACTTGAGTTTTCACAGGGAGTTGTCAATAGTTACTCTTTTGGAATTGTTAACTATTTTTGTTCCCCATATACAGTACCGTATTTCTATGATACAAGAATAGTTTGTATCTTCATTTGCAGACAGAGCTGCAACTTAGCTTTTTCTAGCTCTTGTTGGAGCTCAGTGCCAAGAAGATATGGAGGAGACTTTGTGGGAGAGGGGAGAAGCTTTGGAAGACTATCAGGACAGAGGGAGCTGCTGGAATAAACTCTGCCCTTCATTTAACGTGCACTGCTGTTGAGTCAGTTTTAATGGCAGAAAGTTGCACAATGTGTTTATATGTACAAAAACATGGTAGTTCTCGTGAGAGTCCAGTTAAAATCTTAATTAACATCAAAATAGATGACACAGTCTCCCCTCTATTCATAAAGACCTGCTTTCTTCTTGTGACTGGCTGGCTGACTTCCCTTTTCCCACCATCTCTCCAGTTTTCTTTTATCTGAGGAGAAAGTAACCATCTCCTAGTAGCAAAGAGTTTTTTTCTTGATCTGTTTTGGTATCACCAGTTAGTTGAGTTGTCATTTTACAAACATTTAAGCCGGTATAAGCTAGTACTACTGCTGCTAGAAAGCTGCTGACCTGCTCCCGGACACTTATTTCTGCTTTTGGATCATCCCAGATATTCTTGCAAGTACCAGGTGAGGTGGCGGAGGGAGCTGCCATGTCTGTTTGTTTGCTTGCTGGTCAGCTGAACATCAGTGACACCTGAATGGTTTTGGAACTGCATTTGAGTTGATTCAGGCAGAAGTTTATTACAGGAATTTCTGTAAATAGTGAATTTCTCTTATAACTGCATGATCCAGAGAGGCATGGCATCAGGAGTTGTTACAGTGTACAGTGATTGCCTATCAATGTCTTCATGTCAGCTGTGTATAAAGTCTCAGTGGTAAGCTGACTGTGGTAAGCACCCTTCTATCACTGAGGGATGCTGTTCCTCAAATTAGTTTACATGTACTTAACGTGGCAAATATCTCCATACATGATGACATGCAGTAACTTGCTATCCCACATAACTTTAATTTTTCTCACCTATGATGATTCTTAGATCTTAAAATCTCAAAGGATATAGGAGATGGCTGTGTTGGATTTTAGTTAGTGGGCTGTGTACCGATTGTTAACTAAATATTAAAGTATACAAAGCATATATATACATAATATGAAAAGCATACACTGCCCCTAGAATTTTTTTTTGCTGTGAAATTAATTCTTCTCAGATATGGCTTACATGTTTGGTACTGGTTGCTGGAAGATTGCACCCAGCCAGGAGGTAGGTTATGAATCTTTGTTCTAATCCCTTCATGCTCAGAAACCAGTCTACAGCTGCAATTTTTGTTGCTGTGTCTTCATGTCTTCAGTAGGAAGAAGTGAGTCACTCTAGAGCTGTTAACGATCATGCGACTGACTGACTTCCTTATAGAATCATAGAATCATCTAGGTTTGAAAAGACCCTTAAGATCATCAAGTCCAACTGTCAGCCTAACACTGCCAAGCCCACCACTAAACCATGTCCCTAAGCGCCACATTGACGCATCTTCTAAATACCTCCAGGGATGGTGACTCAACCACTTCCCTGGGCAGCCTGTTCCAATGCTTTACAAACCTTTGGGTGAAGAAATTTTTCCTAATACCTAATCTAAACCTCCCCTGGTGCAACTTGAGGCCATTTCTTCTTGTCCTATCACTTGTTACTTGGGAGAAGAAACTGTTATTTGCCTTGCTGCAACCTCCTTTCAGGTAGTTGTAGAGAGCAATAAGGTCTCCTTTCAGCCTCCTTTTCTCCAGGCTAAACAGCCCCAGTTCTCTCAGACACTCCTCATAAGACTTGTTCTCTAGACTCTTCACCAGCTTTGTTGCCCTTCTTTGGACACACTCCAGCACCTCAGTGTCTTTCCTGTAGTGCGGGTCCCAAAACTGAACAGAGTATTCGAGATGCAGTCTCACCAGTGCCGAGTACAGGGGAACGATCACTTCCCTGCTTCTGCTGGCCACACTATTGCTGGTACAAGCTAGGATGCCGTTGGCCTTCTTGGCCACCTGGGCACACTGCTGGCTCATATTCAGCTAGCTGTCGACCAACATCCCCAGGTCTTTTTCCACCCAGCAGCTTTGCAGCCACTCTTCCCCAAGCCTGTAGCGCTGCATGGAGTTGTTGTGACCCAAGTGCAGGACCCGGCACTGAGCCTTGTTGAACCTCGTACAGCTGGCCTTGGCCCATCGATCCAGCCTGTCCAGATCCCTCTGTAGAACTTTCCTACACTCAAGCACATCAACACTCCCACCCGGACTCAGTGTTATCTGCAAACTTACTGAGGGTGCACTTGATCCCCTCATCCAGATCATTGATAAAGAGCTTAAACAGAACTGGCCCCAGTACTGAGCCCTGGGGAACACCACTTGTGACTGGACACCAAATGGATTTAACTCCATTCACCACCTCTCCTTGGGTCTGGCCATCCAGCCTGGTTTTTACCCAGCAAAGCGTATGCCCATGCAAGCCATGATCAGCTGGTTTCTCCAGGAGAATGCTGTGGGAAATGGTGTCAAAGGCTTTACTGAAGTCTAGGTAGACAACATCCGCAGCCTTTCCCTCATCTGCTAAGTGGGCCATCTTGTCATAGAAGGGGATCAGGCTAGTCAAGCAGGACCTGCCTTTCATAAACCCACGCTGACTGGGCCTGATCACCTGGTTGTCCTGTATGTGCTGTGTGATGGCACTTGAGATGATCTGCTCCATAACCTTCCCAAGCACCGAGGTCAGACTGACAGGCCCGTAGTTCCCCGGATCCCCCTTCCAGCCCTTAGTGTAGATGGATGTCACATGTGCCAACCTCCAGTCAACTGGGACCTCCCCAGTTAGCCAGGACTGCTGGTAAATGATTGAAAGTGGCTCCGTGAGCACTTCCACCAGCTCCTTCAGTACCCTTGGGTGGATCCAGTTCAGTCCCATGGACTTGGGTGTGTCTACGTGGTGTAGCAGGTTGCTAACCATTTCCCCTTGGATTATGGGGGCTTCATTCTGCTCCCTGTCTTCCAGCTCAGGGGGCTGGGTACCCCAAGAACAACTGGACTTACTATTAAAGACTGAGGCAAAGAAGGTATTAAGTACCTCAGCCTTTTCCTCATCCTTTGTCACTGTTTCCCCCCACATCCAATAAAGGATGGAGATTCTCCTTAGCCCTCCTTTTGTTGCTAATGTATTTATAGAAACATTTTCTTACTGTCTTTTATGGCAGTAGCCAGATTAAGTTCTAGTTGGGCTTTGGCCCTTCTAATTTTCTCCCTGCATAACCTCACGACATCCTTCTAGTCCTCCTGAGTTGCGGGCCCCTTCTTCTAAAGGTCGTAAACGCTCTTTTTTCCCCTGAGTGCCAGCCAAAGGTCTCTGTTCAGCCAGGCTGGTCTTCTTCCCCGCTGGCTCATCTTTTGACACATGGGGACGGTCTGCTCCTGCACCTTTAGGATTTCCTTCTTGAAGAATGTCCAGCCTTCCTGGACTCCTTTGCCCTTCAGGACTGCCTCCCAAGGGACTCCATTCCTCTCCATTTCTGAATGTCTTCCACCTCATCACTCACAAATGATGGCCTGTGCAGTGCTAATACGGACCAGTAGCAATGAGTTGCCCGTGCCACAGGAGCACTGTGATTCTGAGTGCATCGTGCAGCATGGAGCAGCACCGACCGCGGTCTCATGTGTGCGATACGATCCCACTCTGTGGTGTGCCGTAGGCATGGCACGGCCTCTCTGTGTGTTGGGTCTGCTGTGCTGCTGCTGCCCCTTCTCCCCAGCGCTGACGCGTGGTGCTCTCTCTGCCGGGTGCTTCACTCAGCCAGCGACATGCTCTTTCTGTCCTGCAAAGGGCCAAAGCCCTGCCAAAGTGCTCCCTTATGTGGGAGACGTGTGGATGAGAAGGGGCTCTGGTGGAGCGGGAGTTTCGGTATCCCTTAGAGCAAGAGGAGGGAGAGATACCCGCAGCGCTCTGAGCGGTGCCTGTCACCCCGGAGTACTCTCCCCAGCGGCACATCCCAGCTTTCTGGTGAGATCAGCTTGCTACTGAGCAAAGGTTAAAACCCCTCTCCAACGTGCAGCCTTAGATCATGCTGAGCTTTTGTTCAAGAAGCTTAAATGGTTGGTAGTACCATAGTATTTTTTTTGGCAGCAGCGTGTGATGGTGTCCCTTGCTACTGTTGGTACCGTTGATCCTCTCTGCCTTGCAAAGTATGCAGGAGCTCCGTGCCTTGCTGTGTCTGTGGTCTTGGTGTGCGGCTCTGACGAGGTTGATGTGGCTGACTGTGCAGTAAATGAATCTCACTCATAAAATGGTGATCTCATTCTGATATCTTAAAGCTACTATGTAGAGTCTGGTTGTGCTTGGGGACAATAATAGTGTGGAGGAGCAAATTGGTCTTCCTGCAGTAAGCTTGGACCTATAGAGGAAGTTTTTGTAATGCTCCTTTCCTGTTCTGCTTGCTTGCTTGCTTGCTAACTTTATTTAAAATGGGCCCCAGTGTGAAGTGACGCACTGTAACCATAGCCTCAAATTTCTGTGGTGGTCATGTGTGGTTATATCAAGCCATAGTAATTATATGTATGTATTGTTTTTCCAATCCATAACCTTTTTGTAAGGTAGTTCGATTGAGAATTGTTTATGGGGCAGGATAAGATGCATGGTAGTGCTGCATTATTTTGATAACAGGCTTGGTATTTTTTTTATTGATACAAAGATGTGAAAGCTGTTGTACATTTGAAATGTCTACTGAATTCTGGAAACACCTTGTTTCGAGTGAGACCTGGTGATCTTGCGGATAAATGTGTTGCAAAGCTTTATTTACTCCTTCCTGTCGTGGAAAGACTGAACAGACTTTGCTCTCTTATGAAATCAAGGTGGTAATTTGTTTCTTAAAAAAACATGACAGAAAACAAATCAGTGGTTTTGAACTTTGAACGGGTGCTAATTGCAGCAGTGCTTCAGTTATGAAAGTTTGTTCATCATTTGACAGAAAAAAATGCTAAACCTCACTATTAAATCTCTATTGTGAGATTTATGTACTCTTCTGATGAAGTTGAAAAGCAAGTGGGTGAATGATGTTCAGCAATTTGTCCTTGAGGTTTTTATCTATCTGAATTTCTCTATGTGATTTTATCCAACTGTATGAAATACAGGGCTAAGATTCTCTATAATAGGTACATCAGCAGCAGTAGTACAGTTTATCTCCCATAAATAGTTTGGATTTTAGAGATAGTAAATTAAATCCTGTTTTTAAATATATGGACCAGTGAATTTCATGTGATATTTGGGAAGAGTCTTCAAAGTATGGATTGGGTGCTTATGAGGTTTGGTTTTTGTTTTTATGTTGTTGTTTTAATTGCAAAAGGAATGTGGATTGAGTTTCATTCTCAGTGGGAAGAATGCCTTAGTACTTTCATCTCGGGCTTCCCAGGATTCAGGAGAATTTTTCTGTTTGAGATTGACTAGTTTGTGTGTTGCCTAAGGTGAAGGTACTGGATTGATGCCACCAGCAAAAGCTTGCATGGTCAGTGATTTGACACGTCATTTGGGAAGCATTTGTTTTGCACATCAGGTATCAAACCACTCTGGCATAATGCTGCTTCCTTTCTTGGAAGTGAAACCACATAGCAGTATTTGCAACACAGGACATGCAACGGTAGCTGAATTACCTATTTTTAATTTTGGAATAAGTTTGGATTTTATTTGCTAAACTTATCTGGGTTTCATTTGCAGTTGATGGAAATAAAATAAAATCTCATTTTAACAAGCAAACACTTTGGGTCTAATTCAGTGTTGTCCGAATACCAAGCTGAATCTCACATGTATATGGAAGAACACAATTCAAGTGGAATCATTTTTGTAAGAAGTTAATAATTATACTTCATGGTAGTATTTGTCTCAAAGGAGAGAAAAAAAATACATACCTGAGAGCCTGTAAGCTGTTCTGTGTGGACAAACCTTTTGCCTGTGTGGAGTTCTGCCATAACCACAAGGCATTCATATGGGTGTAGGAGTGCCTGTAGGGAACAACTACTTGGGTCACAGCCAGTGTCATTAGAAGACACAAATGGTGCATGATTATACAATAAAATTGAACTATAGTAGTTACTTTTTTAAAAGATGCAATATTTTTCTATGTGTGCCCGTCACCATTTTCAAATAAGATGAATTTTGTAAACATGGTGGAAATACTATGCATAGTCAAGCAGAAGGATAAGCAATCATCTGGGTAAGGAAATGCATCTTGTATTTGAATAAATGCTCATATTGGAAGCCTAGATTCCTACTCAGATTTAGACTTGGAATGATTTCGACTGTCTCAGCTGTTTAGTCCATGGCATGTAATTCAGGTTGGCACAACCGCTGGTTTAAAACCAGAGCTCACATAAGAATAGCTAATGCTGTCCATGACACATCCAATTCACTGTGTAATTTTGAGTAGAAAAGCACTGCTGCTCTGAACTGCCTGAAAACAGCAGACTGAAATATTTATTAACAGAGGCTGGATTAAACACAATGTTGTTTCACTGATTGCATTTTACCAGTCACAAAAAGGTAAAATGGCTTTTTTTTTTTTTAAGCTGCTCTCTGACAAGAAAAAAATGCATCTGCTACTCATTGAGGAAGGCACTTTGTGCTGCAGAAGATAAACACCGTCCTAATCTCCTCATGACTCAGAAATAAAAATAAAAGCTCAAGCTTTTTTTTTTTTTTTTTTCTTTCGGTACTAAGTAATTTTGAATGCTTATCTAATTCCAGTACAGTGTACTTGGTATGCTATTCATATTAACAGATAGTAAATGCAGATAAAAACAGGTATAACATTCTTGACCATTTCTGAAAGTATACGAACTTTTAAATCCTGCTTGGGGGGAAAAATTTCCCTCTGAATTCAATTCAAAGCATCTCAGGCTGATACAGATTCAGTATTACATATCTGGGTACAGATTTGCATATAATGGTGTAGAAATGTGAGGTTAATATTGAAGGGGATGCTAACTCACACCTTATAGACTACCTAGGTTAAGAAAACCTGTCTCTTATATTTTTCCAGACTTTTATGATGACTTAGTTGTCTTTTGTTTTTCAGGTTTATCCTTGTAGCTGGAAAGTTGTTTTTCTTCAGCTTCATAGCTACAAATAGATAAACAGCAACCCATGGATATTGAGAACAGTCCATCTTAGCACCTTTTAAAACAATTTTTGTATTACACCTTGGAGGTAAAGACAAAGGTATCTGTTCCTTACGTCTTTCTTTGCTTTCACAGTTCTTGGAAAGCAAACGTGATTCTTTTAGCCCTTAGTTGTTTTATTTAGGTCATGTAATTGTTATCTAGATTCTTCTGTTTGGGGATTATGCTTTAAGATAGACTTAGGAAAAACTACATATGGGTCTCAGTTAAAAGTCCAGATAGCACATAGAGCAGAGTATTTTTTGTTTGTTTAGGCAGAGCAGAATAATTGCTTTTTGTTTCACACACAGCAGTCCTACTGGTACAGTTCCTGACGAGCGGTTACACTTTTGTAGCAGTGCCACATTGTTGACCGCAATATTAGAGAGCTGCTATAATCTCTCGGATCCTTTTCTTCGTTACTGCTGCCTGGTTTGCTGCACTCAAAGTCCATTTTGAAGTGTATTACTTTCGGCTTTATTAAATATTGTTGCTGATTTTGGGACCTTTTTCTAATCCACTAATGTCAGTTTCAAAATTATCTTGACATTCTAAATTCTTGACTCATGTTTGCTTGTTTTTGTGTGCCCGTTTCATAAGTATAATCTACACACGCTATCAAATTGCTAATGGAAATACTATTAACCTGGGAATGAAGTAGACTAATCTGCATCTTTTGTTATTGTCCATAAAAACATTTATTACAATAGTATTTGAAAAACCCTTATAAACAGAAGTACATTGCAAGTGGCCAAAGCTTTCACGCGCAGTAAGCAGGGCAGAGGCTGTGCCCGAGTGATGCGTGCCCTACCTTCCGTGTCCCACGGCACCGTCTCTGGGCAAGAGTCTTGAGCAAGGCTGATAAAGAGTTGATCGAATTGAATTGCATTCAGCTCGGGACTGAAATCTGGACTTCATCCAGTGTTGCGTCAGCGTGGCAGTATTAATAAGAACTGTTTGTGTGTATGTTATCAATTGCTTTACCGCAATTCAATTGCTTCTTGCAGCTTGATTCTATGAAGAAATCTTGCTTGATGACCATCGTATCTAATACATGAACGCAGAAAGAACTCAATCTTGGTGTGTTATAAACTTTATATCATCTAATAGAACATGACGATGATTTGCTTGGCAGGATTGTAGGCTCCTAGTTTTCCTAAATGAAGTTACAAGCTCCCTGTGTGAAGTACTTGGCAGGGTTCCTTTGAGGGACACAGGTCACTTTTAAAAGTAAGTAACTGCTGCTCTACTGATTGAACCAAGTTTTAGTATGTATCAAAATATGTGCAGTAGCTATGTGGACATATGTACTAAATTTGTCAGATGTGTTGAGTCTGTCCTCCCCATGCAAGTTAATTAAAAAGTGGAGCAGAGTGGGGGGAAAGCCCTTTTCTCTCCTCCGTTTTTTTACTGTACACTGCCGTTTTCTGTTTTTCTTCTACTTTTGTTAGGTTGCCCTACATATAGCATTTTGGACCGTCATGGGGGTTGCTTGGAATGGCTTTGGCACTGTAAATTGCAACATCTGGAAATTGCCCCTGCCTTGGGACAAAAATACAATGCACAAGGATGGGTGGAGTAGAAAAAAGCAACCAGTAACCTCAGCTCCCAACTGTCTTTCCACATATCCACTCCTTAGTAGTTTGCATCCAGAATAAATAACCCTTTTCTGCACGTATAGGCATGCAACTCCATGCAGGGAACTGGACGATGACATGCCAGCATTCAAAAAGGATTTATGACCTGTAACTTCTTGTCTTCTCTGGTTCAGTGAGCTGCCTACCTTTTCCTTCGTATTCTTGAGGGATTGAGCATCTCGTGTGCTCGGCTGTGCTGAAAGAGCAATTTCTGAACTTGCTAATATGGTAGCACCAGCTTCCTGCCTGTCTACTGGTTTTCTCTTGCTTTTGTTGTTGAGTCCATCATGTTCTGCCAGTTCAGAGAGAACTTTCTACATCAGTTTAACAAAGCATTCCCTTCTTCTTTGTTTTCTACTATTCAATATTTCATAGCTTTACTTACTGGAATTTTACCGTCTTGCTAGACCAGCGTGGCTGGCTGGCTGGGCTTGGTTGAAGGTTGGCATCGAAGCCTTATGAGAAAAATGCCTGCCAGCTACTGACAAGAGGCCTGACTCCACCAGCCTGTAGACCACAACCTCTTTGTAGTTTTGTGCTCTTTATTCAGGATGTGAATATGGCTTACCGTGGTTGAGAGGTCACTGGTCTGAAGCTCAGTTGTGGTCCTATGTTCTTTGTGTTTAAATGATCCTAAAATATGTGGTGTTAGAAATTCCAAATCCATTTTAATATCACTTCTGTAATTTCAGTTATGAGGTCTAATAGTAAGGATGTGGAGTAGTGGTCTGTAAGCATTCATAAGGGCTCATGGGCTGTCCTATTTTATGCCTGTTCTGTCTTGAATTAAAAAAATTCTAAGATAATGCTGCATAGGAAAAGGACTTGGCATTCATAAATTATTTGCTTGTAGCTGGAAAATGCTGTGCAACATTCATCTGTACTGTAGCATTCCTGTGTTTATTCTCTAGATCAAAACCCCATCATTTTTTGGTATGCTGTAATTTAGGAAAAGAATCACTTTAAAAATTCCTTTCAAGTTGTGGCATAACATACTCATTTTACTTTTTCTAAATCAAAAACATTTCACACAAAAAAAATGCATCTTATCTGTTGTGTATTTGTTGATTGCAACAAATAATGATCACTGAGACAAGTGGATGGGTGTGCTGGGATAAAGGCGTTCTGCAGTCAAGGTTGGATCATGTGATCGTTTCACTTAGTTTCTGCTTTTTGGTTTTTCTTATATGCTTGCTTTCATGCTTCAAATTCCTTATGTGGTTTTGTTTATAGTAAAACAAAAAGATGAAACTTTTTTTTCTTCAGTGCTGACTTAAAACAAGCTCATGGTTGTTCAAACTACAGACAGTGGTTATTTTAATGTTGATATATTTCTGGGGATGGGGAGGGGAGAGAAAGTAGCTTAGAATGATTCTGTTCACAGACTTTGAAATGAAATGAGTTTGTCTGCCCTGGCAGATTCTTTTTACCTTTCTTATAAGACAGATAAATACTAGCCTTTCACTGAAACAGGATGTTATATATTAATACATGTGGCTATAAATATAATGGATATATTATGTCCATAATATGCTATGAGATTTCCCTTGTAGTGCAACCTTAGCATTCAAAACATTTGTGTGCTTTTCAAACTTCGTTGATACTTATTTTCAAATTCTTACTGAGTAGAAATAAATATTTCTATACTTGTATTTGGTTTTCCTGTTTATTTCTCTGCTGACCATTTTCTTGGAAACTTTAAGCAACAGAGCACAATGATTGTGTCTTTGGCAAAGAGGATCTGGACACAAATCACTGAACTTACAGATACTGAGTTAAGTGAAGGCAAAAGGTTGTTTGTGTAATATCAATTTTTCCTCTCTAGCATAGACCATGAGAACTACGTGGGGGTTTTGGTGATCTTCTCTAAATGATTTGCATTTCCTGACTTCTAGCAAGAATAGTTTCTCAAATAATTTCAAAGAGAATGTTTTTGATGGTTTTCAAAATCATGACATAGGACTGCAGTGTTAGGGATACTGTAGCTTTTGTCATGGGGGTGTGAGATGGCTACTTGGATTAGAATTATAGTTTATTACATGTTTTCAAATTCGGCCTTAGTGTGGATGATCCAATAAGATCCCTGAATGTCAATAGGTTTTCTTTTGTCATATTAAATGTAAGTAGTTATGCAGCAAAATGCAAATTCGGAAATAGATTTCTTTTTTTATTTTTTTTTTTCATTTGGAAGGGAAGTACTGATTACAGACTGTCTGAATGCCTCATGTATTTTTGAAAGCAACTGAGGGCTTTTTCTTATGATGGTAAAAATAGAAGAAATGAGATAGAACAGTTCAGGTAGCGTACTGTTTTCAAGCAAATTCTAATTTCAGTTTATTTTCAAAAATTTTTTTACATGCTTAATCTACTTAAATGTTGTAAAACAAATTGCCTGTTTCTAATAGATACGTAGTGTTTCATTAGTAAAGATTACAATGTTTGCCAAACCTGATTTGCATAGATACCATGTCAGTTTTTTTGGGGGGCCAAGTGGGTGTACATGGTCATGTTTGCTCTGCGCTTCTTGAATCGGGAGTAGGGGGAAACTGGAGAGAGGGGATGTCCAGGCTCAGTGCAGCGTGGGTCCACCATGGCTGAGCACGACCGTGGTGCAGAGCCAGCAGCAGCCGTGGCTCTGCAGGTAGAGGGCAAGAGATTTGGCACAGCCTGGGGACAAGAGGTTGCTTGAGGGGGAGGAGGTGGTGGTAACCTTTGAGCAGAGTCTGTGTAGGTTGTGGCCCGTTTTGACTTTACGTGGTGGCAAGCTCTTCTCGAGAAAAAACGTTTGGGTGCTTACATGGTGTTTGCTCATTGGCTGTGGTTTTAGGTTTATTCTGAAATAGCCTCAGTTCTAGGGTTGGTGCTTCTGTCACCATTGACCATCACGTGAATCTTCTGGATGCTGTATGAGTGACAAATGCGTTACTACATTTCTGTAATGCATAGGTTAAAGTACTAGAATAACCTTCATGCGGTTCCATTGAATGCAGTTTATGCAGTATCCTAAAGGCCAAAATGCTTAAATCTTTTCTCTCCAAAGCATAGTTTGCTATGTTATGTTGCCAAATAACAACTTGCATCAGAAAGTTCCTAGGACTTTGAAGCAATGCGGATGGAGTTGTTGACTTTTAGCAAATAGCTTTAGGAAACCAAAGACTGCTTGGATACAGCACTGATAAATACTTTTGTCACAGATTGAGGGGTTGAAAGTTGAATGGAGTTTGTAGTTGATTTGATGAATTAAATTAATGGTTTTTCAGAACACTTGTTTCATGGAGTAACAAATGAAAGCAATACATCAGAAATCCATCTTAAATTTTATTCCCTTTACTGTGAGCTTTAAGAAGTAGGTATTCAGGACAATCATCATTAATGTTATTGGCTAGAAAATCTAGTTACTGTTAACTCATCACAGAAGTGCTTATTTGGCTGCAATTACAATGATGTGCTTTTCTTTTTCTCTAGGTGGCTATTTTTAATGCAGTAGTGTCATCAGCTGGCTGAAGACTTAAACATGAGAATAGCAGGTAAGTATGCTCAGTAAAATCAGACTTTTGTCACTTGTGAAACCAGTGCTATACCTATAGACAGCACTAACAAGTTGTGACAATAAGACTGTAAAATAAATTTAACTGGCATAACAGGCATTGCTGTTCCATTTAATTGATGTTTAATGAAACTCATTTTGGAATTTCGGATGGTCTGAGAGCAAGCAGTTAAAACGCTTCAGCTGATCCGCAGTGACTGGTTGGGGTGCCATGACTTGACATACTTTGCTAATTCTGTAAGATGATGAAGGAATAGGAAATGGCCAATTGACGTCTTAAGCAATTTCTTCCCTGCCTCACACCCCAACCAAAAGTGCTATGCATTGTTATAATATAGTGTCTGAAACTTCCTGAATAGTTACTGGGAGTTTGAAAGCTATAAAAGCCTTTTCATAGAGGTAAGTTGCTCTAGTACAGGGTTTGAGAAACTGATTTTACTTGGTAGAAGTTGTAGTGGCTGTAAAAATGAGATCTTTGCTGATAAAACATTACAACAAAATACTATTTTAGACATTTCCTTGCAGTCGAATAGCCTTGCTATTGAGTTTCTGAGGCGTTGCACTTTTATCAATAGTTGTACTGTTATGTTGCAGAAAGAGCAACTGTTGGCTCTTCTAGAAGAGAATTACACCTTCTTTTCCAAGAGAGTTGCACATTAACCTTCTTAATGCATGAAATTAGTCCTGATTTTTGTCACTACTTCTAAAGTTGTTTTATAACTTCAATATGTATAACTGGGAGCAACTGCTAAAGTAAATCTGATAAAGAACTGGAAAATGCTGCAGTTTTTAGAAGATGACTAAATTACCTGGAAAATGAGTTTTCCAAACCTCTTTTTTTTTTTTCTTTTTCCTTCCATCTAACTACTTGTGTTGCTAAAACCCA
Organism: Aquila chrysaetos chrysaetos; assembly: GCF_900496995.4. Lineage (NCBI taxonomy): Eukaryota > Metazoa > Chordata > Aves > Accipitriformes > Accipitridae > Aquila > Aquila chrysaetos. The sequence continues at coordinate 25,812,815 of NC_044008.1, forward strand.
CAGACAAAGAATATACGGCATTTCCTATAGAATGTTTAACCTGTAGCAAACAGGCTGGTTTTGGTTCAAGTGCTAAAAGAACTTTCTAGATTTCTAACATCTCCCTTACAGGGAGCGCTTGCAGTTCAATTGAAAGCCTCAGGATATAGAGTGGAGGGGATGGTTAGTGCTCAGATGGAGTTCTCATTCATCTTGCCTACTATCTACTGAAACAACATGCTCTCCAAGTGCCACTTGCTACATGACACATTCCAAAATCTGGTACCATCTTGTCTTTTTAAGCAGTGTTGCTTTGAAAACCTTTTCTCCACTTCTTAATGTATGTTCAGATCACCTCTTTTCTCTAGTGCTTACACGTGGTTCACTTCCCCTAAGTGCAATAATCTTTGGGAGTTCCAGCATAATATTTTTAAATTAAGTTTGCATCTGTATTTTCTTACATAGTATGTGTTTGCTCACACACATGAAAAGGGAAAGTGGGAGAGGAAGACTGACCAACAAGCAAACAAAAAAGTTGTATCTCTTTTTTCATCTTTCTTTTCTTTTTCTATCCCTTTATCTTTTTTTAGCCTTTTGGAAGGATTGATTAATATCTCTCATCCTTCTGAAGGCTGAGTAATCTGTCTATTTTAAGGTTTTCTGAACAGCCCATCACAGCACCAGTCTGAGATCTGCAGAGTACATAAGTTTGGTTTTTTTCTGAAGGATTTATTTGGCTGGCAATTTGAGAAACAGAAGCATGCTGTAAGGTTGCTTCTTCCAAACAGTGTGACATACTGGGGTGAGACAGGAAGGCAGGATGTTGATCAGATGCTTCCTCACCTAACTTCTACTTTCAGTATTTTACAAAAAGCTAAGAGTGGAGTATTCTGTAAAAATCTATTGAAAATTACGCTAAAAAATGGCGGGGTTCATGGCAGTACCACATACGCCCAGGTTTTCACTTCAGATGTAAATTTCTGTGGTTACGTGCTTCCAGCTCTTCTCCCAAGTGGTAGTTTGACTGCTTGGCATTGGAGAAAGTTAGGCTTGTCAAACTTCAAGCTACCTGAGGCTTCAACATATTAAGAGGAGAAGAGGAGAGGTACTGCTTTTTATTACTTTTTAAATTACCTTTTTTGAGTCTTCAAACTTGCTTTTTGAAGGTCAGTAATTTAAATTTGTTGAAGAGGAGGCTCTTTGGGGGGGGGGGGGGGGGTTGGGGTTTTTTTTTAATGTAATGCTCAGACCTGACTGTCCAAAGCACCCAAGCTACAGTGTATGAACAGATCCCTAATCACTCAGTCGTGGCCATACATTAAAATAGAGGTAGCTCAATTTGAGGATGGGACGGGGAGGAGTATTTGTGAACAGTGAGGAAATGGGTACACATGGCTAAGAACAGGGAAGTGGAATGGGGGGAGGTGGGAATTTCCCCTTTGGACAGCAGCCAGTTAGATTAATTTAGTTCATTTTGTTAAGCTGGATTGCCACTGAAAAGTCTGTGGTTTCTCCTGGCTGCTGAGCTTAGTTGGTGTATTGTGGTGTCAGACAAGCATGAAACTGGAGAAAGCTGAGAGCAGGGTATGTATTTGGTGGAGTAACCTGATGGACTGGTTCAGTTGCATCCTATGCTATAATGTCCATTTCTTGCAGATTACTTCTGTTTAGTGACTCCACAAACTATCATCCTGTTTGAGTTCCCCTTAATGTAATCTGATACACATTTCTCATGTAGTTAATTTTGGTAAACTTAATGTTACCATTTGCAGATAATTTTTTTTAAACTTTTCTCTGCTTTTGAATAGGTGCTGCAAAGTTGGTAGTAGTCGTGGCAATTTTTTTATTGACATTTTATGTCATATCTCAAGTGTTTGAAATAAAAATGGATGCAAACTTAGGACACATATTTGGTAAGTGATGACTTTGTTTTCTCTAGACATCTATTAGTATTTACTTGAGCCATAATCAAGTATATCATATTCATTTTGCTTTCAGCTTGACTTAGGCTCTTACACTTAAGAATTCTGTGTTTATTTTTAATGTGTGTACTTGTTCTTATTTTTGTATGTATTATACATAACTTAATACACATATTACATATATCTTCTGTATGAAATATTTAACCTGCTCTCTTAATCAGTTTGATTCTTTTGCCTGCTGAGTGTGCATAATTTTACTGCTTTTTCTGTTTACTGGTACTTACAGTCTTAGCCTGGAGTTGTAAACTAGGCGACTTGAATGATGTTTCTGGAAGTCTGCACTCTGCCTTTCTGTTGCTTAAGCAATTCAAAATTTAAGTTTTGGGTGGGCTTTTTTGCTTGCACAGGTACACTACCATGTACAATTGAATGTGCAGTAATCAAAACATTTCAGATGTGCCCAGGTTCTACACAGAAAAGGATTAGCAGCTGAGGTGACTTAAAATTCAGAGTCTGTTTTGAACCAACTTTAAAGTGGCTTTTCATTAAAAAAAAAAAACCCACAATTTTAGGTACATGGATAGGGTTCATGTCATTTAACTCCAGATTACTGCAGTGTGAGCTGACATCTGAACCAGTCATCAGAGGCATCTTTAATAATTGTTGAAGAGACACAGGTGTCATTAAGTGTTACAGATGTATCGTAGGAATGCGCATGATGAGGTCACTTGTGTCTCTTCGTATCCCAAGAAAGGGAGTCATGAATGGTTGGGTTCAAATACACCTGAGTTGCAGGCTTCCAGTGTTACATGAAAGGATCCCCATCCTGGTGAAGCTGTAAGAAGGGAATTCATTTCACTTTAGTGCCCACACCCCCACGAATCCCTGGTGGTTTTGTATCTCCATGGATCTTGGTGTCGGTCGGAGAGTCATAAATTAAGGCAGCGCTTCTAAACATGGTTCCCGATCACTTTCATTCTTCTCCTGTGTAAAGATTAATGTTTTTATTGGAACATAATGTTCAGATGTATTTGATACTTCATTTCAACCAACCTGTTTTTATAGGGGTACAGAAAGGTTTTAAATTTATAGGATATTTTATAGCAGACATTTTGTAAAACTTTCTTTTTGCATTTTAGCTAGATCAGCACTGGATGCAGCTGCACGCTGTGAGTATTCATATGCATGTGTTATTGCTGTGACTTGCTTTTGCTAATAACAGAAAGACTGTTGAATTTTCATAGTTAAGAAAGTCTTAATTACATTTCAAATGCAATCAGAAACTAATTTTCCTCTTTTCCCGATTTTCCTAAGTTTCGGGTGAAGTCTGTTTTTTGCCAGCATTTCACTTGTAGTTTTGTCTTGTGGCTTTTGATGACAGTGCCAGGGCAAGCAGCAGGGTGAGAACAAGAAGTAGAATAATGAGGTACTGCAGGAACCTAGATTATTTTAAGCTGCTATGAAACTGCAGATAAGATACCGCTTGTCTTTGCTCTTTTCCTTGAATGCCTTCAGAAGACTAACTGATATTTCTCTGTTAGCCTACCCATGGTGCTGTCTTTAAAATCCTGTTTTATTTCCTTTTGAAAGCTACAAAACCTCCAAGATACAAATGTGGGATCTCTAAAGCTTGTCCTGAAAAGCATTTTGCATTCAAAATGGCAAGTGGAGCAGCAAATGTAGTTGGACCTAAAATTTGTGTAGAAGATAATGTGTAAGTATTTTTACCTGTTGTCTCTAAGTATCTCTTTCAAATGCTGTCTTGGATCACTTTGCACACAAAATCAGTAGTTTAAATGATTCTTTGTAGGTTTTGTTTTGCCAATGGTTTGATCACGTGAAAAAATTATATTGCATTATAACAATCTCTGATGAAGCACACGTAATACACTGCAATAAATGCAGAAATGTACGCTATTTTAATACGTGCAAGATAGCTTACGCTTTATTTCAGGTTTACAGACTTAAGGATTAGTTAGACTTTGTCAAGCAGATACAAACTTGCCTCCAAGTAACTTGTTCTTATGCATCTAATAATAATTCAGTGAATGATTGTATTTTTAAGTAGTTACTCTTGGTACTTCTAACTGAATATCATCAGCTAGAACTGTGCTGTGGAATTGTCTTTTGCAAGCATCTTTTAAACTATTTCCATAGTACCAATGTCAGAACATATTTTCCACTTCTCTTTAAAGGGTGACTTCAAAAGGGAAAAATAGTATTTTAATGATCAGTAGTTATTTAATTGTGCTGATAGTAACTACAGTTAATAAACTTAAAATAATTGTGATATGAGGAAAGGAACTGCTTAAAACACAGTTTGGTTTTGAGCTTAAGTCCTGTATTTCTAATAACTGTATTTTTAACACAGTATTATCAATAATACTGTGCGTAGAGTATTTAACTGAATACCTTTCAGTAATCCCCATAATGGGAATATTAATACTTATTTTTAGACTCTTTGTTTCTTTGCTCTTAGGTTGTTCCTGCTCATTGTCACCCAGAGTGCGTGGCTTTGTATAACAATTTTTTTTAATATCAGTCACACTTACAAGCCTTTGCCTTCCATTTGCATTTAAACTACTCCAGTTTAGCTGTTTCTCCGCCCGTGCTATGTTAGTACAGAGTGGTTCAGATAGCATGTACAGCGGTTACTGCTAATGAATTCTAGAGGAAATGGCAACTTCACTGTGAACAACATAACCCCATGTAATATAGTAAATAGGATAATTAATCTATAAGAGAATAAAAGTATTGGTTTACGTTTTCCATTACATTAAAGTAACTCTGTAAGATTAGTCTTATATGATCTTAAAGAGAAGACTGTATTTTTAGCGGTAAATCTAGCAATTACGATGTAGCGAAGTTGAAATGGGAGCTTTTTTCCCTGACAGCTAAACACGTGCAGCTTCTTTGCATTGCGTTATTAGCAGAAACATGAGCACCATTTAAATTTCAAGCCATTCTTTTGTGAGGTTGACTTAGCTCAAGCTTCCTCCCTTGTGTAGGAGTGCCTTAGCAGTGGGACATCACAGTGTAGTTGGGGAGCATGTGCAAAGTGAGTGTGAGCTCACCCTTGGCACCTACTAAGGAAAAGCTGCTAGTTTCTGCTTTCCATTCTTATCACTGATTTGCTTTATGACCTTGGACTGTCTTATCTATCTCTCTGCATGGTATTTTGTTGACGTTAACAAAACTTGCCACCTTCTTATTCTGGTTCCTAGCGTAATAGGGTGAATCACTGATCAAAAGTTGTGGGAGTGCAAGAAATATAACTTCAGGATTGTAGGGTTTGGGTTTTTTTTTTTTTGTCTCGCGTACTGGTTAACTAAGAAGAGATTGTTGCTCCTGTCCAAAAAAAAAAAAAAAAAAAAAAAAAATCTGGATATTTCACTGAAGAAAGTGATGAAAAGAAAGTAGTTGCTGGCAAGAAATCCTGTATTCTTTTAATACTAGTGTGCACCTTAGTGCACAGCTATTGGAGTCTTAAATCCAGTTTCTCTTGGCAAAAATCTTTCTGAATTCCTTCTGAGGAGGACTTGTTATGTCTATTTAAATGTCCACTGGAAAATTTGATGAATTTTATATTATCTCCTGCTTTGCTCATAAGAAGTTTGATTTCTCTTTCAAAAGTTCCTATAACTTGTGATTGTAAATTGTTGGAGGAATTCTAAAACTGATGAACGGCTGCCCTCCTGTGAGAAAACTGTCACATTACAGCCTGTAGTGTTTGAGACTTGGTGCACAAGCTGTCTCAAATGTGTAAAGTAGTATCTTAGAGCTCTGAAAAAACTTATTTCCTCTTCAGTAGCTCTTTTTTTAGTGATATTTTGTGAACTCACTCCTGCAAAATGGTTTTTTTCTGATTACTTTTTATTCTTCATACTTCCAAGACAAGGAAGCGTGGACAAGTTTTCATAAATTGTCAATGATATTTACAACATAGGCTTTTTGCTGTGTATTAAACATAAGGATGTCACGCAGTTTGAGAGCACTAAAGGTGCTGATATAATTCAGAATGCGTTTAATTTCTCAATTTGTCTTTAATTGTATAGATATTTTGGTGTGAAACAGGAATTCTGCTGTATAGAAGTTCAGTTATAGCCTTGTTCTCCTATATTGGAAGGACATAATCCAAATTAGAAAAAATGTAACTGTAGTTGTCATCAAAATATTAAATATTGTAGTTGCTACTTCATGGCCTTTTTAGTAGAAGGGGCGATACTGCTATACTACTTTACCAGCAACTTCAACTGGCAGTTTTACTACTTCTATTAAGAAGCCAGTTGCATGATTGTGCCACAGTAACCTTATAGCAGAATGTCGCACTACATTCCTTTAATAACTAGTCATTCATGTATTCATATTTGCAGAATTTTTTTGTTGTCTAAAATCTATTATAACTTTTGTTATGTATGTGTGGATTTTCAGCATCTAGTCACCCCAGTATTGGATATTTTTTTGACTGGTATTTATTTACAGAGAATTTTGTAGTTAAAATAAAAGGAATTTCTTATTCTTTTTGGTAAATTGAATGTCCACTAAATTTTATATGAGCAAAGGAATACATTCAGAACTCCACTGCCCTTTTTTAATTTATGTTTTCAGTCTTTATTTGCCATATGTTTTTATCATTTAGAACGGATGTTCAGACATGATATGAAAATCATGTGATCAGAGAAGAAATGATCCTCCAGTGGCTAGAATGCTTCCCTACTAACCAAGTGAATTCTGCATTTCAGCAGAAAATGTCAAGTCTTCTGTTTCAGAAATTATTGAATTAGAGTTTTAATTTTAATCAGAATTTTTTGGCAGATGGTATAACTTAAAGGACTAACAGAAGAATATGGACTCTTTCATCTCTGATTACTAGTTCTTTAAAACTTAAGTCACTGTGCCAAGAGTTAGCATTAACTGGTAGTCTTTTACAGCCTCTCTGAACTAGCTAATACTGAGTCTGTTTGTGATAGTTGTCTGTGAAATTTGACATTCCTCTAAATTTTGGCTTCTGTCTTCATCCTGGGTGCAAAAGATAGCATCAGAGAGGAAGATTTTTGTCATGCTTCTGTGATGGACCATTTCTTGTTTCAGGCCTATCACTAATAAGTTAGCATGAGAAAGCTGATTTTGCAGCTGTGTGTGTAAGGATGTGGTCCTTCCGAAAAGTTGCCTAGAATGGATATTCAGACATGACCTGAAAATCATATGATCGCAGAAGAAATGTGAACCCCTTCCTAGAACAAGCTAGGGAGGTTAAAGAAATCCTGATCGGGATGGAATTAAAGCATCTGTTGGAGTGTGTTTGTAATTAATGAGATACGTGCACCTATGTGCTTATGCTGACATGCTTGCTTGAATCTCAGCTGAAGACTTCTTCATTATCTTAATTTATGTAGTTGTTTCAACCCTTACTCCTAGTTCTCCTTGTGTATGTTAACTCTTTTACTCCTAGCTTCAAAATGTTAATGCTGGGATACTTGGGGCCTGGAGGCAGAACAGAGATCTCTACACAGTGCCAGTGAAAAGGGGTGAGGAGGTCTGGAAGCTTCTTCTCACTGGCGCGGTACACCCACCGTGGCCCCAGGCGGCACAGCATCCTAGCTGACAGTTTTGACATTCCCGTTAGCTCTTCTTTACAGCTCTGAAGGGCTTCCATTTCACAGTGCATCTCTTCTTTCCAGCTCCTTTGCTGCTCTGAGTTAGGCCAAGTAATTACTGTAACAGATTGTAACGGTTTTGTTGGGATGTGTAACTGTACTCCAAGATTATATTAAACTTTTCTTTAAAGTCCCATCAGTGTATTAACTATTTTTCTTGGATTTAGGTTTCCCATTATAGGTACAAGTAGCTAACTGCTTTGACTTTCTTGTTTCTTAGTGGGATGCTGCAATATTAATTTTAAAGGCCTCTGTTCAGTTAGCTTTTAAACTCAAACACATTTTTGTTCATCGTGTGCTTACAAAAAAGCTTAAAATGTTGGTTACATGACTGTGCTAAGTTCCTCAAATTATTATTTGTTTCGGGTTCTTTAACTGCAAGGAATTTTCTTAAATATATTAGTAGCACTTTATTTTTTGTAACACTTTTAATGTACACACATACTTTGAAACCGAGATGATTAAGTGATCAAATGAAGTGGATACAACTGGGGATATTTGATCTATTGTTCTCAATTCAGTGGTTCCATAAGAGCACACAGATTAGATCAAGGAGATTTTGCTTCATTTAAGTACTCATGAACATGTGGTCTTTCAACTATGTATCTCTTACAATTTGATTGTTCCTATTTAAAAACCAGAAATACTTCACATCAGAAAATTGCCCTGTTAAAAATAACATTGTTTATTTTGTTTCAGTTTAATGAGTGGAGTTAAAAATAATGTTGGCAGAGGAATCAATGTGGCTTTGGTCAATGGTAAGTGACATTTTAAGTGAGCAGATTAGATTGTCTTCATTTTCAAATTGTTTCTGAAATTTACGGTGAAATACTAAGGGATGATGAAAGGCAAGCAGAAGCAGAAAAGGAAGTATTCAGCATATTTATACTGAGATAATGTCAGATTTTGGCACTTATACCTTTTTGTTAGAAAGTAGAAAAACTGCATTTTTGTTTCTAAAAATGTGTAGTAAAAATAGTAATGTGCAGTGCTGTGGTGACTGTCTCGGTCATCAGATAAATTCCTAATGCACATATAAAATGGAAAAAGACATGAGATGCATGCTGCTACTTTTGACTTTTTGTGTTGCCACCACTAATAAAACTTTGTAGACTAAATTCTTCTGTTGCTCTCTTTTCAGTGAAACTTAAATTTAACAGTTCTGTTACTACATGGAAAGACCAGCTCATTATTTCCTAGTTTGAAATCAGTAAATTTGATCAGTCCATATCTATAGATCTTGTCCCTAAATACATCGTGTTATGTAATTGTGTTCAGGATTCTTAACTTTCATTAAAACCAAACAAATTTACCTGTGTGTCACCTTGAAAGCTGAACTGAATGTCGGTATTCACAGATTTGTCTTTAATGTGTAAGAAGCGATTCCTTGTAGCACTGAGATAGTACTTTGTCATTTCACTGCAATATAAATTCATGTTATTTTTGGATTGTACTCAGGTTTATGTCATCTAAAGCATGACTTGAACAACACTCACCTAATCTTATTTTGCCCTCCTAAATTGTCTCAATCTGTTCAAAACCAAATAACCTACCTGTGTATTATATAGCTGCCAGTCTTTCTCCCTGTCTTCCAAACTTTTAAATGAATGTATGTATTAAAAAGAAAAGTCTACTTTCCATCAAATACTGCCTTTGTAGACAGCATAGTTAAAAAAAAAAAAAAAAAAGCTAATGAGGTTACTATATTGTCCACTTTCTTCTATTTGTTCTGGATGTTTAAATCAACTAAGAATTTCCAGTCTGTAGCAAAACATGCATTGTAATTTTAATCTTTCTTACTTTCCATGTGGCACTAAAGGCAACCTACTGCTGTACTATCTATTTTTGCAAAAACAAGTTAAAAAAAAAAAAGGTGAATATATGCAGTGAATTATCTTTATTGGTTTTAGAGGCTGTGGGCTTTTTGTTCTATTTTATATTCCACTTGAAGCAAAATCAGAAGTTTGCATCTTCTTTTTTTCCTCTTACCTTTTCCTGCACCTTTTCACCAACTACTATGCTGTTTAAGGAGCAATCTTCATAAGAGTTACCATAGTAATTGATTTACGTGGTGTCTTCTGCAGCACTTTCTCTGAAAGAGTCATTAAGAAGAGGAGTTGGGCATGTTGTCTGTAAAATAATTTTGGCTATATCTGATGACACCAAATATTTCTCTTTCTCCAGGTAAAACGGGAGAACCATTAGACACTAAATTCTTTGACATGTGGGGAGGAGGTAGGTGCAGTCACTTTAGCTGGTTATATAGAAACAACTTAAATGCCTCTTTCCTTCTTTTCTTTTTTCCTTTTTTTTTTTTTTTTTTCCTCCTTCTCCAGGCTCCATTTGCTGTGGCAGTTGAAGGTGATAGTTAAGGGAGTGCTTCACCTCTACCTTTGCAATTGTGAAGAGAGTGCAACTTTAAAGAAACACAAATAGTTGAGGTGGGAGGGAATGGTATGGTTAATCAAACACACTTGTTCTCCTGAGTAGTTCCCACTAGTGGTTATGTCTTTACACAATATGGATGAAACTCTTTCTATAAAATGAAAGACTTCTGTCCTGCATTTTATCTTTCTCCCACTTAGCATCTTTTTATAAATATGTAAGAACATTTACAAATACTCTTAGAAGGAATGCCTTTGCAGGAAGGTATTGCAGGTGTTTAAATATGGAATGGTTGCTTGTTATTAAACAGTTTTTTGTGTTCTCTCTCTTTTTCAGATGTGGCACCATTTATTGAATTTCTGAAGTCCATCCAGGATGGAACGATAGTGTTAATGGGAACATATGATGATGGTGCAACCAAGTATGTCATTGATTTATATAGTAAATACTGCTTAAACTTTTAAATGCTGTTTTATACTGAAAAAAGTGCATTCTTTATCACACAATCACTTTTGATAAAATTTTGTTCTTCCCAGATGACAGATTTGAAACTATGCTTTCAGTTTATTAGTTTTATAATGCTGATGTGATTTGGGGACAACAAGGATCAAATTAAAACTAACCAGGTGTAATGGGTTATATATGTATTTACAGAGAGGACTGTTAGGTGTATACTTTTGTGATCCCAACAACAGAGAAACAATAAATTAGATATTAAATTAGACCCTTTAGGAGAATTACCACAAGTGTTTGAAAATCTGAAAAGGCTAGACATTAGTAGTTGACTAATTAGCAATTGCTATATCAGTAGACACAGTTGGTTTTTTTGGTTTTTTTGCTTCTCTGAGAAAAGGTGTTAATACAACAAGAAAACGTAGGGCATATGGTCCGTCCAACAAACTGCTTTCTCGTAGCTCTGAAGAATATATTTGCATGTCAGGCATTGTAATTTTTTTAAACCATACCCTTATCCTCCTTGGTTCCTGAAGACCCTGTAGGTTTCTAGCTGCTCTCGTAGAATGTGACCCACCTCTTTTTCTTTTTTTTTTCTTTTTCTTTTATGTATGCTGCCAAGGATATCTGTCTCTTTGGAGATGTGCTTGTTTTCCTATTGCCGATAGCTCGTTCTGTCTTATGCTAGTAAATTCAGATATGTCCAGACATAGGAATGTGACTGTGAGAACATACTCTGGTGGAAACTGGTCAGTTCCATCCAGCACTCTTCTCAGATCAACTCCGAGACAGAGTTCAGTCATTCCAGGGGTGCAGAGACCATTCCCAATAGGCTTTGCCTGTATCCTTCCTTTTGAAGTCTGAGAGGTTGCTAGTATGCGCCTCATACTTTTTGGCCTCAATGTTTGGACTGTTCCACCCTAAAGCTATTCAATTTATTAATGTAGGCATAGCCTAAGAGGTTTTACTTCTCTTCGAGCATTATTTTCCAACCTTCCCAACTTTGGTCAGCTTTAATAGATACTAAATATTACTGTAGAATTTGTATTGTAACCTACTCAGTTAAGTCATGCTGTAAAAGGATTGCTGTTCATAGTGAAAATTAAGAGGTGGGTTTTTTTTTTCCTTTTCCTATGTTGTTTTAATAATATTTAACTTTTTGCTAATGTGTTCTGTACCTTTTTTTTCCTCTTCTGGTTCAATTTGTTATCCACAACTTGTCAGTATTTTTGATACAGGAGCAGCTTTCCTATGACAAAGTCCTGACTTTGCCATGAGCAATAATTGCAGTAAATAGTTAAGCGTCTGTACGTTCACAGGTTTTAGGAGAAGAAAGCAATTTAATGTTTCTTTATGCCAAGGCTGGATCTTTTGTCTGTTATTCTATTCATTTGTCCTGTTGCTTTTCTTTTTCTCTTTTTCCTGTCTTTGATGTTTTAGATAATAAGTACAGTTAGTTTCAATAATCATGTCACAGCTGATGTTTTTGAAAGCTTGTATGTAGATACAATATCAGCTAAACAAGAAGGTGAATTTGGGCTATTCATGCTGACAGCCAGGAACTACTACTTATTAGTTATATTACATAATTAGCCAAAACCTTACCACTGGTGGTTGATGGTAATCATAAATGCCAGTTCTTGAAAACAATTCAAATTGTGAAGAACCAACATATTTAAAAGATAAAGTATCTTTATTTTGTTTTTTTTTAAATATAAGCTGCCCTAATGCTCTAGAAACTTTAAGTGTGGGTTGTGCAAATAACCTCCAAAGTACCTAATTGTTTTCATAATTTTAGCTAAAGTGAATCATACAACTATATCTCAGTAAGTAGTAATAATCAGAAGTTGTATGTTTTGTTTAGTAAGCGGGCAAATATAGTAACTGAAAGGAAGAAATAAAGAGCTGTTATTTGGACATTTTGGAATGATAATTTATCATCCTACAGAATCATTTTCCCTTCCATACTAAAATTATCCAAGTTGGACCTACAGGCACTGAACCGTGCTGTGGGTTATGAATTTTGAATTAATAGTCCCAAGCAGACAAGAACTTCTTTCATATATTTATGTCATTCTTCTAATCTAAAATAGCTTTTACTTTATCTAGACTTCAGCTTGAGCCTGCAAACAAAGTTTACTTTAAGGTTGACTTTTTTAGTTGCTTGGAGAATTGCTAACATGACTTGAGATGTATGTATAAATTCCCACAGGAGAGGATTCTTGGCTTTTGTTGGTGTACTGATAGGTTTGTATGCTGGTTCCTTGAGATTAAAGAGCAGTGCTCGTTAGATCAGGTGATTTCAGAATTAGCCGTATCTGATTTTGAAAGATGGATCTTGCCCAATATTGACTGACTTAAACTATGTTTATCAGATTAAAGATGAATGGTCCATTGAACAATGAAAGTTCTAAGGGCACGTATTTTATTCACATATTGAACTTCTCTTTTTTGTTCAAGGCTTAATGAGGAAGCACGGAAGCTGATCGCTGAATTAGGAAGCACATCTATTACTAACCTTGGCTTTAGAGACAACTGGGTCTTCTGTGGTGGAAAAGGAATTAAGACTAAAAGTCCATTTGAACAGGTCTGTGATTATATAACATACTGGAATTCAACAGCTTACATTAATAAAGGCTTTATAAATACCATGCATTTGTTCATGATGGGTATCTATTGCAGTAGTGGCACACAGTGTTATTTTCAGATTTATTCCTTGACTTGGCCTCCTCCTTTTGAATGTACAAAAAAGATTCTTTGGTGATTCACAAATAAGAAAAAATCTTATATGGGGTAGATCTTATTATCCCAATAACTAGATCGTTTATCTTTTTAATGAATCCAATTAAGCCAAAGAATTCAAAACTTATTGCCTAACACTTGTATTTTAGATGGACTAACAATGGTAGACCTCCAACAGAAAAGTGGTGGTTAAGGTGTTGGTGTTCCCAGCTGTTCACTTTGCTCTTCTGTCAAAAATTATTGCTGCCACAGCAAAATTTGTGAAATAGAATACGTTCCCATACTTTAGCTGTTACAAGTCAACATGTGTCATTGTTGCCTTTAATTACTGGTAAAGGTAGCTTTGTACTAGGAGAGTAAGGAAGGTGTGTTCTCCTTTGCCAGCTTTGTGAGGGAGTGGGAACTAGTGCAGGAGCAGTGGCAAACTCTTGGAGGCAGTAATGTCTTACCTGACTGCAAATGGTTGCTTGGTGGAAAAATAAACCCCTAATTTTCAAAAAAGGCGAACATTCAACATTAAATAATGTTCTTTAAAATCCGACTTTGTTTTCAGTGCCTTGTATATTTAGTATCCTTATTTATTTTTTGCTAGTGGTTTATGTTTTAATGCAGTTGGTCTTTTCTTTGCTTGTCTCTCTTCCTAAATAAACATCCATAATAAATTTTAAAAATGTTTTCCCAGTATGGCTTAACTGTTTTTAGCATACGCTTGTCTGAGCAAGTTACATTGTGGTGAATACTGAGAGATTGTTATATTTGATACAAAGCACAAGAGGCTAATAGTGATGTCTTCTCTTTGTTCATGGCCTGAAAATAAGAAAATAAAATGTCTCTTAAAGCTGTGAGTTAAAGCAAAAGGATAAATGACTTTACATTAATGGTAGATTGATGTTTTCTATTTATAGCATATAAAGAACAACAAGGACACAAACAAGTATGAAGGCTGGCCAGAAGTTGTGGAGATGGAAGGCTGTATCCCTCAGAAGCAAGACTAAATGAAAACAAAAAGAAAGGAGAAAGAATATGGAAAAAAATGCACTTTCTGCTATTATTAGGGAGAGGGCTATGAAGGAGACTGTACTGTAAATAATATTTTTAAAGCATGCAACCATCTTGTCGGTGTGTGCATGAGCACTGACATTTTGAATATTGGAATTATTTATTGCTAACACACCTAGAAATTCTTTTTGTAAATATGTCCAAAAGAAAAGAAACATCAAATCATTTCTATGCAGGTTTCTTAAAAGCACAGTATTTAGTTTGCCTGTGGTAAATAATATCTTGTAGATCAACTGGCTAATAAATTGCATATGTGGATAATAAACAGATCCTGACAAATGTTGTACTGTCCTCTTAACAGCGTAATGTTGCTGTGAGTATGTAACCTTTGTGGAATATTGTAGATTTTAGTGATAAGTTAATAAAGAGCTTTAATTTTTTTTTTATCCTCTGCCTTTTTAATGGCAGCATCACTTTTTATTAAAGCTGTTTGGTTATTCTAATACCAAGTGCTCCAGAAATTTATTTTGTAGTCCCCCATCAAAACTGAGTAATCAGCAAAGGAAGAATACATGATAGTGTAACACAGATATGCCACGAGAAGCACAATAGAAATTATTTTTATTAGGGGAAGAACAAAAGTAAATATATAAATAGTGTGCATGATATATAAAAGCAGCTTGGAGGGATTTGTACTTAACTTGAAAGTAATGTTTACTTTGTACAAGAGACTTGGCATGTTAAGCAGCAGTACTGTGGCTAACTTGTTTGGGTTTTATTGCAATTCTTGTACTGCTGCTTAGCCTTTGATTCTACCCATGGCTCTTCAGCTGTAGTGGCTAGTCACACAGTAAATGTGCATAATGGAAGAGCTTCCTCTTTTAGTTCTAACCTCAGGAATAAATTTCCCATCACCAAGAGCCTGTTAGAAAGCAGTCTGCCTTCTAGTGAGAGTTGTTTCAGCTTACACAATTGTGCACATTTACTACCTGTGTTACATCTAATGTGAGCTGAGGCAATTTGTTCTTACGGTGAGATGTTAGAGAAAGCATTGTATCTTGGATTATGCATTGTGTGACATTTAAGCTTAACGGACAATGTTTCCTTCATCCTTTTTTTTTAATGGAAAAAAATGGACCAACTTGAAGTGGCCTTACTCTTTAGCTTGTATCAGAGCTGTGAGAAAACATTGCTTTCTTTGGAAACTTCTGTTTCTTTTAAGTAGGGCCAGCTTGAACTTTTGCTGAAACTAAGTTAATATGGTATAACTGATGGTGTCCGTATTCAGAAAATAGGGGCTGACACAGAATTGGGTGTAATCTCTTGGAGCTTTATGTCATGAGTTCTGGTATAATCTTCAAAAACTTCTAGCTAGTACCATGGGGCAAAAGCCACAAATGATTTTTCAGGAATCCACGGTGTGAGTTTAACACAGTGGCACTCAAAGTACTATTATTGTTGATGTCTTCCAAGACAGATTTAATTCTGTGCACTAAAAGTTTCAAGCAATATTGGGAATTGCCTTGTAAGTCAAATAAATAACCTGTGATACCAGAGTAAGACTGGATTGAGTTGTTCTGTACATTTAAGTAGCCTGTTAAATAATGTGGTTTTCCCTCAAGTTTAATGTTAGAACAGCAATAAATGCACCTTATACAGTGAAAACTGCTTTTGTTACATCTGTCATTTTCTTGTGTAGGAGGACATGTCAAAACCATGTATATTTTTTCATCAAAGTAAACCCCCCTGTTTCTATGAATTGGAAAATAACTACTATTTCATAACATTAGGCAATTGTGGAAAACTAGTTGTGTAAGTCCTGCAATTTTCACAGAAATACCGTTTTGTTGGTGTATATGCCAGTACTGGTTATGCTGTTATCCAGAATAATATCAAAATAATTTTGAAGTTACTTGGCAGGGGCTTAAGAGGAAAAAACCATTTGTCAGCATTAATAGTTTCCCTGGACAGCTCTTGTCTTCGTTCTTTTGGTTTTGAATGCCAAGGAATATTTTGTCTTTCATCAAATTAAGAAGTTCAGATTTCCTCTGCAAAGTTAAATGGAGAGGAAATAAGACTAAAGGCAGATCTCTTTTAGCCCTTGTGTCTTTTGAATTTGTGCCTTTTTTTTTTTCAGCAATCCAAATTGAGTAAATATATTATGACTTTCTTAACCCCTTGAAGTTGCACCTGCCACAAACCTTTTAAACAATGGATTTTAAAGCGGTAAAATGGTAGGATTATTTTTGTAACTTAAATAATTCTTGTGATTTTGATGGAAATCTTCCTCATTCTCCAACCCATGTCTTCACAGCTGTATCATATCACAATTAGATTCTCTTCAAGTACATAAAACTCGTAGTGTATTGGCCATGCAAAGGGGATATCCTTGCTCTTGTCCATCATTGTGGTCTGTTGACTTGCCACAAGATCTAGTCATGCCATCTCTTCTGCCTTGAGTGGGCTAGTTACAGTATGCCCCTGTTGAGGTAAACTTTCTGATGCTTACTCTTAAGCAGCGAGATTTTCTGATAGTGTCTCCGCATTTCATTTGAGTTTTCAAGCACAAAGATTACCTTACTGGCCTCCCTGGTCTTTCCCAGAGCTGGTGATAGGAAGTAGTCGGTTGCAAAGATGAAGGCATTTTGTACAGGTGGCTTCACACGAACGAGCCTGTGTGTGACAAAGCTCCAGGATGCATATTTTCCTACATAAGATGATGGGAACATTTGCAGCATCTTGCAGACTTTTTGAGAACAGAGCAGTGAGGGAAAGAAAGAGAAAGGTTGTGGGGGATGTCTACCTCAAAGTGCAGCTGCGAGAAGAGGGGGGAGATGACATGAGAAGCTTGTAACTTTTTTTTCACCAAGGAGCACCCAGCTGGGATTCAAGCCACCTGAAGATGACTTCATTGTAAACCACAGCTGTCAGTTGCTGTACTAGCGTTGTTTTATATGGATAACGGGAGACTTAAGAAAGAAGCTGAAGGGAGGCTTTGCCTTGACATGCCCTCTGCATCTTCTCTAGTGTCTTTCATGATCAAATTTTTTTTTTTTTCTTTTCCTCTGGAAACAGCAGAGCCTCTTACAGCTTTAGTTTCCCCAGTGCCAGTTTGGAAAAAGCTTCCTTTTGCTCAGCATGTTTTGCTTTCTAGATGTCTTACTGTGGCACTTAGTTCCCTCAAATGTTGACGTGACTACTAAGTGCTTGATGTGTATGTAATGTCTCCTCAACTGTTTGGATTTTCTCCAGTCCCAGTGTTTTTCACAAATGAGTATATAAATAAAATAGAGGCCAGGTGGATAACTTCAGGAGGGGAAATAAAGTAATAATGCTGCCACATAAGTGTTGACTGACTTGTCTGTGTAAGGGTGGGAAGGGCTGTAGTCCTTCTCTAAACTGTCTTGGGTCATTGCTGAGGTGGATACCAAGCAAGGGACTTCTTATTGATTATATCCTCTTCAGTTTTCCGTCTGTAAAGCCAGGCTAAGGCCATACCCTAGCCTTAATACAAGGGGCCTAGCTAAGAAAATTGAAAAAGAAACCTGGAAAACTGGATGGGAACTTTGAGGCCAAAGCACGAAGGTGCAAGAACAGCTCTCAGCCTGTTCGGTGATAGCACGAGGTGTCAGTGGCTCCCGATGCTGTCCTGGGGATACGAGGGACCCTGCTTCTCGCCCTCTGAGCAATGTGCCAAAAGGGCACAAACACCTGGGCTCGGCCACCTCCTGCTGCTGCCTCCCTGGAGGGGAAGAAATGAAGAATGGCAAGAGAGAATGTGCTCTACCTGAAATGTTTCATTACATTTCTGATTATCTTAATACTAGCTTAAACCCACTTTTAGTTCCTCCTTGCTGCTCCTGTAGTCAGGCCTTTCAGCCTTATAAACAAGATCTAATGCATCCTTCATAGATTCAGGTTGAAACATGTTCCTCAGATGTCTCTTTGTATGCTTAACTATCCATCTAGATAGGTTGTCTCATGTACCATCCAAATCTTTGTTGCTGAAAATTAATGATTACTTCTTTACAAGTTAAAAATTGATGACTGTTGTCTTAGATGTCTTTTACATTCTTCCTGGCCCTATCTTTTCCTTTCTAGAACGTGCAGCCCAGTTCCTTTAATCTTGCATTTATGCTTTTTAAATCGCTATAATCTGTAAATCTGTAATCACCCGTTCCCTCAAAAAGGTCTGTTCCTTTTTTAGGGTATTGTCCATAGCAGGATATAGCTACAACCTCACTGATGTGAAAAAAGGCACTCCCAGCTGAGGAGGAATCATGTCTCCTCTTTGAGCTTGATGGATGGTGGTGGAAGGGCGTACTGTCTTCCGTGGAACATAGTCTGCAAATGTTTTTTCCTACCGAATGCTGCAGCAATCCTCTCTGACTGTCTTCCTCGGCCTGAATATTTCAGCATTGTCTTTATCAGTACAGCCTCATGTTCCCAGATCTTGGCAGCTGAGTCATCCCTCCCATTGGAAAACTTGGTGGATAATGTCTTGATTTATGGCTTTTATATCTTAGTCCTCATAGGTGCCTCGAAAACACCTAACACACAATGTAGATAACTCCACCTTGTGTTAAGTTTTGTAGTGTATTAGTAAATAAAATGAACATCATCTGTTTATTATCCTTTGAAGTATGTAGAAATGAAAACTTTCAGGGCTTTAGAATATATATGGAGAGAGGTAGGGATCAGTACAGAGCATTGTAATAGTCCAACTACGTTGTCTACTGTGTAAAATGCACATAAATGACTCTGTCCTCTATGAGAAATTTCTGATCCCTGGAGGCAGCCCAAAGCAGCTGGTTAATTCTGTTCCTCTTGCTGATCTTGCACTACAATGCAAGAGGTTTAGAGTGGTTTCTTAGCATTGCAATTATGGGACAATCAGCGGATGGAAAAAAAAAAAACACACTGAGCCCAACTAATATTTCAAGGTTATTTAATTGGTCAAAATTGTATTATCCCAAATATGGTCTCAGCAGAGCACACTACTGTTCTGTCTTGCCTTAGTGCTGTTTAGTCCTGAGTGACTGAAAGCAAGGAAGGCTTTTTAAAGAGGTTACTTGCAGTTGTACTGCCATAAAACCATTGATCAATGGAAAATGTGCCTGCCCTGAAACATCAACCCTTCTTACTGTGCATGGCTTGCTTGTTTTCCTGAGAGGGCTCCTATGTTAGCACATTGTGAGGGATCATAAATCTTCTACAGGAGGTAGTTGTAACATTGGATAATCCCAAAAGTTTGGTTCTACCTAAATCTCTCGCATGGAAATCACTAAAATGGGTTTATTTTACTAGCTGCTTTGTTTGCAGAACTTCTGTCAGATAATCTCCATTCGTGCTGTGGGGATTTTGGTTTCGTTGGTTTGTTTTACGTTAAAAACCTGGAGTTTTCAATGCACATGAAGTGTGAAACCATAGTTGGATAATATTCTGATGTTGGCAGCACAGTCAGCTCAAGGAGTTACTACTGCTGGTCACCTCCCTGAGTTCTCACTGCCATGTCCTTGCTGCAGTTTGCTGCTCCAAACGGAGCTAAATCTATTGTTTGTGGAGTGTTTCTGTGAACCAGGTCGTTAAACCCACCGATGGGCTGGGGTCAGGGCAGGGGTAGGGAGCCTCAGCACACGCTCAGCCAACCTGGTGAGCAAACCCAGCCTGCCATGAAACTACAGCCTAAAGCTCCAAAATCAGCAAGTATAAAACTTAACAACTTAGCTCGCTGAGTTTCAGGTAGCTTCTGGTTTTGCTCCCATTGGCATAATCAGCAATGCCTAGCCGGAATTGTTTTTTAAAAACCCAAATAGCACATCTTAAACTGGAATTGAATAGTGTCTTGCTGTTGTGTTCTTCTGCTTAATGATATATAGATCCTCTAAAAACTAAGCATGTTTAACGTCAAAATATTATTTAGCACATACTGAGACACAATAGAGTGTCAAATTAATTTCTTAGATTATGGGGCAGATTGGTCCATGCAAAAGAATGGGACATTGTTTCAGTTGTCAGCTGGTTTTGTGCTACTGACAGGAGGCACAATGTACTTTACAGCACAGAAGATCAATCATCATCCACATAAATAATACTGCAGTCTGTTTTTAACCCCTAGTATAGTGTCAGGCTTTTTCTCTAGAAAACAGAAATGCTCATGAAATGTGTTTCACTCTGCTCCACAATCAAATAAATACACATTTTTCAGGGCTTTTGGGAAAATGATTATAGAAGTCTTACCCAATCAGAAATGTCAACATTTTAATTAAGGCATCCTGATACACGCATAACTTGATATTAAAAAAAACAAAAAACAAACAAACACCACCCCCCCCCCCAAACCCCAAGGAAAATGTGCAGCTCATTTAAAATGACACTGTACAGTCATAAACATAGCAAGGCTGAGAGGAAAATCAAATGGCCAAACCCTGAGATAGGCTCTGGTCTTTTAGCCTGTGAGAAGCTGTACTCGCGCTTGCAGGCTGAGGTTCAGCAGAAGGTTTCACAAGGTATGTGGCACTACCCTGCAATGTATCCCTCTATCTTTCTCCAGTTCAATTAGTGCATCTAAACTCCACGTGTGTCTGCCTTCACTCTCCTAGACGCTTGTTACACCTCTTTGCTGTGCAAACGAAGTGCTAGCTCCCCTCCACCGAAGGCCATCCGTTTGCAGTCAGCCCCGGCATCCAAATTCCAGCCTGGGCCAGAGGGATCACCAGTCAGCGTTATCTGCTAGCTGTGGAACGGATTGCAGTCTCATGTTCCCATCTGCCACCACGCTGCCAGCCCTGCAGAGCGAGCACAGTGGCCAGAGAGGATTAATTCCCATTTCATTCTCTGCTGAGTAAACCATTAGTTATTTAACAGAACTACCTCTGGAACACACAGATGTCGGTTCAGTCTAACAGCAGACTCTGGGACAGGCACGGGTATTTTAGCACCAATTATCTGCAGCATTAACGTGGGGTTCACAGGCACCGTTTCCTTCAGGATGAATTTGTCATTTGTGTGGGGGAAAAAGCATGTTTGCCTTCCAGAAATACAAACCACAGGAGGCCATGTTTAGGAAATGCAATTTTAGTCTTTGCCTGTCCCTGAGAAACTGTACTGGGCTCTGCGGCAGGACTTGCCCAGTAGTCACGACTCAGAAGGTTACGGTACAGCCCTAACTGGCAAACCACAGTTTTCAGGCTACGTGGGCTGAGAAACAAATGCAGTGACCAGGTAGTCAAAGCATTAGGTTGATGATCAGACCTGCCCATTCTTTTTTTTTTTTTTTTTTTAAAGGGTCTCCCACTGCTCCTGTAAGTGATGTTAAGCAAGCCATTTCTCCCCAGTTTCCCATTTATAGTCGGAATACTACTACTACCCTCCTTAGTGATGCTCATTAGACGTATGGGTGTGAAGGCCTGTTTCTCAGTTAGTTATTGTTAGCTACTGTCTGCCCATGCCGACTGACTAACAGTAAAAATTGTGAAAGTGTTTAAAATCCTAAAAATTTTTATTGCAAATCCTTATGTGAAATGAAAAATAAAGTCATGATACCACATTCACCATTACTACTACTACTAGATCTGGGGACTCCAGATCACCTGGCAGGACAGACAGGATACAGTCAGGAGAGGATTAAGAATTAGCATTTTTGGCAGGTTATCTAGAACAGATAATAACATTTATTCCACTCTGATACTTCCTGATAGTCTACTCTGTGTGATAGCTACCATAAGTTAGAGGGCTCAGACAAACAGTGCCTCATTTGGCATGAAGTTTGCCACAGTGGGATGATCCTTTTACATGTTTTTAATAAATTTTAGCCAGCAGAGTCAGTTGGTATGGATTCATGACAGTTTGGATCTATGATGAACCGCCCTAAAGTCAAGTTTGCCCTCTTGTGAAACCTCATCCTTTGATGAAATCGAGCATCTCAGCTCCATCAGAAACCTCAGACAAAGTGGACGTCCTTTTAACATCATTTCCTCTGAATGACCAATGCTAATTGTTGCTGTTTATGTTACACATGCATTTCACATCTTGTCATTCACTGAAAACTGCTGCCCAGCACAGAGACATTTTGATAGCAATGGAGATGATCTCCATTTACTACACATCCTTTGACAAGGGATCTCCAAGAGGCAAGGACAAGACGGTGTTCTTCAGTTGCCGATACATGCACAGGCTGGCATGTCGACAGCCTGGCCAGCAGTATTCCTGCAGTAACTCCTCTGAGTACGTCAGCACTTCAGTCAACAACACAACTTTGCTCTTAAAATATGCGGCCAGTGCACATGCATTTCTGTTTTCAAAACAGCATATATCATTTTCACTTTCAGAAGAGGTTACAATTATCCTTTCTTCAAAAAGTAAACTTGTGGCATTTTTCATAGCTTTGCTACTTTTCACAAACTGCTGCTCCATGCATAAAAGGGCAGTGTGAGGGAACAGGACTGAGATAAGACCTTTCCCCCACTCAAGACTATGAATTTCTTTCCAAATTTTTTTCTAATCTCGCTTGCTCCGATAAGCACACACGTAGCTACTTTGAAACAGAAAGGATGTATTATTGCAAAGCTATACAAGAGCATTATAAGGCTGTTTTCAAAGTCAACAACCTTGATCCTCCAGTCCCAGCACTGGGAGAAAAACCCCCACCCTATGAAACTGAGTGAATGAAATTCATCCTGGTGCCATATGCCCACAAAAGTAGCTGAACCACATATGTCATATGTAGGCTTCTCTTTGAAAGCGGAGGCATGCTGTCCTACAGATGGTTCTCCCTCTCGCTCTCACCCGAGGAGAGCTTTTCCGGACTGTGGAAGGAGTAAAGGCAGTTTTGTGGAATAAATACTGCAATAGGTGTCAGCTAATTTCTTTAGCCCCGATGCTACTACAAAAAAATGTTCATATCCTGATCCCATCCAGAATTGCTTTTACAGATGCTATCCATCCAGAACTAGTTTTACGGATGTAACTTAGGTAAGTTACGATGGAGCTTAAATTAAACAGCAGTTTCAGCTGTGGTAGGTAAAGAGAGGGGCTCGTGCTCCAGTCTCCCCAGCGCACTCAGCTTTGCTTCTGCTTCCCCCTCCAAGCCCCCGACGTCAGTGCAGCAGGGGAGCGAGCAGCAGCCCCTCAGCCCGCACGCACTTGCTCTCACCAGCGCTCTGCCCCGCTGCAGAAAGGGTAATGCCACCTCCCACGAAATAGCTCTCTTCAGCTTCTCGGAGGCCAGATGAGTCCTTCTGCTGCCAGTGAAGCTTCAAACCTGTTACCTTGTTTGCTCAACCATTGCAGCTTTCATAAACCGTGTGTGTTGCCACTTCACTGTCTTTTGTCATTCTTTCTAAAAATAAACTCTCCCCCCCACGAGGCCAGGAAAAAAAATCTTTTATTAACAACATTTAAGAACAAAAAGATATTTTTTTGGAACTAGATGTCTTCTCAAAAATAACACAGTGTCAAATACTGGCTAGCCAAGCAGGCAAGAGACACCCTGACTGCACTGGCTGCATCATGACCGCCCCACGTCCCCATGCAATGCTCAGGTGAGTGCTCTTCCCCTTCAAACCCACAGAAGCAGCCTACTGAGATTTTTCTCCTGGGCAAATCCCTCACGCTGACCTTAGACCCAGGAGTCCAGGACCATTTTCTCCCCTGCCAGAAGTTAAGGCGTACCAAGAAGTACATTGGCAATTTTCCTTACTTTACAGATCAAGTATGGAAGAACCTTTAGGTCCGGTAAAAGCTAAGGTAGTTTTGAGACACAGAGCGGGGCTGCTTCAAAAGAAGATCTTGGTCTCCGCACTGACCTCCCAGAGGCTGGTTCCTGCTGGAGCCCCACACAACAAAACGGTGGTGACCTCAACACTGACCTCAGCGGAGGTACCGCTAAGAGCAGTCTGACGGAGGGCACCGAGGCACGCACCTCTGCCAGCAGCTTGACAGAGAGCAGATTCAGAAAGAGAGAGAGGTGGTCTCTCCAACACCGTCGTATCAACAGTGACCGGTAGCACGTCCCATCCGTGCTGCCAATAGGTGCTGCGGCACAGCTTATGGAGCCCGTGGGTTTACTTTCGTTGCTGGAAGATGGGAACAACCCGGGGCTCACAACTCTCTCTTCAGGGTCTTCCATCAGGATGTATCCTCCCCATCCAAGTTTTCTCAGGGAGGGTGTTGAATCCTCCTGTGACAGCGACTGGCATGCTGAGCAGCCTTTCCGTAGATAGCAGATTTTGTGACCTCAGGGTAATTATCTGGCTAGGTCAATGGAGACAGACTGGCCAAATGTGGAGGCAAGGTCCAAAAAGAACCAGCAGATAAAGGACTGACTGAGTTGCTGAACTGATGTTCCTAAGATACTCCACATAAGGCAGTGAAGTACTACAACACAGAAGATTGTGTTTGCTTCTTCCTGACCTACACATCCTATAAAGAGTGACAGGGAATCTGGTCACCATCTTTCATGGGAAAATAATTGACAACTAGGAAATTAATTCCTCCAAGTAACTTTGAAACCGTCAACCAAACCGTCTAACATGACTTCTTTCTAAAAACTGACTGTTGGTGTGGAACAATTGAAATTGAAGGGATTGTGAACCTTTCCAAGTGCCCTTGATGTCAGTGGGAGTTCTGCACTTACCGCTGGAGCTGGGATTTCACTGTTTGTAAAATGGATTTAAAAGAATTTTAAAAGTATACAGAATATTAATTAACTGATCATTTAGAAAATCATAGTAAGTGTTTCTCATCAGTGTGTATTAACTGCAATAATTATAACCACCCTGATGGTAAAAAAAAAGAACATTTATGTAATTCTCTGACTAATTTCCCCCTGCACATGCAAATAAAAATCTATTAAAGGCTACTACAATAGCAACAAATATCTAACCAACAGATGTCAAAGGCTGTATGTAATCTTATCACATTAGTTTTGGAAACCTTTTACATAACTTGCATAATTTAAATATTTACAAAATATAAACTTTCTTGTCTTATCAAAAATAGGTCTTTGCACAATTAAACAACAGAAATCCTTTCACATGATGCTTTTTAAGCCAGGCATTAAATCATTGCATAAAAATAAACAAACTTTCACAGATGTAAAATAAAATTAAGCCAACATATGGAGGGGGAGAAAATGTTATCAATAACAGTTTAAATATTTTAGTGGTGTAAGCCAATCCATAAATTACATTGTGCATTGAACTTACTCAGGGTGCAACCTAATGAAAAGTTCTAGCTGCTGCTTCTGTAACAGAAAACAATGTTTTAAAAAAATCTTTCACTTTATGACACATTTCTTTGGGCTGTATCTCGTACGGTTAATTGTGAAAATGATGGTGAACCACCAGCGAGATGGTTGAACATGGCAGGTTATTGCATACAGTCCAACAGTGGGGTGATGACCGGCTGACTCGCAAATTGTGTGTTCAGATACTGAGGAAATGTCTGTGAAGGATTTTATTTCCTTCAAATACCAAACTGTATTTCTGTCCCACCTCAGACCTGTCCTTTCTGCATTTGAAAGACAACCTATAAAAAAATCCCGAGGTTGCTATTTGGTAGACCGTTCACGTTCATCAGGCTGTCCTCCAGCGCCTCTACTCTGGACACAGCTTGCTCCACGCCAACGGACCTTCCCCTTCCACCCAGGCAGTGCCCAGCTCTCTGCAGTCACGCCTGCTTCTCAGTACCAGATGCTTTTCTGCATATTATGCAGAAGACAGCTTTCCGAACGGTTGCAAAGCAAATGCTTCATGGTCAACAGCAGAACGCTTCCCTTATCTTTGTTTTTTTTTTCCTAAAGCCTGCAGAAATGAACCACCTAGTGGATCCATCTAGTCCGTTCAGTCCCTGGCTAACAAGATCTTGAGTTTTCTCCACTGTACCTGCCGACCACGTGGATCGTCAGGACATTGTGGCTATTAAAGACTGGGAAAGTTTAGTGTCTGTCCCTGCTCATAGAGTTACATGTTCAAATGTGTCCTCAGGAGTCTTTTTTTGCTGTTTTAGCTGTCTCTATGTGCAGGCTGCTATTCATTCGGTTGCTCTTTCATTCGCCAAATGCTTGGACTACCCGGTGTCTGGCAACACCCCTTCCCCTGAGGCTGATCCCCCTGCAATCCCACATGACAAGAGTAATTGCTGCCTGCGCGGCAGTTGTGTATACCAAACAGCGCAGGATGGTTTGGCCGTTGTTTTCTGTACTTCATCTTATTTGCAGGTGTGTACGTCGGTCATGGTCTCGCACCTCCGGCAGCGCACGTAGCAGCACCAGACAAACTTGCATTCACACCTTTCCACGTGCCTGACAACGTGGGTGTTGTACCCGCGCCCACAGCACAGGAGGTTGCAGCCGTCGGGTCCGTCCGAGGTGCGGTTACATTCCCTTCCCTGAGTCCCAGGGATCCCCAATTTTTGGTCTTCGACACAGTAATTGGGCGATTTGTTCACATACAGCAGGTCTTCTTTCCTGATTGGTATTTTTCGCTGGCTTTTTTCTTTCCTGCGTAGCTTTTTTTTCAGTCTGTCTGATATTTGTATGCTGTTTTCATACTTATCTTTTAGAAACCGGCCAATCTTTTCAAAGGAGGACATTGTTTTCCAGCAAGTTTTCACAGCACAGGACCCAGAAACACCGTGACAACGGCAATCCACTGACATCAGCTTTGCTACAGCCTGAAAGCAAAGAGAGAATGACATTTGGACGTGGTCTTTCATTCATTAGGAGTACTGCCTGACATCAGTAACACAGAGGTCTCGAAGTATTTAACATTACAGCTGCCACCAGTGCCATTTCAGTGATGGGGAAGCCAGAGTGCAGGAGGATACATGTTAGGAATCAGGTTTCCAACTCCGGACCCCCACTATGAGAAGCCTGATCTCCAGAATGGCTCTGCGTTTGCACCTTGCAATGGCGATAACATAGCAATATCAAATCACAATAACAAAAGCTTGTATTTCTGACTGGCTTTTCATTCTGGAGGATCCTAAATACCTGAAACGACACATCTTGTATCTCTCTTTCCACCACTGGAATGCAAACAGCCCTTGCGGGGAAGAGCAGGAGGGGAAGCAGGGATAGGGTAGGTAAAGGCACCGTTCCTACATTGGAATACTTTTACTGGGCAGGTCTACGCCACCTTTTAAGGGTGCCTTGCGGCTACCATCAAGATCACTAAACATTCACAGCACAGTCTGTAACTAAGGCCACGGGAATGGCTTGCGGCCGCACAGCAGCGTCTGTGCGACCAGCGTGGCTCAGCACCCGGAGCAGCGCAGCCTGCAGCCCCGAGGCACCTCGCGGCAGATCCCGGCTGGAAGAGCAGAAGGATGCCCACGTCTCTGAGCTCCACGGACAGTCTATCAAAGGAGCCGCTCAGCTCAGCAGAGGTATCGTCAGCTCAGGTATTCTGGAGTAAAGCTCAGGTGCTTCTCACTTACAGGATCAAGCCCCGTTCTTCTAATTTAGGCATACTTGTACTATCACGGGTTTCTAGCGTTTCCAGTTGCATAATGGCTCTATATCTAACACAATTTGATAGTTGCATTCATATTACTTTTATAACTTTTGATGTTTTAGCAAAATTTCCGAAGTTATTACCAACATTAAAACACCCTTAGATAGGCTACTTTTCCATGCCCATGCAGAAGCAAGCACTGGGCTGAACAATAACTGTCTGAGCAACAATGGGAATCTGCAGCCCGCATTAAGCTTTTGCAACACATATGAATTTTGGCTCAGTTTACAGGAGACTAAGCCTCGAAGAACTGGAATCTGTAAACAAGCAGTAACTTTCTTTATCTGGGACTACAACTCAAATAGTCAGCAGACAATCAATATAATACTTCCTGCTGGAATATCTAATAGTCATAGTATAAAATTATACAATTAGATTTGTGACACATCTCACAATAGAGTTTGGAAAAGTGTGCAGAAAAATCATCGCATGCACAGATACAGCAAAAGGACAAGGTATCATACTTTTTGTTTTGTTTTGTTTTACCTTTCCATCAATATACTTTCTGGAGCCATCCTGTAGAGTCATACGGGTCATCGGTTAATGGCGTGGAAAGCCCATGTTACCATCTTGCATTTTACTAACCTTTCCCCCATATTTAATTTCCACAATCAAGGCAATTGGGAAATGTAACAGAAAGTGTAAATTTAAAATTAACTCACAGTAAGTTTCTCTTGAAACTTCTCATGCAGCAAGGCAAATACAGATTCAAATTATTCCTCTGTGGAGGAACCACTAGTTCCCACACAATGGGGAAGACAAACCCTCCTCCCAGCCTCATGATGTTTATTAAATTTCACCCTAAACCTTCACTTACCCCACAGCTCCCACAACTATTAACTGCTGTCAATCTGTATCTTTCTCAAACTGTCTTAGCGAAGAAAAAAACAGAAGACAAATCTAGTTAACACCCTCCTCTGGTTTCCCCTGAGAAAGTAGTTTCATTTGTGCCTGTTCCTAAGCCTTGATTTTGCAGTGAGACCAGAGCCCTGAAATCCTACCAGGCCCTACTGACCCTATGCAGGACCAGAAACAAACTCAAGTCCCAACTGCTTATTTGTAGCCCAGGCAGCACAAATGCCATCCTCAAAGTTTCAGAGCTACTCAAGGCACGGAGCAGATAAAGTGAGCTATTTCTACCCTGTGTGTTAAACTAGGACTTTTCATCACGGTGAACATGGTCACTGAAGTTTGGGACGAGTCCAATGTGGGTAAATCCATTGATTTCAGTGGGAGTTGAGGCCTCCTGGCACGTTCTGCCCCAAAGATATTGACACAAGCCTGAGTGTGTATTTGCGTGTAACTCTACAAACCAGTACAGGAGATATTTCCAGATGCTGTGGATTGCTTTTGGGATTGGAGATTTTTTCCCTATCCTGGAAGAAATAAGAACATTGCAATAAGCAGACCCTCACCCAGAGCATACACAGACTCTTTCAGTGGCAAATCAACACGCACTAATTCTTGTAGATACTTAACTTCTCTCCTTCACAGGCTAGCTTCTGTTTAATAGACAGACTTGACCTTGTATCTCAAGAATCTATCAATAAGGAAATCACTGAGTAGTCAGAATATGCATCATTAAGACATAACAGTGACTGAGGCAGATGAGAATTCGAGATCCAAAGACAGAAAGTCTTTGTTAGAATACAGATCACCTAATAAAATGTCAAGGAAAAGAGAAACACGATATCAAAAGATAAATTTTACACACAATTTACAAACAGAAGGGATTTAATAGTATTTTCCAATTTCTAATCATTAGTTATTTGCATCAAGGCAAGTAACTAGAATCTCAAAGTAGTCTGAAATCACATTGTGCTATAAGATTTGTAAGGTTATAGATGCAATCCTCACTTTCACTGCAGTATGACAGGGTGCTAACTAGGGAAGAAACAACAGAATGAAAATAAACAATTTGGCTTGGGGAAAGAAATGTACTTCCCAGTCTGCTAGAATCAGGCATAGTAAAATCTGGATGAGGCAGAAGGATCCAGAAACTGTCAGAGGAAGCACTGGACATGTCTGCTAGGTGCTAGGGGTGAGTTACTTCCATGTGGGCAAGTAGCCCAGCAGATGACACTCGAGTTTTTATCTGAGGATGAATTAATGAAAACTGAAAGGAAACAGAGTTTCTAAACAGGAGCAGAAACTGGTGTTGGAGTCTCAGGCTGATATCAAAATATAAAAATCCAGCATATATTAGCAGTGTATGTACGACCAGGTGAATGCAAGAACTACAAATGTGTTTGAGTGTGGAAACACCGAGAACATCCGCAGCAGTTACAAACATTTGTGGTTTTATTCTGTGTTGCTCAGGATTCTCACATGAAGCTTTGATGCACTCTGTTTTAGAATGACTTATGGTGTCATCACAATTGTGCATGACCGCAGGCTGTTGCTTCCCAGCTGCTAGGATGGGCAAGTTTTCTGGGTTGCCTCTACTGCCAGCACAGGGAGCTGACATCTTGCTTTGCCTGATCACAAAATGTGCCACTGGATCTCAGGCTGCCACATGAACTTCAATGAACAAACTCCCATAGTTGAACATCTGGCAAAATTTAGGGACTAGGTATCTTCTCTTGCTGTTTTCTTGCAAGCAAACCTAAGACGGCACCTATAGAGCCAACGCAGCCTTCTGGTGGGACGCGGCTGCAACGCACGCCTGCGTCTCAGCAGAGCTACTGGGATGCACAGAGTTACTGGGAGCGTGACTTCCAGACTGACTCCACAACCAGTGCTCGGTTTCACACCTTTCAATTCACATGGTGAATCTTTCCAGTTATTCCTGAAATTGTGAGAGGATTCTCCCTAAGGAACAAAATTTCATAGAGAACTTCAGAGGAGCACTGTTACTCACAGAAACACGGTGGGTAGACATGTCCTTCTGTGCAAGCTGGGACAGGTTTTCAGTTTTCTTAGGCTGGTCATGAAACCGACTGACTGCTTCTGAGAAACAATCAGTGTGGAACTGAGCTGGATCCACGAGTGTTGTGTTCGGCCACAAGCCCACCCGAGCAGTTCCTCTTGCCCCGGTGGTACTAGCGCAACAAGAGTGCAGGGTTAAGTGATGAACTGGATACAGTGCTGAACGCTGGCCTATGTTAAAAATTAACCTGAAAAAAGATCATTTTTAAACTGACTTCCTTCCACCGGTCCAATGCAATTAACAGAGGGAGCGGCGTGGGGTGGGAATGCGTGGCTAGAAGAGGTGGATGGGCAGAAAGCAGAGAGTGGTCTGCAGCGAAGGAGAGTTTCAGTGGCATCACAGTCTGTATACCCTTTAATGCTAATTAATGCTTAATATCTCCAAGCGAAGCTCTCTGCAGGCACTGTTCTCAGCTGTGAGACAGGGGCTGCCAGTACTTGTTTTGCAATGGGAACCAATGCCTGTAATCAAACAGCCTAATTTAAGCCACTGGTAGAACTAATAGGACTATTCATGAAGACAAGCACATGTCCTACCGGAGGTACAGCACTTCTTAAGAACAGTTGCAGACTGTTGGTGGGTCTGTTACCAACCCACAAGTATCAGTAAAAATAAACTCTCTGATGAGCCAAGCTATCTCAATGTGAGAACGCAAGTCAAATAAACTTCCACAAGTGGAAAACTGAGCAGAATTCTTCCATCAGTAAAAAAAATACTAATACAATAAAAGTCAACCCATAGTGCCTGACTGCCCTCACCCTTTTCTATAAGGAGCAGAGGTGCCCAACTCACATATGCGCATCTAAGCACACTGAACATTACAATGCTAAAAGATGAAGAACATTTATCTTGTGGCAGAAAAAGGAATGAAATCTGGATCTTCTGAGGTTCAGGTTAGTCTCCTAAACAGTGGAGAACTCAAAGGATCCTTACTGTTTTAAAATTGATATATCTTGGATTTAACTATGAGATGTAGAAATGTAAAATAGCATTTTGTACGGAAATGGGAAAAGAACAAGAGAATTCTGCACATACCAGTTCCATTAGCAACTCCAAACAAACACAGAAGTATTGTCCCTGGAAGACTGCTCTTGCAAGACACAGAACCAGGAACATGACAGTATTTATTACAAAAGGTCATAAGGTACCAAAATATATTGCAAAACATCCTTCTTGTAAGCCCCAAAACATGAGGTCAACATTTTCCAACATCTCCCAGTTAAGGATTTTGAAACTACAGAAATGAAGAGTTTGGCTAAACTTTACTTCCGCTAATATTGCTGCTAGAAGTCCCAAGTACCAACAGTAAACATTCTCTTTCGCTCTGGACAGTGGTCAAAATATTTGCTTTATCCTACAGTTTGCCATTAAGTTACAAAATATTTAGGCACAGAGGCTGACTAAATACTCTGCATATTTTTTCCAAGATAACGAACAACAAATACGCCATTGATACAAAATCAGTGAAATAAGGATCTTCTGGCCTTTCAGGCTTGCAGCAGATGGGTTTTTTTTAAAAACATCATGTTTGGAAAAGGAATGAGCGTACGTATCGTGTGCACCAAACAAGCCTCTGACAGCGTACTTTGAGAGCCTTGTTGGAGAGCTCAGTATTGTGAAAAGCCTGAAACCCCGAAAGGTCCTCAGGACCTAATGGATCCTATTGGGCCAGATTCTACCACGTTCCTGGAGACTGACAGCCTAAAACTCTGGTTTCATGAAATTATGTATAGTAAGAGGTACCACTCAATGTAAATAGTAATAGAAGATACTGCAGTTGCATTACATTAAAGATGTGGACTCAGAATCAATTATATTGTCACGCGTATAACCCACATCTAAGATAACTTGGAACCTGTCAAAAATACTATTCATGGAAAATGAAGGCTCGCTTAATCACATCCTCCAGCCCCTTGTAGCTCTAGCTCACTGTTTGAAAATATGTTATCTTCAGCTGAACGTACTTTTTTCCCCTTTGCCAGTCAGTCGTGTCCCCATGACATAGGTGGCCCAACTGTCTGTGTGACCGCTATAGATGAGATCAGGGAACTGATCCAACTTTAAAGAAAGCAACACCAAAAGAAAAGATGCTGTTCTACGCTGTGTGTGTATGTGTGTGTGTGTGTGTCTATGTTTGTGTGGGGGGGGTTTTTTGAAGCTGAATGGTTCCTTGGTACAGTTCCCAGCACAGGACCCCAGGGAGTTCTGCTGGCACACCTGCAGGAATGAGTGATGAGCACAAGGATGGTATGGGAAGATCATAAGCGAACGCTGCCACTGAAGACAAAAGGACAGCAAACTACTGCTGCTGCTAACATAAAGCTAAAGGCAGACAAGAGAATGGGGTACCAAAGAGAAGACCTGTGTCGCTGCCACCTAAACACAGAAATCACATCTCTCTTTCTCTTTGAAGTTCCTCTGGAGCCTTGCAGTCTTCTTCCCTACACTTCCACTGTCACTCTAATCCGAGAAAATGGCACTGTCTAATGACAAACATGAGTATTAAAATAAAATTTCCTATCTGTACTGTATATGAAAAATCATGAAATTGAGAGATAATTTTATGGAGATTATTATCTTCTCCCTCAACTATCTCTCTCTACAAAGGTGATAAATGACCCTTTGCTCTTTCCCTAAGAAAATAATCACTTAATCTTCTGTTCCTTTTATTAACATCCCCTACTACACAATACCAACCACCTTTCCGTGGAGATGATTTAGCTGACTGGCATCTAATTAAACTCACAGTAACTGTTCTCAGCATCTACTTAGGTTTAAAGTTTGCTTCTTCTACTTCAGTCCTGAAAAGGGCCTATGTCCCTGAAAGATTTTCTGGTTTTCCAACTATATAACTTAATTAAATTAAATAGCATGCATATATTACCTTGTAAACTGCAAAAATTAGTTTAAATTAAAATAGTTTGCAATGATACCACCATGGCTCTATGGCTATGCCCAGTCTACGGCGGATAGGAAAGTTGTTTTCAGTAAAACCCACTGCTGCTGCTTCTGGCTACAGGAAATTACTGAGTTACAATGGAGTCCATCAATATGTGTAGTCAAAACCAGAGGGTCTCCATTTCTTTTCTTTAGTTACAGCTCTGTCACTGAGCAGAACAGATTTAAAGCATTACGGGGCCAGAGAGAGCCATTAAACACTTACGAAGTTAAAAACTCCAAGGTAAAGCAGAGAAAGTAATTTTAAAGCAAGAACCAGAATCCAGGTCTCGGCCATTCCAGACGTAAGCCCCAAGCACTACAGTACAGACTCACATCTCCCTGTGTTGGCTGTCTGTTTCTGCCCCCATTTATCATCCTCTGCAGAACAGGACAGGAGGACCCAATGTCACACACCCACACCCACATTTCCTCCGCAACCGTGGGTTTGAAGTCCTCTGCGCTGAAGAAGGGCTGTCCGAAGCCAGTCTCCTCTCACTTCTCTGACGATTGCCCTAACCAGCAGGCTACTTTAAAATAGAAGTGTCATTTCCATCCCATTTTTTAAAAGAAAAGGCTAACTCTCTATTTCCTCTCTGAGCAATTTTAGACTTCTGCTCTCAGCCGCGGACCCCGGACTGTGGATGGGTAACGATGCCTCGTGTCCAGTCCGCCTGCTCATTCAGTATTAGAGAGAATTAAAAATGCAGGTCATGATAATAACAGAATAATCAGTGAAAAAACTCCTAGCGTATTATGCTGATAACAAGACTATTTCAGATTTGCTACAGAATATCAAATGCCTATTTAAGATAACTCTGATTAGCACTCCAGATCTAATTCTTATTTTGTGGATTTTATTTTAACCTGTTTAGTTAGTTAGTTGTTTAAAACCAGCTCTGATTCCGAGTTTGTGCAGGTTTGCTTTGGTGATGTTAGTGCCGTTCTTGCCATTGGCCCCATCTGTACCTGCAGTCAAGGACAGGCCTCGTTTGGCTGATGCCATTTTGTCAATGAAGGCGAACAAGCAGTCGCTGCCATTTCGGAATGGTGACACATACCTGCCTCCCAGCCTCGTTGTTGTGCAGGTTCATCGCCACCAGTCCGCTCCCGCTCTTGCCCGTTACGTTCTTAACGGGCACATCCAGGAACCTTCTGCTGAACGACATTCCATAGTGGATGTCGTCAGAGCAGCCGCCCCAGTGCCAGCCCTCGCTGGCCGAGCCGCCGTGCCGCAGGTTCATGTCGCAGGAACACTCGGTCATGTTTCCTGCGCTGCACGATCGCGTCACCGAATGCACGAGGCCCGCCGACGTCACTGCGTATATGAACGCGGTCTCCTTCGTGCCTACAAAGCAAGGCACGAATACGTTACTTCGTAACTCCCTCTGATTACCTTCCTGGCGGAGCTGTAGAAAGCGATTTTACAAGCCAGACTATTATTAAAAGGGAACAGCTACAAGTTTAAAGTCATCACAGCTTGGTCTGTAGAGTTAACTTGTTTAGAGCAGTGGATATTCACATCCAAAAAAGACTTCGGGGCCTCTTCATATGACCATGCCATTAATGGCGCTGTTTCTGGCTGCTTGTACCATGCGATTTTTGGTAACTCCATTCTAAATCTGGTTGGGAACTTTATTTGCCACAGAAACCTACAAGTCAATTAAGTTTTAATAATAAAAAAAATCAACCCCAAAAGAAACCACACCCCAGGCCCCTTACTCTCCACTCCGCTTTTCACTATTCCTATTGATTTGAAGAAGAAGAGAAGGTTAGCTCAGGTCTTGGAGGAGGATCTTGAAGCTGTCACAATCCTGGGTTACTTTGGTGTGGGGCCAGAACTTACCTCACGCTAAATTTAGCAAACATTGAGGTTATTCTAATTCACAAAGGCTGCTCTAATTCACAAAGGTTGCAAACAGCCCCAAGAATCTTAAGCCAGGCAGAAATCAGGATGGCACAAGGATATTTAGGCCATGTGCTTTTCCGAGAATAAGCTGGCCAAGGGAAAGACATCAGTACAAAAAGCCTTTAACTGTTATACTATATCTCAGAAGAATCATGGCGGGACCTGCCTGGGCCTCTTAAGCCAGTCTCCTTCTCTGAGACTTCTAGCGTAATGTGGCACAGATCTTTAAACCGTGTTAAGCAAGGTATACTCTCTAAGCAAACTGAAAATCAATGACTGGCCATTAACTGCAGCTAAAATTTCACTGTACTCATTTTCACTGTTGTAAAAACAATTTGTTATTTCCAGTCTCCCGAGTTTCTGTCTCACGGGCAGGAAAGTTCCTGTTTGTTTCTCCTGTTTGTATTAGTCTGTGGTGCCGGTGCCATCGTAAAATGCTTCCACAGGACACACTAGAGAAGCTCTGCGGGTTAGCAGTGCCGCTCCTTATGGGTCTGCAGGAACAGTCCTTCCCATTGGACAGAAGGACTAACATACAATACATATGGCTACATATAGTAGGGTAAACTGCTCCCTCTTTGGTTTAGGTTTTTTTTTTTCCTTTTCCTTTTTGGAATACGTGTCACTTTTTATTGCTCATCTTGTGTTTTCACGGTTTCACGGTTGGGTTTTTTTTTTCACTGTTGTATTGCAGCATAAAGTGAAGATTGCAGAAGTACAAAACGAAGTACTACGATACTTAAGCTCACATCAACGGCTATGCTGAAATCATTGAGCAGAGTGCTCGAAAGAACCTTTGACACCGCCGTTCGATGCAAACAAAATGTCCGTATTTCATTGTAAATTTCAGCAATATCCATTCTTGGTTCACGCAACCAAAGCAGCTTGGGTCTTGCCGTGCTGAGCACTACCACCTAATTGAGCGTATAGGATACATTCTAAAGCGACTGGCGTTGCGTATGGTGCCGCGAGCAGATTTTTACCTGCAGTCAAGCGACCTTTTCGAAATACCGCGTGCCATTACCCCACTCACTTAGTAATTATGACATAAGGGGATAAACCCGACACCGGTCTAAGAATAACAGCATTTCGACACAGTTAAGTGGATCTGGTTGAAGGCGCTGTCATCCACGGACGCGTCAAGCAAAAGATGACAAGGAGCAAGAACAATTCGGGGAAGACAATGGCAGGTTTTGTCCGCCCGGGGCGTTTCGCGTACCTGCGCTGGCCTCCCGGGGCGGCCGCGGCCCGCCCCGCCGGCGCTCCTCCCCGGCCCGGCTCTGCCGCCGGAGCCCTCGCCCCGCCGGGGGGAAGCCGGGGAGCCCCCCGCCCGCCCCCCAGCCCCGGCGGGCGCACCTGCCGGCCGGCGGCCCCGTCGGGGCGGACACTCACCGCTGCTGAGCTGGTGCCCGAAGGCGGCGGCGGCGGCGGCGGCGGCGGGGGCGGCGGCGGCGGCGGGTCCGCGGCGGGCGGCGGGCGGCGGGCGGCAGTCCCAGCGCTCGTGTCGGAACTGGCTGCGGCACTCCTGGAGGCCCAGGCGAGCTCCCTCCCGGATGGCGGGCACCAGCTCCGGCTTCTGCTCGCACAGGTCCCGCTGCCGGCGGCTCAGCGGCGGGCTGGCGCAGCCCGGCTTCTCCGGCCCGCCGCCGGCGGCGATGCCCAGCCACCTGCAGAAGCAGCCCCCCCCCCGCCCCGTCAGCGCCGGGCCCCGGCGGACGGCGAGGGGACGGGCGCCGCGCAGCCCTCCCTCCCTCCCTCCCGCTCCCGGCTACTCACATCCAGGTGCCGGCGGCGGCGGGGGGGCACAGGGCCAGCAGCAAGGCCGCCCGCAGCAGCAGGCGCGGTCCGAGGGGGGGCCCGCGCCCCATGGCCGCCGCATCGAGCCCCGCCGCCACGCCGCTGCCCGGGCGGCAGGGACGGAGGGGGACGGCCGCCGGGCGCCCCCCCCCCCCTCCTCCCCCTTACTCGGCTCTCTCCTCCTCGGGGGGCTGCGGGCGGCTGGCGGGGGGAGCCCCGGCCGTCGGAGCGCCCTGCCGGGGACGACGGGCCGGCGGGGCGGGCGGCGGGAGGGGAAGCATCGGGAGCGCTCGGTGCCCTTCGAGGTGAGAAAGTTGGGCTCGACGGTTTTCACCGGCTCTGCCCCCCCCCGGCCGCGCATTGGCCGCCCGGGCGCCGGGGCGGGCCGGGGCGGGCCGGGCCGGGGCTGCGCGGGGGCCGCGGGCCGGGCGGGCGGGCGCGGTGGAGCCGCCGGGCAGCCCCTCCGCCCCGTGCCCCTTCCCTCCGGGGGGCGCGGCGGCCGGGGGAGGGCTGCGAGGGGCGCCGGGGGCGGCGGAGCGGGGCTGCAGGCGGAGGAGCCCGCAGGTCGGCAGCGAGCGCGCCCGCGGCGAGCAGAGGGGGCGCGGAACGCCGGCGCTCCTCAATCACGGCGTTCCTCGGCCTTTTGGTCCCGTTTGCCAAGGCTTCGGCAGCGTTAACTCGCTGGCTCCAGAGGCAGCATCAGCACGCGTTAGGACTCCCTTTGTCCGCCCCTGCTAACTTCGGCGAGGCGCTCTTATCAGCCACTACCTTGCGAATTGTTAGTTACTCATTTTACACGTTTAAATCCAATGAGTCAGCCAGCACCCGAGGAAGAGCTGGTGTTGGCACTCTGGACTTTCAGGTCCTCTTTGATGACGATATGCTGCTGCTTCCTTCTGTGTGAGTGAAACACCTGCACTAAAAATAATCTGGATAAAATGGCAGCTCTCCGAAGGCTTTGATTTGACACAGTTGTAAATTGGCAAAATAGCTCTTGTTGACTGACAACAGCTCCAAGTGAAGAGCACGGTAAATCACCTCGAGTGACAGACGTACATTTTTAAGAGTACAACGTGTTGAGAAATAATCACGTAAATGTGGTGTTCCCCCTGTCTTTTTTTCCCATGCGTGCGCTGAGATATTTTAAGAGCATAGGCTGTGGTGCATTTCAATCTATAAAATTATGTCTCCTTCCTACTTTGTGCTCATCTGCCCGCTCTTAAAGGGTCTCCAAAGCGTCGCCAGATCAGGGCAGATGCCGTATGACCCCAACAGCTATTGAAACCTTCCGATACACCCTGTTTTCTCTGTTCTGAATTTTAGTCTGGAGAACATCCGCTTGTGGTTGCGGAGGAACTTAGTCCACAGTGAAGGAAATAGATGGAGGACGACGTCGGAACACAGGGAACCGGCCATGAAACAGGCCTGAACCAGCCAAAACTGTGTGGGCTGTGTCAGAGAATTATCTAATTATTCCAGGACACATGGTTCGTTTTATCCTCATTGCTGCTTCCTGGCTCCACCTACTACAGTTAATTCAAAGCCCTGGTCTAGGAGCCGTGTATTTCTTATGTGCTGCTTGATCTGCTATATGCATTTATCATCCACTCTGAAATGATTTTTTCCTGCCAGTCCTTTTAGCAGGGGTCTTTCTCTGTGGTTTGTTTGGGTTTTGTTCTTGTTTTGTTTTGTTTTTTTTTAAATTGGTACGGAGCTTTTGGTCCTAAATTCTTATATGTGAATTTTTTTCTAGAAGCTGCGGAACCTTATATGCTGATAACAATGTAAGATTTAAATCAGAAAAATACTGATTTCAAAAATTCCAATCCTATTTGTAGCCTATTGTATCTATGACACCATAAATAAATTACCTCTCTGTTGGGTTCCCATATGCTGGGATCTGATTTTGTCTACGTTGTTTTTGCTACAATAACCGTTACATAGCTAGGAAAACCCTTTGATCATATACACTTGTGTAAAGTAAAACAGTTGCAATTCGGAGGGCTGATGGTAAAAAAAACCCCAAAATAATGGTAAGGGACTTCTTGAGATCATCCAGTTCAATCTCTAGCAGTGACTGGAAGGAAACCACATTTTTTTCCATGACCATCTGATTTAAAGAAGTTTGGATTACTATGTATTTGTGTCCTAATCCTCCATCTGCCTCTCTTCCCATCTGTTTCCCTTACAACCACTCCCCCATCGCCCACAGCCCCTGCACCTCCTCTCTGGCTGTCGCAGCCTGGTTCCCCACCAGATCCCCCGGCCTCTGCCTTCTCCTGCCTCCCAGCTGCCTGCCTGCCATTTACACCATCTCCCTTCTTTATTCCCTCCAGAAATACTCTCCTCTCTGGGCAAAAGCAGCACGTACAGGAGTATTTCTAGTAGTCTGGAACTATGTGTCTGCGTACGGGTCGGTTGGGTGCTACCAGGGGAAGGGCAAACAAATTACTTTTTGCAAGTTACGTGCTTTGCAAATCTGCAAAGGGACATGATTTGGAAATACCTTGCTGATCTAGCAAAATTTATTGAAATTTGCCAAATGTTTCTAAAGTCTGTAATTCTAATTCACTGGTGCTTCAGAGCCCTCTATGCTGGAAGACCATTCCACTCCATGACAGAGAGCAACACGAGTGTGGTGCAGACAATGAACCAGAATCCAAGCCAAGGTCAAGTGCTAAGCCTCAGTGATCAAAATATACTATAAATCAGGGAAGATTAATTAGACTTGCTGCTTATCTTACTTTCTCTGGCTGAGGTGGGGCTATCTGTGGCTATTCATACCAAAATGCCCCCGTTTTTCTATTTTAAAAAGAAGACAATAAACTGTTGTTAAAAGGAAAAAAGAAGGAAATGTGTCTAAGCTAAGTGGTATTTCCTGGCTGGACATTTACTAATTTACTGTTTAATGATGACTAATATGATCTTGACGGAGTCAATTACAGATATATATGGTTTTGATTCCCTGTTAGATAAGGAAAAATACTCCGTTGTGCAGATCTGTGTGAATAAGCAGATCACCTGACAGATAATATGCTTCAGAGATAGACCAATTACCTCTTCAAAAAGTTAGTGGCTAGTGCTCTCACTATAATCAAGGTCTGCCGTCTTATTTACTAGATGCAAGTACACACAGATTTAACTTCTCCTAAACGAGTCACTGCTTTTGAAAGCTTTGTTCAAATTATTGTCCTTCTCCTGGAACTTCTGATGCCCAGCAGAGACACGGATACAGCACAGCAGACTGCATTATCCCACCTATACATATAGGCCCTACTCACTGACAGGGGCATTATCCCCTTATCTCAAAAAACTGAGCAGAGATAAACCTGCCATCCGAACAGAAAAATGTCCCGTATTCTCTAAATCAGGGTATCCCTTCAGCTATGAAACGTATCACTTTTGGTGACCAAGCACGAATTCTACACTTCTAATGCAGCAAAAGTGCTTTCAATCCACCTCAGCGCCTGGCTGCACGACGGCACCCATCAGCCCTGGGAACCGTGGACGAGCTGAGCCTTTGCGCCGAAGAAACTGGAACCGTGTCAGCATTAGGTGTTGTCATCAAGGTTTGTGTGTGTGGGCTGTGACAAACCCTTCTGAGGAGAGCACCCAGGCTGTTTCCAGAGATCACGTGCCAGCGGAGTCTTGAAGTACGTGTAAAGGTCACTGCTACTCAGCCAGTAGCTGTGAAATTGCTATATGTGCTCACTTATCAGTCACGGAGCGCGGGCACTACCCTGATAGCACAGCGGTGCGGCAGCAATCCGTGCGCAGCTCTGCGCGCTGCCAGGCTTCCTAGGAATCGATAGCAGGACGCTGCAGCGTCTGCAAACCGGGCTCGTGCCCCGGGAGGCCTGACCCAGCCCAGCCATCCCGCGCCTCTTCTCTCTGCCCCTACTCCTTCGTCCTTGGCCCGCAGGCAACGCTGCTTGCGTAAGCCACCTTGCCCCGGCAGCGGGGAAGGGCTGGGGGTAACCCACGCTCCCATCCCACTCCCCGGCAAAACAGCGGTACCCGAGCAGAGCTGTTGTGCCGCGGGGGCTGCGAGAGTACTGTCCCCTCCAAGGGAAAGGACGTGAGGAGAGATGTGCGGCGAGACCCCCGACTTCAGGCCAGGGGTCCTTACACTCTTGGTACCGTGCCCCCTTACACGGCAGCATCCCTCTGTGAGGCGATGTCTCAGCAGACGAGTCTCAGGCCCTCCGTGAGGTCAGCGTGGCACTAGAAGGGAAGTTAGAGAGGAAAAGAGAGATGCCCCTTCTCCCACACAGAGCCCCCCGAGATCCCTCTGCTTCTTGCCCAGGAGTTTAACACGATGGCTGTTACCAGTGTCATTTTTCATTTTAGCATGTATAGCCTGAAAATACACACGTCTGTTGCTAATTTAGACCTGGCACGCTGAGTTCACAAATGACTGGGACAGCAATTAAAGCGCATCCAGTAATGACATGGTGGCAGATGGAGACCTCACAAACAGACCTCACAAACGTGTAATGATTCCAGAGCTACCTCTTAATGTTAGCTTCACAATAGCTGCAC
This sequence comes from Aquila chrysaetos chrysaetos, assembly GCF_900496995.4. Taxonomy (NCBI): domain Eukaryota; kingdom Metazoa; phylum Chordata; class Aves; order Accipitriformes; family Accipitridae; genus Aquila; species Aquila chrysaetos. The sequence goes on from NC_044008.1 coordinate 25,854,583, forward strand.
AACACAGTATACAGAACCGCATTTTCCATGTGTATGGATATATAAAAAATGGAGAAGTAGGACCTGGAAGGTGAGGAAAGAGCAGGCGTCTCACAATCCCTTCCATCCTTACCAAAAAATCCTGAAGAAAGACAGTGTAAGTAAGTGAGCTAGCTACTCCAAGTAAGTTTTCTGGAGCCCATAACTGCAGACAGTTGCTGAAGCAACTACTGAGCAGAACTCCTGGCAATCTATGTCTGTTGGTGATGTGCTGCCAGAAAGCCAGGGCTTAGGAAGAGGGGACTCTGTCTGACTTTGGAGTCTGTTGTTCCCTGCGGTCGCAGATCTGGAGACAGTGTCCTGGGATCACCAATATTTACACGAGCGCTTGAGATCTGCTCGTATTTTGGGGGATCCTGGAAGTAGATACGGGTTTCTTCTGAAGGACTGCTGGCAAATTGTATTCTCTGACATGGACGGTCTACATGTAGGTATTTTCTAGAGTTACTCCAGAGGGATGTTTTTGGCATACCAATATTAAGTAAAATGTGTCAAGGGAATGTTGATAAGGCTTCAAAGCATAACTAAGAGGGGTGTGAAAGGTGTGGAAAAAATCCCCTTTTTAACTCTGATTTCACCCACATCCTACTTACTACTAAAAATTAAAATTAGTAGTAAAATTATATTTGATAACAGTGTACCTTTATGCCATCAGTGAATTTCTCTGGTTGTTTTGAGGAGGATGGGAAACGCTCTAGGAGATGTGACATTATGAAAAACGAAATCTTCCTCTGACATAAAATTTGCTTAATGTTTTTCTTCCTACTTAAAGCAGTATTATTTAAACCTTTTATTTTCTCAATAAAGTGTATGAGACTAGAGGAGGGTTGGTGCTGCTGGCTGGTGTTACAGAACTTCTAGGAGGTAATTATGGAGTTTGGTGAAAACAAATGTGTATGGCGGCACCCGAGTGACTTCAGTGGAGAGGGGAAGTCTGGAGGTACTCCTCATTTAGTTTTTAAATCAGACTCCCCTGAGGGTGTAACACCACAGCTTTGTTGCTGTGTGTGGAAGCTTTACACAGAAGTTCCTGAGATAAGCAGGATAAGATACTCTGTGTGTGTGCCCACGTGTGTGTGCGCATCCATGCGACGAGGAGGTCGCTGTATTTCGGGTATACAACAGGTAGAGGAAGGAAGGGGAGCTGCTCCCCTAGGAGCAGCGCCGTCTGCAACTCAGTTCATATTCCTGCCCCAACTACTAATTTCCATTAACACTTTCCACACAATAATTATAGCAATAATTTTGTTATATCTCATAACATCTCATAAAGCACATATATCTCACTCATAATAGTGACATGATTCACATGTACAGAACTAATGCCATCCTGTGATGAGAGAACTGAGATTCAGAGAGATGTTTAGTTTGCTGGTGTCAGATGTCACATCATCATCAAAACCATGATTAGGACCTCAGTTTTTCATTGCTAATTCCACTTCTAATGAGTTACTTCTCCTTTCAGTGAGGATAATGATAGAAACAAAAGAATCTACTCTGTAACTGTCATAACACAAAGCTGGCACTCAATTTATTATATTCTCATTCATCGAGGCACGGATGTGTGCCTAATACATAAAGCATTTGGTCCAGACATCACACTACTTTCATCATACGTGTGAATTTACCTACAAGGCCAGTTTCAAAAGAAGGAAGCTTAGGAAGAAATGGGAGGGAATGGTATTGTGTCAACAACCCCAGAATGCATGTAGTCACTTGCTACCCACAATGTGGTGGTGATAGGAAAAAATGAATGGCCTAATTTTTCAAGTTAACAGTCTTTCAAGTTATATGACAGCATTTAAAAAATCCCAAGCATGGGATTCAAATCATTCATTACCCACCCTTTCTCACAATTTCAATGATCTTACTCATTTTGGTACATTAATTTTATCTTCTCCGCCTTGGCATTTTTCTTTTAGGCCCTCAATAATCCTTGCTTCACATCTTGCCTCATTCTCACTTAGCACTTTTTGATTGATAAAAATAAAATAAAATAAAATAAAATAAAATAAAATAAAAATTAAAAAAATCATATAGTTATGTTCTGTGTAATCTAAGGCCCATGTAAAATTATATCTCTTCACTGATAATGAGCACAGCAGATCTTAAAATCAAGGTGCAAGAAATTCCCTAGAAAGAACGTAATCTGGTCCTTCATAAAGGTTCATTTTAATGTCATATGGTTACAGGTTGCCTTGAACTAGCAGGTTTTATATCACTTGCAATATTTTTGATTGGGTTAGCTGATAAACATCAAATCCTTCCTTGAATCTTACTAGATCTTGCTAAATCAGTGTTACACGTTACCTGTTTTCCGAGCCACCTTCTTATTTCCTCTCCTTAGTGATCCCCTCCTCTCTTTCTAACATGTTTTTTTTTTTTGGCTGGGTCTGGCACTGGAGTATTTGAACCCACTTAAACCTTTTAGCACTGTTGTCACAGAGAGTCTTTCAGCTTTGGAAATCTTACCCTTGTTATATCCCTGCAGCTGTGATATTTATCCACTGTTGCATAAGGCAGGGTGGTTGTGGTTTAAAATGTGTGTAGCCGCAGGCAAGATGCCAAAGTCTACAGGGTTTAGGCTGTCCCCAGCTAATTGAACTCTCTGCTAAACTGGCGGGTTATCAAAGTAGCTGGGGTTTGACATCTCAGAAATCTTGTAATAGCATAGGCCTAAATCACGGGAAAGTTAAGGCTGGTGGGGATAAAAGGGAATAATTTAGGTTGTTTGGGGATGTTTTTTGTGTTTTTTATGCCCTTCCCACAGGTAGTTTCTTATTGTGCTGATAATTATTTATTTGAAAACTTACTTTGGCTCTTGTCTTTTGAGCTATTTGAGCGGTTCAACAGCTGCAAAAGTCTCCAGTGACCACCAGTGAAAAGGGGTTCAGTGTGGAGCTTGAGCATCTCCAATTATTTCCCCTACTCATGTGCGCAGAGGGGAGCATCCCTTAGCGCGGCCCGGGCAGTAGTAAGCTTGCCTTGGGATTCATCCTGGAGAGTAGGGCAAGGCACCCTCCACCCCAGCGCCGTCCGGGAGCTGGCACAGCCAGCGAGGCTTTGCTAGGAGAGGGTACGTGGGCCGATGCTGCCCTGGAGGGTCCGGGTGATGCCAGGACTCCATAAACACCGGCAGCTCCGGAGGAAGAGTCTCAGCCCCTTCAAAGCGCCGTGGCTAATCCTGACCCTGACGGTGGAGTCCGGCAATTTGTCACTCCCTCTGCCTTTCCTTGCCCGTCCTGCAGAGACAGGGCTGCTGCCCGGAGGGCTGGGATCTCTTGCTGGTTGCAGTTCCTGTGGTATGCGAAAGATTCCCCAGATGAAGCGTAAAGGAGCTCACAAACACAGCTGTAAAATTAAGTGCTGTGGTGCCATAAATATCTGTTTTTAATAGCGCACACTGTATTAAGTTTCCCTCTTGAATGAACAACTTATTTACAGCCTCAACACCAAGTTAATGACTTCTTCTGTCTAGAAATTAGGCGTATTTGTATAGTTTCACTGTGCTTATGGCAAATGTTTTCAATCCTCATTATTGCTCAGAAAATTCAATTATCTTGTGATTCAGAATTTTCCTGCCCTTTAGGTAGTGAAGGACAACAGACAGGACCATCAAGTCCTTTAATTTCTCATTTGTGTAAATATTAATCTATTGTATTTCCTAAGTATCCTCAGCAGTTGCGGTAGAATTTATTCCGTCTCATCACTCTGCCCCAGCTGTGCTTGGCACTTTCATGTGTGAGCGCCTAACAAGTACTTCATTACTGTTGCTGATTTTTTTTATATCTATGGCTATTTCTACAGAAATGATTAGGAAATACATCTGGATAATGAAATTTAAGTGTAAGCTATGTATGATTACTCAGAATTGCTTTACAGTGTCAGACATCCCATTATCTGTGTTTTAATGGAACATACACCCTCTTCAGCCGCACCCTGGAGGGTGTTGTCCGCAAAGGTCCCAAGAGAGTCCGTTCATTCATGGACAAATATCACGATGATATACAACAGGCCTGGGCCAACACCAAAAAAAGAAGGAAAAATGAGCCGGTTTTCTGGAAATGACTATCGTTATCTTCACTTCATCTTGTGTTTTCCAAGGCTTGTTACACTTCTTTAGTATCTGCTGGACCAAAGGGGAGGAAAGCGATAGGGGCTTTCTATTTTTATTTTCAGAAATCTGACTTGGTTAGCATGCAAATCCAGTATCTCTGTGCACTTCTTGTTGTTCTAACCGTCAGGCTATCCATGATATCATAATATGCTGGCCAATAATATAGGTGACTCAATAGGAAAGATTTGCAGACTGACTTGGTGATACTTGGCTTGTCTTTTGAAGTACAACTTAATGGACACGTGATTAAAAGCTTTCATGATTGCAGAGGAAGCTTGAGCGTGTGATTCAAGTGCAAAAATATATGAAAGAGAGCTCAATATATTTTGTTTTATTGTAGCTGTGGCAAATTTTATATTATCATGGGTTTGAAGCACTGATGTATTAATTTTATTTTTACATTTGAGATTGAAAATGCTATTGTTAGCAATGCCAACTATAATGTCTCCATTAATGCTCTCCTTCTAGTAAATGTAGAAATTGAGAGGTAAAAATATACTGACGAAGTCAAAACAAAAATATAAACTGAATTTGGACAGAGAGTAAATAATTTCCGCTTTAGCAGTAAAGATGACTTGTACTCTTATAGAAACCGGCAATGGCAAAAACTAATGTAGCATAGTTAGAAGGGAAGCCTAAATACAAAGTGTTAAGTGAATCATATGTATTCAAAACAGAGAGGAACATATTCACAGATCTGGTTATAAAAACACCCAGAGCTTGCAAATATTCCATATGGTCTCTGTTTTATATCTGTGACTACTTTCAAGGAATAAATGACACTATCTGTACAGTATAAATAAAGCAGAAAAATAAATGTCTGCTGAATCAAACTATATCAGACTATATTTATGTCATATAAACTTAACAGTAAGTGTCTACTGGATCAGATCCCTGCAGCAATATTGGAGGACAAAGTTTCATTGTATTATTTGTGGCTATAGAGGGGCTGTATATTAACTTTAAATTTACCTGCCTTACAAAAATAAGCAAACTGGTTTAAAAAAAAAAACAATCAGATGTGAAACTACTCCCTAGCTGCAGAATCTGTGAGTTTCAGAAAGTGGCCAGGAGCTATGGAAACAACTTTTTTATAGAAGTAAGCTTTAAGACACTTAAAGCTGTATGCCAAGGTGATGTGTTACAAGGTAGACTGCTTTACAATAACACTCCTGAGACCACTTACACACGTGTGAGTGTGAGAGTTGGTGCAATTTACTCACCAAAATCCCGAATCTGCTATGTTACAGGAATACAGCTCCACCTATTTAAAACAGGGGTCTCCACCTCAACAACACAAAACTTTCCTTCCTTTAGTACACTGTCACTATATTAGGACCAACTGAAAAAGGAGGACATGGCCGTGTAAATACACCATGTAATTTCACCTATACAGCCACAGGGGATGGAATATAAAAGGGTAGGTAGGACACATTTCTATGAAAATAGAGATTTGATGAAATTCATTTGCTGTCAAACAAAACCAGGGAGATGAAGGAAGAGGTGGCTCTTGTGAGAGAACGTGGAAAACTGAAATGCATTCCCACCTTACTTTAATTTTCATCTTCTCACAACTTTTGCTTCTAACAGATTTTAGTCATGCAGCGGACCCCAGCCATAAACACAAGTTAGGAGTCTTAGCTCAGGAGAGGCATGCTGAGTCCAGAGGCTTGCTGAGATGTGGAGGCCCTTTTAAGTCGGCTGTACAGCTCCCTCTGACTTTCTGAGGAAACAAACTGTGCAACTTGCCCCTTCTGTTTGCTGGCAAGACAGTCTGTAATCCTTATGAAAGTGGTTGCAGCAGAGAGGCACACCGGCTGGCTCACAAAGCCTTCACCACTTGTCCACCAAAATAAAGCTGATGGAGACCACAGCTTCACCAGCTGAGAGCTGAACACTAGTCAGCAGGCTAAGGTGGTGTGTGGAGATCCGAAAAATGAACTCAATCAGCTGTTCACAGGCAAGGGGAGGGGGAGATGGAAAGCATGAAACCCCACGAGAAGTAAGGCAAAATGATGGAAGTGGAAAAGAAAGGCTGAAAGATTTTACAAAGGAATATTCAATGAAAGGTAGAAAAAGGAAAAGCCTGGCAATGTTTTTGTAATAGAACGGGAATTGTTTGTTTGCAGGACTCGTCAAGATGAGCCAGGAGAGCCCATGGATTGCTTGCATGCAGTCATGTTCATACAGAGCAATGTGTGCATCCAAGTAAAGCATCAGCAAATCTGAAGAACTTTGGGCTTCAGAGGTTTGTCATTTTCTGGCCATCGGGAAGCCCTTTTTGGGGATCTTCTCAAATGAAAATGTGAACAGTTGGAGGAAGGAGTCTAGACATGAGGAAAAGGACCCAGGTACCTGGTCCACATGTTGGAACTATGGGCAAGACATTAATACCAAACAGCATTATCTGCATTCTTGACTAGACAGCCATAAAATATTTATGGATCCAGAAAACAGGTCCATTAATAGAAGTTGAATACGTGGTTGTGACAGGGCATTTGCTTAGACGCTTTCATAGTAGTTGTCTCTAAATCTGTCAACAATAACCTGGAAAGATGCTGAGCACTTCTGCTGGGTACCTTCTTTTTCTTCAGAAGTATTAAGATATCATGCCTGAACAAGCCAGGATTGGACCTTAGATTTCTGTCTGTTGAGAATAGCTTGCACTGCCATCAATATTGTTGTGTGGTGAGAAACAGCCTGCAAGTATTCCAACTGAAACTAAAAAAAAAAAATAAGGCTAGGTCCCTCAATATTACTTGGTGAAAGATTTTAAGACACAAATAGGGAAAAATCTACCAGTGCTGCGTCATAGCATTTTTACCAGAGCCCTTGTAAATCAAGCCTTGATTATTCTTTCATTTTATATTGAAGGGCGCTGCCACTTGGACATTAGCCATACTTTTCACTTCAGCAACTTGTCTGTGGCTGAATTACTGTCAAAACCTTAAATGTGCCAAAGGACTTTTCTCCCCATCAGTTTTCCTTACGAGATCTTCCACAGTCTGTGTAGAAAGCCTTTGCCCAGCAGAGGCAATGACAACCTTGAACCAGGCAACAAATAGTCAGTGTGGTGTTTTCACTTACACACATCCCAGAAAATGTGTGGCCAGGATGATGGAAAAGGGCAGGATCATCCTAGCTTCCCCAAGCCCCAGAAGGAGGCAGAGTCCTGGTTATGGTGGAGAGAGAAAGGCTAGGGCTTACATTCCCAAATGGAAGAAACTGAAGCAAGCCCATGGCAGGGAGCACCTTTTCAGGACAAGAGAAGTCTTGCTAGATGTGCAAGTCCATGGCAGGCGTACAGTCCTCGGTCACTTTGCTTGTGAGAGATCAGGGTGTGCTACTGTACCGACTCTCTCCCAGTAGCCGCAGGACCGTACTCCGTAGTGTTGTGACGGTGGTTCTTTTATTTGGGTGTTGATACCTTACAGGCAGGTCAGCGCACCTGAATTGACCTTCCCACGGTCAAAATATGGATTTTCTGCAGGGTATCAGTCCGAACTAGAAACAACTGTGAACTCGAGGGACAAATAATGACTAAATGGTTGATATTCTGTCTGTCAGACCCTAGGAAAAAACCCAACAGCCTGGACTGGAGCAGCACTGAAGATGGTATGCCGGACACAAAGTGCGGTAATTGTGGCATTGTTGAGACAGCCTCCACTCCAGACTGGCTCCTGTGGAGCAACAGATCACTCATTAAAATGACTTGCATCTCCACTGAATTTTAATTAACAAAAGTGCGAGGAGCAGGTGTTAACTTCTTTTATAGACTCATTATAGTCCCTCAGGACTCCCTAGGCACAGTTAGATACAGTTACCGAATGTTTAGAAGTTCCTGATTTTGACCCTTTTTGTCTCATTTACAGACTTGTATTTGTAGCAGGTATTTATTCATATTAATTTAAGGATATTGCTTTGATGCCAGGCATTCAAACCCCAGGAGCTGCAGGACAAGTCCACCAACAGGACTTCAGTGGGGAAGGATGCTGTTTCTGTCTGCAGCTAACTTGTGGAGAGACTGTTAGCTCCATCCCGCCTCCAGCTCAGCATTTGCCTTTCCCCTCTATGTCTTCAGGGATGCTACCATTCACCTACTGGCATAGCTGCTATCTAGCAGCTGCCCAACCCAAACCATCTGAAATTGCCCAGGTTAGTATACACAGAGGTCTTAATTATTTTTTAATAATTTAATTAACAGAGGTCTCTTCTAGCCTGTATTGTTTTGAATGAAATGATTTAGAGAGCAAATGCATGAGCAGCTATAAACCACAAAGTAACAGGACAGTAATGTCAGGGGCGGTTTTGTGTGCGTGATGCGTGGAGAGATGCTGAGAGCAGTAAATTCTTCATAGAGCCAAAATAGGGTATGTGACCAAGGTGTTTGGCTCAGTTTTTTAACACTTATTCAATGCTTTCACTGAATAGTAAAGTCAGCAGCCCCTAAATTACTTAGGCTTGCCATCTACTTCTAGTACAGGCATAAGTGCTAGAAGCTGGAGCTCTCAGGTACCAACCAGGTACCTATCTCTGATCTGGCTTCTAAACCTGAAAAAGAATCTCTATTATTTTCTAGAGTTAAGTGCCTGTCAGCTTGGCCTTTCTCACAGAGAGACATTCACCTAGACCGCTTGTAAAACCGTAAATGGAGATTTGTTCTTCATTTTTCCAAATGAAGGGTCTTGAACCTGCATATCCTGCACTACCATCACATGTTCTGCTCACCAGGTTACCTGCAGGGCTGACTTTCCTCTGACCCAGCGCACTGTTAAACAATCAAGGAGCTCCGGGAGCAGATGTTGAGAATGTACCACCCTAGGTCGTGCTGAGGAGCATGTCCTGGTGGTGGTGGTGGTGGTGGGCTTGTGATCAAGTTCTTGGCCTAGATGAGCAGAGTGGGGATGTGAAGACATCTTCTACCTGCACAATGAATCCCACAGCCACTCTTCTGTTGAGCTGACATTCATCTCTCAAAACTTTGGCACCTATCAGACGATTCTGAGCATTACTTCAGGTTCCATGTACACTAAGCAATATTGTAGATGTAATAGACACCTTTAGAGAATAATTCAGATCTTGGTCTTTCTGTGATGAGTACAAAGAAGCCTAGTGTGACCACACTCATAATTAAAATGCCTCAGTTAAATATCTAGAGTTAAGGAGGAATTCAGGCTCTGGTGCCTGAAAATAGATAGTCTCTAGAAGTTGTCATCCTTGACTTCCAGACTAAACTTGACCCAACAGGCATGTTTTGAGTATGTCTGTAGGCTCTATTGTATGCATTTCATAGCTGAAGGTGTGCTATTTTGATAGCTCCATCAGGGCTTCAGTGCTGAACTGTTCTAGAGACCGAGGAGCCACGCAGACAGCCAGCATTACGGGGTTACTAGACCCGGACTCCTTGTTACTGCACAGAAATGACGCAATGTGGAATTTAGGGACCAGTAATGGGTGGAGCAGTAAGACCTGTTATGATTTAACCTTTTACCACTGGCAGTAAATGCCCTTGTATGTATGTATTTTATAATGACTGGGCAGGACACAGTGCACAAAGGATGTTGAAGCAGGGTTTTACAGTAGCTAATAGATACCATTTGCTGTAAAGAGAGCTCAACAAAGGCCCTGAGATGAAAAAACCCACCCATCAGTCCACACAAATCATGTTCAAATTGTAATCACTCCAGTAAAAACTTTAGTAGGAGACAACATCACATTACTATATATGAAGATATGACTGTGATTCTCTATTTTACAGGAAGCCAGTTCTGGGCTAGACCATGCTGGGTGCTGCATTGTCTAATGACTTGCAAGGTCAAGTTTTCAAGGTTTAAAGTGTTTTCCGTCCTATTAGGATAAATAGGGATCAGCAGGTTTCTTCGAATACATTGGAAGCATTAAAGCTATTATAACTAAAGCCATTGATGATTAACTGTAAACATACAGAATCCTTGCAGCTGGCATGTAGAAGTAAAGGAAAAACCCCTGCAGAAATAGTAAAACTTCTCTGATCTATAAGACAATTTGATTACCATCTGGGGAGGCTGCACAGTCATTATCAGGCAGAGCAGAAATATTACTTTAAGCTCCTTAATCCCAGAGAATCATAATGGAAATATGGAAGTTGATAATGACAAGTACAAAAGAAAAGATAAAAGACGTTTTCAGAACATGGCAAGTGAGAAACTCTGCCAAGTACAGATCTGGCCTTCAAAACCTGGCAATATCTCACAAAATTTACTGACTTTAAAGGGCTCCTGATGACTTTAATTTCGCCCACTTGATCTGTAGTGAGCTCTTTGGAACTGCCGTGACTTCGCCAAAAGGTGTCTGAAGCCTTTTGATTCTTCACTCGAGGATTTTAGTTCTGCAGTCTTGTCTTTACCCAGAACCTGCCTAGCATCCTGAGAGCAGCACTGGGGCAGGCGGTGCTGGCAGACACTGAGCCAGGCACTGGCTGTTTTAACTGCATTGCCTCTCACTGCTCAAGACAGATAAAAACAAATCACAATATCAAAACCACCATCTGCCATAGAAGTTTTGTCCCCGTAATGAGGTAGGTATATGAAGGAAATGCCTACTGCAGTGACTATGTGAATGCAGCTCATTTCACTCTGTTAGGCGGGAGCATGCAGAGAAGATCTCTCCCTTTACTTCACGCAAGCAAGCAGTGGGGAAAAAGTTTGTCAGAAGTTGAGAAAACCCCCCGTTATCTGAGATTCAGAGGAAAGGGACTGAATTCTGCTCCTCATTAGAGCAGTTCAATTCTAGAGGAAATCAAGGAGGTGTTGGGAAGGTGCTGCGTTTCACCAAGATCTCAGTTCAGATTTTATTTAAACATACACTTTATCTTCAGTTCAGTGCTACTTAACAGGATATACCTTGCCAAGGCCGTTGAACATGTTTGAGGGATTGCAGGAAGGGCTCCCCACAGCTGCTGAGGAGCTGGCCAAGCAGCCAGATGAATGAACCTAGAAAAGGGAGAAGCCCATCGCAATAGAAACTGGTGCTGCAGGAGCCCCTGTTGTGACCCTGCCGGCCCATCTTGCCCATTCAAGTTAATGACTTGAGCAGTTTCCGAGGTCACTTGGCTCTAGGTCCTGGCCTAGACTGACACATGTAACACTAGTTCTAGTACCACCAAACCACAGGCGAGTCAGGCTAAAATGCGTAGCATCTTTCTACTGTGTAGTCAGGTCTTTTTTGTTCAATAGATAGTGTGAAGGTACCAGTAAATACTGCAGGATATGTACCAGCACCAACACATAGGTATGCCTGCATTATACACTGACTGTTCTGGTGTTTTGAAGATTTACACAGGTAAAGATGGCAGTGGAGTTTGAAAGATGGAGTTTGGCTCAGTAAAGGCAAGCTCCATGAAGAGCTAATTGCTAGTGCACGCTAAGTACTTACTATAACATGGCTGTTTTAAATTCATCAGAGAAAATCACTGCCCTAGAGAAGAGGCTTGCTCTACCCCTGCTGCAATCAATAGATCTTTCGCTGTTGGAATTGACAAAAACATTAAGATAATAACATTGATATTTTGAAGATTCAGCCTGAATGTGGAACAAACATCTCTCAGATTTCCAAAAGTTGCTTCTACGATGAAACAGAAACTTCTCAGGTCACCTGAAAGAAAGGCTGATGTGGAGTAGAGCAGGTACAGATAGTCATAACAGTGAGGTAAAACAACCCAGATGCAAGGCTAGCAGGCAAACAAAAAGGTAAGACTATATTTTTCATGTGGGTCTACAGAGGCTTGTTTAGCAGTTTGACTCGATGCCAAATAGCTCACTGCACCTCTAAAAAATTGCTTTACTCTAAAAAAGTAATCTGAAAGATCCCTGGACTGCAGTCAACTTAATATCACACATATCTGCATCTTCAAAGCATTCTCTTTGGCTCAGCATAGCAACAGAAGCATAACTATTAGTGGTTATTTCAAACTTGAGGTAATTGGATGCCCCACTACCCCACCCACTAAGCAAATAAATTGACTTTGATGTCCCTTTAATATGTCACAGAAGAGAAAAATAAAGTCCTTATATTTAACTGTGTGAAAGATATTATTCTGAAGATTAACATTTTCAAATGAATACTAAGCGTAAAAATAGTATTCGTAGTCCATTCTTTCAGCTCCTTGCTATATTTGTAATATAGCATCTCCGATGACAAAGCTGACTTGTCAAGGCATTTCCCTTCAAATAGGGAAATCTTTTTTATTATAGCCAGTTATTCCAAAGATACTCACTGAGATGGACTTGATCATGGTGGCCATCTACCCTGCAAGGCTCAAACCTGAATCACTGTTCAACATCTGTGGAGTTACACGGGAGACGAGGAGTTATAACTCATTGGACACTGGTACATCATACTGCAGCTTCACTTAAAGGTTAAAGGGATGCAATAATAGCTGACATTACTGCTCTGTATGTCAGAGTATTTATTTTTTTGCAGCACAGTTCCAGTCTCTCTACCTGTAGCTTAAAGTATACCCTGGTTCCACTCTAAACTCCATGTGCTGCTGGGCAGACGTTGAGCAGGAAACAACACTTCTCGCTGTACTTGTTCCCCAGCCTGATTATTTCAATCCTATCACCAATTCCAGGGCCATTCATGTCTGTATTAGGAGGTGGAAGTCACCTCGACAATTAGGTCCTTTGCTATTTTAATGGTAAGTAATGGGACTAAGGTAAATATATGGGGGTAAAAAGTCCTACATTATGAATCAGCCTTAATGTAGTAGGAACACTTCAATGCTTATTCAGGCAAAATGTCACAGCTGATGTGATAATTCTAGAGTAAACCATTGACTGCAACATGTGCTCTCACCGGAATTCAAACACGGTAATTCTTTTATTGTCATAATCTGTAAATGTTAATGTGTATAAGCAAGCGATGCTTCCATGTCAATCTCAACTCTCTTCTTTCACATACCTAGAGATGCTAGATATATCTTAAATAATGAAAAATGTACCTTGGTACCTGTTTTAGTCTGCATTCCCCTTGTTTTTTCCCAAGATTACATGGATTGTATATGGTGTTAGAAAAAACTTATTCAAAGAACTCATTTAAATAAAGATCAATTTGCAAATTGTACCAATGACTTTGTACAGACATATGTGTGTACATGGACATGTAAAAAATAGAAAACACACAAGAAAATTTCTACTCGATACATTTGAAAAATATTAAGATTTGGAAAACGTTAAGACATCTGGGTGTACAGCACATGTAAACCATTTTGTGGTGAAACCAGAAGTGATGAATTGCACATTTGCTGGTATCAGTACAGTATAACAAAGTCAGCTCTTTCCTTTTCATCAATATAGCTGATGCTTCAGTAATAGGCTTTGATTAAAAAAAACCCCAAACATAAAAACCCAGTTCATGCCTTAAAAACATTTGTGTACAGAACAATAACAGTAACAGCATGTGGATTTAAATGAGCTACAAAAAAAAAAAATCTTAACAGAAGCAGAGTTGTAATACACCGATCATTGATCATCTTAATACCAAAGACATCTGGCTGCATTTTGCATCTACTAATATTAATGATGTGATTTTAAATCCTTCAGCTTTAAGGTTGTGCAGCCCTGGAATTCCAGACCCAAGATTATATATTATATCATTTACATACAATTATATTCCTTAGATAATCATTTCACTCAAAACCAAATGCTGACATTTTCAGTATTTATGTACAGCTCCTGACCCGTCTTTCATGTAAAGCTCCATGCCAGGAAAAACCTTACATAGAAATTCAGGGACATTGACTGTAAGTACAGCAGCAGCATATTATACAGAAACAGATAATCACACTGTCTCACTAAATGTAATGTCATCATCTAAATTAGGAGCTTTGTCAATATACTGAAAAGTCTCCTAAATTAGATATGCCAGATCTTCTTTTTGAGGATCCTCTTATCATCTACGGAAGCCAAACTCCATACTGAGTGACAATTTCCCATCATACCTCTACATATCTTATCTGAAGGAGCAAGAATTCACAAAACTTTAGCTGGGGATACAGAGTGTGTTGAGTTTAAGGATCTTTGGCAAATCCTAAATGTGGTGCCATGAATTTCTAGCCCTACTTCTATATAGGGCAGCCCCTCTGTGTGCTACTAAGGCCAGTAAAATAGTGATTAGTTCTGTGCTATAATTAATTTATTTCCTGACATTGCTTGCATCTTCCTTTCCCAAAGGCAGTAGAAGCTAGTGGAGGATTATATGTAAAATTGTGAAGGGGGAAGCATGCCACAGAGCTCGGCGGATCCTTCGTTAGGCTCGTACTTACCTGGTTCTGACTCCCTTCTCTAGTGCGTGGTGGGAGAGAGTGGTGCTTTGCTTGCCTGCTCCATGACTGGATTCGTAAAAATCCATATCTGGATAACTTGTAGGGAGAACAGTCTTATGGGGTGCCATTAACCCGTCATCCAGCTGCTAAGCCTGGATCGTGCTCGGTTTCCCATCAGGCCACCGCAACTGTGAACGAGCGTGCTGCCAACGCTGTGGCAGGGGATCAGCAGACTGTGGGGTCTCTCCCTGGGGTTCCACCCAGAGTGGGTCTGCAAACATCGGTGATGTAGCTGGGCTACAGCATGACACTGGCACTCAGAGAAGGTCTTGTCTCTGCCAAGCTCGAGATGCAGGCAGTATATCCTGCTCCCATCACATCACACGCTCCTCATGAGAAATTAAAAACCAGATCCCAAAGTTCTTATGTGTGGTTGCAAAGGGGATTTTTCTTCTGTTTGTGGTACTGGCTTCACACATTGGCAAGTATTTTACAAAAAATCATAAAAGAAATGGCACTTCCATGCAGGGAGAATACTTGTTTGGCTTACAGGTCAAGGTAGACACTGAAGTACATATCTAAGCAGTCTTCCTGCATATGGCCAGTCTCCTAAACTGGGACCATAAATAAGGTTATGTTAACATATTCACTATATTTACATGTTCCATCAAGACAGTTATAATCAGTCTCAAGTCTAAGTAATCTATCCCTATATCTGCTTTAGAACATGCAAAAAATAGAGTAGACATCTGTTCCATCTAAGATACAAAGAAGGGGTGTGTTTTCACTAAAAACACTAGAGTTCAAAACTTGACACCATCAGTAAAATGGTAATAGACATTTTCAAGTTGTATAAACCAAGTGTCTAAATAGAAAAGGTTTGATATTGAAGGGGAACCCATCCACATAAAATAAAACTCTTTAAAATGGAATGTAGCCAGTTTCTAAATACATTCAAATATTACAGTGTCTCTATAAATAGAAAACTAGATAGTGCTGAAGAGCTAAAGCAGTCCTTTCCAAATCATTCAAGTGTATATATTTCTCTCTCTTTACTATCATTAATACACAGTTGCTTGAGCTACAGCTGTTCTAGCCTTTGGCAACAGTTCAAGTAACTTCCCCTCTTCTCTCCTTTGCAACCCTACATCTTCCATTTTGACACCACAGAGTTGCCAGGGCATATCTTGATTTCATAAAGTTTTAGGAAAAATGCCACATGTCCCAGACTCTGTTGGGGTGTGTGCAGCCAATCAAGGAAGCATGTCATAAATTCACCATGGTCCTTCAATTGTCACTCAGCTAGTGGCACATCTCTAGGCCCAGCATTATATCCAAGAGAGGCTATGTGCTGACAAGTTCCCTCTTACTTGCACAGAGCCTGCTGAGAAGGATTTCAGAATAAACTTGATTTATTGGGCCTCGGACATGATATGGGGACTGAGAATTTGTTGCATAGTCCTGCAGTTGTGATGGCTTGCTTTGACTGCCAAGATATTTCCCCAGTGTATAGTGCCTTGATAACGTCATTGTTATGTGCGGACTTTCTTCAGAGGGATTGGATTTCACCACCTGCAAAAGAAGTGACACATGTGAGTGCTTTCTGCCTGCACCTAGAAAGACACAGAGCTGTGTGTACAAAAATGCTGAGACAGTTCTCCACAAAGCAGGTCCTGATACTCTTACGTTGAGCTGCAAGTTGCTCGCAAACAGTATTTTAGTGGGCCAACTTGCTATGTTACATACTAATTGAAATGCAAGATCTTATTCACTTAAGCCTTGAAATCTAAATGTACAGGCCCATTACACTCAGTTGGCTGACTCTGTAATGCCTTTGTATATTAGACTTTGTTCTCTTCATTAAGGGCGATTTATCTGAACAACAAAATTCATACTTAACAGCTCGTCTGTATTTTTGCCATGGGAAAAGATAAACTCAGGACAGCCCTGACTTGCAGGAAGGTTTAAATCCTGCTCTGATCCCAAGCACTTGAGGAACATGCTGTGTCTCAGCTGTGAGCCCTGCAAGAATGTCTCACTCTCAGGTCTTGATGCAAACCTGGCCCAGCTCCACATTGAGATGAAAACACTCATGTGTCATGTTTCTCCAAGAAGGGAATTAAGGTGCAATTTAACATCCCTCTCCCCGGGGCATCACACTGACATAACCACAATGTGGTTCAGCAACTTAGTGCAGAAGAATGCTCTTCCTTGGGCCCCCCAAATATGTATAAAGCTCTGGGATTATCATGTTCAATTTGTATGGAATAAACAAATACCCATGGACTAATGAGAGAGAAAGTGAAAGGTTGTCGGAGCCTAATGACTGGGGGGGTGGTCTCCTGTGAGGTGCTGAAGGTCTCGTCTCAGTGAACACACAGTCACTGATGAATAATGAAGCAACTTCAAGAGAGACAAAACCTCAAAACCTTGCACAGATGCAGGACAGAGGACCCCAACCCAGGCGTTGGCAAACCCAGACAAAGCAGAAAAGGGGCCAAGTGGTTAACTTATTTTTAAAAGAGTAAATACATGCTGACTTGATAGCTCAGATACCCATCACTTTTCCTGCTCTATCAATCACAGCAGACACTTGAAAAAGCAGACTTCATTTATTAATGCTTATATTTATGCAGAAGCATATTAGCTTTTAAAAAATATAATGTATATTTACTGTCACTGAACAGCCAATCAGAAACAATGTTTATACATAGGGCAGCTCATAATGAAGCAGCTCATACAAAATTAAATGTGAGTGAAGGAATAACATGTGCAAAGGCTTGAAAGACTGGGCAGAGAAGCTATGAGGGAGCTGGCTGAACTAAAAAAAGACCAGGAATTATCCATGTAGAAAATTAATATATCCTCTGATCAATTTGATACAGCTAAGCCAAGGGCTGTTATTTGTTTTCAGGCAATTACTGGAGGTTCATTTTTCTAAATTAGTGCCTTAGATCTTACAACTATTTCAAAACGATGCCACCTTGAACCAGTCACCCAAACTGCATTCCTGTTAGGCATAATCTCCCAGGAATGCAATCTAATGTTCATCCAGCAGTCAGCCACTGATTAAGATACCAAAATCCCAAGGTTGCTAGTTTTTATGTTGTGACCATGATTTCATTGCCATTAAACTAGGAAATAAATCTGAATTAAAAAATAGGTTCCATAAAGGTCTTTATAACTGCTGGCCAATCTACATCTCCATAAGCATTTGTGAAGAATGACATAATTGAAAAATCAACTTTGCATGTGTGCACAGAACTAGAAGTATGTTTGGGCAGAAAGTGCCAGAGTTATGCAAGATCTGTTGTCCCAGATCAACATATTCCCTTTGTGAGTCCAGATCCCTTGGCAATCTGAGAGAAGGTTGTAAGGTCTACAGAGCTGCGGACTTCTATGCTATCCGGGTGGCCCGAGGGCCTCTGATGTGCATTGGTGGGAATTCAAATAATTTACCGGAACAATCAGGGGAAATAGCTTTCTGTTTTGCCAGCTAGTGAGAACTAAATGCTAACTGCTGAATGCATTTCAATTCTTGTTTTCTGACCGCACAGAATGGCCAGCCCTCTGTTCTCGCATGGCCGTGCTTTAGCTCAGGTGGCATTTACAGAGGGATGGTGTCTTCCTGGAGTTTAGGAGGTCATTTTTTAAGAGAAAGAAAGTGAAAGTACAAAGCAGTAGATTTAATCCATCTCATCTGTTTTCTTAAAACATGAAAAGCGCTGGGGTTTTACACAGTGTTCTTGGCTTCGTCCTTGGAGGCAAAATGCCATATTCCTAGCACAAACTGCTTCAGCACCTGATGAAACTCCATTTGCCAGGTTGCAGAAATAAACTGATGACGAAACTGTTAAAACTAACGAGGTATCAAAAGCATTCAAGGACTTTCTTTTTGCTTTCCTCAAGGATCGGGTCTGGTTTTTGGTGGCTGATAGATTCTCCTGGGCACATCTATGCCTCTTTCAGGTGCAACGACCTCTTAAGCCTCATTAACAAGAGCTCTGTGAGCCTTGTTCTCCCCTGATCCTCCCTAGAAACACATACTCTCTGTTGAGATTCCTCCGGCAGAGAAACAAGGCCAAATCTGCACATGAGCTCATACAAAATGATGGAGGAGTGCATGAAAAATGCTGATGACCGATCACGCCCTGCTGTTTTCCACCCAATTCCATACCAAGCATCTGAAATATTTCACTTTGAAGCTCTCCGTTTCGCTCAAAAGCTCTGTGGAAATGGTGAGCATCAGCAATGACCCACGAAGACACCAACATCTGGGTTCTAGACAAAAAAGGGTCAATATAGCCGTTTGGGTGAAATGGGGGGAGGCATTTACTCCATGGGACTATTTATCCATCGCATAAATATCTGCTCTGTGACCTACTCCCTCTTTTCCAGCTCTATTTGGACTCAGCCGCGTTCGTGCCTCTCTCATGTACGGAGCAGAGTAGATTAAAGGATCGGTTAACTAACCACGCCTGCTGCGTTTGGTCCCAAAGCAGGACAGAGGCCATGGCAATGGGCCGAAAACATGTGAGCTGCTGAGGAGCCTGACGTGGAAACCAGCTGTGAGGTTGACGCACAGCACGTGAGGTCAGACAGGTCTGACAACGCTCCCAAACCTCTGCTCAGTCCCAGTGAGCCTCATACTGGAGCAGAAGCCCAACCAGTGGCAGGTGATTGCCTCCCCACTCTCTTTTGGGAATGCATTTGTTGTCCAGCAGACTGTCTCTGATATTATATCTCTGTGATATTTAAGGAGAAAAACCAAAGCCTTACAGTTATTCTGGTTTTTATTCTGTGTTATGCAAAGGTGACTGCTGTGGCTGAAAGAATTAAATATAATCCACTGGCTACAAGAAAAAAGTTAGGCTTGCTATGCTAGTCCTTGGCCAGCAGACATGCCAGAGCCTATGCTTGAATTTTACTGTCATCACCACTGAATTTCAGTTTGTTTGCTTTAAACTACTCCTAGGTTTAATTAGCCACAGTATATTTTGTTTTCCAGTGTATACTGTGGGTGTCTGATGAAGGAAACCTTTTTTTTTTAGATCTTTGCCTCTTTCGGATCTTTAAGAAAAATATATCATAGCTATCCTGACATTTCTTCACAGCAAAAGTTAGTGCTTCCACTTCATTTCTGGTGTCATGTCCCACCTTTGCACCTGTGAAGCTCTATGGAGCTCCTGTGTTAACCCTGCACACGTCCAGGTCCCGGGAACAGGTCTGGCCAAGAGTGAGGCTTACAGAAAAATAGGCATGACTTGGCAAAATAAGCAAAGGGATTTTATCCTTCTCTTGAGAGGTTCGGAAAACATTTGGTGGTCTCTCTTATTTGAAGTAATTTGTTTTGGCAGAAAACAAATTCCTAAATTCATGCTGAAAAAATGCTAGCATTTCACTTGCGTGGGTGATAGTCTTTTTTAATATTTGTGCACTTTTGATAACAGTAAGAAAAAAAGTTCTAGGGTTTTTGCCGTAAGAATTAACTTGTGGAGTTCTGTCCTCTAAATGATACAAATTGCTTGTGTCATTATTCTAGTCAGTAACCAAACTCCTGAGATTTCTTCCAACTAGTAGCTTTTTACTGGCTCAAAGCCTCCAGCTGACTGTGAAACAGCATAAATTCATTAACTCTTGGTTTCAAAGAGACTTATTTCATTGCATCCTTTTTTTCCCTCCAGTTTTAACTTTTTGGTAACAATTTCTTCTCATTCTATATTACATTCTGTGAAAGAACTTACATGTGTCCTCTCTCTTTTGATCACTCAGAGGAAATGCAATCTTCCTGAAAGATATGACAGTTCAAGTTTTATGGTCCTAAACAGATTTTAATGGAATAAATTGTGGTAGTTTCCTAGTCTTTTGTTAAACAGACAACCCAGATTCAGTTCATAAGAATGAAGATCCTTGTAGCATCATATGCAATTTCTTACTGTGCTAAACATGACTTTATCTATAGAAGTAGCAGAAGGCTTCTCTGCCCTTACATCCGGCAATGAATTGAGGCATGGGGTTACTGATGATGTCTGAGTGCACGATTCCAGTTCTCAATGAAGAAATATTTTTTTACTGGGAATCAGGAGCTAAGCACCTGGAAAGATAGGAGCCTACTTCATTCCTCAAAGCTTTTTCTGGTTTCCAAAGGGAGTAATGTAATATTCATGGGTCTTCTTTAGGGCAATGAATGATGCATTTGGATTCTCAGCAGACCGACCACTCATAACAGGAACTCATAACTAGGAACTGGCCTTTTATACCAACAAGTTGGTGGCATGGGTATGAGGAAGGACTTGGTTGGAAGCTACAGGAATAGTCTGGTGGTGAGAGTTCTTTAACTTTCATATGCAAAATTACTGTCATCAGCCTTATGGCAGAGGGTACCTGCTTACTTGGCTACTCAGAAATTATACTCTGTTTTCATTCAGGGTTGCCTGCACCAAACCAGGGGTGCACTTCTTCATTTGCTATCCATAAGGTACAAGAAATCCAAAACTAAAACAGATCCCTCCTTTGCTGATGGGGAAGAGCACTCACTATAAAAAGACATACCACATACTCAAAATACATCTTAAAGGAAACCAGAAAAACTTTAAATATTGTGTTTTTCAAACTCTCTACTTTCACTGGTTTGGCAGCCTCTAGGCTGATTTTGTGCCTAGATATAATAATGTGTTTGCTTATTCGTTTTTGATTTAATCCTCTCATTTGTAATATATTTTGAAGATTCCTTGCCAGAACTTCGACAGAACAGAAGAATATGTTCTCAACTGCCCTACTCATATATTTTACCATGTCCCCGTTTCACCAGTCCAGTAGTTAGAAAACAGAAGACAGAATTTCTATAGATTTCAGACAAAAAAGAAAGCAGAATTATGGGCGTGAGTGAGAACAAGAGACTTACACTTCTGTTTGTATAGTGGGTCACTGTAACTACCCCAGATAACTCTCTCTCAGACATACAACAACATATACAGCAGTAAGGTTGGTCTTTCAATTTTAAGCTCCATTTTAAATGTACCTATGGTTCAATGGGATTCTGCTGAGCTGCTCAGTTAGGAACGCTTCATACAAAAACCCGTGAGACTGAGGTATGGCAAAAAGATAAACTGAGTCCATGCAGAAGCAGTAGGGATATGTAACGCGCAGCAAATAACATAAGAACCTGGAAACGGTGCAATATCCTTTTATATGGGTTACCTTTGCAGAAGAGCATGCTTGTTTTTATTTCAAGGGATCACCACTACAGCAGTTCAGCCCGTCTTCGGGCAGCGTTGCACTCTGAGCGGTGAGGGACAAGTGCCACCATACAAACTGCTATCTCCGTGGATTTTATTCAGGCCTAACTTTGACTCACCTATGTGAACCTCATTGCATACCTTCTAAATCTCTCTTAAATACCTGGGAATGATACAAGTGTAAACTATTACCTCATGGAAATGGCAGCCACACTTCCCTTGCAGGAATTCTTTGTAACGTCCCATGGTGATGACAAAGGTGTCAACAACTTCATAGCCGAAATTTTTTGCTGTGTCCAGAATAATCAAGTTTTCATTCCATAAGTTTTGCACTTCTGCCTGCATTCCAGATAAAATATTGCAATGTCTTGTCAGAAGGACTGTTTAAAGGTTATTGTATGGAAATGAATAGCAAAACTGCATTTTGAATAAAGCAATTATGTTACACTGCAGACATGAATTACTATAAATTCAATCTTGAAAATAGCTATTACTCCAAGACTGTTGTAGGCTTCTGCAGAACTCATAATTAATTTTCAGTAGTTGTGCAGCTTCCTTCATAGGAAGATTTCAATACTGTTTAAAATATAATTACCGGGTAACTTTTAATATGTATTTAGCCTATATGAGGTGTAATTCAGAAAAAAAATTCTATTATAAAGTTGTCTGCAACAAATGGTGAAATTGTTCCTGTAAAGAAAAATTCAGCTTCAAATCAAAGTCATTGGGACTGTTGCTTAAAAAGGAGTATAGGGCTATGGGTATCTTAGAAATGGTTATACTGAAGAACAGATTATTATTTCCCAGGATACTGCAGGAAGGCCAGGAATAGAAAAAAGGTTAGCCATAAATTTGGTAAGGCAGTGGATTTGAGACTGCAGACAGAAGGGCTTTGAGAGTAGCTGGGGTAATCCAGAAGTCCAGAGCGCCCAAACCACATGGGTAATTTGGCATATGATTCCAATATTGAAAGGGAAAAGAATGTCAGTTATGCACTGTAGTTGATTTCTGGAGTTTTATAAATTTACTGGATGAGAAACAGAAAAAGGTAGTCCTGGGAAGCCTTTAATACTCTTTCTATGCTTTCCCCACCTACCTTCGATCAAAGTTCTGCTGCTTCGTCCTAGGACTGAACTCTGCTGAAAGCTATGGCAGGAGCTACAACAACGTTTCTTCATATTGATGCCAACAATTTCCCTACTGTATCCTAATTTGGTCATCCGGATAAATTAAGGAAATGGTTGGAATCAGTAAGAAGACATTCAGTAGAGATAAAGCAGATAGTACTAACTTAGAAAAAATGGGCAAAATCTGACAGGGCAGCCTCCACAGTGAAAAGGAGGGTGCGAGCAGCAGTAAGTCACACACTGAATACAGCAGTGTGTTATGGCTGCAAAAAGACTTTGGCACCAGTCCCCAGTGTGATAGGAGTGCTGTACGTAAACTGTGAAAGCTAATAATTTTCTCTTTTCAACACCTGTGAATAGCTGGAGCGCTGGTAGGCATCATTTACTCCGTTCTGCCCTCTGGCGCTTCCCAGCCCCGTCTCATCCGCGCATTTTATATGTGTTCAATAGAGAACTACTGCCCAAATTGTAAATAAAAATATTGAATTGAATGAGTTACAGAGCACATTGAAATGAGCCCATCTGTTACTCTGAGAGTCTTGGATATGACTTAAACTGACTGTAACATCCGATTAACATACAAATAACAGGCTAGATTCACCGGTCCATTCCAGCTGCTCTGTAATGTTCTGGCTTCATAGGTTGGTTTAGATAGATTTATGGAGAGCCGTGCAATGCAGCCAGACCAGTGAATCTGATCCGGCGGTAACCATGGAGGAAGCCTGGGGAGGGCCTGTGCTCGACGTGGTACACGGAGCAATCTGCCTATCCCCAGCTCAATTTCTCAACTTTGGCAGCAGGCTTAATATTGGAGCTTCTTCTGGTTCCTGGGATGGCTGATTGAGCGCGGCGTCTCGAACGGTGCTCTGATTGCGGTGGAATCCACGAAATAAGGCAAATTAGTTTGAATCCGTATTAGCAAGCAGTATGAGCAAAGGCAAACACTAATCTTTCTTTGATCCACCTAAAGCTTGCTCAGCAGAGGTTGTAACATATTTTGACCAGACAGCAAAATTATTGCTGAAATGACAAGTCTTCCGTGAAAATGCACTCTAAACGTACTGTAGCTTACCTGTGACAGAGAATGTATTCCGTCCACTGGGAGGTGAAAGCCCATCCCTATGGATTTGATAATTACCAGGATATTTGATAGATTTTCCCTGTTTAGCGAATGAAAAAAAAAGGACACACATTTTACTTATCAGACACATCAAAAGACATTGCATTTTTATTTTTTCAAAGTCATTTAAGTGCACACCCATGAGAAAACAAATGAAATGTTTGTGTTTAAAAATTTTTGTCAAGTTGTTTCTCATAATTTATCATATCAAGATTTGGAATAACACCAAGTGCATAACATTACCTGTTCAACACCTTTTGGATAATTTGCAGGTGATTGGAATTAAGCCACTGAACGCCACCTACAATTAATACGGTCTGGTCTGTGTTCTCCAGGGGACGTGATCTGAAACCCAGAAAGGAAAAACAACACATGTTGCCTTAAAACAGATGGCAAACATTTTAACTGCACTGCATTGCATTTCAGTGAACTGTATCTGGCATCCTGATCGGAGGCCTGATGTCATTTTCTACTATTTTTCAACCACACAATACGGTCTGCACACGTTATGTTTAATTGTTTATGGACTTTAATTGTAAAATGTGTTAAACACATTTGTGAATAGAATGAGAATACAAACAAGCCAGCAATAGAGTTTGTACGGTACCTCTGCAGCAGTTGTTCTAGTGCTTTTTCAAAAGTCGGTCTCTGGTTTGCGTTCATCCAAAACTGGGGGTAGTAGGAGTAACTGATAAATGTTTTCCCCTCATTGATATTATGATAACATTTAACATCATGAGTCTTTTGCCATTCCTGAAGAGTCTTATTCACCCTTTCTATTAGATAGTACATCATCCCTCTGTTAGTTGAGTCACCTATAAAAAGAATCTTTGGATGGAAAAAAAGGTATGACTTAGAAGTTGTACATTCCAAAAACCAAAAGCAAAGAAAAGAATACAGCTACTTTGCAGGTTTTTAAACACTTCTTACAGTGTTCAAGAAATGTCTCTGTGAGCTGCCAGTTCTCCAGCCCTGACATCTCAATATCAAAGTTCTGCTTCAGCAAAATCTGTGTGATCTGATTAACAAAAAGCTGCATTATGTGTTTCAAAGACAAAAAGTACAGGTTACAGATGGCTATAGCTGCACAGTTAGCCCTGCATTTTCATCCTTGTTGATAATTTCTTTTGCTTAAGTTTATATTTACTTCCAATTGCTAGTACAGAGGCTCTTGTGATTGCTTGCAGTTTCCTGCTTTCGTTCCTCCAGTTTTTCATGTGGCTTGCTCCTACACAGCACATCTTGGTTAATGTCTGTCTTGGTTAATGTCTGTCTTCCATAAATGTGATTCATTAGAAGTTACACACACACACACACACACACCCCCCCCAATGGATGCAGCTGCTGCCTTATTTGTAGAGAGATAGTCTTTCTGCAGTTTCAGAAGGGGAAAAAAAGGGAGTTATTTTGGTGGAAGATAATCTGAATAGAGTCCTGGCATGTGTGATGTGACCACCAGGAAGCATCGTGGCCTGAAGGGAGTTAGAAGTGCTGCCAGGATGACAGAAGTACTTCACGTATCAGCAGTCTTTGCTGGGCTACTCTGAACTTGCAAATGAATGAAGAAGTCAGATTTGGGCTTGCTCCTACTTATTCTGTAGAATCCCCTAACAAATCAAGCATCTCTGTATGTGGAGACCACGAAACTTAACATGTGGGTTTTTTTTTAATGTAATTGCCCTATTTTTAGTGGATAGGACTAGCATTTCCTCCTGCAGAAGAGGACATGTAAGCAATGACAAGAGTCTAAAGGGGAAGAGAACTCAGGTTCACTGTCATTTGCCAATGAAACTGTGTGCATAGTCAGCTATTGCCACAGTCACCTCAGCCAGAAATCCACATAGAGGAGCATAAATGTAAAACTGGGAGTCAGAAACCCCATAGAGCCATAACACAGTAACAGCCCAGTTCTCTGCACAGGGTTTCTCCTACCTCCTCTGGCACCCACCCTCTAAGTTGGGTTTTTGCTGTTTGCTTTCTTAATTTGATTTGGGGTTTGATGCTTTACCACTTCCACCTTGAATATTTGGTTATGCAAATAGAATTCAGACTGCACAAGATTACATGTTCAAGAACACATTTCCAAAGCTTCTCTTAGAGATTTTATGTGGTAAAAGCATCTTGGACTCCTCTCATCTATCACATCTCTATTTATCTATTCCCTTCAGGAATGACACAGTTTTAGGAACTGATTCCAGTTCCCACTATGAACCTACTGTGATTAAAAATAAGCCACAACAGTGTACCAATGATGGTTCCCACAGAACAGAAGCAGTTTCAGGTGAACATAACCTATCTGGTGGCAGGGCCAAGAATAGGCATGACAATGACTTGAACTTCCCATGCCTTGCCCATCATGGGCTGCAGAGAAGCTCTTGATAGATTATGTATAGTAGCGAAGAAATTAAAACAAGCACTGAGCACATAGAGGCTCTTTTACCTCCTGTCCTGGACCTCTCAAAGCTGCTTCATAGAGTAAATTCTTAAACAGCTGCTGTTCCTGCTTGTACTGCACAAGCACTTCTCTCACATGCAAGGGGATTTCCAACGCTTTTCACATCATGTCAGAAGAAACCTCTTTAAACCAAGCATAACATGACTCATAGAAGTCAAGGATCCTTGGGTCCTTGGAAGGCCTGGTTCGATATTGTCTCTTTCCCTCTTCTGACAGACTCAAACATGCACAATTAGGAAGACAGTCCATGCTTACAATATGTCCTAATTTTAAAGTAGGTTAACTTGAGGTTTTAAACAACAATTCTTTTAACTTGCAAAATCTGTTAATCTCTAGTCTGTCTATATCCACATATCTTTAATCTCCATTTCATAAATCCATCACTGTAGTATCTAGATGTGTATCTATTTAAAAAGCAGTTCTCAGATATTAGCAGGCAAGGATATCATTAACTTGCAATGTGGGTGAGAACATTTCTGTAAAAACACAACACATCATTAGCAGAACAACAAACAGGCTCTACCAGGTTACACACAGAGCAGTTGGTAGTACATGCTAGATTATTTCTTTTCTACTTCTAATAACATACAATACCATTTTGTTATCACTGCACATAGGGACTTCTAATTGCAAAGGAGCATATTCAGCTATTAATTACACTGATTTGGCAGATGTGGCATTTTTAACACACTCTTCATTCTACTGTGACTAAGATTCAGATAGATATTTTCTCCTTCTAACTGTATTAGGTCTAATCTCATCTACCACTGATTTAAAATAGCAGAACAACACCCTTCATGGAAAAAAAGGAGAGAAGAACCATGGTGAAGGCCAACGAACATGATGCACAGATATCTTGTTTTGCCAACATTGTGTATTCTCTAGCAATTTAAGTGTGAAGTGTCATTCTAAATATTCCCAAAGTCTCAAACATTGCAGAGCATCAAAGACTGAGATTGACTCCTCAGTCTCTTTCCCATTTTTTTGTTATGTCAAAATTAGAGCAAAACATACACCACCACCACCCCACCCCCCATCCCCATTTACATGATTAAATACTTTAGCATTGTAGGGCTTTACAGTTTCTACACCTACACACGCACACACACACAAGCAGTGGATCCATGAATGAGTTTTCAAGGCTGTGCTGGGGTACCTAGCTGGCCAGGTCTGCGGATGGGAGAGCACTATGTGCAGCCATTTAGAAAACCAGTACCAAGAGAGACAAGTTAGGGATGATCACCTCTTAAAAGTGGCAGTTCTAGTCTGTAAATGGCATGATGCTGGGCACCATATGAAAATATCAGGTGGGCCTTAGAATAGTACTATTGTTGTTGTCCTGATGCTTTGAGAACATGAAGGGGGTGACAGAAGTCAGAGCAGATTCCTTTAGAGTAGTCAGTATAACTGTATGAAACAGATAACCGTTAGGGCCCAGACATACTTCTAAAAAAATTATCACAAGACTGATGAGACTGCACACAGCCCATCTTGGAAGGATTGAGTTCTGAGTCTCAGAATATCTCCATTTTTACTCTTAAATGAGCTTCTTACGAGGAGGTAAAGCAGAAGCTCAGGACATCAGATCAGACAGCTAATGCTATTGAGTGTCTGAGTGTCCATCTGGGAATGTATACTTATTCCTAGAAGAAGGTGTGGCTGAGCCGGATGAGTCAGGAATGAGACAGATGGCAACATCACATTGGTGAGGAATACAAGTTGTTTCACTAGGGAAATTAACCTGAACACTCAGAAACAGGTCTGCTAAGAAAATAGTCAAGACTTGATGTAAGTGGGGAAGAGAGAAATGAGCCAAAGTGGACTTGTGGTTGTACGGAAAGCCAGACCAAAAGTGTGGGTCATCCTCAAAGATGTCAGTCAATTATAGCAACCATGTTGGCTTTCAGTCAAGAAGCCTTTGACTGTTCAGGTAGGTATGAGCCATACCAGGACTGTATCCCTGGAATCAAGCAAATCTGTTTAACTCCAGCTACGTCTTTCACAGTGAAATCACAGCATTGTTGAAAGATATGTCATTAAAACCAGGACTGCATTATGTGAAACCTATGGTCCCTGCCCTCCAGTCCTGATGGAGAGCTCTGAAGTCTGTTTGCAGTCTTCATGGGAAGGTATCAGCAGTTTTGGAATTTTGAAGGGAATGCTCTCCCATAAGTCCAGAGAAGATGTCAGATGGAACGATATGCATCCCTTGTAACCCAGTGTATCCCAGACTGGTGGATGCACAGCGCATCGCCAGCAAATCTGCACACACAAAGCATCCATTCATTAAGACCATGTCTGCATCCAACAATCTGCTTCTAACTATTGGTTCAACCATGCTATGAGACGTGTAAATCCTGGAAAAGTAAACAAATTCTTCTTTTTCTTTTCCCTAAAAAAAAATTGAGGTTGAAGAAGAGGACATTCGTAGGTAGTCCCACCTGCTTTTCAAACTGCCCTTGTGCGAGCTGGCCAAGCACATTTTGTTGCGGTATGCAGGCCACCAGAAAGCACCTTTCAAAGTCCAAGCACCTTTCAAAGTCCACCTTTTGCAAGTCAGCTTCATTTTCAGCAAACGCTTGGAAGATGCAAAGGCTAAAATAAGCGATGTTTAGCCCCAGCAAGAAAATTTATGTCCTTCAACTATCCCAAGAGCTTCAGTGAATTCCAATAATCACTTAGTGTAATTGAATGTGTGGTAGCTATGGCCACATTTATTTCTATACGGTTGCATGAACTTACTGTAGTTCTGTGTGTCATGTGGTATTTCATATAATTTGAACCAAGGGCTCTAGGGATGATTCTGTATTTAGCTCTATGACGATAATGAGCAAAATGATGGCTCAGGTGTGTAGAATATGCCATATCTCATTTTCCTTACAGTCTGGCACAAGGCTTAGTCATGTACTGTTCAGGTCAATGGGGCATTTGTCTACAGGATGACTAAAGGATCAGACATACATAAGGTTATAATTTTACCAGACAAAAACCAACGCTTTCACACAGACAGATGTTTTCAGTGTCTTCTGTTGCAAATGTTTTGTGTGAAAAATTCCATTATAGCTTAAAGGCTTTAAAAGATTGTGTAAGCATAGTGGAATTCACTTCTTAACCAGACCTATCATTATAAATTAACCACACTTAGGAAATTTAAACACCTGTAAGTCCAAAACACTACTTAACTCTAAAATATTATTAAGAAATTTTAAGTTAAAATTCCTGTTTTAACAGCTGAATTTTAAGCACTTCAGCAAATATTGCCTTTTCATATTTCCTGTTCTTAATTACACATGACTCAATGGTACTTTATTATAAGACTAAACTCTGAGTAGTATTTCTCAATGATAAACAAAATACATATCCCCTCTGCTATTGAGGCCAGCTTTCTATATGCTGCTAATTGGATAAATAATTACCTGTTAGAACCCCTTTTCCTTCACCCATTTTTTAAAGTTCTTGCACAAAAATCAAAGCATCATGTCTTAATAGAATTGTATAAGTATTACAGCAAAAACTCATTAACCACAGTTGCAGAGGATTTTGTTGAGCCAATATAATACAGTATAATATTTTTATTATGATTGCCTATTTCTTTGATTCAATTAGGACATACATGTGGACTTCCCTAAGAGCAACACAGCTTGCATCTCCTTAGCCTTAGTAAGAGTTTAAAATGGAGGAGAAAAAAGACTGCAGATATTAAAAGTGGACTGAATGAAAATCTACTCAGCCAGAATCACCTTAGCCTCAACACTTCAAAATTTTCCTGTTTACTGTGTCTGAAATGCAAACATATGTCTGACTAGTCTTGCTAACACATCGTAAAGCAAAATAAGGCCTCATAAACTGTTTTTGTGGATGTATATCCTTTCTCATGTCTCAAACAATCTGAGTGTTATTGTTTCGCTACAGGTGGTCTTATGTTTTTATGAAACAGAGGCAACTTAGCTCAAACACAGACAAAACCAAACTAATTTTGCACACAACTAATATGCACACAAACTAAAACAGCAGTTAATGATGATGTGAAATCAATTGGAAGTCATAGCCAGGGAAAATGGATTTCTGTCATAGAAAAAGGAGATGACAATTTTAGAGATGAGCTCTGAAAAGCAAATCAGTTTTAATATAAGACATGAAAGCAGCCTGAAGTTAGAAAACAAATTAGAAAGCATTTTTTAAGGCTTATTTATGATGCAGATAGGAAAGAAAGGCTCTGTTTGGGTGACCATAAACATATTGCAGAAACACTGAAAATTTCATGAAAGAAATAAATAAGCAAGAGACACATCTGAATGCTGCATTTTACTGTTGTTCTATGAAACATGAGAAAAACAGAATGATTGCACTTAAAGGTACATGTGCTGCATTTCAGCCAAAAAGAGCATTCACTTTACATATTATTTCATCAATTGCTGAAGTGCACCCAAATCATGGACACAGCACAGCAATGGTTAAGTCATTGCATGCTTCCCTTCACATTAATTAAAAGTAGAAAGACAAGTAGGCTTTTTTTTTTTTTTCATACAAAACTAATAGGGGAGCATAAGAAAACAGCCTGCAGTTATCATAGTTGGAATTTGACAGCGGCATAAAGATTAACACCTCCTTTTTAGAAGAAAAGACATAATCACAGACACTTATGTTGTTTATAATGTCTTGTCATGATGTTTTTAATTGTAAGAAGTAAAGCCAGTGGATCAGAATAGTGAAACCAAATTATATTTTTTCCAGGACAAAAATCAGAGACTTCAGCCTAGTGGATCACAGATGTCGCTACTTGCTTTACCTGTAATTCCTGGTGAAATCTTGCATGACTCGGAATTTTTTATGAAGGTATTCAGAAGTGAAATTCAGTCACAGAGGACTGTTAGTGTTGTGATGGAAGGTATGATGTCATTTGACCCAAAGACGCTACAGATATACATGTGTCTGCTTTCCTGAGGAAGGATTGGTAATTATGTGGGGTGTATGGAGGTCTTACTGCCTTAGTTCAGAATAAACTTTGAGCAAGAATCCAGATGTAGATCATGATACATGACTCCTTTGTAAAGGATTTGAAACTCCAGAGACCAAAGTTACACAAGCTGAATATTCAAAATGTGGTGGCATACTAAAAAACCCCAGAATACAGAGGCACATAGGTTAGTTGAGCCCATTTTGAGAAGTGGACACATGAGTGAGTTCTGTTGTTCTTAGCTAACTTCAACAAAGGACAATATAAATCAAACAGCATTCTAGATCATCTCAGTGTCCTCACTTGGGTTGATGATTTTTGCCCTTACGTTTTGCACTTATGCTTTTTTTGCAGTCTGCTTACATTTCGAGTGTTGAAACCTTCCGCTTATTTTATTATGGAAACTATGATGTCATTAGTTTGAGAAGTCAGTGATCTCTATTGTGCTTAAAGACAAGGTATATAATGGTTTGAAACTAATATCACACATTAGGAAATATAAATATTTATAGATGGTTACTGAAATCTCTTGTGTACTAAAAATGTATTTGTTCACAAGAATTATATCTTGCTGGCTACTCAATAGCCCCCTTATAAAAGATCCAGGTTGCTTAAGCATATATAATAGCATACAGTGCAACTGACAGGCAAAAGTCTCTTTCACTGAGTACATGAAAAAAAAAATACTTCTTCTACTACATTTCTTAGACTGTGTAAAGTAATTCTAAAGTTTGTCTTAATCACAGGCAGAATCAGGACCTTATCACCCAAGCAGAGGACAATTTTTAGTCATCTGACTTGGGTATGAAGAAAGTCTTTATTAGTT
The DNA here is from genome assembly GCF_900496995.4 of Aquila chrysaetos chrysaetos. Taxonomy (NCBI): domain Eukaryota; kingdom Metazoa; phylum Chordata; class Aves; order Accipitriformes; family Accipitridae; genus Aquila; species Aquila chrysaetos. Next base: position 25,886,765 of record NC_044008.1, read on the forward strand.
CTTAAGTTCTACTGACATGAGGGAGTTGGTCCAGGCTCTACATTTATTCTTTTGGTGAAGGAAACAAAAATGCTATTGCAAAATGCCACACAAAACCACTGCAGAGTGATGACAGAAATAACATCAGAGGGAAAGATATAGGAGAAATATACCAAAAGGGGAACATGCGCTAGAGGGATGACGTTAAAAGAATAAACCAGTTAAATAGACATCTGTGCAAAGGTAACAGGAATGATTCAGCAGATTTCTACAGAGCAGTGAAGGCTATCAGACAATGTCGGAAGACTTTTGCAGAAGATGCAGAATGGGAAACAAGTGCAATTAGTTTTACAGAGATTTTTCTTGCATGGCGTTAATGTAGATCACATAGGATCTGGCTCTCATCTGACACTAGAATAGATCAGTGACCTCAGAGTCAGAACATAGCGGAATTTGAATTAAGAAATCAAGCTCACAAACATTTCATATACTTGGTTTTAACAGACCCTTAACAAATGCTGTCCTGTTTTTGACACTGGTGAATGTGAGTGGTTGGATTCAGGAGGTAGGAACGTCAGCATAATCCTCCCAGCGATACCCTGGCAATCCACTTCCTTAGCGGCATATTGTTCCTCTGCTATCCTTCAATTGTCTGACCAAAGGGTGTTTGCTTATTGAAACAGCCCGATGTCTATGGAAATTAAAGACCAAAGCAAAGCTATCAAATTCTTCCATATTTTTTGCTGTGGTCAATCCAGAAGTGCTTGTTTTGTACATGAGGAGCAAATCAGGCTTCTCCTCTGTCATATAAACCTATGTTTTTTTAGAAAAATATGTTAGGAGAAACCCACAGCCCTACAGTAATGGAGAAAACCACAGGCAGGAATAAAGCCAAATGGCAATGAAGGACTTTGTGCAGGACAAGAAATTCCCAGAAAAGAAGGAGGAAATGTTAATTGAAAGACTATTATTTTTGTATTTGTCTATATAGAAATGCTCTTGGATTTTATCAAAATGCCACTTTTAGTTACTACTTTCTTACCTGAACAATACACTAGAAAAATCTTGATAACAATTAATTACTTACTTTCTGGATACTTGTATCCTCAGTAAGGTACCTGAGCCTCAGATCAGAGCTCTCTCTCAACAGTTTTACAGTCATAGCATGCTTATTAAGGAGACCTTGTATTTCCAAGCAATCACCTTAGAAGCTTCACTACAAGAAAAGAATGTGCAAGAAGACTTGGTAAGATTAGTGTGCACAAGCAATGCCATGCATTAGGTATGCAGCAGAAGAAACCCAACTTGCATGTCAAGTGTGAGACAAACTGTGACAACAATGCAAATCCATCCTCCAGTTACGGTCCTTATATACTCACCGCAGGTCTACCTGGTAACTACATACACCGTAGGTCTTGAAACTCCGCTGGTGTGACCTAAGCTCCTATGTGAAACGGCAGCAGACAACTGCGTCTGTGTATGAGGCTAAATTATGGATAACAGTTGGTTTTCATCCCTGTGGATTTTCCATCCGAATCTTTTTCCAGTTATAATAAAAAGGGATTTTTCTTACACATCAATCATAAAATTGTTTTTAAAGCTTCAGGACACTAAACCTCCAGGTAAATAAAAATGAATTTAAATGTAAAATCTGTTACGTACCCTTCTGCCTTCCACACAGCGCTGGAGCTCGGGCTTGGCTAGCACCGAGTATCGGCAGCCGTGGGGCTGCCACGTTATTTCTCTCCAGTCGCAGGTCCTGTTGTCAGAGCAGCTGAGGCAAGGGACAATCCACTGCCCTGGAAAACAGCAACAGGATGTCAGTACCTCCCTCTATTTTTCTGAGTAGCTTTATTATACAGCAAGTGAGATATTTTTTGAGTATTTTGTCATGGGAGTTTTCCCTATATTAAATGTCCCCCAACCCTTTGAAGAGACTATTTCCTTCCTCTGTGTTATGCCCTTTTCATTTAGCTACGGTGGGAGTTTTTCCTTTCCCTGAAAGAGCTGCAAATGCTCAAATTTGACAGTTGTTTGTGGGTTTGTTTCCCAGTTCCTGTTGCCTTTCTCATGGCAGCTTGTCCTTTCTCCACAGAAGGGATATGAGAAAGGGAAAGGGGGCGAGGAGGGTGAATGCAAAAAGAAAATATTTACATTCAGAAGGGTCTAAGGACAAGATTCATTCTTATCTACAACTAAACATCTAAAAGCTGGGTCGCTGGTTGAAGCTAGACTTTGAGAGCCCCTTGATAGAAAAATGAAGCAAGAGAGGCTGACTTCCCCTCGAAAATACTTATTTCTGTAACTTGTGAGAATTCAGAGGACTGTCCCAGGTTACACATATACATTTCGAAGGTGAAAGTAAGGTGAGATGAATAACCTATGTGATTTATTAGAGCCTGATCCCTATTTTTAAAAATGATTTTGCAGATCAGGAGCATAAAGTGGGATTACCAAAAGTCAGTGGGTTTTAGGCATCTCTTACCTAAGGTTGAATGGTTTTGTTATTTTGGTTTTCTAAAGGTATTCATTTCCAAAATCCTACAGGAAGTCTGAGGGATTTAACTTCTGAAGGAAGACAGAAAACTTTTCAGTTGCCTTTATATTCAGATCAATGCAAGAAATGCTTTTTCTAGCCCACAAAGGTGTACCATCCTGACAATATTTCCCAGCGTCTATGTAGCTCTGCTAGCAAAACCTGCCTTTGCTCTGATTAAAGGCATTACACGAGGAACACCAGGGAGGCCCCCAGGTCCTTGTGTCAATGCTATCAGGCCTTGCTAGCACAGCGGGGTTTCTCACCGCAGCCCAGCAAACAGCTCCAAAAGCAAATGTTTGCAGAGTAGACCTGGCCTTAGAGTTTGTGACTGTCACTGCTACCAGACAGCAGCCCCACAGCCAGCTGGGTGTGATAGATTGCTGCTGCACAAGAAGCCGGAGCAAAAAACCAAGGCTGCTGCCTATCGACTTTTATCAGGCCGGGACTGAGTGGGAGGCTGACCAAAGCAATCCTGCAGGATCCCAGCAGCCTTGGGAGAGTCAGCTGCTACCTCAGGAGCAAGGGAATTTCTAGGGAGGCAGCCTGCGCTCGCACTGAGCAAGTCCCAAGCAAATATGTTTTGGCAAGTAGCAGGGTGAGTTGTCTTAGCAGATAAAGAAGTCCCAAATAAAAGCACCAAGAACTGTTTGTATGGGAGCCCGCGCTGGTACATCTAAGGGCAGAATATATCCCACCGCAGCTCCATCTGCTGCATAGCCTGCACAGCTGCCGCTACTTCTGCGCTGCGCAGAACACGCTCACCCCACCCTCAGCTCCCCTTGCAGATGATGTGCAGCAAATAATGGCAGACTGAACCTAAATAAAAGCCTGGACACTGACTTTGCCACGCTGTGGGTCAGTAAGCATAACCCAGCTCCCCCGGTTCCAACGGGCGCGGGTGGCTCCCGAAGGCTGCCGCTGGGCAAGCAGCCCGGTTCAGGATGGAGGAAGGCGGGGAAGGAGGGATGCTCAGGACCATGGTGGTAGGGTGCAAGCGGGGAGACGGAGCTGCCCAGCGCCCCTGGCTCAGAGGAATTTCAAACTTGCATTGTCTGTGTCCTAATCACCCAGCTGTTTGTCCTTAAGGACAACGCTCCCCACTCTTCTTATCAGCTGAGGACGACTTTAAAATTCAAAATTCATTAAGACAGGAAAATAGCATGATTGTAGCCTGGTAATTTGGGGGGGGAGAAGAGAGACCTGAACTTTGGTCCCTGGGCAAGATCCTATGTAGACTTTTTATCTAGGGGTTAAAGTGAATCTTTATCTAAAGGTACACAGTGGATAACCAGGTTCTGGAGCAGGGAGTGCTTTTCCAGTTGAATATCCTGCTCAGCTGGGAAACCGAGGGCTGAATTTAGACAATTCCTCTTTCTTGCAGCCTCCAGTGCTGGCCATTGTGAACCCCTTCCTCAGGCCGGCCCTCCCTTGCCTTTGAGGTGCCTCGCTCGAGGTTGTGGCCTCCTGGCCACCACTGGGGCCAGGCTTGCTTTGACCCCCAAGATTTCTGTCGCCACTTGTGGATCTTGCCCTCAGCTCCCTCCGCACCCCCTTTGCAATCCACGGCTAAAGGACCATTCCCAGCTTCGTAGCAGTCGTACGAAGAGACAGAAAAGTGCAAGGTCTCAGATAACGCGGCAATAGGTGCCACGCAAATACCTTTTATTGCTTTGTGCCTTTTCAGTAACAGAGCAGGGACAGAATGGTTGGTTGGTTTGAGGTCTGGACTCTGAGACTGCCACTACTGTAGCGTTCTTCATAAATGATCTGAAAGTTGGTTTGGGCAGTGGTTTATATTTAAAAATTATATGAAAACTGGGCAGTTTTTTCCCTGACGTTGTAATTTTTCTTTCAAACCAAATACATAAAAGTTCTGGCAATGTCTACAACATCTGAGATCCCTCATTTTATGGAATTTTCTTCTTAACATCCCACACATTTATGAGCTGATCTGGTTTTAGGTAATAAACGAGAAAAGTAGAACTATATAAAATGAATATTGAGAAGCTGAGACATCTGAACAATAAAAGTTTAAACTTTGGCAACAGAAAGTGATAAGTACCTTTTGAAAAGCTTCCTTCAAATAGTTTGTTTGATTTATATTCAATAGCTCTCTAGGTATATTAAGAAAAAAATAGAACCATTTTTGGCATATGCTAAAGGTTAGTGGCAAATGTAAAAAAATTAGAGATTAAGGATATATGGAGATAAACTCATATTTATAGGAAGCACTGACATTTAATGCTAACAGAATAGTTGTAGTTTTTACATTTACATAGATTTTTTAAATGAGGCATGTAGATTTACACATTTTTAATCCAAATATTATGAACTTTTCCTATTGTAACTTCATGACAGTTAGTCAATGCATTCCTAACTTTCAAAAATAAGATTGTGTTAAAAGATAAAATGAATCTCATATGTAAAAGAACACGACAATTAACAGTGAAAAATTGCAAACAATCAATATTAGTTTGGAAATTAAGCTTATTTCCTATTGCAATTATAAGTTGCTTTTTCCCCATTTATATAAGGTAGCAGCACACAATGCAGCTTTCAACACCATTTCCATCAGCCTGCATTTTGTGGTGCTTCAGCTAAAAGAGTTATCATTGGCTCTAACAGGCAAGGGAAAGTTTACCTACAATTCAATGAAAGAGCAGGAAAGAGAGAGCTGCTGATAGTTTATTCACAAATTAAAAATTGGTAAAAACAAAGTTTTATGAAAGCCTGTAAGTAGGAGGTTTCCACAGGAAGAATGAAAGTAAACTGGATTTTTGGCTCATTAGAGCAATTTATCAGTCGCATACATAAATCTTCTGCTTAAGATATGAGATTAAACACTGCCAGTACTCCCAAAGACTGCTCTCCTAAAATGGCATGAAAAGAAATATACTTTTAAAATAATTTGTTAGGACTGTTTACTTTGTATTTAAAACATATTAGCCTAAAGTTAAAAGTTTTAACCAATAAAGGCTGACACTTAATTTGATAGTTTTTTTTCTTCTTTCAGCCTCTTTTATTTTTATTCAACCCTTCCCATTGTCATAGCCACAAAAACACATATTTTGCTTTCAAGATCAAAATCAAAGTTTTTCTCTAGTGCTGAACAATTATCCATATAAAAAGAGAAGAATTTTCTAAACTGACAGCTCAAAATTTAAATATTTAACCTAAACTGCTGCTAAAGATAGTTTGTTGATTTATGACTAGTTTACTTTTACATTTGGTATCTATTTGGCACCCTAAGACTTTTAAAAAACTTCTTCTCCTTGAATAGGCTATAGAAATATTTTTTTCTTTTTCTTTTAGCTGCATTTATGAAAAGCAAAACTAAAATTATTTTTAAAAGGACACAATTTTGATGCTAAAGAATAAATAGCCTTAGACCTACAGACTTATGTCCAAACTGAAATTTACTGTTTGTAACCAAAGGAGACACTCATTTGGTTGAACATCAGTTTATGTCCCTGCTGGACCCAAATCCAGATAGCTGTCGAATGCAAAGAGAGAGCTTGTACAGAATTATGTTAAACTGGATACAGTTGTAGAAAGTGTGGAAAGTGGGATACAACTAAAACGTGCATGTCACAGCCATGAGGCAGAACATTAGAAGTGAAGCTGTGATCTCTTACCCACCAGGTTTTGTAACTGTCTGCAGACCAAATCTCCACAGACTGCAGCAGCCAATTCACCTGCAGGAATTTAGCACAACTTGGGGTCCTCATGGTCTCTATCAAATTTTCTCTCTCTCTGAAGAGCCAAACACATGATTAATGCTTGCTGACTTCTGTATTATTGATAACACAGCAATACTGATGAAAGACCTAATTTTCCTGTGATAGCCTCGTTCAAACACCATTGAATCAAAGGGGATTTTCTGAAGGGAAAAGGATTTTTGTTGCTATGAAAACTGTAATTTCATTCCACGATCTAAAAAAGATGGAAGAGAGAAACTTCCCTGGTTGAATATTCCAATTTGTGTTTATTGATTTTTAAAAAAAGAGAGAGAGAAAGAAATCATGTAAATTAAGTGCATATTTGGTAAAATGCTGAGCTTCCTCCAAAGACTAGTGCCATGGTGACTAGGACAGGAGGAAGCCAGTTCTGCCTTTGGTTAGACCCTGAACTACTGTCTCTGCACTGCATCAAAAGACTAGAAGTGAGGCGTGAAATCCTGGTTGTACTGAATGGCAAAGCAGACTTCTAAGTTCTACCCTTAATGTCAGAGGAACTAAGGTTTCATCTCTACCTCTGCCGCTCTGCCTCTGCCTACGCATGCACAAACACCAGCGTCTGCCAGCACAGATACATTTTGCTGTGATAGTACGTCAGTATCCCTATACAACTAAGCTGCTCCCTGGCATAAGAACAGTGCATGACGCTGCCTTACTTCTGCAGAAGTTTTGAGTTTTCTTCTGAGAGGAAATGACGTTGCTTGGCTTCTCTGAAAATTTAACTTACTTAAGTAGAGATGTTGCTGCTTTAGCTGGGAATTTGCAATTGCTCCCATATGTGTTAGGAAAATGTTCACCGCGAGGATTAGGATATCATTCGGTTGTTACAAATTTGGCATGATTTTCCACAAAAAGCCATGCTTTCCAGGTCCAGTCGGAAGTTGTGACATACATTAAAACTATATAGCCACTTGTTGCCAGATACTGCAAACCCCAGTTCTAGGGTCATTAGACACCTCTTGGCAATCTTCACTTTATAAGCAGAAATTTTTCTTCCCTGTTTAATACATTTGTCCTTTGAGACTACATCTCCTGAAGTTTGTTTCCATTTTGATTGTGTATATTATTCGCAATAAGGCTGTAAAAGATATTTTATATTCAGCTTCACGTAGCTAGATGCAGTATTCAGAGGAAGCATGTTATGTATCAGGAGAAACAGGCTGTCTGCCCCAGAAGGACTCTTCTGCGGATTTGGTTTGGGCTTTTTAGTCAGGAACTTTATGTCCTGATATAGTTACATAGGATGGGTTGTGCTTCTTTATGATTCACAACTTGCTGTGTGATTAAAATACACTGCTAGGTAACAACAGTGTCTCCTTTGCGTGTTCCCTTCATATAACACAAAATTAATATATGCCTCTGTTTCACATGAAGTGATGCATTCAGGCAGTTCCCACATTCCTTTTACTTTGTATTGATTATTCCATGAGTTTGTGCAAATTGTGCTGTGAGAAGCTGCTCTTATCTATGGCAAGATAAAAAATACAGTTCTGTTAGTAGACCATACAGGAGTGTGGGGTTTTTTTCATTTGTCTAATGAAGAATTGAACAAAATTACTTATTGTCTAATCCAGCAACAATTTAAGCTATGAATAAGACTGCATACCTGAGCAGTCCTGGGGATTACTCAGATTTGTTAAAGTGCACTTGCATATACCTTCATGCAGCTGTGACCTAAACATGAATACCTGTCCAATAATCTGTTGTAATCTGGGTTTTCAATAAACCAGAGAGATGTCTTGATTGTATTAGTTATTGTATAATGTTTGATTTGTCCACCTTGTTTTTTAAGGTATCAAGATATGTAAAAACACATACTTTACTGTTTGAAATTGTAAATTGTTTTTGTGTTTCCAATATAGAAGTGGAAATATAAAATTCAAATAGATGAAAATGTTGTGTTCTTTTTCTAAAGTTAATTTTCATTTTGAGTAGATAATCCCTTCCATTTAGAATAAAGCACTTCTATTTTAAATGGTTTTGATGGAAATATTTCAATGCATTTTAAAGCCTACATGACAATAACACAAGCAGTGGTGGATCACTGATTAGAAACTTATTAAACAAAAAATTGTTACATAAACTAACCTGATTTAAAAAATCTATAACTATTAAAAGTGCTTAGTTAAATTTAGTGTGCGTAGGTTAGTGCATGTCCGTAGAAAAGAGGAAACGTTTCTAGTTTTACTCTGATGAGGTGCATGAGTTAATTCTCAGAAGAAAGAGGATTAAGTACAAACCTTTTGTGTCTCCAGCTTCACAGGTTTTAAACACCGTCTGTGAAATTGCTGAGAGGTATTCAGGAGACAGAGGCTGCAAGCCACAGGACTCCTCTGGACGAATTCGAGAACCACAGTCCTGAATTAAAATGAGATCTGTGAAAATGACAGCACTGCACCCATCCATATGACTTTGAAATCCTCTTCAAGGACATTTAAAGAGGAAAAAGGTTATTTGGGGTTGGTTCTGCAATTCATTCATCCTTTGCTCTTCAATATATATTTTTAACATGAAATTTAGGATCCTTTTTCCATTCAGACAATGGTTTTGTAATAAATTATCCCAATCCCCAGTAAATGTACAAGATACTACATTTGCTAAAGATATAAGAAAATTTATTAGGGCAAATATATATAACATCCCTGTAATGTCACGTTGTCTCTACTTATTGTACAAGCTCTACCTATTTGCCCTTAGCAATTTTGTATGCATATCTGCAGTCATACGGAATACATTTCTCTGATGACATGCCCCAAATTAGCTTCAGGAGATAGAGGTGCATAAAGGAAAAGAAAGAAAAAAGAAAAATTTCAAGGGGAAAATGTTTGAGCTAGTAGAATGGTTACAAAAACTTATTAGGGGTACTGAAGGAAAGGATTTAATAGAACTATGAATATGATCTCCTTGTGGGTCTTCATGTGAGATGTAATCCATAGTAAACCTCAGACACTACCATAAGGGTAACATAAACAATGGACATATTTATGTTTAAAAACATTCACCTTTTAATTAATTTTCTTCATAGAAAAGAATCTGACCTTTTTTTCACGTTCTAGTTAACTAAAGAGTTCACTAAGACCCACAATTAACACAGAAATATTTTATCTATATTTATGCTTGGATACAGAAATGTGGACTGGTTATTAAATCAACAGAATGTAGTAAAGAGCTAGAGACCACTAATGCAATGGCATACATTGTAAACACACTTCATAAGGAGCTGAGTTGCTCATATTTTGGTAATTTCTGATAAATTTTATAGGCATTAACAGAAACGTACAGGAGAATTAATTAATGCCAGATGCCTAAAAAATTAGCAGTAACAACCTGGAATACCAATCAATCAATTTGAAATAACTTTCTTAAAATTTGCAAGTGAAAAGTGTTATTGGCTTTTAGAAAACTTGATCGTTATTCTTTATGGAAGGCCAGAGGTGCTGTCAGCTCCCCAAAATTTCAGACGAAATAACCAGATAAATAGTGATTCCTTACCATAAGTTTTAGCACATGTGGGTTCTTATATTTTAAGTAATGGGCTATTTCAACTTTGTGCCTTATAGTTATAATGTTCAAGCATCCAGTGACATGATATAAATGACGTTGCAGCATTTGTGACATCTGGCAATTCTTTCGGTAATTTTAGGCATCTACAGCACCTATGGCTGCATGGGTTGCTCATTCTAGTTTTTCTTTATCGTTTCTGCAGAGAAATTGCATTGCTAGGACACATTTTTAATCTGTTTTAGATGTTCACTTCAGGAAAAAAATGAATCACATCCTAAAAATGCCTTTGTCCCTCAACTGTAACAAGAGTTTAGAACAATTCAGAGGCATATATCTACATTAGTTCAGATGAATTTCTCTTCAAATTACTTTGTAAAAATACTCATCCTCCATACTGCATTGCCCAAACTGGTGCTATTGCCAGTTGTTCCATCAGAAGATAGGAGCATTCTGGGGTCAGCGTTAGCTTAAGAAATAGTGTCTACTATCTCATATTTCGTTGTCTCACCCACACTTCTGTATTCTGATAAGCTTGCCAGAACACAATGAGGGTTTTTTTCACTAAAACCAAAAAGCTATAAAACTGGGACTTAAAATAGTGAAAAAGATCATTTTGTGAAAAAGGAGAAAATATTATAAAAATTTAACCATGGCAATCATTATTTAATGTGCTTTTATTTTTAAATACTGTATGAAAAATGCAGTTGTGGCCCTTTCTGGCTAAATGGAATAGTAGTCATGGTAATGTTCAATAATTCAAAATTTGCCTTTTTAAAGAATTGCATATGCTTAGTACTACTAATTAGTTACAACCAAACTACACAAATGGAAACACCTTTTTACTGGAGTTTCTTCATTTCAAGAAGGAGTATTCTTGAAACCGAAAAGAATAGTAAAATGTAATTTCTCCAAAAAGTAAAAAATATTTCATTGGTCTTTTCTTCACTGAAGTATGCGGATTTCTATTTTTATTTTCTAAAATGATATTAAAATTGGTTCAGCATCTGTCATGTAATATCTTTCACTGTTTCCATGAAATTATGCTGCATCTAGGATGTTATGCCTAAATTGGACCAATGAGCAAATGACAATTATGTCCTAATATTGTCAAGGTGAAACTTGGTAGTTAGTAAGATATGTACCACTGATATAGATGGACATATGAATCCATGCTGGAATTTAGTAAATACAGGTGGGTCTTGATTATGCAATCAAAACCCAAAGTGAAATAGTTGTCTCACCATTATTCTGATCTCAATTATTCTGACCTCATTAAATTCCATGATGGAAAAAAAAAATGACTTCAAAGGTTTAAGGTCACTTTTGTGCACAAAAAGTCAGAGAAATGGTAGATATGTGTGGGTTCTTTTGTACAGTTGTCCTGTTCTCTTCTTAATGCTCTATAACTAGCGAAAGCTGTTATGTCAAAATGAATGGCACGGTATCTTCTAGTGTTAAACTGTGATGTTGTCTTGGAGCCTCTGGGTCTGGACACACTGTACAGCTATTTGACAGTACTACTTCAACTAACATTAACATCAGAAAGCTTCTACCTTGCAGTAAAACAATTTGCACAGGACTTCACAAGAAAGCCTGAAATTCCTGAATGTGCTGCCATTGCTCTCAACATAGTGCTGTAAAATAACTTAACAGGGATTTTCTTGTTCATACCTCTGCCCAGGGTATGTGTTTAAACAAACAAAAATTGTTTTTAATTGCATTCCTTGGACAATATCATTAACAACAGTTTCATGTGGCTGATTTATTACCAATCACAATCAATACGCAGGTCAAACTACATCACTGATTCCCTTTGACTTCACTGTGTTTTCAAAGTATGCAAACCATGAATTTTAAAGGACGCCGCTTGTGTTTAATGTGCAATTCACATCTAAAACTATACAGTTATGAGAGATTGTGAATCACTGAACAAGACTTATTTGTTTCATCTTTACTTTTGTGGGAGGCCAATCCTTTATCATTATTGACATATTTAATATAATGTGCAAAATGAATCTGCGACAGCTAGAGGTTTACCACAGCCCCACCAATGTACGGCACATTAAGGGCTTTTCTAACCGCATGCAGATTTCTTAAGGTTTTCTTCAGGTACTGCAGTGACATGACATCCTTCTTGCCTTGCCCAAAGATGAAACATCTCGTGATCTTAAGTATGTTTACAAAAGATCACTCATGGCAAAGATGAGAGCCAGACATGTAAACTTAAAAGATAGCTCTTGCTCTGGTCTGCTCTCCCTGCAAACCTTCATTTTTAGAAGGCAGACATAAAAAGGCCCTTGAAATGTCTGGACTAGAATCAAAAGAAAAATTCCCCTGTGTTACATACTTCAGTGCACAGTTAGAATCAACTCTTTATAAGACTGGTTTGGCATTTTAGTAATAAACTGTCTTTTATCTTTACGGAAGATTTTCTGGACACTAGCAAATAAAAAAGGAATAAAGCTTTCCTCTGTACATCTAGATAGCTTTCATTCAACATCAGTTGATACTTAGAGAGTGAAGATTTCTGGAGTCCATCTGCTGTGTGAAATGAGAATTGTTTCTGTTCAGACTACACTACAGTGAACTTGATTCTTCATAGTTTTAGCCTTTAAGAGAACACACAGATTTCTGAGCCAGCTACTTTACAGTTTTCTCTAATTATTAATTTGGAGCTATTAATGCATATGTTATTTCACTTATTTAGAGTCTAGGTGCCTGATTTAATAAGAATTTTGTTTGTTTAGCTCAGCTTTCAATAACCGCACTATATTTCCTCTCAATTATATACTTATGCATATGCATATACATATACATACATAGTTTCACTCAGGTGTACATAAATATTAAAAAAAAATACCAGTTTTAAAATCATACAGATGTGTGTGTGTGAGAGAGAGAGAGAGACATAACCAAAGCAGCATAAAGATGATCCACACTCATGCAGCTAATATCACAGAATGAATGTCATATAGAAAATTCCGTTGTAGTTGCAGTTATGCTTTAGATTAAGAAATCTAACTTAACTATTAATGGATTTTTAATTGCTATTGTACCTTTTTCCCACCTCCACCCTAATGAAAGAATGATTACTCTGAAATTGCAGTAATTGCCTACAGATTAACCCAATAAGCTTCCACCAAACTGGAGGCAGTTAAAAAGAGAGAAGGTAAGAAGGCCATGATTTTCCTGGGAAAAGTCATATCGAGTAGGGATAAATTGTTCATCTGTGTTCATCTGAACGGTCAGTGCTCCAGCAGTGACAGGGCACCACATTACAAAAATAAAGTTACTTTTAGCATCTACAGCTGCTGTCAGGATTTTCAGAATTTTTCTGGAAAAACCCAACTCTGTCCATTCAAAGCTGTTGCTACAACTATCATTTTCAGTGGAAGTAGATTTATGTTAATGAATTGAACGCTCTGGAAACTCCCACCCGGGGGGGCTGTATCTAGGCTCTACACTCAGCTTTCTCAGTAAAAGTCCTTCTTGCATTTGCATTAAACCCCATAGCAATCAATGGGAATAGTGGGCTCAACACTTCGAGAAACAGGTAATTTCTGCTTCGGTACTCATATCTGAAATTGCACCCAGCCCAAATCACTGAAGACTACCCCCACCCGACTAAGAAAGGATCAGCATATCAGAATGTTTTAAACTAAACAACAAGAGAAATATAACTAAGCTCACAGGAATTCATTACAGCATTGCATACAACCAACATGTAGCCAAAATCCTGCATCTTTTTAGCATCCAGAGCCCACACGTGTCAGGGAACTAGTGCATGAGATAAACCTCATTCACTAGTTCTTGGCAAGGAAGGGAGGAGACGGCTCCATCCACCAAGCTCCGTCCCTGCAGCCCTCCGGGCAGCGCTGCCCGTGAGCCTGGCAGATCACCCAGCCACCTCCCCTAAGGCACCGCAGCCCTGCCTCATCTGATGATGCTGCCAGGCCGCCTTATTTCTTTTGACTGTTTACATTTTAGACGTGACAGAACAAAGCTTCCTGCGAAAGAGGTAATTTTGAACGCTTTTCTGCTGGCCTTTGTAGGCTCGCTGACTTAACTTTATTTGATCTGGTTCTATTTAAGCTGACCCGAGTTTCTCATGAAATCCTTTCATGTCTCTTTAGTCCATCTTTTTCTAGTGTTTTACACATAACTAAAACTGGATGAAAAATGATTAAAAATGATGCTATGGAAGGAATTCTAATAAAATTAGTCAAAGAGTGAGCTCATGAAATAGTGAAATTGTATCTTATTGCTAGGGAATAAATTGTGAGCAGATGGATTAGTTCCACTCTATCAACTTTATTAATATGGCAGTAATAAATGAAGGAACAGTTGGCATATTGACTTCTATTCAACTGTCTCCCTCTGTTCGGCTGCATTATTCAGTGATAGATGAACCTCCAAAGATTCAGAGGTTCAGGCTGGTTCAGTTCAATACCCAAATTAACTAGATTGAACTGAAACTCCTGGGTGTACAAAATAGGTCTAGAAAGCTCTCACAAGGAGATAGGCAGTCTCCCAAGAAATTTCAGTTCACTACTGCTTTTGGCTGGAAAACAATGACTATTATTATTCATCAAGCACTGTTTAAGACATAGATGAAGACATAGCCTACATCAAAAGACACACAAATCCATTAAGCAGAGAATATAGGATTAATGGGTTGAACTGATGCAGTAATACGCCTGTGTGTTGCAACTATGTTTTAATGGAAAGAAACTGCCACCACTGTGTTTTGTAAGGAACCTAATGTGCTCCATCTGCAAAAATGGGATAATATTTCCCCAATGACCCCAAAGGCACTGTCACAAAAAACACATTAAAAGACTATGTGATGCTCAGCTCCACACGGATCTGGTAGGGGCCATAAAAAACACTTTAGAAAAGGAGCCTGGGCACTCCCAGGGCTGGAACATGCAGTGCACAGACATCAGTAGGAGACTGGGAATGATATGAAAAACTGAGAAACTGGCCATATTGTCAAGGCATGGTGGAGACATCAGAGAACAGTTTGAAATGTGGACGAAGTGCAGCCATCAGTCTAAATTGCTTTCAAGTTCTTACTAGTGCTATTCATGTTGTTGCTATAATTCTTATTACTTTGTCTTAAGAATAAAGGCATACCATGAATTGCAGGATTTTTCTCTCTCAGTCACAAACTTCTGCATAGAAAATTTTTTTGTGAATAATGTCACATGCTTTAACCAGTGATGGAAGAATGTCATATCTACACAATATCTTTACTATCTGCTAAAGAGCTTTTGAAAATCCCAGGAGGTGCCTCTCTACAGAGATGACTGCCTCAAAGCACATACAGATTATGTAGACAAATAAATTTCATCTTGACACTAAAGCAGATGCAAAGTGGCTTCCTCTGCACTGAGAATGCTAACCTCACAGAAAGCTAAGAAACTGTTCTGAGAAATAAGCACTACTTAGCAAGAGAAAATATTGCAAGTTTCATATCACTATTTTAGTATCTTTTATGTGTGTGGAGAACATAAAAGAATTCTTTCAAGCTATGAGGGATTTTGATTCAATTCCATTTTACATCATGTTTAATACTGCACACGATGTCAGTTAGACTCCCTATCTGCCTTCCTGTTCCCAAATAGTCAATAGTTCAAAGTTCTGCATTTGTGAACCATAGAACAGAAATATTCACATGAGGGCTAAAAAGCATGACTCTTAATCTAGCCGGGACTTGTGAATTATGATTCTGAACAGCTCAGAGATGCAGAAGAATTACTTGAATTAAGACAGCTGAATGTGAAATCCAACTCCATTAAGAATAAAATATTGTAAACATAAGTATTGGAAAACATTTCAAACTGTACCTAAAGATAATTACAGCTTTTTTTTCAGTATTTGAAGCTAACATCTGCATGGATTTTTCAATTGCTTTCTTAGCAAACATGTTTTCCTAATGCAACTAATGATGTTTTTCCCAAGGAAGAACAGTGATGATTTCCAGCTTGTATGCTTTATAAACTAAAAATACAAAGCAAGAAAAAAAGGAATGAAAAGTATTTAGTGTTTCTTCCTCCCTCAAAATGAAGATAAAACAGGAACAAGGAATAGCAGCTAAAGAGAGGCATTTTGCTATTTTAGGTTCTGGTGTTTTTTTAGTTTAAAAAGTGACACAGTAATGTTGACCTGGAGCCCTTTAAGAACTGCATCAGTTTTGGATTCCCATTTAGTCCTCCTCTTTCCCCCCGTCTTTTCCCAGTGCAAGCTCTAAATGTGAACGGATTTGAATTTTGCCAATTCCACTATCTGAAAATGGGGAATAGCTTGAGAAAACCATGTACTTTGATAGTGCAAGAAGCAAGTATTTTGTGTGATAACAAAAGGAATTATTAGGTATTTATGGTTCTCTCTCAATAAAGTGTTGATATGGCCCTGACTGTTTTCCCTACTAATTAGGTAAAAAATATACTATATTAGCTGGGCTTGTGGCTATTTTTAAGGAGCATTCTCTTCTACCCTCCCATGTTCAGGGTATATGGCATTCACAGTTCACATTGCAGAGAGATCTATACTCTACACCTTCCTATGTGCAAGAGGCACTTGAGCTCTAGCCTTGTCCCTTTGATTTTAGACTAAGACCTTTATACCACAGCCATGATGAACACAGCAGAACTTCTCAGACTGAACAGCTATCACTACATTCAGAAAGTAAGGTATGAGAAAAAGAATGAGTTAAAAAGCATTACTCTTCATTCATGAATTCTGAAACTGAGATACTCTGACAATGAATGCAATGCATTGAAAAACATATGTTAGCCAAGGATTCAGTCCAGTGAGCTACACATCTGCTAAAGCTACTGTTAAAGCTGCTTTTCGCAGTAAACAAGGCTTGTGGATTTGAACTCAGTGTTTCAGGGTGTACTGTACCAAAAGTACTTCTTTCACACTTTTAGCACAAAATCCTGTAGACCTTGCAAGAACATCTATTAACTGTACTTAGGGCTTGGGGCATACTGAGCTTAAGATTCCAAGGAGAGATTTCATAGAATCATAGAATGGTTTGTGTTGGAAGGGACCTTAAAGATCATCTAGTTCCAACCCCCCTGCCATGGGCAGGGACACCTTCCACTAGACCAGGTTGCTCAAAGCCCCATCCAACCTGGCCTGAACACTTCCATGGACAGGGGTTATGCACAATTTCTCTGGGCAACCTGTGCCAGTGCCTCACCAGCCTCACAGTGAAGAACTTCTTCCTGATGTCTAATCTAAATCTACCCTCTTTCAGTTTAAAGCCGTTACCCCTTGTCCTATCACTACACGCCCTTGTAAAAAGTCCCTCGCCAGCTTTCCTGTAGGCCCCCTTTAAGTACTGGAAGGCTGCTGTAAGGTGTCCCTGGAGCCTTCTCTTCTCCAGGCTGAACAACCCCAACTCTCTCAGCCTGTCTTCCTAGGAGAGGTGCTCCAGCTCTCTGATCATCTTAGTGGCCCTCCTCTGGACTTACTCCAATGGGTCCATGTCCTTCTTATGTTGGGGGCCCCAGAGCTGAACACAGTACTGCAGGTGGGGTCTCACGAGAACAGAGTAGAGGGGCAGAATCACTTCCCTCGACCTGCTGGCCATGCTTCTTTTGATGCAGCCCAGGATATGGTTGGCTTTCTGGGCTGCAAACACACATTGGCAGGTCATGCTGAGTTTCTTGTCAACCAACGCTCCCAGGTCCTTCTCCACAGGGCTGCTCTCAATCCACTCATCGCCCAGCCTGTATTTGTGCTTGGGATTGGCCTGACCCATATGCAGGACCTTGCACTTGGCCTTGTTGAACTTCATGAGGTTCACATGGGCCCACCTCTCAAGCCTGTCAAGGTCCCTCTGGATGGCAACCCTTCCTTCCAGCATGCTGACCGCACCACACAGCTTGGTGTCATTGGCAAACTTGCTGAGGGTGCGCTCAATCCCACTGTCCATGTTGCCAACAAAGATGTGAAACAGCACTGGTCCCCATACTAACCTCTGAGGAACACCACTTGTCACTGGTCTCCACTTGGACATCAAGCTATTGACCACAACCCTTTGAGTGTAACTGTCCAGCCAATTCCTTATGCACTGAGTGGTCCATTCATCAAATCCATGTCTCTCCAATTTACAGACAAGGATGTCGTGTGGGACAGTGTCAAACATTTAGGATGTTTGGGTCCAATTCACAACGCTGCCTCTCATTTTCTGTATCAGCTTGGGTAGATGACTTGGAGCTCCATCCAACGCCACTCCCACCTGTAATGTATCATCTCAAAACTCAGTTGCCACCATCCTCCTAAGTGCTTAAGTTTCTTCTAGCGGGCATAGGCAAAACCACCCATAGCTCAGCAGAGCTATGTTAGTCAGCCCCTTTAGCCCTAACAGAGTTCAAAACCACCTTTGACAACAGTGTCTGATTTGATAGGTATCCTCAAGATATGCCACTGGGAGTGTGAGGTGCACAAAGCATTAACCGCTATTTCCCTGGCAGAACATTTCCCTGTGATATAACAAACACAGTTTAAACTGCCTCTTTTAACTGATTTCTAGCAGAGATTTCAGTTCAAGCTCCCAAAGTCTTTCTTCCAGTCAGTGGGCTATAGGCTTTTCTGGGCAGTTCTGTCTCAGTCTCTCCCAAGGAAGCTGTTTGCATTTGCTTTGTACATACAATTAAATCCTGACTTGTAAGGAGCCTTGAACCTGCTTCACCCGCAGGCTAGATGTGTGTAAAGAATGTAGGGTGAAACTGGACGGAGGGAGCACCGCCAGGCTCCCTGCTAACTGTTATGTGAGAAAGGACCAACTGAAGTATGTACTTAGCTCCCTGAGAGAGCACGTGGCAATTCAAAGCGGAGGACAGGCTCTCCTGTAACCCAAGACTGGATGTGTAACTCCCAGAGAAAGGTACACTTAAGATACATTCCTTTCTGTACAATTTTCTGCATGGCAATACATCTGACTCCCTAATCACTGTGCTGGCTCATGTAGAATCTTATTTCTACAAGCTGAAGTCTTCTATTTAAAATTTAAAAAATGGTTGTACTCAGACACCTTTTTGTGTGTGCTTTCTTCCCCCAGTTGTATCAGATATTCTACTATAAAAACAAAAATTAAACCTTTCTCTGCAAGCTTTACCTCACTAACACTCCCTACACAATGCATAAGGAGCCTAGTTACACTGCTTGGACATGGTGTTTATCCCTAGGCCTCAGGATGCTTAAATCTCTCTCTTCTGAACTGATTGCCCTGGCTTCTCCTGCACATCCCCTGAACATGAGAAAGGGAATGTAATACTGCCTTTTTTTCAACAAAATATTCACGATGAATAGCAAGCTGGTGACTGCCAAACAGGATGCAAAAGAACTAAGTTCTGCAAGTCCAGTTCAATAGCAGTAATGATATTGCTTCTTTTTTCGTCTTCTCATTTAAAAAAAAAAAAAAAAAAATTGGAACATTGGGATTTCCTTTCTTAATCTAAATTGAGCTTAAATTGGCCTAAAGGATTGAAAAGGTAATAGTGAGCCGTGGATGGACTGACAGCAAGATTTCAAGAACTGTGTTACATTGGGGAAGTAGACAAAAACAAAGCTAAGGAAATAAAAAATAAATTGACTAAATACAATCATTAAAAAAGCCAGAAAAGTTTATTACTTTATTTATGTTATGTTGGCTGCAGGGTGAATTGAAATGGTTTTTGTTTAAGGAATTAGTGCACACGCTGTTTTATATAGAAATTGTTCTCCGTGGCATACTAGGTCTTGGAATACACATCAGAGCCATGCATGGACTGGGGAACATTGAGGAAGCCACTAACATAGGCTCAGAAACACCAAGTGGAAGACTTCTGAAACTGTTTTGCCAGACAATGCCAAAAACCCCAGCGAGTTCCTGCCTTTCATGTAAAGACAGAGTCTACATATGTGTGGAGGCTTCACTGTAATGGAAAGCACACTTGTATCTGGTGGACAACAGGAGGTATTTCCCTTTGCATATTTACAGTCTGCACTGATGCACATGTTTGAAGAGCCTGAGCACACGGCCAGCTTCGTGCAGCCATCCGCTTTGATGTTGGCTCTCTTTAATGGTGTCCCAGGGAACACACAGGGCCAGATCCTGCGGGCAGCTGTGTTGAACACCCGAGTCATTCAAGTCAACTCCCAAGAGTTGAACGCCCTCCTCTTCAAAAAGCAGTACCCCTGGCAAAAGGACCTATGCTTGCTCTCCAGTGAGAGTGGTACAAATGGTTTGTCTGCTCAATGCCCAGTCTGCACTGAAAAATATCGCCCAGGTATAGATGGTCAGAGGGACACAGGGGTGTGCCATGGGGCCAGACCTGAGCCTGGGGATGTCCATTTTGTGGACATCCATTTTGTTCCCCACCTGGGCGACTACTGCTCCTCACCTGAAAGGTGCCAGGAAGAAAAGAGGCATGTGAAAGAGAGGTGCGCTGGTTGCAATGCCCCCATTCTGGGCAGGGATGATCCCGAACACCTTGCGCTTTCCCGGCAGCTCAGTGGGAGGCAGGTCATAGCAGCTGGCAGCCCCACAAGCAGCAGCCTGACCCTTCTGTATTTGGCTCTGGTTTTAAAGCGGCCTTCGATGAAGGGCCCATCTCTGATGGAGAGTCCATCTCTGAGGCTTTTCTGCCAAATTTCAGACCCTTCTCTTATTGAGACATTAGGCTCTTTGTTTAAGTGAGTCAAGAGACAAGTTCAAAGATCTTGAGAGGCTATATTTTTAGAAAGAGAGCATTTACACAAATCTGTCTAACTGTAACCAGCAAATACTTTATGAAAAAACTATTACTGATGTAAAGTTTAGAGCCTTGTTGCATACACAAAGAAATGTGAGGGCTAAAGCTAAGAATGTGTAAATGACACTGGAGAAAGTCTCTGTGCAAATGTCCAGGACAGATAGACACTACATGGATAGGTCTCTATTACACTACCCATAACTCAGATTGAAGCTACTTATATTCAGAAGGTGCTGTACAAACCTACAGTAGTGCAGAAGGGGAGACTATGACTTTTAATCTCTATATATGAAAGAGAGTGAGAGAATGTGAAGATTTAAGAAGTGGTGGGGTTTTTTCTCCTTTCTTCCTCTTCAGTTAAAAGCTTCAGTAAAAATACAATACTTAAAAGGAAATCAGTCAACATCAGTCGAGATTAAAGTTTCTTGGACAATGCACACAATGAAGACTGTATCAAAACAGAAAAGACAAATGTATTTATAGATGGTATCTGGTTATCATTTATACTTCCCTTTTACAACACTGTGGCTTACCATGAAAAGAATGAAGTAATGAAGGACTGATTTGCCTTTGAAAATAAATACATATTTCATTCAAAAGAACCTTTGAGTCAGAATATTTTCCTTGCTGTCTAATAGCTATGTCCAGCACTAAATTTTACATATCCCCAGATACTCATTTAATATACACAGCTGGGAGACAGGAGTAAGACAGGCAAATTTGTTTTCCTAGAACACCTACAAATCTGGCCATGTAGTAATTTATTTTCTAAACTATAATGGGGTCAAAATTGATTCTAATGAATTTGCAGCACACTTGCTGCTATAATCACAGAAGTGAATTTCACAGATTTTTATTAATCATGATCTTTTTCAAAAGACACTGATTAAAGGTTTGCCTTCTGGTGTATAGCAGACTGAAAATGCAGTCTCCTTACAGCCTGATGGCTTACCAAACAGCAGACTGCATGCAGGTAGCTTTCACACATGGACAGAAACAGATTGCATGCAGTTAGTGCCAAATGAGCAGACTGAAGTTAGAATTCTCCCCGCTTTCCCCAACAGCCTGCTTGCAGTAATTTACTACTGCATGTCCTTTTCATTCAGCTAAAGTAATCAAGCAGCCACTAGTTGAACAAGGCCCCCCTCACAAAAACCAACTAATTACTTCTGAAAACTGAATAATGTGCTTAGTGATGATGTTTATTATACTGCACAAGGCCTGATAAGTGATGCTGAGCTGAAGCCTTGCTTTGGTCAATACTGAGATCACATTAGCACAAAGATGGAGCACAGTGGCTATAGAAAAAAACCTTAAAAATCGAAATTTAGTCTCCCTCAACGATGTATTAAGGCAGTTAATTACAGCTTATTCATCACCTAAGTTCCCCTGACCTACACAAATAGTTTTATACAGCAATTTACTCTCCCTAATAGACAGACATCTGGAAGATTTCTGTGATTCACTTCAGGTCTGGGGTGTAATGAGGAGGCAAATAATGCAGCCAGTACGGCACTACAAACATGACTGAATCAAAGTGACTCAGGTTGCTCCCCCTGAAATGTCAGAAACATGGTAACTACTGTTTTTCTTGCAAGGACAGAGGCTACACTTGGATCTGGACAACACTGCAGGCCCAGGCGGTGACCCAACCTACACTCGCCAAGATTCAGCACTTCAAAGAAATAACTCTGTATAGACATAAGGACTCTGCCACCTTTCATAGGTATTTTGAGTCAGCCAGCCTATGAGGTGTTTTGTGTTTAACTTTCTTGTGACCACTAGTAAAAATAATTGCTGTAAATTCAGGTTTCTGGAGATGTGGAACAAGTTTTTCCTTCAGCAGAGTAGGCATGGATACATTCACATCCCATGGCAAACCTTCCCACATAATAACGCACATTGTTTTTCTCACTGATAGGATTATTTGATTACAGGCAATGCCCCCTGAGAAGCTCTGGAACCATGGATTGAATATTATCTTATTGTTTCAATATTTTTGCCTAGACAGATGAACAGTCCAGCTGATGGATTGCTCTTAGCCTGCCCATACTCCTAGCCATTAACCAGCTATTTTTCATCTTCCTACTCTTCCTCAGCAAGATACCGGATATCTTGCAACAGGAATTTTACTCAAGAGTGTTTGCCCACTAGTAAGTCAGCAAAACCCCTACAACTCTTGAACCAAACACACAGCCCAGATTCCCTCCAGTGTGCGCTCTCTTCCATGTGGCGAAGGGCTGCCAGAACTTACTGGGGACAGGGAGACCCTGGCCTTGCAGCAGACTTGGCTGTTGCAGAAAATGAGAACATTTCCAGTTGGAATCAGAATTAGAGGATGTACTACAGACAAAAGGACTGAGATAACAGAAGGGATCTATTCCAGCAAATATTAGATTACAGTGTATTATGATATAGCATACATTAGATACCATTATATACTGTATACTGTAATCTGTATTAGATACATGGTAGTAATTTAACAAAGGTTAAATTAAGTATTAGTGCAAGGATGTTGTCATCTTGCTTTTACTTCTTTTTAATTCCCTCCTTCCACATCCTTTCTACAGCCTTTTTATCATTTGACAACAGTAGAGATTGTATAAACTTTACAGTCTTTTTTTATAGAAATACACAGATGTGGAGTAATCTTGCGGTGCTGATTCTACCATACTGATCTTTATCCTTCAGCTGCTAATACCCCTTTCTCTCATAAAAATGGCAGTTCTGCATGACTGAATTGGGGGAGGATACTTGTAGGAAAGTATTCATGTTTGATAACTTCTCATTTCTTTTCAATTATTTTTTCATATTGCCAACATGAGAAAGACAGTAAGAAAGCTTCAGGGAAGGTCAGAAAGGGGAAAGGGAAAAGAGAAGGATATGGGTTAAATGAACAGTAAATTTTTTCTTAGGGCACACGGCTGTCTAGATGTGCCATGTTACGACAACTGAATAGAATTGCTTAAATAATTGCTTGCAGTTGCTAAAAAATATTTGGAAATACTTTGAAATGCCTCTATTTTGCAATATTAAACCTGCCTTCTATTGTGTTGAAAGAACAACACAGAAGGAAACAACATTGGCTGCTAGTCTGAAAGCACTGCATTACTGTTTTCACATAGAGTGAACTAAAAAGAAAACACGTAGTAGACAAACTCTAGCTTACCATTTTGCACTGCAAAACGTCCATACAAAGGCTGATCTTAATAGACCACCACACAGAGATTATGGTGATTAAACAACCTTCTTCTGATGAACTTCAGCGTCTAGGATACTGGGGAATGAAAAGGTACGCAGGTCTAACAAATGACCTCAACGCAGCTATGAAAACCCAGACACACAGAGGCTCCAAATGGCCTTCACATTGCCAAGTTCAATGGCTTGGGGAAGATTCTGCTTTCTCCTGGTGAAACAGTATAAAGCCCTTCACTATATCAGAGTGCAAAAGAGAAGCTTCATGTAAATGAGACTTCGATGTGCTGTAAGGCACTTCTTGTAAAGCAAAAAAGGTGTCTAGGTCCTCTTCTGCCTTTCTCACCCTCCAGTAACTGACTGAAGTTGTGAAGTTAGTTCTGAGTTAAAGCCAAATGAAAGAGGTGCTATCATTATTTATGAGTGCTGGTGGTCCACTGGCAGTGTGCCGTTAATAACCAGTTTTTACAAGAAGTTGGACATTTCCCAAGATATTTTTTTCCTGTCTTCTGATTGACCTCAGTGGCAGCTGTTGAGTGCAATTATCTCAAAGGTCCACAAGGCTAACGAGTACCTCTCCACAGCAAATACAGTGAGTTCCAAAAGTAATCTCTATCCTTTCACAATGCTTAATAGTGAATACCTCAAATGCCAGGAGCTAAAGCAAGGTGTAAGTTCTCTGAACACTCATTTTTGTACCCAACCAGATATAGTTCACATACATAAGTTTTTTTCCAACAGAACAACTCTTCAGATCTGCTTGTCCTTCTTTTCTCAAGTACAAGCTGCTTATCCAAGGCTTTCCTCACACAGACAGTAATGGTATCAAAAAAATACAATGTCAAGTCATGACATATTGTCAGAAAAGTGACAAATGGAGTGAAAGCATGCTGATCATAACTTTATAGTGATTTTATCTGGAATAACTTTCCGCTTGCAACATCCACATGTGCAGTGTTTAAGGGGTTGTCTGACCACATGTTTTTGCTCCACATCTGTCAACTAAAAGCAGAGATCTGTTTGCACAGTGTAGCGCTCTGGAACATAAGGATACTCCCACAAGTATTTCTGGCTTATAAAGCAAGAAATGGGTTACCTTGAGGCTGTGGTATGTTCATCTGTGTTTTATATGTTACAGTTGTAACACTCTTCATATTTTGTAAATTATATTAGTTACTTCAGATGTCAAATGACAGAATTTCAAAATGAAAAGGCACTTCTAATCATTAATGTAAAATAACATATATAGATTTCAATCTTCCACATCATAACAATTTGCCACAGTCAAAGAGCACATCTGATTTGTTTTATACCTTTTGAAAATGTGGTGCTTCTTCCATACAGTTCACAGAATCACTGAGTCACAAAACTATTCCAGTTGGAAAGAACCTCAGGGGGTCTCTAACCTAACCTCTTGCTCCACACAGACTCAGCTATGAGATCAGACCAGGTCGCTCAGGTTGCTTTGACTATTCTGGTCTTGAAAACCTCCAAGGACGGAGCCTGCACAACCCCCCTCTGCAGTCTGCACCACTTGACTGTCCTCAAAAGTGAGAAATGTTCCCTTACAGGTTCCCAGCCAGAAGCTGCTCTCTTTCAATTCATGACCGTCAGCTTTTGTTCTGCTGTGCACCTCTTTAGGAAAGAGCCTGGCTCCCTCTTCTTGGCAACCTCCTCTTAGATAGGATGACCGCTATTAACTCACCCTGGAACCTTCTGCGCTCCGGGTTAAAAAAGACCATCTCCCTCAGTCTCCTCAGAAGGAAAGTGCTGCAGGCCAATTGCACCCTAAGGGCTTTTTATGCTGTAGCTTGTCATGCACACAACCACCTGAGACCTAACGGTGTTGAGATTCAAGTTAGAAGTAGGTATTCCTCTAATTTTGTCAGCAGAGGCTGATTAGTAAATATTCTGGGAATTCATATGCCAGACTAAGCCCAGTGGAAAACACAGCTAAGAGATCTCTCTAATCTCTAAGAGCCTAATGAGTAGTGCTGAGATGTAGGAGTTGCAGGTTCAAATCCTTTATGTACTGATTGATGGGAGTTCAGTTAGTGGTTTAAGTAAAAAATCTCCAGTGGGATAAACAGAGACTAACTCTAAAGTAGGGGTTTGTCTGGTATGGGGATTCTGCTCCACTGTAGGCAACTGTTTCATAGATTAAAAAACCCCAAATAATAAAAATCTTTTTACTCTGGGCTGTAAATATAATTCCGAATTTAACCAGCTGCACTGTACTTGTTGTAATGAAGTTTTATTTGAATGATTGCAAGTTTGACAAGTCCTCTATTTGATGTTACTAGTATTTTAACTCCTACTCAGATAATCTGCAGCTTCAACTAAACAAGGCGCTGTAATTTAGCATTTACTTGGAGTTTACTATTAAGTCTGGTTATCAGTCACAGTTCTAGTCTATAAAGACAAGATATTTTTAGCAATACAGAACTCAAAATATGTATTCATTTACATCAGCTTCTCTCTGCTTCATTAGGAGAATGGACATGGTAGATCCATTTGCAGAACAACCTTTACAAATATTTCATAGTAGTTTTCTGAGTTGTGTAGTATGACAGCAAATGCAATTTATTGGAGACTAGCAATAGCACGAACCATTACAAAAACATGGATTAAGAAAAATCTATTGCAAGCATATCTACAGTTACAGCAAAGGGCTTAGCC
The DNA here is from genome assembly GCF_900496995.4 of Aquila chrysaetos chrysaetos. Classification (NCBI taxonomy): domain Eukaryota; kingdom Metazoa; phylum Chordata; class Aves; order Accipitriformes; family Accipitridae; genus Aquila; species Aquila chrysaetos. Next base: position 25,913,149 of record NC_044008.1, read on the forward strand.
ATCAGTCACTACAACCAAAGTGTCCTAAATAATAAGAGTATCGAACAAAAATGTCTCTCCCCATCTTAAAACATGCCCCTGTAAATTAATCAACAGTCTGCGCACGGAAAGCTACATGTGGCAGCTGTGCAGATAACAGAGGGGTAGGCTCTTGGACTGTCTTTTTACTCCAAGAACTGCTTGCTCCAGACAATCGTCTCTTTCTTATAAGGAGTAACTAAATAACAGTATTTCTGTGGTTTAATAGATGTGATTCCCTTAGCAGGATGGAGAGATGAGATGTGACAAAAATTCCCAGTTCTGTGGCAGAAGATGGAGCCAGCTGGCAGGGTAACATCCTATTCTCGCTAAGCACATGCATACTCCCCATTTGCATCTTCCTGCTTTAGGTTCACATGTTTAAGGTTAAGCATTCGTATCAGTACTTTGCTGAGTCAAGAACAAAATACTCAGCATTGCGCAGGAGCAACCACTTCAATTCCAGCAATTGCTGGTGCTACAGGCACAGAGCCTTCTTTCTGTAGTATCTTTGTTGTAAGAGCCCCCTTTCGCAGCTAATAGCCAGGAAACTCGCAGGTCTTTTCTGAAGCTGCAAGACAGTATGCAAAAATTGTGGAAAGGCAGAGTGCAAGCTCAACGAATGTCTTTTTTCTTACCATCATTTAAACTATACTTCTGGTTTTAAAAGTGATTATGATCTCTGAACCTTGAGAAGGGAAAGAATAGGGTTGCTATTGACTTTGAGAAGAGCTGTCTTCTGTAATGTCTGGATGGCACGGGTTAGGCTCTCCAACTCACTCCCTGGAGGACTGCCTTTCTCCATTCACTTTACTGAGGACTCTGAGAGACTAATGCTCTAGCTTAGGCATCTGAGAGAGAAGCTTAGATTTGGACAGGGATGAATGTCTCTCTCCATTTTGTTCAGGGGATCTTCAAACACACTACAGACATAGGGAATTAAGATAAATATGGATGTATTTAGGATGACTATGAAATCCAAAGTTGTCTTAAATTGTTTTAACTATAACATTTTATGACAGAGATTAGCTATTGACACAAGAGTATTGTATCATTCGTACCTTGGTATGTAAATTGATGCTTTGTCCCATATTCCTGTTTAAAGGTGTCCTGTAAGTTATGAGACAGCAGCTGAAGCAGTCTTTAGTCAAGACATGGAGAGTAGCAGCTCCAGAAGTTGATTTGGATCATGCCAAAGTTAATAGCCTTCTGGAGAAACCAGAACGATTTCCCACAGAGGGAACTTACTGTAAGAATCCCCCTAACACAGATGCCCCCATTAAGTGTTAATGCAAAGTCAATGCTGTTATCAAGAGGAACGGAATTAATCCATGTCCTTATCACAAGAAATTAAGTTTCCAATCTTCTTAAAGTCCAGCACTTGCTCAGCAAGTGAGAGGGTCAAATCCACATCCAAAATCAAGTGTATGACGTGCTCTTTCCATCTTGACAGACACCTACCCCTAAGACTTGGACACCATCCCTTTCTTTCTTCTTTCCAGGAAGAAGATTTTTCCAGATGGTCCTTACCTCCTTTCAAGCTTGGTATTTCTGGGTTAAGGAACACTTCTGAAAGAGCCCAGACTGGCAGGCTGGGACTTGAGAACTCAAAAGAACGAAAAAAAAAACTAAAGTGCATTTTTGAACCTCTATACTGTATGTTAATTTGCTGTGCTGTTCATATTATTCTACTATAAAATAATAAAAGCAAATCATAATATTTACAGATCAGCTTTTATATTTCAACTGTTTTTGAACAAGTTATAATGTGTTTCACACCTAAAGATAGTGAACAGTCACAAAAATATGTGACTGGAGCAAAGCTTTATGACTTCATAAGGTGAGGGGTGAACGCTTTGAATTTTTATTTCACAGAGACTAAAGACAGTCTTATCCCTCGTGGGTTTATTTCTCTATTGTTTATTTAAATTATAAATTGCATTCCTAACAGATGATAAAACCCTGGATGAAGGGTAAAGCCTCAAGGCATATAAAGAAAAAGTGAAAAAACCCCACAAATTTATATTTTCAAATAAAATTATTATGGGAAAAGTGGTTTTGCTGTTCGATTTCCTTCATCATCAGTCATCTTTTTTTCCCTTTTCTCTTCTTTCACTTCCTTTTCCAAAACAAACCTTTATGCAAAAATCACATTACCTCTATAATGACTCAACCCTGTATTGGTAAGAGTTTTAGGAATTTTCAGTGGGTAGAGAGACAGATCTGACACAGGTCAAATCATTTAGTATCATATGCTGAAATATATGTATACAGAATGTCCAGCACCCCACAAGTCTTTAACTTCTGAACATCATATCCATCTTCAGATACTCAGTAATCACAAAGTGGCACCACAGTTAGGAGAGCAGGTTTGAACTACACGTATCTCGTGTGCTAGTGGATGCAACCAACATCCTGCTAAAGGAGTTTGCACCACATTCCCTACCTTCTGTGAACACAAGACTCATGTAACTTTGCATGCATGAGTTGTCACACGTATTTTATCAGGATCGCTCAGGATGCAAGTTACACAAGATAGATTTCATCTGATCAAATACTAACAGCTGAAACACAGACACTACACCTTTATAGCTAAGCCATTCAGAGAACTAAAATAGATATTCAAAACAGATCAGCTGAACTGTGCCTTAAAACTGCCAGGTTTTCCCAGTTGATTGTAAAGGCATCCAATGGAACAAGCTCAGCTGTAGAGCTCTACATTGTTGAAAACAAAAGTCAGGTAAGACGGATCCCATCCACAGTGTACAGACCGATTAAACTAATCAGGTCACAGAAGGCTTTCCCTTCCATCCCACCGCCATATTTTCATTTTTGCAGAGAGTGGGGACCAAGCAAAATATTTGGTACAGAGGCTCAACATAAGTTGTCAATTACCAGAGCACCCTTTAGAAATGCACATGGTAGCTCTTCAAGTACCATGTCAGCTCTCTGGCAACTCATTGTCAAATGAATTTCTTCTAAGCCTGCTACAAAGCACAGAAGGAATCCACACTGCTGTCCTACCGTCAAAAGAGTAGACAGCAGAGGATACTGTTAATATTTTTTCTACAACAAACCAAATATAAAACTTAACAGGCCATACTATACAGCAATTTCTTTCACAATCTGCAGCAGAAGCAAAGAACATATGAGCTTCAAATGGGCTTTGGAAACAGTTAATTGTGGGCAATAAGCCACAATAATGAAAAACAGGGCTTTGAGGCTAAACTGAAAACTGTACTATTTTCAATATCTCGCTTTCAAAGGGAACAATAAAATGCATTCTGAAGAGATGATACTCTTTCACATTTCTTTTTTTTTGTGGATTTACATATTTTTCTGGGCTCCTGTCTAAAGCTGATGATTATTAATTTAATTTATTGTAAAACAGAAAAGAAATAATCAAATACCTATTGAGTGTGGTATACCTTTAATCCATGACTCAGTTTTCTGTATGTTCTTTGCTGAAAACAGCTACAAAATACAGAATTACTGAAGTAAAACAAAACAACTACAATGCTCCATTTTCTTTTTCTGAAACACTGTTCTTTCTAGCAGAGGTCTCTGTCTTTATTAATGAACCTTTCAGACAGAGCTTGGTCTATAATGCCTCACCTTAATTTGGCCTGTCAGGCATTCAAACTCAGTCAAACCTACAGAACAGGCAATAAAGAGTTTCTTTCTCAACCTAAGCTCTGGTGGAAAGAATTATTAAAGAAGGTGTGGATGATGTATTGACTCTGCTTTTCTGGGTCTGTGCCTGGAAGAGGTCTCTGAAAATGTTCCTTGGCTAAGGACATCGCAACTTCACCTATCCGGACCAAACACCAAAGTTGCATAATAAAGCCTACTGCTATTTTGGCTTTCCAACACTTTTGCCAGCAGGATCTTCCCATACAGAAGGACCAAGTTGAAATGTTTAGATTTCTATGGTTATTTTTGAAGTCTTATCTAGGCTTAATTTATGATACACAATAATTTTTATCATTAAAATCAACATTTTTGATGGCTAGACCAAACATCAGTCTCAATAATTGAGACTGTTTGATCTTTTACTTATTACAAATAAGGAAGCCTTGAGCCTTCTTTCACTGGATTAAAGCATCAGTAAGGCAACGTAGAGTGTGTAGGTAAAATCTGTAACACAGTGTTACAAGAGGAAAATGGGCAGCCTAACATACTCTTGCTTAATGATGCACAAGTGTGTATGCAACCACAGCCCAAATTTTATTTTCAGAAACAACCAGATAGACTCTGCTTCTAATAAATTAACAAACATCTTGACAAGATATGTTCAGCTCTTCTGGTACCTATGTGTTAATACACGTTCTGAGATAAGGAATGTAGCATCATTAAAATTGAAAAAAGTAATCATTTCAGTATTGGCATGTAATCACAGGTCTTCTTTTTGCAGCTGCTGTTTTACTGTTTCCTTTCTGTCCTATTTCTGTTCTGTTGTTTCAAAAGAACAGAGCTTTACATACTCTGGCTTTGTTCAGCACACTAGAGCTTAGTATAACTTTAACATATGTGACATAGCTGATGTTAATAGATATAAATGTCCCCTAAAGTAGTTTTCCATATTTATTTTGGAACAGATGTTTTACCTCTTTTTGTGTCCTTGGACACTGGCCATTCCATAGGACTCTAATTGCTATACAATTGGAGCTGTGTGGCTAAAACATGTTTTGTTCAGCAAATGTATCTTCCTTTCAGTTGGAATTACAACCAATATGAGAGGAAAGATTTTATCTAAACAGGAAAAATATTAATAACTTACTTTCATTGTGCACAATTGACCAGAAATGCAGGAAAAGTGTTAAATGCTTCCTATGACTATGCTGTAAAAAAGAAATTATATTAGAACTTTACCTTTTGTGCAATATATAGCTTCTCATACTTGTACACAGCAATTATCCTCAGATAGACAAGGGCACTTCAAATAAAACGCTTTTGTCTATCATCTCAATTTGGTGTTATGAACCTGATATAGAAGAAGATTTCTAGAAAATTTATTGATTAAGCTGAACTTCTGGAAAAGCATTAGAGCAGCAGTATATAGTTGGAGATCACTTTGCTAGCAAGTAAAATATGTTGTTTGAAAATGTCTTTGTTTTCTACTACATCACAATTCATTAATTTAAACTAGGTAGACATAATAGCTCGCTTTGAACAATGGATTAAAGTAATTGCTTTCTTTGTTTTTATACTTTTAGGTAGATCATAACACCACAGTTCTGTTGACCTCCAACAACCTCATAATTCTTAAGCAATCATAAATGAAGCCTTTATTCTTGAGCCCAGCTTAATTTTGAGTTAAAATCTGTATCACAAGTTTGTCTTCAATTCAGTGACTTCCTTTTTCAAATTCTGCCTTCATTTCCCTAATGTCCATATGTATGGTTACATGGCTCCGTAACAGAATGTTTACTGGATCAAAAACAAGGGAAAAATCTCATTGTTCTAATGATGGCATCCATCCCAAACCGTATTAGCTACAAATAATTGCTTCCTAAATTGCTCAGTTGGCAAGGAACATCCTGGTTTAAAACCCTCTTGACCTTTATCTTTACAGAGCAAAGCATTTGTAAGCAAGATTTCTGGCAATAAGAAGTATTTAAATTATAATTCCCTCATTTCACTGCTTAAAAACTGAATGGAAAGAAAAGAAGTTCTTAAGCTCAGATGTGTGAGATAGAGATAGAGCAAATCATTACCAGTTCTATTTTATTTCCAGTTTAGGCTAAACTAAATGCAGCATGGCACAGCTTTTTACAAAAAGAGTCCGAGTCGTGAGAATCACAGACACGCAGAACAGGAAAGAAACCCACGAGTAAAGAAACCCTTGAGGTGATGTAGTTCCATACTGAGGCACGATCAAGTTTACCAGCAGTTTTACTAATCTCACTTAAAGTCTTCCATTGAAGGGCATTCCACAACATAGCTAAAATGTCTGGGAGAAACCACATCATCTATTACTCATGAAATGCTAAGAAACAGCGATGGGTGAAAGGAACGAGCAATAATGTTCTTTGCCAAATATCTGTTTTCCATTTATTATTTCTTCTTTATAGGACCTTTCTTTGTTTCATAAATGGACCTATAACTAACCATTATTAGAAAGGAATTAATTCACAGGGCAAAAAGCAATTCTCTACAGATCTGCAGCTATAAAGTTAATTAAAACCAGTGCAACAGAGAAGAGGCGCTAGCATGAATGAGTTTTCCTCCAAGCACAAGAAGGATTCAGAAAAAATTGAATCCAGAATTTTAAACCAAAAAGGAAATTTAACCAAAAGACCTGATAACAGAAAACTCCAGATTATTCATGCTCATTTCAATTAAAAACAATTAAAAATATAAATTCATATAAGATTCTGATTACTAATCCCAGTTACTTTTACATGAATATGACTGAGTCAAATTATTCTGAGTGGAGTTTTTGATTAAATGTGATATGAAGGAGTATATGGTATCCTTTGGACCTTAATGAATTATTTCCTTCAAAATGTCAGAGTAATGGTAGAGAGACAGGACGAGTTTTTTATTTGAATGTGGTGGAAATAAACAGTAGTTTACAAAACTGTAAATAAGAATGTTAAAGAAATAAAATGTATAAGAATAGAAAAACATATTAGTGAATGTGCTCACTCTTCCCTGCTGAACTAACCTGTAAGAGTACTAGGATATATCTTGTCTCATATTTAGCTTCACGTTAAGGCAAACCTGGCACAGCTTCTAGCTTGGTGAGTGGGGAGTTGCAGTCTGCCTCGGCAGATGATGCTCCTGCCTTACAGCGCCAAAGGTCTAGAGGTTGAAACCTAGCTGCAGTCATGTGTAGGATACATACACAGCAAGTCCAATCCCCAGCCAGAATTAGGGTCCCTGCTAATTGGTTATATCCACTTGTGCGTCTGATTGCCAGCTGGCAGGCACAAAGTATTATTTGTGGTATTTAGCAAAGTGGAAGCGCTATAGTCAACTCAGATCGTCAAAGACAGGTGAAATTCTGCTAGATGCAGTGGAAGTACTCACTGCTCTGCTGCGTGGGGCATACATACAAAGGAGGTGAGAAAAGCTGTGGTCACAGGAATGACAGAAAAACTAATATATTACAGGATGGATTCTGGCTTGAAAAGTGTCTGATGTGCTTCAACTGTGGGGTGATCCACGTAGCTGAGGTATTCTCAACAGCCTTTGCACTCAACTAAGTTTCATGGACTCTAGACCTGTGGACTCAGAATAATTTAGGTTGGAACAGACTTTAGGAGTCTCCAAGCAGGCAGAGATGTGATAACTCACTTTTTGAGAGCTCCCAAGTAATTTAAATTCCAGATACTGCAGTCTAGCAAATTTGGTTAACTTTATTTTGAAATTGTCTACACTCATTTATACAAGAAGAGACTGCACCTCTGCTGAAGAGCCGGTAGCAAACAGCTGACCAGCAGCAACTGAAACCAACATAGCTGGGAACTGGTGCATCCACTGTTTGGTTAACACACCTCTAGTCAAAGGTGTCCCAGTGAAAGGTTTGAACCTCTTCTGGAATGAACAAGCTGCAGAACCTTCTCAGTAATCCAGTTTTGTCTGACGTTCCTTCTTGAAGCGTCCATCTGCGATCAATGTCATAGAATCATAGAATCAAACATAGAAACATAGAATACCAGGTTGGAAGGAACTTCAAGGAGCATCTGATCTAACCTTTCTTGGCAAAAGCACAGTCTAGACAAAATGGTCCAGCACCCTGTTCAGCTGAATCTTAAAAAGTCCAATGTTGGGGAATCCACCACTTTCCTGAGGAGATTATTCCAATGACTGATTGTTCTCATTGGGAAAAATTTTCCCCTTGTGTCCAGTCGGAATCTCACCAAGAGTAACTTGTACCCATTACCCCTCGTATTTTCCATGTGACTCCTTGTAAAAAGGGAGTCTCCATCTTCTTTGTAGCCACCCTTTAAATACTGGAACAGGGTGATAAGGTCTCCCATAAGCTTTTCTCAAGGCTGAACAAACCCGTCTCTCAGCCTTTCCTCATATGGCAGGCTTCCCAGTCCTTTGACCATCTTTGTGGCCCTTCTCTGGACCCTCTCCAGCCTATCCACATCTTTTTTGTATAGCGGGTAAGAAAACTGAACACAGTATTCCAGGTGTGGCCTGACAAGTGCTGAGTGGGATAATGACTTCTTTGTCTCTGCTGGTGATGCCCTTCTTGATGCAACCCAGCATCCTGTTGGCTTTCTTTGCACACTGTTCACTCGTATGGAGCTTGGTGTCCACCAGGACCCCCAGGTCCCTTTCCACACAGCTGCTCCCCAGCCGGGTAGATCCCAGCCTGTGCTGCACTCAGTAGTTTTATGTTTTATTTTGTTTTTCCTGGTGCAAGACCGTACACTTATCCTTGTTGAAGTTCATAAGGTTTTTGTCAGCCCGTTCTTCCAGCCTATCCTGGTCTTCCTGCAGGGTGGATCTCCCTTCCAAAGTGTCCACTTCCCCACTCAGTTTGGTATCATTGGCAAACTTCATCAGGGTACACTTGATCCCATCATCCAGATCACTTATGAAGATATTGAACAGCGTTGGGCTCAGTATCAGTCCCTGAGGGACCCCACTTGTGACAGGTTGCCAGTTTGAAAAGGAGCTATATACCACCACCCTTCAAAAAAAGTGTCTTTGGACATCCAGTAGCCAAATTAGGGGCAGAAAAACTGAAAGCCTGAGCAGAAAATGAATCAGTATTTCTGAACTTAATTTTCACATGCATCAACTAATTTCCAAAGGAATTATTCAAGTTTTATTGTAGAACTTGCCAAGGTGATAATAGAAGTCTTTTATGCTTTCCATTGAACCCCTATTTTGCTTTAGTCCATGTTTGTTTTAATAGAATATTTAGTTATATACAATAATTCAAATGTGAAATTTGGTGGAGTATTTCTGCAAATCCAAGTACCAAAAAATACCTATCAAATAAAAATAAATGGTCCTGTCTTAGACCTAGGGTTAACACTGCAAACACTCAAAGCAGCAAATATCTGTTAAGTTTCTTTATACTCCAAAGACAGCCAGAGGTATAAAAAAGTTATTCAACTTGTTTCATTCCATTTTTCTGGTGTGTTCATTTCAAATGGGAATTCTGAGGTTCCCAGGCAAATTATATTATTAAGGGGAGTATCTCAGTCTTTCAGTCAGTGAATGAATGGTTCAGTCCTTCATGATTTTTTCTGATTTGAGGTCAGGTGTGTTATGATGCCCTCAGTCCTGTTCTGGAAGTTGACTTGAATGCCTGAACTACTTATGTAATGTTCCTCATACTCAAGCACTAGATTCAAAGTCTAACAAATACATTTTACCTGGTCTTCCATATAACACCCTTACCACAGCTAGCAACAAACAAAAGTTAGAGACAGAAATATATTAGTTCCCAGAGGTTTGAATTTAAAAGACTGCTGCTAAGAAAATGGGATATTATATGTCATAAAATCATCACATAATCAAAGCAATAACAATGAATTATGGTTTTGGCTGTCATCCACCAAAGTTTCCAGATGCTTTGCAAAATGCACAAAACTACAGTCTGTACTCAGTTACAATAGCTTCAGTTACTTCAGTGGGGTTACACCAGACTGGCACAGCAATAGCTGAATGCAAGCTCAGTCCTCATTTGCAACAATAAAATATAAAAAAAAATAGAACAGCTTAAAAAAAAATGCAAGTTTTTTTCTGATTTTTACTGATGACAGTGAACTGCTTCATAATGTCAACATAAAATATGCAATATATCTGAAAAGAAATGCATGAATATAAGTAAAATAAAGACAATAAACTGTGCCAAGCCCCTCCTGTGTTGCCATCCTCCTAAAACTTTCCCCTCTTTGACATGCAACTTCTCTGTTGGAAGTTTCAAGGCCCCATGTCTCACAGTCTGAATTTGCCTTCATGTCATTTGGAATATGTGCTAGCCATCACACATATTTCCGAAAGACTTCTGGATGTTTATTACTGCTTTTGAAAATGCATCCTAGTCATGTGCCCAAATCTCCTTGAAATCCGTGGCCAAAGCTGAGTGCAGAATTGAAATCAGTACATGCAGAAGTGTATTTTTCAAAGGGACTGAAGAGGGTTCTGGTTTTGTAAGCCAAGCACCTTCTCATACCTCAGCACAAACTCTTTCCAAACTAAAAAAAACCGGGGCATTTTATCCTGCCCACTGCAAGTTAAGAACTGCCAATAGTGATACATAATGCAAATTTCTCCCGGTGTGATCTACAATGCTTTGCTTGCTGTTTAGCTGATGCCTTCAACGTGGACATCTTTTACATTTTCCTCTTAAAGGTTTTTTGGTGGGTAGCATTGCCTTGTAACACCAGCTGCTTTCTGCCTGTATGTGAGAGTAAGTAATACTGGGATCTGCCTATTTCTAAAAGCTCATGGTGCATTTTCTCTATCAGGAGAGAGTGGGCATGGGACAAAATGCTCAGTCTTAGCACCCTCATAAACAGTGGAGAAGCCCTCCCTGGGCTCAGGTGCAAGGAGGCAGAACAGCTCCCTCTGCCCAAGTACTTTCTGCACAATCCAGCGAACTGGACAACTAATGCATCTGCCCATCCAAGGACTCACAGACAACAGCCTTACATCCCAGCTCGCAAAGTCCTTGGTACACAGTTCACCAACAGCCCCTAAAGTGCTCAGTGATTTGGTGCAATATTTAAGAGGGCAGTAACCAGCGGAAAAGGACTTCAGTGGAGGTGTTCACTCTATTCTGGGTTTCACCACCTAGATGACCTTACAGTCTTTTGTACTCATCTTCCAGTTCTGCTTGGGACATACCCAATTTTTTTGCAAGTTTGAAAGTTTTCCTGACATCCACTTTCCTCTTACAACTGTGGAACTGGAAGGTTTGCAAGAGTGCAACCTGTGTGTGAATTTTCCCGGTGCCTGAGCTGGCAAATGTTGTACTTGCTCCCTAAGGGGAGGTGGATGACTGGGAGCATCAGCTTGTTCAGAGCAAATTGCAACCTCATTCCCTCAACGTATATACATCCTCCTAACAAGATACAGCAGAATTCTCAAAGGAAATGAGAATAGCGAGAAAGTTGAAAGGAAAAAGGAAGGAGAAAGAAGAAAATTTAAGTACTATAAAACTTCAGGCAGGAGAAACGAAGTATCATAATCTTGTACTGTTATTAATTTTATTTTAGTTTTGCTCTGAACATGAGTTTTAGTTTCTCCAACCCTCTGTAGCAGTCAAAATATTACAGTGGAAGACTGAATGCACAAATGAATAGGGAGCAGCAGTGGCAGAGGTTATCACAGACAAGAAGCTTTGAATACCAGAAATAAAATACTGAAATACCAGCGTAAGTGCACCTGCCAGGGACTGAGATCTACTGCTGTAAATGTTGTTCTCGCATGGCTATTCTGTTCAGTGAATTTGCTGCTTGTAGAGACAACTGTAGTACTTTCATTTGGTCACTGTAACCCATCTAGAGTATTTTCATCTCAAGGTTACTGAAACACAAATAAATTCTTGTCATATGTTCCTGCCATTTGTTTAGTGGTATACAGTATGCATACTGCAGAGACCTATCTTGTACATCCATAGGCAGGGACTCTGCTCATGACTGGCCCTGCCTATAGCTTTCATTTAGATTTTAAGTTTTCAGCCACAAGATTTGAATTTTAGCTTAAAAAAACCCCTCCTCTAAACCACTCCACACCCTTTAAAGAATGGAAAAGTCACGTCCTAAGATTTTAATGCAAAGATTAAAAGGCAGTCCTGCATCGTGTATCTGCACTTTTTTGATGCTCTCCTAAGATCAACTACAAATACAGAATTCTTGCTGCATATTTTTTCTCAAATTCTGTTGTGGGATTTCCAGATCCTCATGAAGACCTCAGTTTAGCCTCTGCTCTCATTGCACAATCAGCTAGAGGATTCCGGGTGTTGTGTTTACTCCTAGGTTAGGCTTATCAACTCATGCAGTGCAAAGAATACAAAGGTTTGGCAGAGGGAAAACTTAAAGTATTTAATTGCAAACAAAAAGAAACAGTAAGAAGCGTAGTTGATTTGATAACAAAAATTAGTATCTTGCAGATTTCTGACAAACAGAAGGTCTGTGTTGATCAATGAACTTAGGAAAGGAAGAACATAAAATCATATTTGCCAAAATGCATAATGTGCACCGTGTAATATTTTAAGGCATTTCACTACTAAAAATAAAAAATATTCTTCAGTTATCACTTGATCAGGTAAAGCTTTCATTGAATATACTTTTTTGTCTTGAGTAAAACAGCTACAAAACACTTGAAAGCATTTGATTTAATACTGCTGGTAAAGCACTTTTAGGGAGAAATTTTAAAGGTACATGCAAGGTAACTATAGCTAGTTGAGCACTTTGTTACTCTGTTCATACATGAGTGGAAAAGATATTCACAACCTGAGGTCTGAACAGTTACCCAGGTATGATGCTTACAAGGTAAAAGCTCAGTCATTCCAGCACAAAACATAAAAATTCAATTTTCTCTCTGTCCTTTGATTATTTGTCCTACTTACCAAGACTCTGGCCCAGTAGGAATTGAGGACACACACATTGTAAAGCCACTAGATGTACTTTCTGAATTTAGATGTCTTTGACCTGTTTTCCCCCAAAACATTTGCTTGAACTTTATTACTTTACCAGCCAATGAAGACTAGCATTTTTTTCACTGTGAAATGGACATCAATGGTGGGCCTAACAGATATTTTCCACAAATATTTGCCCAAACAAAGCGACCAAATGTTACTGATTGACATATAGACGGAAAGAAAGACAGAAAGACAAAAAAAAAGAAGGAAGAGGATATATTCTTTTGTTGTTAGTTCCAATTATTCTAGCAGATTATTATGTTCCATCAATTTGTAAAGACTTCAGGAAATCCCAGTGTAAAACTAGTTCAGAAGAGAGGATTCAGGCCCCTTATATGTATAAGCAACTCCTGGATATTTATCAACAGCTCTGTGTAATCAATGAATCTGCTTCTCTGAATTACTAATGTAATAATTCACATAAAATTGAAATGGAGCATTTATTTTTTCCTATCTAAAGAACAGGGTCATTTTTCATAAATATCAAAGCATGTCATAATGAAAAAGAGCAAAAAGAATTAGAAGACAAAAGTCATGAGCATTGACAGGCACTACAAATATGTTTCTGTTTTAGGAATATATAAATACTGACTGTCCTGTTTTAGCACTGGACAAATGTGAACATGGATACAATTATACACATCCAGACTTAATAAATTCTGCTTAAGACTTTGGGCCTGCAAAGATGGAGACATATGGTATTATTCAGAACAAGTTATCCCACTGACTTCAGTGGAAATGTCCACAGTGTGTGAAGTTAAGCGTGCATACCTCTTTGCAGAAAAATGCACTAAATCTTCATGTTTTCCCTCTGAAACCTCATCAAGCCATGGGGATTAGAGCTATCCTCAAGTATTTTCTGTGTCTTTTTGCTGTCACCATATTGTTGTTCAGTTTCTGCATTCTATTAGCGTTCCCTTTTGCCTAGAATTTACTTGGCAGCTCTTAGAGATTTTTGGTAACATCATAACCAATTTCCATCACATCCACCCTCTCTCACAATAAAATTCTGAAGTGTCAAACGTCTGTCTCAAAAAAAAGCAGCAGCAACCACTAAACAAAAATTGTGCAACCTTTTTGTCAAGCATTTCATCTATTGATAATGCTATTATGGCAAACTACATAATAATTTACTTAGGAATGTTTTTATTTTAATTAAAAGAAGATAAATCCTCAAGCAATTTTTTTCCTTTTTTTCATTTTCATCTGTAACTTAATACCATGAAAACCACTAGGCTGTTGGACCAGGAAAGGTATAGCACAACGGAGACAGATATCAGGAGTATTAGTAGGGTTTTTGAGTTGTGACAACATACTTCATAGAAGAAATTCATATAGCAACAACAGGTCATGGGAATTACCTTAACCTATCAGGTGACGAGCCAAAAACATTCAGGGTGTGGTACAGGTACTGAAACACAGGTAGTGCCACTTGGGTGCATTAAGGTGTAAAATGACATTCAGCATACTAAGCACTTACACAGAACTGGCATGTATGCACAGTCCTAGTCTCTCTGGGATCAGCAGCTTGGGGTGAGATGTGATACTGAGTCTTCGATGCAACGAGAAGTGCATCTCGAGGCAATTGATCCCCGTTCCCTTTCCCTTCGGCTCTGTACCACATGGCAGTTCCTAGTAGGTTCCTTGATCTTTTTCTAAAGTGATTTCATTGCTAAAGCAGCAATAGTTGGGAACTTCCCTGCTGAAGCATTTCCTTTCCTTGGAGGAACTCAGGCTAAGAGGTCTGAGTGACTGGAAGCAGTCCTAAACCCTTCTCCCAGCAGAGCAAAATATAGCCAGGAAATGGCTTGTGCCTTTGTATCCCATTGAGGTCAATAAACAGAGAGCTGACTAAGGAGTAGGGCCCACCTTAAGATACCAGGATAGCCACTTCTTTAAAATTTTAACTCCTTTGGGGATTCTTGTAAGATTTTTTTTTTTTCTGTTATACTTGCCATCCACGCTGAAAACATAGTCACATAGGAAATGTGTGAAGGAAGAAGAAAATAATGGGACAAAACTGAATAGAAAAGAAATCCCGAAAATATGAGTGATGGTTCCATAGGAAAGCACAGGCACTATTTGTGTTCCAACCTATCACTGGTAAGAACTGAGGGATGTTGCAGCTGTCTCCAAGTATTTTATAAATCAGGGCATCCTGCAGGATATAGGAGGGGTAGGCATAAATAAAACAGATAATTCTAATGAAAAATAAGCCAGTTTCTCACACCCGGAACAGGGATACACTGAAGGGTGTGATTAATTTTGAGAAATTCTCGAAGCAAAAATGCTAGCCCGAATACCGGCCACAGGTTAAGTGAATTACACAGATTCACAGACCCTTTAAGCCAAAAGACCTAGAGAAGACAATCTATCTTCAGTGGGCACTTCAATGTGTGTAAGTGAAGGCTGTATTCTTCATTCTTTGAGAAGAAATTTTCCCCTTTTTCAGAGGGTTAGACAGAGGGGGCAATGCTCATTTAGAGGCAAAGGAATAACAGAATGACAGGGTGAGACATCAGCCCACCTGTACCACATATTACTCAAATTCTTTACTGAAGCCCAGAGGACTTCTGTGTACGGTGGCTCATTGTCATGGCTGTTTCACTTTTCATGCCACGGTCAGACATTAAGCCACTCACAACTGGTCCTTCTTAAATAAACGCCAGAAGCCTTTGATCTGTTTTCTACAAGGCTTCCCAGCAGATATTGGCATCTACTTTATTTTTCAGACAACACCGATGGAATGAGATACATGAATAACTTCTGTCCTCTGAAGCAGTCTTGTTGCAAGCAGCTGAGCACATGCCACTCAATGGAAGACTCAGGATCAGCAATAGAAGTTTGTTTCCTTCCCAAAACTTTTGGGAAACTATATTTTTCAAGGTGAGAACCACTGCCAGTGTGGTCAACACATGAAGGGTAACAGTTTCAGACTGAAGTTCCCAGCTGTGGTTGACACTAATGTTGAATACTTTTAACCAGATTAAGGTGCAAGGCAGCTTCAGTATGATGCTTACAGTAGAATTTTATTACAAAGTACAGGCATCAGCTTCAACACAGAGAGTATCTGAGTTTCCAGTATCAGCTGCAAAAAAAATTACTAAAAAGCTTGAAAAAAAAAAAAGTCTTAATTTCTAAAATTAATTGCCCCAGCACTGAATACTGTTCTATTTTTTCCCCACTAGCATATTGCTGTCTCTCTCATACAGAGTTGTGCATGTAAATGAAAGGAGTCTGAGATGTACAGAGACTCCAGCTGGAAAATATGCTTGATTCAACACAATAAAATGAGAAACAGAACTATATTTAATCGTAACTATATCAACAAATATCACATAAATAAATAAATGTACCAAAAGTATTGCAAAGTAGACTACAATAATTCTTTATAAAGACATCTTATACTGCAAAACCTAGGGATCCAGACATAGCACTAGTGAAACGGTTTTGTGTTCTTTGAAATGCAGTGAAATATGCCCCAACCAATGTTTTTCAGCAACTGAAAATGTTGATGGTGTCTTTAGCAAAAGGGCAAGGATTCATTCCAAAGGTGATAGTATATGAAAAAGTAGGTAAATGACCTTTAGACTCCACTTAAAGTTCAAGCTCATTTTCTTCCAGTAACTAGTCAGACCCCTGGGACACCCTTACTAAGGTACTTGTGTATTCCATTCCATTTTCTGCAATGAATCCCACCTTTTCTCTACAAATTTAGTTTTAACCAGTCACCGTTTTTATTGCAACACCCTGTGACTAATTTATGCAAATCATTATAAATGTTTATATTTATTTCAATTTGACTAAATAAAAAAACAGATTCACTGGATAAGCTTTTTATTGATAATCTTTAAGTTCACAGCACCTGTAATGGCTGGAGGTTCTTAGCCTAAAGGGAACAAGGCTGGCCTTGATTCTGACCTGACTGCAACTACTCTGATGTGACTGATTTAAATTAAGTGCTTCCTTGTTTATATCTACACACTGTAGCCCTGAGCAAAATCAGAAACATCATGCGTCAGTCGTTGCATGCTCTTCTATATGTTGCATTATGTTCTTTAAACAACTAACTTGACAACATTTATCACACAGGTAGCACATTTTATTTGTGCAGCTAAAAAAAATAGGTTGAAAGCACACACAAAAAAGTATTAAATGGCCTGAATTCCAGATGGTTCACTTGCTCCATAAAGTAACAGTATCTGCTGAGATGACCGTGGTACTGTAGTTCTTTCTCCTTACCAAATACATGCAGTAGGAAGTTTTCCTGTGCTCTTTTGTCATCTTCTTTACTGCTCTCTTATTTCATGACCTCTGAGTTAATCCTTCTATTCTTCCTATTAGCAAGTTTAAGCAGGCAAACTTCAAACAGACTAGCAATGGGTCACAAGGTTTAATGGGCATGTAGATAATCATCTAAATTACATTTCTGGAGCTGATGGGCCAGACAGGCTTAGAGAGTAACTTTACCAGCTTTCACTGTTAATCAGCAAGGATTGTGTGTCTCAGTACGTATCTGCCTTTGCCTGCCTCCCCAAGGGGCTGGGTCATACTGACTGATTAGCAAAGGCAGCTGCATTAGCTTTCTTCTCCCACAAAGTGTGTCATGGAGGCCCAAATGACTTGAAAGGCAAATGTGACCACAGCTCAAACACCAAGCGCTCTCTTCTCATCACTGTGGAATTGCTGGCCCTCCTCTTGCAGATTATGATACTCAGCACAACAGTTGTTGCCAATTTTCATGATCTGTTAACACTTAGGAAGTCTTATGCTGAAGGCTCTTCTTTCACATCTATTGTGGTATCATCAAGGGGGAAAATTCAACAGGCTATTTCACATTTTCTGATGAATTTGAGAACAGTGTACGAGGTGAACTGAAAAGAATACAGTAATGGAACTATCAATAGTGAATGCCCTGGATTTCAGCTTTGAAACACAAACATAGGGGGCTAGGTAAAGAGAATAACAGTTCTCTGTAGGATACAGACAATTTTACAGCTACAGAAATAGCAATGGATATGTACTGTGAACCTGATTTTCTCAGTGAAGGTACTTACAAAGCAAAGTGTATAAAATCTGAATCTTTTTTTGTCTTATATTGGTGGCTGTGTTTTATATCTACCTTGATTCCAAAAGGAACAGGAGCAGTGGAGTATTCGCTTCCTGTTGTCCTTTAGGTGTTGGGCTCATCTTGCACAGTAAATACTTCTCAATGATTCATTTTACTGCTCTTTATCAAGTTGTTAAATAAACACAAAATCAGACCAATTAAACTATCATTAGCCATGCAATAAGCTTTCACTGTCTTACGTAGGTGCAACATAGGCCAATACCAGCATTCTTTAAAACAGTAAAAACTGTTTCACATATTTGTAACTCTATACAGAAAAGAATCTGACTAACCAGCTAAGAAGTTAAACAACTTTCTATTTTGGATCTCAGTTAAAAACATTCTACAAGAAGAAACTACTGAGGAACAAAGTAAAATAATCAAGAACACTGATTTCCTAATTTGCCTCTCTTGAACTTTGAGAAAGGAAGTTGGGTTCTGACTTTCCACAAGTTTTCATAGATGAAACTATGAAACATCAATGGCTTTGTGACTTAGGTACAACTACTTCTGATTGATGTTACAGAGAGACATGAATTAGGCTAAATAGTTCTATAATTTTCCAATCCACGAAGCACACCATTTCTCAAGCTTCTAAACAAGGGTGACCAAATTTTGCACTTTATCTGGTACAGGCCCAGAATGCAAGGACTGCCCCATATTGTGATAAAACCTTCAGGTCTCAGTTTTGTTTCAAGTACTCACTGAGATGTGGGCTTATCCCATTTCCTGACCTTAGTGTGGCAGCCTAAGTTACCCACTCTTGGTGCCAGAGATTCCTTGGCTCTTTCAATGAAAACAAAAATGGTCAAACCTCTATGCCAGATCATGAAATCCACAGCAGGATTTCAGTCACATCACATCCCCTTTACCACCCTAATGCACAGGGAAAATGATCTGAATTTCAAATATGCATTGTGAGCATATAGCCAGAAGAGGTGGTAGCCTTTACGCAGTGCAGCAATAAATCACTTCAAACTCCATTGTTCTGTTGTACCATATGGCTGACTTGCAGAACTACCTTTTTTGCTTTTATTTTACCAAATCAGAATTATAACATTATCATTAAAAAACTGAACAAATTATTATAAAGAGTTATGGAGTCATTACTATGACTCATTAGTCTTCCCCTTATATCATCTTCATAACAACCTGTACCCTCTACTTCACATTACGGCTTTCTAATGGCAAAATGTAACCAATAATTTCCGCTAGCATCAAAAGCTGAGATGATCAAAGCACAGCTATTATTTCTGGAGATGTGATAGTAGGCATACTTTCTTTCCTGCAGACTCTTTTTTTGACCCCACAAGGTAGCAAAATAAGTTTAGTTAGGTCTAATCCAAAGTACATTGAAGCCAATGGCAGTGTTTTCCCTGTTCAAGGGGCTTGGATTAAGGATATTTTTCTCTTCTTTTACTATTATACACATCACAAAAATGGGTACAGAAGCTGTTACTAGATCCAAATGACAGTCTGCTTGGAGAGTCTCAGAACTGGAAGAGCTGAGGTGTACTTGCACAACTGTGCATGAAGCAACATGCAACTTTTCTGTGCCTCAGCTTGGCTCTAGACGGTTTTACCATGCACCTCTCATGATATGTCTATTGTCATGACAGAAGGTCTTGCAGACAGAATAAGCTCAGGTACCAGAAACCATGTCACCACATTAACAAGGAGCTGGACTGGTCTGGGTGCCATGCAGCAGTGGCACCTTGTTTGTTCCCTCTACTTCCATCAGCTTACTCACAGCCAACACATGTAGCTCCACAGCACTCTACTGTCATGTCCGCAATTTAACAAATGCCACCATTCACAAAAAAATGTAACTGAGGCACCACTGAGCCCTGCTGTGTCACACAAAGCTACTGAAATTTAACCTTACAAAATAACTTTTGCTCCAGTACAAACTGCAATGACCATTTATAAAAAAAACCCAAAAAACAACAAAAACCCAGATGCATGCACAACATACATTTTGCAAATACTTTGCCCATATGCATGCACTGATTTGTCTGCAACTTATAAACTGGCAGTCTGATCATGGTTATAACACTTTGTGTGCTGTCATACAGTGCAAGTTAGTTCTAATTAATGAACTTTCTCTCCATGAATCAGAATTCATATTTGTATTGATAGAATGCAAACACTGACACAGCTATTCACCCAAAACATAAGCTAAATATTTCAGCAAGGCTTCAGAAACTTTGGATGACCTTTTCCTCCTCCCCACCCCCTTCTATTATTGTACTTTCAAACATGTCATTGCACTTCCTGGAGCTCATAAAGGACAACTCGTACTTTGCAGTTCTCATACTTACACAGCTCATCCAAAGACTTGTAAGGCTTTACACTTTACTGGGGAGTTAATTCTTATATCCTGATATTGCAGTTAGAAATGGAAGCATGGAAAAATTATGGGCTACACTGTGACTCCCTAATTTAGCACAGTTAATGTAGGCAATGCAAAACCTGAAAGCAAGAGCTTGACCCACCATGGTGATTGAGATGGCTAAGCTAGGTTCCCTGCGCATCAAGGAAAAACAACAGCTGTTAGAGGGTAACTTAGAGTCCCCAAGTACATCATCTCTTCCTCTCCGGAGATCTCAGGTGCCTTGCCGAGGTGATATCATTAGTACAGTACACAGGGTACCTCTCAAGAGCAGCCGGCTCAGGGCTGCATGCCAGGAGTTGCCTCTACCTGCCCAGTGTCTGGCTCCAGTGGTGCCCTCCTGTAGGCAGGGGCTGCCAGAAGGAAGCAACTTTTCTGTGGTTAGTCAGGCTGGGGCAGGATCCCCCCAGGCACTCAGCCTCTAGGCTGGCCTCAGGCTGAGGCGGTTCAAGCATGTGGCTCCCTCTTTTCCCTAAAGGGCTCTAACCATCAGTCCATCAAGCTGTACCTCTCCTGCCCAAGCTGGGCTACAATGCAGAAATGCATGGAGGAATCACTGTGGAGGGCAGGGAGAGGAAACAAGAATAAGCACAAAAAAGTCTGTGCTAACTGGAGCCTTCTGCAGAAGTTACTGCTACCAGTTCTCTAGCAAAATGGAATTGATTCCAGTGGTGTTATTGGGCCTGTATTATATTGAAATCATCCAAAATAAGAGCAAAAAAGGATCATAAGCAAAAATTATTCTAAATATGTGGGATGATTGCCTGATAACTACAGCAAACAAAACCCCCATAGCTAACAAGAATTATATAAAAACAGCTTTTCTGATAAGTTTTTCCAGAGAACAGTGTTCTCTCAGGAGCTGAATTGCCTACCCAGCGTTTACTGTGGTCTGTCTCCTTTCACAGACACCCGCAATAGTCTACTGCTATTATTTAAAAAGACATTTCAGTCCTGTGGTTAAAGGCAAGGAATCAGAAAAAAATGGGTCTAGTCCAGTCTGTACTAGCAGTCCTTGATGGGCTCAGAGATAGCACTGTATCTACAGGATCTGCATCCGCAGCACTGTATCTGTCTCAGCATCTCCCCATCATGCAGGACCCTACGGAGCAGGTATTAAGAGGCATCTGTCAGGCTGAAATGTCCAATCATACACCCCACCAGCACCAGTGAGATCTTGTTCACCAGTTGCAATCATACCAGTCATAATTTAACATTTTTAGTCATGCAATTATGAGTTTCTGCTTGGCTAGTTCCCAGGCAGATCTTCATCTTCTGTATCTTTAATGTGTCATGCACACCCATGGGATGACATCAGTAATTGTATGAAGGGGGAGAACTTCGTCAACAAACGAATGGAATTTCTCTGTCAGGTCGTTGAGGTTTATCTTTTATGGTTTTGTTCCTCACATAATGATATACTAATGACATTTTTCTATGGCAGCATAATAGCAAAATAACCTAACTGAGTGTCTAGGATGGTGGGATGTTCCTAGTAAGACTGTGCTAAATGCAAACACGCAGATGAGGGAAAGGAAGGGGAGGAGATACTACATTTTCCATTGCTGAGGTAGGAGGTGCTATAAACAACACTAACTGGTGTCAATAAATTCAGTGGTTATGAAGAGTGATATCACTCCTGATTTAAGAAGTCCTTAACTGCAAGAGTGCTGCCCGAGGAAAGGGAGCATAGGAAAAATGAAGGCTGAAAGCTGCCTAAAAAATTCTGTCTCTTCAGGGGCTAATTATTATAGCAACCTAATACTTCCTCTGGCTAATGATCATAAACAAAATTAGTTCGTTGGTGTCATCTCAGTCATTATTGGCTTAAAATTGTTGAATCACTGAATCAGCATTCACATGGATTGTCTCAAAGCACTGGTGGCAAGTTATCTGTCAGTGATCTCTGTAACACACCATTTCCAGTGTACAATGCATCATAATAATGACAAATGTAGCTGCTGCATGGAAACATCCGCTTTTTTCAGTCTCTGCCTGATAATTCTGGAGACGCTTCCTGGAGGGTATCTGGTATTAATCTTGCATCACATGTTAAACAGGAAACTTAGCTATATAGAGAAGACTAAGCATAACTAATATAAAATCAGGAGTGTAAGTAAAATGCAGTAAATTGGAAGACTATATGCTTTTCTCCAGGCAGCTGGACCAAACATGGACTTGAGCCTCAAAGTTTGGGCTCTGTAACGTGGCATCCCCAAAATGCTGGAGAGTATGATGATGGTCCTAGTAAGGCACAGCCTACTGGAGATACAGGATAAAACTGTAAAGCAAATTTTTATTCCATGCTTAGAGAAAGAAACACCTAAGTAGAAGCACAGCCAAACTCATTCTTTTGCTGGTTCTTTCCACCTTATGCCCTCGTTGTGCCCATTTTCTCTCTATGGCCTGTTCAGAGCCCAGAAGATGTCTGACAGTGAACAGTGATTATGAGAACCCGTATGATAGTGCAGACTATGTATGAAGTCAACAGTGTAGGTGAAAAAAGTGAGTGTTTGATTTCTAGAGAAAACCCAGAACGTTACATTAATTCCCCCACAGGACAGATCTATGCTCTGCTGAGCTGTTGAGACCTTTCCTTAAAGCAGCTGATACTGGCTGACCAAGATACCGGCCTAACAGCCACATCTCTGATACTGAGAGCAAAAAAGAGTTCAGCACAGAACGGCACAAAAGTAAAGAAGATCCATCACAATGGTTAATTGTTCCTCTGACTCATCTACAAAGCAATGCTTTAAATCATCACAAAAGTCTTTGTTATAATTAAGAAAACATGGCAAGCTTTCTCTCACCAATGGTATAGATGTTGACAAAGCCAGAATATGCTGACTCTACAAAAAATTTTGTTCTGACATACACACAGAAATTAACCCTCTACTTGCAAATTAGCTCAGCGTATTTATTATTTACACCTCTACCTTCTGCAAATATACTTTTTAGAAGCACCAAGTTGTGTTATTAGATTTAGGTGCCTGTTCACTTTATACTTACAGTGAATGGTGATTATACGTCCCTTGATCTTTAAATACTTTAAAACCCCTTCAAATAGTTTTTACGTTTTCCTGAGCTGTTGTTTGACCATGAATATTTAGGAAAATTACTAACAATTTCAGCAGTTTTATGCAAGTGAATTGATTCACTAACATTACCTGGCATATATAATGGAAGAGAATTTAGCCATATGTTTCTGTCAGGACAGGTACTCTATTAGGGCAATTTGGAATTGCTCCCCTGAAATTAATTGAACCATGTTGACATACAGCAGTTGAAGATATAAACCCTCACCTTTCTTTTTACAGCAGTCTCTCTGTAGTAGCTCTCCAATCATTTTGTGGCTTTCATCTGAAATGCCTCCAATTTAACAATGTATTCAGTTTGCTACCTATTTGCTCCTCAAGGTTATGCGAACACTGCTTTGTCTTTCTCAGGGAGTGGGTTGCAGGCACATAAAACACCAAACAATTTACGCTTTATTTAATAGATTAATAGCAATGCAAATGTACTTCTAGTGTTTTGTGTGTTTTCACCAATAAATCACTTCTATGCTTGCTGAACATGAAGCTCCTGCTTACTTAAAACCAGGTCTCTGTTTTTTTCTACACAGCTGTAACTTTTCACTCGCAAGAGCTTTAAACCCAATCTCGATGTGAATTTCTTTCATGAAGAAAGTAAAAGCTGCCTTAAGCAGCATCCACTCTTCTGTGCTCAGCTGCTCATTCCTGCCCCTGTACCTACACCTTCCCTTGTGTTCACATAGAGAGATTGGGAACCTTATGCTAGAAACTAGTCCATTTAAAAAAATAAGAGTTCTCCCATCTAGTTCATGAGTAGCTGCAGGCAGGGAAAGGGATGCTTAAGTTGGCATTGCTCCTGGAAAAAATGGCCGTCATACTATGCTCTCACCAGTGTTTCTGAAGAAAATTTAGAGAATAGGTTTGAGTATTTCAGATCTAATAATGAGTGGGCTTTTTGCCTGTCCCAACCAGTCCCTCCTGGAAAACAGAGTTAGCATTCTGGACTGCACAAGAGCTAAAATCTCTAACTTAACAGTTATGCCAATATAAATTTTGGATTTTAATCTCTTTTAATCAAATAACACTCTTTGAATCAAAACATTGTCTTTTGAAGAAAGCATATGCTTTTATTCTTTTTTCCATAATCAGAAAGCTTTAAAAAAACAGAAAGAGAAAAAAAAATGGACTCAAACAATTTTTTTTTTTTAGTTTGGGGCATTTTTTGTTGTTTTCTGAAAAATTCAAAGCCACTGAAAAAAAATTCTCACCAGCAATAGATCTGAGAAGACTAAAGAATGCGATGTGTGATTGCTCCTATAATTGATATTCTCTTATTCTCTGAAAGGGAAGTAAGCTAACTTTGCAAATAAGATAGATACAGTCTGGTTGCTGATATAATCAGGCTGTACATTCAGTTCCAGAAGTGCACTTTCTGTGTGTTTTCAAGCAAGACACTCAAACCCAGAACTGCCAAGAAGGTTAGCTGCTGCTACAACAAGCACTGCAAAACCTAAGAGTCTGCACATGGAATCCGCAATGTCCTAAGGACAGAACAGACGGGTGGTTTGTAATGGGGGCCACACTGACTCTAACAGAGCTAACGGGAAATACAGAAGGCACTAATGTGCTTCAAGCCTGTCCTACTACAGGACAAGTTCTTTGTTTCTCTCCTAAGCTTTTTTTCTTTCTTTCTATTTTACGGACATTATTTAATATTTGCAAGGTTCTTCAAAATCTTTGCATGAAAGCAGTAGGCAAAGAATTAATTCATGTTTCTATAACTGACAGTTTTTACTTGTACTGTCTGGTATGCAAGGCATTGTAACTGTAATAGCACACAGTTTAAAATGAAGTAAAAGCATTTTATTTTCCATGGGAAATTTATAACTTGAGCTGAAAAAAAGACAAGTATTGTCATATCTTGCATAACAAAAAAATGTAATTACTTTGATTTTTTTTTTTTAAAGGTTTCTTCCTTTCTAAAGGGTTTTCTCATCTCTACCCCTCAAAGACTATAGTAAAGTTAAATATAGTTATTATATTAGGCCTAGGTCTTAACTGCTTTTTCATCAATTGAAGTTTAGTAGACAGAAAGAGAAATCAACATCTTGTTGCTGGCACCTTATTGCCAGCTGCACTGCAGCCATTTGGTGTCACACAGTCAGCAATGCTATACCAGTATCTCATTATCAGCTCTGTTGGACTTCTTACGCTATCTGGACTCTAGGAAATGAATATGATAAAAGGGTTTATAAAACCACAAGAGAAAATAGTACTTAAGAATAAGGTGTTCTACAAAAATGAGGAAAGGTTTTAAAGCTGTTCTCCTGTAAGTCCGTTCTCTCAGACCTGAGAAAGCTGTAGAACAGCCAGAGCATCAGCCCATTGCATTGCACTGATTCTGGAAAGTACTTTTTCATGTTTTGTGCAAATGCACAGACAAAGAGAATGATACACACTGTGGCTATAAAATATAATATTAGCTATCCCTTACTCACAATGCAAAAGCAAACCCAAATAAATAACTGTGTATTACTAAAATAACAAATAAATAAAAAAAAACAAACAAAAACCCCCAAACTTGTGGCAGCAGGACACTATAGGTACAAAAGTTCACAGTGTCAAACAAGGTTCCCTAAGCACATCACCAGTTACTTTCCATGATTGTGACTACTCAGAGATTAACAATCAAAGAGGTAGCATCCACACATTTCAAGTGAGGCATAGATAAATCTGTTTGCTTTTTAAGGATAATAGGCAGTGCAAGAATGAATACAATATTTTGTCCTTTATGACAGTGTGTACATAGTCTGGGATCTTTCACTTGAGGATAACGCTGATACCCCCGTCTCAAAAGCTCACTGATTTTTGCTGCTTGCTTTGTATTCTGCCTATGTTGGTATCACAGCTTCACAGGTGATAATGAAATGGCACAACTTCACTCAAGTACACTTAATCTGAATTTTGTCAACAGTTGCACAAAATTAAGTTAAAGCACAAACCAATAACCTCTCCATTTGCAGTCCAAGCAATACTGTCAGAATGCAGAACACACAATGAAAGGCAACCAAAGCTGCTGAAGGTACTATGGTGATGCCAGTTTATCCCCTACTAATTTGGTTTTAATGAGGATATTATAGCTGCTATCAAAAAGTAGAAAGGACAATATTTTTTCCCCTTTTAGTGGCTGCGAGGCTTGGAACCACACACTTCTTAACTCAATAGCCTTGAAATTAATCCAGGATTATTCAACTGCATGAGAATTGTTAGAAGGCTGGAAACAACATCCCGCACTCTGTCTTTCTATTGTAACTTTCCTTATAGTATCATCTTGCAGTGAAACCTGAATATCCTAATGGGATTAAACATAAAAGAAAGTCAGGAAAAAAAGTTGTTGGATTAGAATTTTAACTGAAGCCTTCTGTGAGAAAGACCACACCACTGTCAGTGACCTTTCTCTCCCCATGTGTGATCCCAGTTGTGCCTAGTCAAGTGTCCAAAGGAGACTCCATCAGTTCACGCTGTATTTATCCTTTTGCTCCTAAAACAGGTGTCTTGTTACTAAGAGAACAAGCATTCATGCCATTGATCAGGGTGTATTAACCCACTCTGCAAGAGTGCATAATGTTCTCTGGTATGAAAAGCAGAATGTAATGATGCTATTTAAGACCTGAGTTTTGTATTGATAAAAAACATCACTCTAAGCAAAAGGCAATAAATTCTGTTCTAGCAAATAGGGAAAAGGGAAAAAAATGCAGGCTTTTGAGTGTTTTAGAATGCCATTTCTATCTCCAGCTCCAGACTGTTTTTTAAATGCACTCTCTGGTAAGTTTGCCTTTAACATATTTTTTAAAAATGTTGTTTTAGAATCTCATACTGTATCTTCACAGCCCTCATTAGACACCACAAGAATGCTTTTCATCTCATTTTTATTCTGAACTCCTGAAGTCCTCCCTAGTTCTGAACAATTATATTAATTAGAGCAGTTATTCACAGATGAGCAGAAAACCAAGCTCAATCAAAAGAAACTTCTAAAACACTTTTCATTTTTATCATTCTAGATCTCTTTGCCTTCACAGTGCTTCAAAGATTCATACTCAGTCTCATAAATGCTATCATTAAACATTAACAACAGTGTAAACTCTAGTGTGGGAGGATGTGTATGAGGTTGAATTCCTGTTCCTACACCCAGATACATGCCCCAAATTGGGCAACTAGAGGAGCTTTCCTCACATCTTTCCAGCCATTGTGTTCTGCTAGTAATGTAACTCCAGCTCAACCTATTGTTGCTCTGCTTTTCATACTAATTCACATCTAAGGTGTCAGGCAAATTGCTGTACACCTGAACTGACATCTTGGGTATTATATGTGTTTATTCATATTTGTTTTACTCGTAGCAACTACTAGATCTAGTGCTGAGGCAGTACAAAGAGCAAGATGGTCCTTGACCTTTTGAGCTTGTAAGATAAGTGTAAAAGAAGAGACAAAGAATAGGGAAAGGGCCAGACAGCACCATAATCAGGTATTCAGATAGCAGTCAGTAGGCTATGACTACTACATACATTTTCTCTGACAGTTCTGATTTGCGGATTGAGATAATTATTGTCAACATACAATTTGCTATCAACATTTATAATCTCTTCAGCTCCTGTTTTAAGCCCCAGTGCTCATTTTTCCACAAGAAAAAAAACATCCCTCTTGATCTGTCCCATCACATAAAATGGCCTGACTTCTCCCACCCTCTTCTGCAGTATATAGAAAGAAACCAGAAAAGGGAAACAGGTTTTGTGAAAAGGATATATTGATATATAAAGATCTGCATAAAGAAGACAAATAAAGGTAGGATTAGACATTTGACATGAACATGGATGACAGTTTCAACACTATGGTTTTGAAAATCCTGCTTTCTGGTTGCAGAATTGTGACGAAATATATTCCTCCTGGATGCTCTAATATTTAGAATGAACCTACCAAACCTTTTAATCTGCCTAAAATCCCACAGACAAAAGCACTGCCCTTGATTATGATTTACCATGTCACCTCCCTCTTTGAATCGACTGGCTTATCTTTGCCCACCATATCAAGCACCAATGTTCAGTCCTCTAACTTTGGAATCCAAACAGCTCTGCTTCAGCCTGTGTCCCAGGTTTTCTATCTTACGATGATTATCACCATAGTTTCACTAACTGAAAGCTTCACTGTTCCTTTCTTTCATTATCTTTCTTCCAATTTTGTGTCTAATTCAGTCCAAGCTCCCCTTCCCCAGCCCCTTTTTAGCCCTGTCAGGCAGACTCTCACCCTTCTTTTCCTTCAAGAGACCCACTGCTTCCTAAGGATTGTTATTTGTTAGGAGTAATTTATTTGCATTCCCAAACTTATATTTGGATAAATATGATGTAAGTGACAGTCATCCCTTCCCTTGGAATCATCAGTGGGTTTTTTCCATTGTGTTTGTTGGTCTTCTAGAATAAACACTTTTCATTCATAAATTATCTAGCAGCATTTGTCTCGAACACTGATAAACAGACCATCATCATAAATAGCTTTCCTGGTTAAAGGATTTTCATGCTTGAAAACTGCAGTCTGTCCACTGCGTGGTACAGAGGGACTGTCTTCTCACAAGCAAACAACAGCTCTCTGATGGGTAAAGTTTTGGCTGACCAAAGTAAGGATTAATTAACCTGGAGCTCTCAAATACATGGTAACTGTAACACGTATATATGCTGGACTTACTTTTTATATCCAAAACATTGTGTAATGCTGTATTTCATACAATTATAGCATTTAGAACTCAGACTCTAACCTCACCAAAACTGACTCTACACCAGCTTTGGCCCATGTATCCTAATTTATAGCACTGGATGAACAGAAAACAGTTAAATTCACTATTAATTTGTATAGCAAAAGAATATAGAAACAATACCTGCACAAACCCACATATCATATAGTCATCAAACAAAGGCAGACTAGGGCGGTCCTCTCGATAAATTGTGATTTTGTAGCTGCTCACAAGCTGAGGGCTGGGCTGCGAATCATCTGTTACGAGAATGATTACTTTGTTCAATCCAAGGCCAAGGGGGTAGTTAGCAATGCTGCAAGGCAAAACAAGAAAGAAAGGGAATAAATGAGAAAGCAGCAAAGACTTATGCTGCTTTATCTGTGGCAGCTAAACCTTACTTGCTCCTTGAGGCTTCTAACATTTTCTTTCTCTTACAAAATATATATGATTTTAAATAAAAAACAGGGTAAAATAAGATTTACAATTCTTTCAGGAAGACAAAATACTGAATAGTGAAACTTAGTGAAAACTGCTTCAGTGGCAGTGGCAATGATTCTGAAATGAAATCTGTGAATGAAGCCACTAGGGACAATAATTTCTGGCAGGTCCAAGTTCGCAGAGAAGTCAGCAGGGAGACAAACAAGATCAGAGTTGTCAGCTAGCCGTTGAAATCATCCACTAGCCAAATGTGATGGAGTCCCAGACAAAGTGCTCAGAGTGACAGACAAGAGCAAAGCTGGACTGTGCTCTTCTTCCCTTGGCTGGGAAATGAGAAATGTTGAAAGACACACAACCTGCACATCCAGGGCTTTTTCTTTTCAGTGTAAAGGACATATTCCTATTCTTTTTTTCTTTTACAAGGAAGAAATCTCTTAAGTTTTTCGCATGTATCCATGTTGACTGTCAAGGTGCTTAACATTAAAACATTAAAAAGTTGGGTGGAAGAATTTTATGGGAGCTTCTTTTGAAATGATAAATCAAGACTAATTTCTTATTGAAAATATAGGAAGCATATTAGCCATTAGATCAGTAACAACTGTACAGACTGTCTGGTTATTAGCAGACATTCTAGGTCAGAGCATCTGCTTCACAGTCAGTCAAAAGATGGTGTGTTTCATAGGCGCTTCATGCCATGAAGAAAAGCTAGCTCTGTAATGGTTGAGGATTCTTCCTCCCAAGCAAATCATTGTCCCTGCTCTCCCTTTTATCCACTCACTAATGGCTAGTATGTAAATAGTCTGGTTCGCTGGTTCTGAGGTACCTGACCCAGATAAATAAACACTTTTTGTCCCTCCCAACATCCAAAACCAGGTCATACCCAAAATGCCTATTGGGATTGTCCTGGCACATGCTGCTGTCTGTGAGAGAGCTGGTTGGAAAAGCTAAAACTGTGCCAGGGATCATAGTAGTAATCAAAGATCATGAATGATTGTGGGTCAATGCTCAAACCTGATGTTTAGTGATGACTTTGCTCTCTCTCTTATCCTCCAGCTTTATGCTCCTCTGTAAGATCAGATAAGCTGGGACGTTTGCTGATGACAAGGCAACCCACTTAGCAGATGAGGGAAAGGCTGTAGATGTTGTCTACCTAGGCTTTAGTAAAGCCCTTGACACCATTTCCCACAGCATTCTCCTGAAGAAACTGGCTGCTTATGACTTGGATGGGCATATGCTTTGCTGGGAAAAAAAACTGGCTGGATGGCCAGGCCCAAAGAGTGGTGGTGAATGGAGTTAAATCCATTTGGCAGCCGATCACAAGTGGTGTTCCCCAGGGCTCAGTATTGAGGCCAGTTTTGTTTAAGCTCTTTATCAATAATCTGGATGAGGGGATCAAGCAGGAATGTTGATCTGCTTGAGGGTAGGCTCTACAGAGGGATCTGGACAGGCTGGATTGATGGGCTGAGGCTAACTGTATGAGGTTCAACAAGGCTCAGTGCCGGGTCCTGCACTTGGGTCACAACAACTCCATGCAGCGCTACAGGCTTGGGGAAGAGTGGCTGCAAAGCTGCCTGGCAGAAAAAGACTTGAGGATGTTGGTCGACAGCTAGCTGAATATGAGCCAGCAGTGTGCGCAGGTGGCCAAGAAGGCCAACGGCATCCTGGCTTGTATCAGCAATAGTGTGGCCAGCAGCAGCAGGGAAGTGATCATCCCCCTGTACTCGGCACTGGTGAGACTGCATCTCGAATACTGTGTTCAGTTTTGGGACCCGCACTACAGGAAAGACATTGAGGTGCTGGAGTGTGTCCAAAGAAGGGCAACAAAGCTGGTGAAGGGTCTAGAGAACAAGTCTTATGAGGAGTGTCTGAGGGAACTGGGGCTGTTTAGCCTGGAGAAAAGGAGGCTGAAAGGAGACCTTATTGCTCTCTACAACTACCTGAAAGGAGGCTGTAGTGAGGTGGGTGCCAGTCTCTTCTCCCAAGTATCAAGTGATAGGACAAGAGGAAATGGCCTCAAGTTGTGCCAGGGGAGGTTTAGATTGGATATTAGGAAAAGTTTCTTGACCAAAAGGGTTGTCAAGCACTGGAACAGGCTGCCCAGGGAAGTGGTTGAGTCACCATCCCTGGAGGTATGTAAAAGACATGTAGATGTAGTGCTTAGGGATGAGGTTTAGTGGTGGGCTTGGCAGTGTTAGGCTAACGGTTGGACTCGATGATCTTAAGGGCCTTTTCCAACCTAAGTGATTCTACGATTCTATGACAATCCCTTATAACATAATTCTGACTAATATGGATCATTCTGAATGAGTAAACTTGAACTTATTTCTTTCTTTGTTCGCAGCCGCTCTACTCTGACCCATGTAAGCAGACTGCTGGCTGAGGGACCAAGCCCAGCGGGACATTAGCTTAGGCCACGGTGCAGAATCAAGGCCTGGATACAAAAGCTCAAATTCTTTGCTGTCTACTGTGTGCAGTGTAACGATGGTCTGTTCCCACCCAGCTTTGATGCTGTCAGTGACCAGAGAAGCTGGGGGAGATGCTAGCAACTGTGCACTCTGTAAAGCTAGGGTTAATTATGGCTTGAGAACATATTACCATTGCCTTCAGGACGCTGACAAATAAATACAAATTTCTGAGTGTTGGAACTCTCTCTGTCTTTCCTGTGACTAATATATAGGCATTCTGTGCTTTTGGAAACACAAAACAATTCTGTAATATTCTGACATATTTCCAAAGTTAAGGACACTTGTAGTTTTTATCTTATATTTTTTCACTTATACCTTGGCCCTTTCTTCTCATCAAGGTGTACTTGGCATTGACAGTTAGATGGTTCTGCTCCTATCTTCACTGTCACCATGTCGAATGGGACTTCTGCGTAGTATTCTTTGATCTTTGGGTTAAACTGAGGATTCAAGTCCAGCTGTGGACTGGTGAAGATCTGCCTGATATGAGATAGGGTATCTTTATCTGTTCCAAGAAGGCATCAAAGAAAAAACTGTGAAATGTATGAACATTTTTAAGTAACATGCAACTTCTGGCAGATTGATAACATGTACAGTGGCAAGATTTTTAATGCCTGGTCACTCTGAGACTGATAATCCTGCTGCAAGGTCTTAATGGAGTTTGTATTGGCACTTGAGAGAAATTTTTAGACCCTGAAGGGATTTTAATCATTCAGTGCCCAACGACTCTAGTCAGAGTCACAAAACTCGAAGTCTGAGTAAGCCTTTGAAAATGCAAGGATTAGGTCTGGGAGATCCTGTCTCCAGTTAGTTAACTGAAACTTAAAGAAGAGTTAGGCCAAAATTCATAACCTACTTAGGTACCAGCCCGTGTACAGGGTTTATGTACATGTGTAATTGCCAATAAAAATCAAAATAAGTTAGACATACTCTTACTGTTCATAAGAACAAGTCACATGGAGATATCTAGACCCATGGGGTCATTTGCAGTACAGCTGGAAGAATGTTTTATTAAAATTCCTAAATCAACAAATTCCAGCTCCTTCCCTGTGTATGAAATCTCCACAACCAAATCCTATTTGCTCAAATGTATCCTTTATTTTGTAGTGTTTGCCAAATGACTCATGAGAATAATTATTTGCTGGCAACCCACTTATGACAAATATTTTAATCCAACCTATTGGATTCAGATTTACAGTATAATTACATATTCAAAACTTGCTTTCCACATATAATCTCTAGTATGTGTTTAAAACTAGGTACTTCAGAAAACACTCCAGCCAGGAAACTCTTTTAATATAATATCTGAAAAATCTTGTGGCTTAAAACATGGCTTAAAAGGGTCATAAAGGATGCAAGCAGTTCTATGTGGGCCTTTTCTACCTCAAAATATCTGCCTTGAGAAACAAACCAGGGCAATTTCAGCACTCTCTTGCATGGATTAAAATATAAAGAAGTTATTCCAGTGGAAGAGCAGAATTTGGGTTAGATTTGTAGGGGATTAGAGGCTTATAAATTGACACACAGAAGGTATTTAAAAAAATCCTACAGAGAAGTATAAACAGTTCTCCAGATCCTGTATGCCTTACCTAGAAAGACTGTCTCACAACTAGCTTAAAAATGAGGAAGAATTCAAAATAAAATAAATTGAGCTATTTTCAAAATGAAATATCACGCAGTCGGAATAGTGATGCCAGTCAGCCAACCCAGGATCACTTCTGACCTCTGACTGACACAGAGGAGTTCCTGGAGACACCATGAGATCAGTAAGAGGGGAAATGAGGCTCAATGGGTAGAAAAGCCTTTCCGCCACAGAGCAATTGTTTCACATTATAAAGCGACCCCTCAGATAATGTGTCAATGAGGAAGGCAGCAGAAAGCATTGCTCCCACCAAAACCAAATATACTTTAAATCTTTGCATATCTTTAAATATACTTGAAATATTCATACAAGCAGATATTTTAGAAAAACTCTTCATCTCTTAAGCAGCTCTTTAAAACACCACCATTGAGCTGAAGTCTGGCCTTGTACAAGGCTGATTAAACTCCATACAAGTTTAAAGGTTATGCCACAAGAACAAATGTATGCTAAAGTTCTTGGAAATAAGGGGCAAAAGTCTATTGAAGCGCTGCAAGGGATCAATGAGTGCTGGAATACTCATATTAATATGCATGCATAGCAATGTTTAACTTTGTGCTTGAGGCTTATTTAACATAATAGCCCCATTATTGAGTGATTCATAAACATTGTTGCTACTTAAAAATCCTTTTTTTTTTACATAACGGCCCCCAGGCACTCCATTCACTGAAAGGTTATGCAGAAAAACCCAAGAAATTTGTTCAAGTAATCACTCTTCTTCCTCCTTAGTGGTCTAGAAAGACCTTGACTTACCATAATTGCATTGTCTTTCTTTAGTCTTACTGGAATAATGCAATGCTGAAAGATAAACAGAAACAATTAATAATTTTCTGCTCTAAGCCTGATTCACAATCCTATAGGAGAAGGAACTCTCATTGTTAATTTTAAAAAATACAGTGTCTTTTTATTCTTTTCAGTGTGAGACCTTTGCTTTAGGCTCATGAACACTGCTCATGGGCTCAGCAGAACAACTTACACAGA
This sequence comes from Aquila chrysaetos chrysaetos, assembly GCF_900496995.4. NCBI lineage: Eukaryota > Metazoa > Chordata > Aves > Accipitriformes > Accipitridae > Aquila > Aquila chrysaetos. The sequence goes on from NC_044008.1 coordinate 25,947,622, forward strand.
TAAGGAAGAAACTGGTCTTTTATATGTAGTAAGCTAAGACCTTCCTGCTGGAATGCAAAACAATGTAATCTAAACCATACATGTTATCAGAAGCAGTACAAATAGGAAAAACATAGCATATATAAAAGATCTTACTCTGATCCCTTACCTTCATGATTCTTCCTGAAGCCAGAAGGAACATTCTGCTTAGGACTTGCATTTTCTTGAGAATTCCTGTCAATTCAATAGCAGACATATTTCTGTGTGAATGGAAGGAACAGAAACCATGGAACATTTTTCAAAAATTTCCATATGGCAACCCAGGGCACATGGTATTTTAATATTCTCCATGGAAAGATGAACCTTCTGGATTCTTGTTCCCAGCATTAGCAATATTACCTGAATGAACGTGACAGAAAACATGCATTCCATAACAAACGGTAGCATTTGGCATGAAAAAAGGAAACCAGAAATAAATTTCAAAACATAGTTGAGTTGCTGGGAAAAGGAAGAGTGGATATAGCTAAGAATAAAATGACCTGAACCATATATCTTAACTGTTTGTATGATGCTTTTTTTGTATATATTTGAGGTTAAAGTTAGTCTTTGCTCAAAAAGAATTAAATATAAATGAAGGCCTGTGTCAAGGGGAATATCTGTATTGAAGTTAGCATGAACTCATACAGTGGAACATCTGTGTGTTTTGACTTGTTTGCTAATTTAAAACAAATCACATGATCAACATCCAGAGTATATATATAAATCCTCAGTGAAAAAAGACAAGTCAATTGCAACAATTCATTAACATGTTAGTGGTGCCCATACTGCTAACTCCACAGATTTTTTCTTTCATATAGCATTTTGGGAGCATAGTAGAAGAAAGGCAGTAGGCATCTCTCCAATCCATGTACTGGACCTCTGGCTGATAAGACATTTTCAGAGGTCCATTAGTGTTTCTTGAAGCTTTCACATGTTTTCCTCCCGGTGTTTTCCGTAGAAGTTCTCATAAAGCAGCTTCTTCCCAGATACTGCTGCCCATTCAGTTTGGATTTTGAAAGACACAAAGTCACTGTCTGTGCCAAGGAAGGGAGGTGGCAATATTGTTCTGTGCAATCAGCCATCACTAACGTTTCAACAGGAGCTGCTGAAAGCAATATGGAGGTCAATCATAGTAAAAGGTAAACTGTCCAATAATAAAACAGAGATTTCTGCATTATCTCAATGAGATAAGGAAAGAAGCAGCTGGCAGATCTGTGTGTCTCTGTGTGTTCATGAAAATGTAGTTCTGAGATTTCAGTGTCTAGACACCACCCTAATTTCATGCACATTCATAACTTACTTCAAAGGAAGTACTTAACAGACTATTAGAGTTTGTTTTCCAAGTTATAAGTCATTTTGCACCCCTCTTTCTGCTTGCCAAGGAGGTAATGGCTAACACCTGTCAAATACGTTTTTTCTCTCCACTGTTCCTTTTTGATTGCCCAGACCCAAACCCTATTGTAAGGTGAAAAGAGGATGTCTTAACTCTACAAAATGACAAACTTTGGTTTAACCAGAGGACACCTCAGGAGTGTGGCAGCCACGACCACTGCAAGGCGCCAGCTCCCAAAGGAAGGGCATTACCTGTATGTATCAACTCTGTAGAGTGATTGTAATTATCATCAGACAACATTATGAGACATATAATAACTCTATCTAATTACAGCAGGGTATCAAAATGTAACCTTTAGTAATGATATTACAGAAAGATAATCAGATTACAGTGTGGCCAGCAGGACAAGGGAAGTGATCATCCCCCTGTACTCGGCACTGGTGAGACTGCATCTCGAGTACTGTGTTCAGTTCTGGGACCCGCACTACAGGAAAGACACTGAGGTGCTGGAGTGTGTCCAAAGAAGGGCAACAAAGCTGGTGAAGGGTCTAGAGAACAAGTCTTATGAGGAGTGTCTGAGGGAACTGGGGCTGTTTAGCCTGGAGAAAAGGAGGCTGAAAGGAGACCTTATCGCTCTCTACAACTACCTGAAAGGACGTTGTAGTGAGGTGGGTGCCAGTCTCTTCTCCCAAGTATCAAGTGATAGGACAAGAGGAAATGGCCTCAAGTTGTGCCAGGGGAGGTTTAGATTGGATATTAGGAAAAGTTTCTTGACCAAAAGGGTTGTCAAGCACTGGAACAGGCTGCCCAGGGAAGTGGTTGAGTCACCATCCCTGGAGGTATGTAAAAGACATGTAGATGTGGTGCTTAGGTATGAGGTTTAGTGGTGGGCTTGGCAGTGTTAGGTTAACGGTTGGACTCAATGATCTTAAAGGCCCTTTCCAACCTAAATGATTCTATGATTTATCTCTGCTGAAGACTGGGCTTTTTAATCATCAGCACCATTAAGTTTTCCTTTGTCCAAGCTCCTTGCAGTCAGCAGACTGAGGAACGATGCAGTTATGAAGCTCTTCTTCAGGCAGGGAGTGGCTGAGATCCTGGACTTTGCAGAGTCCTTTCCTTCACACACTGTTACTCAAGAAGGGACCTTCATCTGTATGAGTGGCCTCTTATTAACTTAGTATCTTGGAGAAGGTATCAAGCACAGATGTGTGCCTTGTCTACACACTTTGCAATTAGTTCTAATGAAACTAATGAAAGTATGTCAGGTACCCTGGGTGAGTGCATGCTTGTGAATGTACCTTCTGAAAGATGCCTGCTGCGTACATCACAAACTATTGACAGTGAACCTGTGCTTTAGGAACCTCTCTGATTCAGCAAACAAGAAAACTAAAGGATTGACAGCAGCAATAGTAATGTAGCTCTGATGGTCTAAGCAATCAGAGACATAAGCAATGAAGGATGTGTAGAAATAGATAATGCCTTTCATAAGATTAAAATATAAAAAGGAAAAAATCTAGTCACTTCTAGGGCCTCCAGTGAATGTGTTAGTTGTGGATGGTGCAATTTTTAATGGGTTATAAAGTAAAAATTGAGACCATATTTTAGGGTTCAGTAGAGATGAATTGTATTTCTTTAGATGATGTTTTGTAGGTCTTTCTTGAAAATGAGGAGACATCGGAGGTAATTTTGTGAGACATGATCCCTAGCAATTCTTTTCTGTTTGATGAACCAGCAGCGTGAGCTCTCTGTTTTGTAGTGTTTGCTTGGCTTCAGTCACAGAGTTTCTATGAGGGCATTTGGTTCACCAATGAAAGCATCTTGTGCTGATCTTTAAAAGAGAAACATAGAATTGCAGACTCAAGAGTGGGATTGATTTCCTGGCACTTAATCCCAACTGCCTCTCTCCTTTCCTCCTTCCCTCTGTCTCTCATTCCTCCCATTGCAGATCAGTGATCTTATCCAGACTTCCTTGCTGTTGTCTTCTTCTGCCCTATAGTCCAAAACATGTTTGTTTCTCAAACTGCCCAGGTGATGAACATGACCAAGTTAAACTCCAAGAAATTATTTTCAACACAAATTCAGTTTGAGGGCTGCTGCTTCTATTTTGACCTAAAAAAGGGCTTGCATATGGGAACCTAGTAACACTTTCCCAAATATATCAGTTGATTTCATAAAAGCATTTGCAACTTTATTGACCTGCTTAGGCTTTTGTCTTATGCAAATACAGAAGGATTAGCTTTTCTTACTAACCTGATTCTCCCATGCTACCCTGCTGTCTGATACAGCCAAACATACTTGCCATGGTAGTTCATAGCCCCTATACTAAAAGACAGTAATGATATACGTCTTAGTCATATCACAAGTTGAAACTGCTTAGAGTTGAAAAACAGTGCACAAACAATGCATAAAATTTATTTCAGTGCACATATTAGGTAGTACTACTCCATCACTTTCAAAGAACTTTGTCATATGTTATAACAATACATCTGAGATGGCCATTCTCACCTAGGCTGTAACGATTTCATTATAGTTTGAGATGAGTTTCTAGAGTTCTTCTTGCTTCTCCTGTGGAAGGAATTCATAGAGTTCACTAATACCATTTAAAGTTTTAATACTAGTCATGTAGATGAAATGGGTTAAGACAAGTAGACGAGGAAACTTCTTTAAATCCTGCCTCCATCCTATGAATTCATGATCGGTGAACAGAGTAACTGCAGTAGACCTAAGTCAGAAGTCATTATTTTTCCAATAAGTATATTGTCTTGTTGGACAGTTAGCTATGCAAATCACTGGATTTTGTAAATTAAAATACCAAGTTTGCATAGTCAGAGAAATAAGAACTGTTAAATAAATCAACCAAACAACCTGGCCTTAGCTGAAGAAATTCAAGGAAAGTGTTCTGATATACAAACTCATCAAAGCTGGGAATCTTGAAGATGATTAATCAAAGCTCAAAGAGAATGCATACCTGAGTTATTTGGGGAGTAAGCTCTACTAAGCTCTTTCTTCCTTGCAATTAAGTATAATTACATGCATATCTGACACATGCATCACCATCACATGCATTTAGCTATAGGAGTGGAAGATTGCGATTTAGCAATGTCAAAACACATGGTTTTTTATACAGTGAATGAAAAGAATGGCATTATTAGCTTAGCCATTGCAGAAAAATACAGTGCAAAGAAGCAGACTGGCCTATGCCCTGGAGAAAGGTCAGGGTACTTCTATGTATTTATACACATACAATAATGTTCAGCTTGAAGAAAAAACAAGAGGCCAAGGGGCTTGCTCAAAGTGAGTGAGTGGCACAGCTTAGATTAGAACAGAAAGCTGCTAAAGGTTGGTATGCTTTGATATGCAAACCTAAATATTTTGGCAAAAGGGCAAGGGCTTATACATGAATGCAAGCAGCTGCATCTTTCAGTTACTCTTCATGGAGTGGCCGGCAGTAACAACAATAATACTTAGCACATTCATGGAACTGTGTATTTTCAAAACACTAATAAACAGTTACCTAGCACGGTGGTAAAGCATAAGCTCCACTTTATAGATAAGCAACCAAAGATACAGTTGACTATTGACTTGCTGAAAGCCACACCCAATTCAATGAGGAACAAAATTAAAACTTAAGAAATCTTACACATGCCTTATATAGTCACTATGGCATTCTGCAAGCAACATGTACAAAATAATGTCATTCGCACATTAACTTGAGACTCAGTGGAACTGAGAACACACATTGTCTAATGTGCCTCTGTTCCCAAGCCCTTGTTTGCAAAATCATATATGCCTGTAGTTGGTAAAGAAGTATGGCATACATGTATATGAAATGTCATTAGCCAAGAGAGAATGAGCACAGAAAACACATTTTTACAAATCTTATACTAAACATATAGCATACCACAACTTTTCTCCTTCCCTCCATTCATTCCTTACTCTCTCTTTTTTTCCTCCCTTTCTCCCTCCCTCCCTCCTTATGAAAGTGTAAATTTCTTGCCAGAAGCTCAATGGATCTAACCTTGTCATGACCATATTTTTCCAGCTTTTCAAAAAGAGTTAAAATTAGGTTCTCAGAGTATTATGCTCTTTGACCTGTCTCTTGTTGGACAGAAAATCTAGAGCCACTCAAAATTATTAGTCACTTTTGGAAAAATCTTCACCTGAAATTTTATATTTTCTTTACAGTTTTGCTTTTAATTGGTGAACAAATTAAAAGACAGTCTTAACCCTGGTAAGCACTCCTAATTTTGAGTTTACAGTTGTTCAGAAACAGCATACCTAATTTACTTCATATTTCTTATGTAGCTTACTGTAGCTCTAATTAATTTTTTCACCCAAAGTCCTCCATATTAGAAAGAGAAGCAAAGGGACAAAACTGTCCTATGTAGAAACCTAGCTACATCTCTAATGGCAGAATGGCTGACAATGCTCCATGATGGGATGATAGACCTTCATCTCAAGTGTTTTGAGTCCACCTACATCTACTGAAGGATTAAGTTTTATGATGCTCACTGGAGCTACTGCAATTAATATAATTTGAGAAACTACCCTCAACATATCATATAATAAGTATCTTACCATTCTGAAAGATTTGTATGTGCCTCTTCAGTCACGAACTGGAATTGTTCAAGTAAACTGGAAAGCAACAAATGCACAGTCAGGACTGAACCAAGCCGCCTCATTGGGTCTACCATGTGATAAAGGTCACGCAGTAAAGTTTGAATCTTGGGTGCAGCAGAAGGGAAAAGCTGAAAAGAGAGACATTGATTAGAGACTACACATTAGAATATTTGTAAAATGCAAAGAAGTGAGAAATACTTAGAAGACAGTGTATATAGCAAAGGGATGGATATATATTAATGCTCTTTCCCACATGTGTAGAAAGTGACTGTCTTGCTCAGCCTTGCAAATCAGGATTACTAGTACTGACATGGAAGTCCTTTGCCTCTGATTTGACTTCCAGATCTATTCAACTCAATACCTCTTCAGAAAGGCGCATCAGTCTCCCATCCTGATACTTATCCAGAAGGTCTAGAAGAAATCCTGATATCATGCAGACTCTGAACAACAGATCCAGTTGCAGATCTTTTATTTCTCCAATACTCATCATTTCCCTCATTAACTGCCATGCCTATTCACAGACACTGTTATTTCTCCATCTCTATTCTTCTCCAAGAGTGGACTCAGTTGAAGTGTGAAGAAGACATATTACATATTCCACCTGCTTTTTTTGCCACTATTTCATCTATATCTATTCTCTGGTCATGATCTCAGTGTTGTACTGTCTCCAATTCTTCCATTCAAACCTGCTTTGCTTCACTATGATTCTATTTTCTTACCAACTCAGTCATTTAAATAATTTTCCTCCTTTTCCTTTCACTCTGTTTTCTGGTCTCTGTTTCTGCTTTAACTGTTCTTTTCAATGAATCCTCAACTCAAATTCTCTGTTTTATTTTCTTATGTTTTTTAATTTAAATTCCCCAAATCCTCCAAAATAAATCAGCATAACCTCTACCTTCCTGCTTCCCTGTCCATCCAGCCTAATACACGTGCCAGAGACAGCAAAGAATAGTAATGAAGGAGAAATGTTAAGAGGTTTACATAAAATATATGTCCAATGCAACAAAACCCTGTTTATTTTACCAGCTCAAATTGTCCAAGACTCTTCAGCTCCTTTATGAAAGTAATCACTGAATTTATCTCTTCTAAAGACAAACATTGCTCATCTTCTCTGTGGTAAGTTCCATCCTATGAAGGAAAGGGCACATAGTCTGGTGAAATCACATGGAAGGCAGTGTGCTTTCATTAGACCCCAATCCCTTTGGTGATCAAAGAACAAGTCACAGCAGCTCTCAACTTGCCCTAACCTCATCCAAAGTCATGTCAAGCCAGCTCCTTGATAGCTCTTCCCGTTTCTCAGTCTAGAATAAAGTAGACTGTGCATTAGCTTTGTGTAGAAAAGTACCCATATAAACTACCATGGGAAGAGACTGCATGAAGTATAGACAGTGAAGGGGACAGTTTGAAATGTGGTCTGGTCTCCTACAGAACACAGACTTAGGTAATCGTATCATATGTGTGCGTATGTCTGCAGCTTCCTACTTTAGCCTGTCATAAATTTAGAACCCATGACCCTGTTTTAGTCACACCTATCTGAGGGGCAGAAGTCACATTGATAATTTAGTTCCTGTAAGGCTTGCAAGCAGGGGGTTCCTCAGAAATGCACCCTTAAAAGTGCCCAAACTGAGAGAAATACCGCTAAAGGAGATCCCAGCTTGTCAGAAATAGTTTTTACTAATGATGCAAACTTTATACAGATCCTATAAATGCAAAAAAATTTAATTGGATCCTGCATTCAGAATAAGACACAAAGTTGTAGGAAACAAAATTTAATTCTGATCCTCATGAATCTACTTATCTGAGTTAATCAATTCTAGGTTTATGAAAACACACAAACCTGTATATTAAAAAAGACCATTTAAAAAATGGTAGGGAAATTACTTTAACTGTTAAAGTTATAAATATATCTTTAAAGTCCTGTACTTTGGGGAATGACATAATTTGAGAGTGGAATTTTTATAAAAGAAAATTTGATTGTTTAATATAATTACAGTTTTATTCCCCAGAATTCAGTAACAGATAGTTGTGATTAAATAAATCCTTCATTCTATAATTTGCCACCTACAATTTCAGAAAGGCATACAATTTAGAATGAAATATTTTCAGATAGTTAATAAGAAGAAGGTAGAATGAACTACCTTGCTCACAGCTGATCCATATATTTTTTGTAAAGCTTCTATGAAACTGGATGTTGAGGACACATTAGATAAGAGAAATTTAAAAGTATCTTCAAGAAGAAATTCTTTGAAAGTTTGGTCCTGAATGTTTGCTTCATCCTCATCTTGAAAATCAAAGTTTTCATGCACCTGTTGGAAAACAATATAAGAATTTATAATTTGAATATCAAGTTCAGTCTTCCTATAACCACACATACCAAACTGGAACTATTTATAAAAAAATAACAACAACACTAATAAAATAGACAGGACTATAATATAACAAATGCTGTACCACATTTTCTGTCAGAACTACACACCACAACGTTTGCTGACCTCCAGTGGATAGAGCACAATGTTACATTCTCATGTGAGCTTTTTTTTTCATGTGTTTGATGTGAAATTTGATTAAAAAAGTAAAATGTCAGCTTATATGTTAACATAACTCTTGCAAAACTCAGGTATTTAGGATTTACTACAGATGAAAGTGTAAGTTTTACAACATATAAACACAATGCATAAACTCATGTTTATAAAATATGAATAAATTAGTATTTTAGCATAAACACAAATATAACTTCAAGCTGCATGGGGTGTGTGCATACTATGGTTTCCAAGGGATGCTGTTAGAAGTCAAACGTCATAGTAATTATCAAACGTTATTTTTTAGAGTAATTTGTATTTTCATAAGAACCTATTAAACCCCACTGATTTGCATGGATTATGGCTGATGGACGAGACTTCTATACAGGCAGGTAAACGTTATGCTTTATGGTAAGTTTTTTAAGCAACTCCTGGGAGAATTTTTTACAGCTTGGTATACAGTTACTAAATTGTTAGGACAAGTCACATTTCTTATACTAGCTAAACAAGTCTTGTCAGACTAATGAGGATATCGCCTTCATGGATTTTTTTAAATTGTACAAACTTTCCTTCATATGTCCATTTTTCCTTTGTGTTTCAAGGATCTTTTTTTTGTGAAGTATGGAGAGATTGACTGCCCTGTTGTTACTAGAAATGAACAGATTTTAACTGAGGATGAATTTTAAGTGTTCTGTAATTTCCCAGGATATATTTACTAACTCTTTTTGCCTTTTGTGTGTCATAAATATGGACAAAGATTTTATATACCTAGGTATATACATATTCCTATGTATATACGGAGGTAATGAGAAGCAGCTGGAAAGCGGTACAATTTTTGTTTCTGGCCAGGCTGTTCTGAGGCAGGAGTGGTACAAAATTGTCACAGGGAGTTTATGCCACAGGTCACGTTTCTCTGGTTTTGCGGTCCTTGAGAACCATTAAGGAAGAAGGCAGCACAGTAGAGATCAAAGCAGGTCATGGACTGAAGAAGTACGATACAATTCATGGAGAACTTTAGTTTGTATTAAAAGCCTATTGTGGTATTTTAACTTCTTCCCTTCATCTTCGTGCTGGCACAGTAAATACCTACCCCTACTTTCACACAATGCTTCCTATGGATTTTGTTTCGCTGATACTCAGTTGGGTTGATAGTCCTTTAGTGCTAAAACTGAAAGGTTTGCACACTTCAATGGTGTGGTGAACTTTATCACAGGAACTCTGTCCCTTAAAAACTGGTTTCTCCCACAGCAACTCTTCACTTCTAGGCAAAATTAATATTAACATATTTGTACATTTCTCAGAGATTTGAGGGTACCTATCAAAGAGGGTTCCTTGCTGTGTTCTTTTTGGTATAAGTTTTTTGGGTCAAGCAGTAATTTGTGTAATTTTCTCACCTCAAGAACTACTGGGTATATGGAGGTGCCGAATCCAATGTCAAAGGTTAGCATTTGAAAACATTGGCTGCATCTGAAATACAATATAACAGGAATCAATTCAGTGAGGTTAGGTACTGTTGTGAAATACAGAATCATAGAATCATTTAGGTTGAAAAGACCTTTAAGATCATCGAGTCCAACCGTAAACCTAACACTGTCAAGTCCACCACTAAACCATGTCCCTACATATGCTACAATGACATACACACAGGTCCAGAGAACACAGAAGAACATACACACATAAGTCAAGAGTCAGCGTGCAATATAGACTAAATAAAATTTCTAAGAGCCAGCAGCATTAAACATAGGTGGAGTCAGATTGTGAGCTGATGAAAACAGTGCTGTATTTAAGTGTATTTATATGGTTGACTTTTAAACCAGTGAGGGAGGTGAATGGAGGAGGAAATGCCTTTTTATGAGAATGCGGTCCTGCAAAAGCTTTGAAGACATTTGGAGGGCAATAGATCGCAAAACCACTGAAGCCAAAGAATTGTGCTGCAGCTATGGGCTGTTTGAAGGCATGGGCCAGGAGCTCTAAGCAAGTCTTGGGTTATGTAAACGAGAGATATCCATCCCATTGGTAAAAAATTGTTAGAGTTTGGACCACTGTCAAAATAGTTCTATCCCGTTACACTCCTCCCCTCCTCACTACCCTCTCCGCTCACAATGTAAGTTTTATTCCCAACTTGTATAAGCCAAATAATGAGCTTTATATTACTGCTACTAAAACACCTGGGTTCTCACATAGCTTTATAAAACATATAAAAGTAATAAATAGTAACTTATTTAGTATTTGTCATAAAAATGTCAGGGATGTGACATAACATATATAGAACAAATATTAATTTTAATTAATAAAAATATTACATAATAAAGGTTGATTTATGTGTAAGAACTGTAACACTCTAACAGAAGTGATTACAATGATTTAACACCCACAGAAATGTGACTGTTGCTGCCTAGGTATATTCCATAAGGTACATTTCATAAAGTATTCTACAGTGCCTCTTGTTCAGATTGCCTGCCACTGCCAGCTCTGAACCATCTGGGCTACTCTAACATTAAATATTTGACATATGACAGAAGGCTCACTGAAGGGAAATACAGCTTTATGTATGTTAGGACTAGCCCAGTTGTGAGTGATTTCTGTTCACTTGTGCTGCCTGAAACACTCCATCAGGACACAGCATCTGGTCCTAAGTATTCATCATAACCTTTTCACAAACCAGAAACACATTTACTCTGTAAATGCAGCATGTCCTCACTTTATAAGGAAATATGAAATAGAGGGGATTTTTTTAGTTTAGGAGTTGTGTATCCTCTACAATTTTTATTCTGTTCTAAGGAGCTATCTTGACAATAGCATAGCAATGACCACTGCAAGTCACTTACTGATTGAAAGAATTTGGTCCTGAGGCAGATGATTCACTGAAGACCTCAGTTATAAGCAGAAGTTTGCTTATAGCTTCCTTCATGTTGTTGAAGGCTTGCTGGGGAGAACTGCTTTTAAAGAATATCTCAAAAAACCTTTGCAGCTGTGAAAGAGATTACATACATTTTTGAACATTTACAGTAAATCAGTGCTTAAGATCATAAATTAAAAGGCTGGTAGAAGTAAAAAATGCCTTAGAATGCCAAATTCAGTTCTGATTCATTTGCACAGTAAAGTGGCATGAAAAACTCCACACAGCATACTAGTACAGAAAGACTTTCTGTTTACAAACAAGTATATCAGAAGCAAACTCTGTATTAATGGTTTTAAAAAATATTGCTCACAGTCTAAGCTTACTTTGATAAAACTTTTTGCCATCAACTGGTTCTAGGCAATGGAAACCACAAACACTTATTTCTTCAGCAGTAGGTAATAGCACACTCAAAGTAAAAGCCTTTTCTCTTGTTGACATACCATGCCAAGGGCTATCCCACTTGACCTTGACTATAAATTCTTACCCCAGGTTAACAAGCTTTAAATAGAATACAGAAGATGTTGAAAAAATGACCAGCCTCCGCAGCCTGTGTTTTGACTAAGCTCTTGCATATCCTGAGGTTTTTAGACTCGTGGATCCTCCCAGTGGCATATTCACTGGCCTGCACAAGGCTGTCCTCAGCTGCTTTCATCACTCATGTGAATTCACCCGTCTCATCACTTCAGATAGAGATTCAGGGAAACAACTGAAGCAACACAGAGCCTCAGTGAAGAGTGGAACACAGGCAGGTTTTGCTGCATTAGAGTCCTCTGTGCTAAGAAAGGGGCTGCTTTTGAACCATATTCCCATTAGAGTTATCACATGGCACAGAACCCGATTAATGTAAAACTATTAGGTAATTTAGTAGTACTATATTACCAAAGGGATACATTTATATAGTAAAAACATACTATCTTCAGAGATAAAGCACATAAAGTACACATAGAACATGTTTTGTATTGATATTCAGAAAAGAAAAATTTCTGATTATTTCCAGGAATTTCTCTACTACGTTGTCTTAGAAATGCCATTATATATTTTCTATTATCACCTACTTATATATGTCCCACTGGGGTAACATGATGGAAGCATGCAGGCTTCTGTGGACAACCCCACTGGGGACTGATGTGGTTGGCATCTCTCTAGCCGCCTCTGACTACTACAGTCATGAACAAGTATCCACAGCAGATGGGTTAACCAAGCCTTGCCTTTAGCAGAAGCCCATAACAAGGTTTAATGGGATATTTTGTCTCTTAAGCATGATCACAGAATCACAGAACCACAGAATGGTTGAGGTTGGAAGGGACCTCTGGAGGTCATCTGGTCCAAACTCCCTGCACAAGCAGGGTCATCTACAGCCCATTGCCCAGGACTGTGTCCAGGCAGCTTTTGAATACCTCCAAGGATAAAGACTCCACAAACTCTCTGGGCAACTTGTGCCAGTACTCAGTCACCGTCAGAGTAAAAAAGTGTTTCCTGATGTTCAGAAGGAACCTGTTGTGTTCCAGTTTGTACCCATGGCCTCTTGTCCTGTCACCACTGAAAAGAGCCTGGCTTTGTCTTCTTTACAGCCTCCCTTCAGGTATTCATATACATTGATCAGATCCCCCTGAGCTCCTAAGAAGCCTCTCCAGGCTAAACAGTCCCAGCTCTCTCAGCCTTTCCTCATATAAGAAATGCTCCAGTCCCTTAACCATCTTAATGGCCCTCCGCTGGACTCTCTCCACATATGTCTTGCACTGGAGAGTCCAGAACTGGATGGACACAGTACTCCAGGTGTGCCACAAGGGCAGACTGCTGGCTGATGGTCAACTTGGTGTGCACCAGGACTCCTAGGTCCTTTTCTGCAAAGCTGCTTTCCAGTTGGTTGGCCTCCAGCATGTACTGGTGCCTGGGGTTGTTCCTTCCCAGGTACAGGACTTTGCACTTCCTCTTGTGGACTTCATGAGGTTCTTGTCAGTCCATTTCTCCAGCCTGTGGAGGTCCCTCTGGATGGCAGCACAACCCTCTGCTGTATCATCCACTCCTCCTAGTTTTGTATCATTAGAGGGTACACTCTGTCCTGTCATCCAGGCATTTAACAAAGATGTTGAAGAGGAATGGACCCAGTAGGGATCCCTGGGGTACTCCGCTAGTTACTGGTGATGTGTTATGATACATTCACTGTGCTGACACCAGATCTTACAACATACTCTGTGCACTCTAGTCCACAGAATTTTCTAGACAGTGTTGGAACCTCCCCTTGCCAAGTACGCTGGTCTGCACTGGCATGGATGAATGTCTTTCAATTTCTTCAGGCAGCATATTGCAGTTAAATGTAATAAGCACTTTCCTTTTCAAAAAATACTGTATTGTTGCCTACAGCCAGCCATGGGAAATACTCGAGTATGCAGCTAACACTGATCCTCCTTTGCTTTTTGCTCTCTTCAGTCCCAGTAACTCCATTCTCTTGTGCTGGTAAATAACTGGTGGGCAGGAAGTTGGTCTGCCTGTCTTTCTGTTCTTATCATGTCTGGTTTTATTCTAATAAGTTGTTCCCTTCCCAAGCTTTACCGACTAAGAGAAATATCCCCCATGCATAGATCAGCCCCTTCAGGGCTGAAGGTTTGCAGTGCCTGGGACTTTTTCTCCTCTTTCTGATAAACCTATCTGAAATGCCAGTAAGAGAAAAAATGACAACAGTATCTATGACTAAAATTATAAAATTAAACCTCTGACTGACAGGAAATTGCAAAGTAAAGGTTGCACATATAGCCTCAACTCTGCCCTTTGGATATTTGCATGATGTTGAAATCTTGAATTCATCACACTATTTTTATGCTGTAGAAAGTTTTCCATGTGTCCTGCAATTCCATGAGTCTCTAGGGCAAAAGAGCCCCAGAACTGTTATTTAGAAAGAGATTATGCAAATCCTCAGATCACACTCCGTTTCATTGCCACAACAGGCTGAGAGGGAGTCTGTGTTTCCCAAAGTCTAAGATCACCAAAGCTGTGTTTCTCCCACAGAGTAGTACAAAGATTAAGAACAAGAAGCTGCACATTTTTCAAATCCATTCTGATTTAGATTCATCTCTGAGTGAAATTGTCCCATTTCAGTTCCTTGTTGTGGTGGGTTGACCCTGGCCGGATGCCAGGTGCCCACCAAAGCCGTTTTATCACTCCCCCTCCTCAGCTGGACAGGGGAGAGAAAAATATAACAAAGGGCTTGTGGGTCGAGATAAGGACAGGAGAGATCACTCACCAATTACCGTCACAGGCAAAACAGACTCAGATTGGGGAAAATTAACTCAATTTATTACAAATCAACCAGAGTAGGGTAATGAGAAATAAAATGAAATCTCAGAACACCTTCCCTCCACCCCTCCCTTCTTCCTGGGCACAATTTCACTCCCGGACCTCCCTGGGCTGCAGGGGGACAGACTGCCTTACCATGGTCTTCCCCACGGGCTGCAGGGGAATCTCTGCTCCGGCACCTGGAGCACCTCCTCTCCCTCCTTCTTCACTGACCTGGGGGTCTGCAGGGTTGTTTCTCTTACATGTTCTCACTCCTCTCTCCAGCTGCCGAAATCTGCCTGTCCCAACTTTTTTTCCTTATTAAAATGTTATCACAGAGGCATTACCACTACCACTATCGCTGGTTGGCTCGGCCTTGGCCGGCGGCGGGTCCGTCTTAGAGCCGGCTGGTATTGGCTCTCTCTCTTGAACACAGGGGAAGCTTCCAGCAGCTTCTTACAGAAGCCACCCCTGTAATCCCCCTCCTACCAAAACCTTGCCACACAAAGCCAATACACTTGTTCAGGCCAAAACCAGTTAATTAAACTGTTCATGTGAAATAAAAAATTTAAAATTAAGACTCATCTCACCAAAGTGTAACTACATGGTTGTTCTTCAGCTGACTTTGACACCTATTTCCAACACCTCTGCCAGATCCTGTACATCACTCACGTTCCTGCTACACTGGCTTGTACCTTTTCTCTTATGTCCTAAATCTGCAGTGGGTATTGAGGGGCTAAGTGAGAAGCTGTGTTATTTTGCTGCACAGGGAACATAAAGAGTTGCAGAATTTTATAAGGAGAGGTGGGGATTATTGGAAGGAAGGGCAAGAGGGACAGAAAAAACCCCATTAGCTCATTTGCTCCTCACCGTAAATCAATTCCTAAGCACCTCAACACAAAGGCTACATAATGCATATATTTCTAGTAAGAACTGATGAAAGACAGGCTGATTTGCCCTATTTGCACTCAGAGCATGCTGTTGGCTATAACAGCCACCTGTTTCCAACACAACAGGCATTGAAATAAAACTGGCTTCTCCAAAGAACTGCATTTTAGTTACAGCCCTCCTTAGCCAGACTAGAAAAGAAACACTGCTCGACAGGTTCTCTCATTAGGGGATATCACATTTTAGGACAATGTTTATTCTAAGCCAATGACTGAAGATAAATATTTAGTCAGGCTGGTTCAGGACCAACGGAGACAAGAGACGAATACTTCAGGTTAAATTCCAATTCATGAAAAAAATCATATTTAAACAAGTTCAGGTTAGGTTTGACTCTTATAGATTCTACAGGATTCTCAGCAACTGATAGGGAAAATTTGAACTGTATGGATTAGGGGTCATAAAGCATGAAAATCTGCAGCAACCTCAGGTTCTTCTGAGTGTGCCCAACAAAGATATAAAAATATCTGTGTTCAACTGCAAAATATTTAAGTCACTGAGTTGAAGGGTTCTTCAGATGATCACCACTGATGCTGGTTCTCTCACCTTCAGAGGAAACAGACTACCTGACCAGCAAGATCCAATCTCATTGTTGATTGAGCATGATTAAAATCAGCATTGAATAGTAAAAAGAGAACAGAATGGGAAAAACCGGTGGCGATCACAGGAATTTAGTCTGGGAGAAAGCTGACCTCTGGTTGGCAAATTTTTAAGCAGAGGAATAGGGATTAAATTTTAGTAGGCTGTAAAACTTAACACAAACACGCACACATATTTTGCACGACACCATTGTACACAGAATTGCAAGACTTCTCAGGAGCTTGAAGATGTTCATCCACATGCTGGATGCATACAGTTGGAGGTATATTCCCCATATTTATATAATGCCTTACGGAAGTGTGTAAATGCAGTCAAATTACATGGATCAAGACACATTTTCTGTAAAGGTAGAATGAACTAGAAATATTCTTAAGATTAATTTTAACCCATTGACCTTTTGCTCACTGATAACTACTTTTGCTTTAGGATAAGCCACTGGAAAAAAAAGATTTGGCTAACTCAATATTAATTGTACAATGCTTTTTCTCTACCCACTTTGACATCCACTTTTTAAAATCTGCAGTCACTAAAATAAGGTTTATGATCTCAGTGACATAAATCCCTTTGCCTCCTCAAAAATACAGTGAACCATCAGTTAAAGGCCTGACACACTGAAAAAATGCAATGTAATTGACAAAGGAATTCCAATTTGCAAGCGTCATGCACAGAGTCAGGGGGACTCAAGGAGAGTGGAAGAGTGTGGCACCCGCAGGGCTGGATACTGTAGTGACTGTAATAATTCCCTTGAGAGGATTTTCCTCTGGAAATTTTTCTGCAAATGAATTTCTTAGGAGAGATGCTGGGGCATCCTGGGGCAGCTAGCTGAATGGTCAGCTGAGGATTGCCCTGAGAAAAGAGTATAAAAACAAACTGTAGAGATCTTCCTGAGATTGCCTTCTAGCTCAGTCCTAGCACAGTCTTGGCTCCTGATGAGACAAACAAGAAATATTTTCCTTAACTAACCTTAAGAATGGCAATAAATGCAAACTTAAAGCACCTACCTTCACTGACTGCATTGATTAGCTTTTTGTTGATTGTAATAGGCGCTCAGAGGCACAGCTCACGTGAAGATAATTCACTCAGGTGTCCAAATCTGTAGAGGAATCCCACCCTACAAGACTACATGGCTTATATGTATGTACGAGCTAAATGTCTAGTTCCTTTTATACCTCACTGCAGAACACAGACACTTGAAGAGCATGATTTATGCCATCCTAAGGTAGACGCCTCAAAATGGTGACATTAATTGCAACCTAAAACTGCTCTGTTCCTCCAGTGACTGTACGGGGAATCTAAATGAGACACTGAAGACAGGATTTACCGTGGGAGCGCTCACACAGCCCACCCACAGACAACAAAACCTGTGTGCTTGGAATATACAGAACTGTCTGGGAGGATGTTTGTCCCAAACTTATCATAAAGAGGAAGGCGAGCATCGGCGAGGTTAAACAGTAACCAGGAAATTACAAAGTGACTTTTGAAACTAAGAAGGAGTCAGCTTGGGAAATAATATGAAAGCAGCATGACAATTTGCAGTGGCAGGGAGAGACTTTGGGGTGGAAACAGCAGCAGTCAAAACCTGGTCAGGCACTGCCAGAAGTCATCCCACTGCCATCGCAGCTTCTGCCTAGACTGCAGGGAATACTAGCATGTAAGGATGGGCATGGGTCCTATGTGGGTACCTATGAAACAGGCACATACAGAGCTGGAGCCCCCACTTCTCCAAGCAGAGGCGCACACAGGAAGGGAAGCTGCATCCCCAGGAGAGTGGGGCTGTGTTTGTAACCCGTGCTGCCTGTGAGATAGGGTCCGGGTAAACATGGATGAGTGGGTGGGTGCGAGTATAGCTTCAGAGGGTATTTATAGAAGGCTGTTTAGAAATGTGCAATGTTTATTAACATTTTTTAAGTGTCTGGTATCATGGTTTACCTGTTCTGTTACTGAAATTGATAGTAAGTGTATTATTATTACTGGTTACCAGTTAATTACATATCATCAAGTAGCCACTTCTATCCTGGTTTTGGTTAAACAATGTGAACTCGTCATTTTCCTGCAACAGTATGTCACCTTTGGAGGTGTAGCTGAGCTCTGAGTTTAGCCAAGAGGCAAGGAGATAAAAGATAAGAGGCCATTGGGTCTACTGAGTAATTCAGTGTAATTTTGAGGTTTACATTTTGGGATTTGGTGCATCATACTTTACAGGATTTGTATGAATAGATTTTGAAAGGACCTTGCTGGTTCCTAGTTTTAGCCTTCAAAACTAGATGACAGACAAAGTTATCCAGATCACAATCTGAAAGCAAGGTTCATGTCTGAGGAACCAAAGCATGACCTTTGGTTTCAAGAAATTACCCTTTTTGAAGTAATGAAGGGTGTCCTTCCCAGATTGTTCTGCTATGCATCTGAGCTGTTGCACTCTTTCTGATTAATTGGATCTGCAGGGTCTCAAAAGACTTAAGGTAATTGCCTCTCCTTGAAAATAGCCGAGGATGTTTTCTCTTGAGTCAATTCAATCAATATCTGATAACTTTCAGTATAGACTCTGTACTCTCAGTTCATTTTTGTACATTCATTCTTCTTACTGGATCTATATTTGGTGAAATTTCTTCACCAAGTCCAAATACTTTTGGGTGTAAGTAGACATTCATAGATACAAAAATGCTCTTTTACACACATATAAGAATCTCTTTGGCGATACGTATAGAGGTATCTAAATATCTAAGATATCTGCAAGAATACAGACTGATTCCACATAGAAGGCCAGGAAAAAAAAAATATTTTGCAATGAAGCTATTTCCTATATTGCCTACTAGCACAGGCAGACCTCTCCACTGATCACAGAATATAGAAAAAGCCATAAGACATGTAATGGGAGAAAAACGTACCCGTAATCAAAACAATGGCTCCAGAATACATCACAGAGAAAACAGTACAGTAATTTATCATGAGTTTATAGTGCTAGATTTAGGTAGGTCTGTTTATTCCACACCTGATTTATTGTTATGATGTGTCATTTCTCTGCAACTCTAACATGGCACTTGATGAAGGGGGAACCACAGTATTATTCAACTATTTTATACAGTAAATTTCCCACTTACATTTTTTTTTTCTTTACATAAGATTTTTTTAAAGAGATGTTATTTAATAGTTCAGGACCAAAAACCCCCTTGTCCCTTAACGCTTTTATAACTTATTTACAAGGAGGAGAAAAGGCCACCTGAGAAAGGTTTCCTCTAAAGACCCTTGCTCTTAAGACTAAGTCCAAAGACAAAAAGCCTCTCACTAGCTTCAGCAACCACTAAATTAGGTCCTTTGACTGAGACTGAACTAAGAATGGTTTCCCAACCCAGCATTGACTTCTTAGTGGAAAAGTAAAGGTGATTTACTAACAGCATTTCCCAGATCTCTGTGAGAAGCAAAAGTGGATCAGCTTGACCTAGGGAAGCTGAAAAGCAAAACAGGAAAGATGAGAAGAAGAATCAGGATAACGGGAGGTAGGTCTGGGAAAGCTGGGAGCCACAGAGGGGCATGCTTACAGAGCTGCCTGGATTGAACAGCCAGAGCAAGAGGATCTGTAGACCAGGAGAAAAGCAGAGGGCTAAGGGCCTGGATAACAGTGTAAAGACTTACTTATGACATATCCACATGTTATAAAGAATAATCAGTCTAGAGCTCTTAGTAGCTAAACTGGGATGTTCATAATGAGAAGAGCAGAAAAGAACTCCAAGAAGAATTTAACTTTATTTATGCACTGCATGACAGATTGGCACAGACGTGGAGAACGTAAAGAAGGAAGGATTACTCGCTCTTAAGACAAGAATTAGGACTATGAAATTAAGTAATCAGGTAGAAGTTTTAAAGCAAACAAATATTCTTTCTCAAGCAACACATAAATAATCTATAGAGTCTCACTGCTGCAAGATGTTGGGAACACCAAAAGCATTAATGGATTAAAAAAATCTAGTAGAGAACTGCATGGCATAAAAGTCCACTGGAGCTTATTAAACATAAAGATATATATTCCACTTCCAGTTTTGTGTTTCTAACCTTGCAGGTTACCAGAAATAGTTATAGTCTGCCTAGGGATGAGTACCACTTTATGCTTTATGCATGTTACATAGTTTCATGCACTGTTACACAGTTTCATGATGCTTTCTTGCCTGGTTATTGCCAGAATAGAATGTCAGACTAAGCATCTCTTTGATGTCCCCCAGTCCAGACAGACTTTCATTCTTATATCAGTGAAAAGAGAAATGATAGGGCTCTAGAAACCATGAGGACAGAAAACAGAGATGGCATTTATGTTATGCTCAGTCTGCCTGGAAGAGGAGCATTACAGCATTTGATTCTCTACACAGGCTACTTGCAAGAACAGTGAAACGCATATGCTAAGTTCTTACAGAACCTAATGAACAAATTTAATTTTATTCCCAAATAACCCTGAATCTAATTGATTAAGAGTCAATGGTCACTTTCTTTCGTATTTGGTCCTGCTAGGTAACAGGGCAAGAATATGGAATTAAAAAATAAAACAAAAAGAAAAAATCCTGAGCCTTTCTGCTGTTTCTAAGCATTTTGCGCTTTATCTACATATATGTTTGCAGTCTACCTCACATTAAATATCTGTAGCTATTACTTGAGGTAGTATCAAAACTGGCCACTTGAGGGCAATACTGCAACCTAATTTAAACAGTGTTCGGCGCTAAGCCAGACCTCCACGTCGTATTAAAAGGTGTATTTCCTGGGTAGGTGAGAGTCCAGTTTTATTTGCATATATGTTAAGGATAAAAAATATTTCTCTTTACTCAAGTTTCCAAATGCTTAATACACAGAGACAGAGTTTCAGCGATAGTTGTAGTGACTTAGACCACAGCAATCTTAACAGCAAACTGCTCTAATAAATTATGTTTACTTCACTGCACAACTGGAAAATCACTTAAGAGCATAGTTTCAGCTGAGGGAGGGTACTAAGGCTTATGCAAGAACGCCAGTCAAGGAATTCAAATCCAGGAGGCACCTGACTGTCTATTTTGGATGAGCAAAGGGATGGTGAGCCAGAGCGCGGGCTGCGGGAAGCTGCCAATGGCACCGAAGAGCCTTTCCAGGTGACACAGGACATAGCACAACTACAGTCTACAAAAGTGCATCCCTTTGTTAAGAACTGGGGCCAGGTAGGGAAAGGTTAATGGCAGGGCAAAGGAAGCACTTCACAGTGTGTTAAACCTTGAGATAATTAATCATAAATGACTGTTTCGCACACCAGCCTCTATAAAACAGAATGTTATTCAGGGGTCAGCCTTCTGCTCAATACACATGCATAATGTCCATTAACACTAAGGGAATTATTGCATACATTGACAGAGACCCATCCCTTAATTGGTACCATATGCAAAATAGAAAGCTTCTATTTTATTATTAATTTTTCAATACACAGATGGTCTAAATAAGGGGTTTCCAAATTTCCTCAGGGAAATAAGACTATTACGCAAGTCTCATATCAAAATATTTGTGTGGTAGAAGGCCATACTTTCCCCTGCATCTCCGCAACCAGGGCCCAAATCTAGCGTCGCAATTTTGCCCCCCCTTGACTACACACAAAATCCATGCCAGCTCAGGATTTACCTTCTTTTGCTTTCTGAACCGAGATACTAAAATATGTATAATCCAGAGAAAACCTGGCAGCTGGTGAGCAAAACACACTTGAACTCTTCCTGAACTGCCACTTGGCCAATGCTTATTCAAGGAGTTATTCTGAAGCCTTGCCACTGTGATTAGGATAAGTAAATATGAGTTCTAAAATAGTTTACTAACAAAGAAGCAGTGGGGAATGCGGTGTTATTTAATTCATTAAACTCTTGTTTTTTCTTTACACAGTTTCTCTTAATCATTTGCTATTATCTGGTACCCCATCTCCAGCCTTTTTAAAAAGCTCTCCTTCATATAACCACATTCTGGTTACTTCTAGCAACCATAAAGGGTTGTTGTAACATAGGGGATCAAATTTTGAACTTAACATACTAAGTTTCTGATAGTAATGTTGTAACCAAGTTAACCACAATTGTGGATGAATTTCTTATCGATAATAGTTTAATTATACTGGTATGAGAAAATTTGCTGACCAGAGGCCTATATACAGTGAAGAGGTCTCTAAATTATTGTGCAGCATTACTGACAGCAGCACATCTATGATGGCAATGCAGCAGATTAAAATTATTCTCATCTGTTCATTTAAAAAAAAAATAATTCCACCAGTAGCTCTTGGGGAAAAACATCATCAAACACTAGTGTATTTTTCCAGACCTAAGTCTCCTCTACAGGCATGTTCAGTCCCCAGTGACACTGATGGGTATTCTGTCAATCAGTGGAAGAACAGGTCTTAGAGATCCTTTCTGTCTCTATTGACTATTGACAGGTTGGACCTTCACAACGTAACAAGCAATTTTCCTTCCTACACAATAGACTTGGCAGAAACTGAAAGCTTAGGAGCTTTCTGGACCAGGTTCCTCGGCTGGTACAAACTCACATAGCTCCACTGGCTACTTTGGGAAAGGAGATCATTCTGCTGGCATTGTACATCCCACTAGCAACGAAAGTGATGGCTCCATGCTTGCGAGAAACTTGATGTAATCTTATCCCAAAGGATATCAACGGTTGAATTCAAGCCTTCTCCCAAGTATTGTTTTCTGACTGATGATCTCCTGCCTGATGTCTCTGCACCAAGCACAGAAGCCTCTTTATGATTTTCCCAGTAGTGCTTTCTGGCCACTCCATGAATTCCCAGTGCCTCACTTCTCCTGCAGGCTCCCTGACTCCTCCCAGGTTCTTTATAGGGCACACTGTTTATGCTGAGAGACAGTCTTATACACCCTACTTTCCATCATTCTCTTAATTTGCATTTCAATCTATACATCACTACAAATGTGCTTTCTGTGGTGCCTATTTTTTGTTTATTTCTTGCCATTTTGACAAGTCTGCCTAAAGCTGTGGAAGATATAACACCACAGCAGCAGTAACCAGATTGGAACTACTGTAGATGTGCTGCTGCTTCTATCTATCATTTTTATTGCTTCTTCAGCTGCCAAAGTGCTCTGTAAATGGTGGCCAGCACCCTGTTCAGCAGACTTCCCTCAGTGGGAATTATTTTACAGAGCCATATCACAATTACTAATGACTACTAGCCTTTAAAGTAGTCCCTACTTCACCTGTGATAGTGATGCTGCTAGGCATTGTGCTATTTTAATAAACATAAAACAATACTGAACCTCAAGGTTTGAAAGTGAGTGAACATTAGTCATCCTAAATGTAAACAGAGGAAAATAGATGTAAAAATAATATATCTCCATGGTCTTCCATAGCTTCCAAGGGGGGAAAGAAAGAGAAGTAGGTTCATCTCACCTAATTTTGGAAATCTAGAATTTGGCATGTTCTCTAAGAATGTCATAGCCCACGGAAGGAAGCAGACACTTTTAGCAGAAAACTCATCTCATTCCAAAATCAGTGTCTAAATTGGGTGGAATGATTTGTTCTCTAGAAGTGTCAGTTTCTCCAATAACTAGAATCAGATAATGAGCTTAGACTAGGCACTTAACTTTGAGAGAGCTAAAACTGTAGAACATACCAATTGGCTGGCATCATCAACAGTCCTGACAGTGACACCACAACACTCAGACTGACCCAAAGCCAAGACCTGCTCCTACCCCAAGAGGGCTACATGGGCAAAGTGCACCCATCCTCAGATGGCTGCAGGAGCTGATCTATGTGACCTCAAGAAATCGCTGCTATTTTTTGACCTTATTCCTTCAAAAGGAAAGGAACAGCCGCAGAACTGTAGTTCCTTCATGAAGAGCTGCCGCATTGCAAGCATGGTTCCTTGCTGAAAGAACAAAGGAATGGGAAGGCATGTTTGGAAATCCATAGGACTGCTGAGCAAACTAGAGATGGAGAGAGGGGGATCTCTCCAGGCACTTGGAGATATCCAGAGTTAATCCAATTAAGGCATCCTTCTTCATAACACCGAGACCATGGGAGGCGCACCCTCTGCATGGTATACTTCCTTCCCCTTATTTAGAAGTGCCCTGACCCTCCTCCATTCTGTTTTACTGCACCTAAAAAAAGAAATCTAAACAAACTATTTTAAATATTTACCTTCCTTTTTTACAACACTGTCAATATCCGGGCAAAAGAGGTTACTGCATGACAGCACCCCTACTGCTGTGCTTTGGAGAAAACTCCAATCTTGCAACTGCTGTCAAATGTCACCAATAAAAATGGGCTCCAAGGTAAGCAAATCCCTTCATAACCCCCACTGCACAGGGCAACTCTTCCCTGCTTCATGAAGCAAACACCACTCATTCTGAGAAATGAAAGTCCTAAATTAAGAGAATATTCACTGTCAGTTGTGGGCTGCAAATAAAGAAGGGGTAAAAGAGAAGATATTATCTGGTTTTCTGTCTCTGTACTTTGCCTGAAAGATGGAAAAATTAGGAAATGAAATGTTTTACCTTTACGGAAAAGTGCTTCTTCTTGGGTGGATGCCAGACAGTGGCAGTTGAATGAATGAATGCCCGCAGAGGTGTTAAGGATGTCACAAGCACATATGCTTTGATGATGACAGAAAGGTCTTGAGCTTTAAGGATGTCCTTGTGGTCTGGTGAAGCTGATGCTTGATTCCTGGAAAGTAATAAAAATACATAGCATTAATGAAGTGCTTTTGCAAATGAGGCAAATGAGCTATAAGAAAATAGTGAAACAGTGAAATAAGAGGAAATAGGAAATTAGCCTTTTTTCCCCTGAGTTAAGCAACAGAGTAGATGAAACCAAGCAGGCTGGAACAAAGCTTTACATCAAGTCTTTTTATTGCTTTCAGAATTTTTAAATCTTAATTTCCATACATAGAAAATAACTATGTTAGAAAGTAGTTATGTTTGAGAGTACATATGGGTAAATTGTGGGCATATCGTAATTGTTGCAAACCCAGGACATTCAGAGAGAAGGTAAAAATGTTAAAGAAATCCAAGCAGCTTAAATAACAGAAGTGCATAGTCAAAGTATCCAGATTTAACACTGATTTGTAGTGAATTCAGGAAAAAAACCCCACAACCCTATGGAAAGACTGCACTATTGTGTTCAATAGTTTCTTCAATGTAATGAAGAACACAAACATGTGGTACTGCATGCTTTCCCTAATAAAAGCCATAAACTATAATTCCAAAGATTATGAAAGGCTATGACACCTAGGAATAACCCATAATAAATCAGCTAAACAGAAAAGAATTATGCAAGCTAACTTTGTCTAGGAAGTAACATTGCTCTCTAGATACTGTCCTACAGCTCCCATAGTCCACACAAAAAGAATCAGCCATAGAAACAGGACAGAAAAAAACAAACCCAAGGGAAAAATCTGTTATTTAAAAAGCTCATTACTTGGGGAAATCTGAGCTATACTTGGGCACGTTCACAATGTGGTTATTATTCTGCCTGTTAAAATCTCTGAGTATCAATCTACGTCATAGCAAATGCAATGTGAAGATGACTATACAAATTACAGGTCTCTATGACTGACTACTGGTAAAAAACACAGGCCTCTCCTCCCATTTCTGGGTAATCTTTGGCAATATGTGGCCTTTCCAGACCTCAGTTTTGCAATCTGTTAAGGGAGTCTAATAACATCTATCTTAAAGAGACCTTTTTCCCCCTTCTGCAGAATGGTAGGTGCTCTGAGCATAAAATTTGTGAGGTACTGTAACATAGGAAACAGCACTTGGACAGCCAGTTCTCAAGTACTCTTTGGTTCTTCACTTAAGGGAGGGTCTTTGTGCAAAGGACTACATATGTGTGTCTGTGGTAGGGGCAAGGCAGGGATGGGAGCAGGACATAGCTCAGCCACAGTGAGACCTAAATATTCAGGGGTGTCTCTGGGTCTGTATTTATCTGTCTAGGTGTTTCAATGCCCACAACGTAAAGACTTAGCTGTTCACACACAAAATGTGCAAGCTTGGCTAGTACAGAAAAAAACATTATGCAAGTATAACAGATGCAAAACACCTAAGTGCTCCATCTACCGTGGTCTCCTCTGTTGCTACATTCTGCATCCCTGACTCTCAACTAACTGCAAGCCGAAGCACTCGCGGTTTCTGAGGGCGGGGTATCATTAGCTTACAGCTGTGCGCTCGTGCTCTGCTTCCACCAGTACTGCAGATGGGCAGTATGCGTCTTGTCAGTGCTTTCGCTGCCCTGCGACACATTGCTTGAGGTGCTGGCCCTTGACAGCCCAGGCTGGCCGGAGCACTCTGGGGTGACAACTGGGAGCTGCAGGTCTGAAAAAGTACCAAGGGGATGAGAAAGAAAGTCAGCAGAGCATTGGAAGCAGCAGTCGACTCCTGCTGTTAAGGATAAAATGTGTAAAACACAATAGAGGAGCTACCAGCATCAGCTGAAAATGTAAAATAACAAAAGCTGAGACTATAATCCTTTTTGGATCTGCTAGCAGAGAGCTTGACGCCCACCAAGCACCCCCTTCCAGCTGCAAGTTCAGAGGCTTAGCTACAACTCCCGCTTTATAGGTGAGCGCATGAGTGCTGCATACAAAAAGCACCACCTTCCCCCTTTTCTAAATAGAAATCCTTTATTTCTAAATACAGAATAACAAAACTTTGTTTCTCATGTAACCCTAATTACAATTAATGGCGATAAGAAATTTATTTAACTAAGGACCAAGGGACTTTCCCACTGTAATCAGACAGCTCAGTAAATTACCACGTATCCTTGTTTCTAGGTTCACCGTTTAAGGCTACATTTTGTAGTTACTGAAACCTATGGGAGGCTTAATTCTGCCACCAAACGCAGTGGGAGCAGGACTGATATACCAGAGTCCTCAAGATTAGTGAGGCATGTAACTATTAATAGTATCAAAATATTGTGATGTGAGATCAGTCAATGGGTGGTATGTATTTTCTGCTCTTACTGTGCTGATAAAAAGGCACAGAGCCCTTATGTTATGTCATTATTTCACGTAGGGTGGTTTTCATTAACTCCAACACACCTCACATTTCAAGTTCTTAAGTAATAGTCAGGGAAAAGTCAAGCTGTTCACGTTATTACCAAACCTCATTACTTATCTTTTTAATGACATACTGCATTGTGCTAATGTTATGAATTTATTTGTATAGCTTCTCTTTTAAAGCATGCACTCTCGACTTTGGTACATGAAATGAAAAATAAAACTGAAGCTGTATTTCTAGAGATGAGCTGTGAGCAGCCATTCAAGGAAAAGAACTATTCATTTCCATAGAGATCCTGTTAAAATGACATTGTGATTGTCTATGTTTATCAGCTGTTCATCAGATCAGCTCAGTTCAGCCTTCCAAGCTCAACTGGGATCTAAAATTAATCTAGTCCTTTGCCTTACATGCACCATTTAGCAGGATTAAAGGCTTTACTAATCAAAACCAGGCACTTATTAATATAGCACCTGATGTTCAGATTATACTCTCACTGGCTTCTTTGTGTTGTGTTATGCATTATAACTGATTTGGACTTTGTAAGTGACTACCTGTTTGTTGATGGTACAGAGACAAAACAGGCTGCTGTCTGCCTACTTGGCTGTGCAATAGTAACAGGATTTATTGGGTTTGCATGGCAAGGTTTTGGTAGCAGAGGGGGTGGCTTCTGTGAGAAGCTGCTAGAAGCTTCCCTCATGTCTGACAGAGCCAATGCCAGCCAGCACCAAGTCAGACCTGCCGCTGGCCCAGGCCGAGCCCATCAGCAATGGTAGTAGCACCTCTGGGCGAACATATTTAAGAAGGGGGGAAAAAAAATCTGCACAACACCAGCAGCAGCCAGAAGAAAGGAGTAAGAATATGTGAGAGAAACAGCCCTGCAGACCCCCAGGTCAGTGAAGAATGAGGGAGAGGAGGCGCTCCAGGTGCCGGAGCAGAGATTCCCCTGCAGCCCGTGGGGAAGACCATGGTGAGGCAGGCTGTCCCCCTGCAGCCCATGGAAGATCACAGTGGAGCAGATATCCACACTGCAGCCCATGGAGGACGCCACACCAAAGCAGGTGGATGTGCCTGAAGGAGGCTGTGACCCCGTGGGAAGCCCGTGCTGGAGCAGGTTTGCTGGCAGGACTTGTGGACCCTTGGGGGACCCATGCTGGAGCAGTCTGATCCTGAAGGACTGCAGCCCGTGGAAAGGACACACGCTGGAGCAGTTCATGAAGAACTATCTCCTGTGGGAGGGACCCCATGCTGGAGCAGGGGAAGAGTGAGGAGTCCTCCCCCTGAGGAGGAAGGAGCAGCAGAGACAGCGTGTGATAAACCAACCACAACCCCCATTACCCTGTGTCACTGAGGGGGAAGAGGTAGAGAAAATTGGCAGTAAAGTTAAGCCCAGAAGGAAGGGAGGGGTGGGCGGAAGGTGTTTTAAGATTTGGTTTTATTTCTCATTACTCTACTCCAATTTGATTGGCAACAGATTAAACTAATTTCCAAGTCAAGTCTGTTTTGCCGGTGATGGTAATTGGTGAGTGATCTCCCTGTCTTTATCTCAACCCACAAGCCTTTTCTTATAGTCTTTCTCCCCTGTCCAGCTGAGAAGTAGAGCGATCGAGCACCTTTGGTGGGCACCTGGCACCCAGCCAGGGTCAACCCACCACACAGGAATAAGCCAATAAACTCCCATGAAATCATTTATTTAGCAGACTTGCTTCTGAATATGTACAAGGAACAGATCTGCTAAATTAAGTGCTATTTTTTCCATATCTTCCTTATAAAGGCACAACAGCATTTCACTATGGCAATTTCCACCCTATAAAGAGACTGGCATGTCACCATGGCAATTCACAATGGTCCCACAGCAACTACTCCTATGCATTGTTTCAGTTACCTAACTGAAGTACCTATATTAGCAAAATAGTATTCTTAGGCTTTGTCTTTAGGCAATGAAGAGAGCGCGAGACCAGTCCTTGGAGCACTAAGAGAAACACTGGCTCTGAACTGCTCTCTGAAAGGGTCTGTTTTTTCACTGACTATGCAAGAAAACTAAGCTACTTACTTGCAGCTGCAAATAATTCCCAGAGTGTAAAGTTTGATCATACAGCTTTGGTGTTCAGGCAAAACCAGCATTATTAAAACACATAAAGGCCCTCCACAGCGCACAGATGACTTCAGAAATGTTTTTCTGATTTATCTCACATTGGTAAAAAGGCAAGACACAGCCCTCTGCCATTGCAACTATCTATGGAGTTATGGAGCCAAGCCCTGTTCCCCTGTATCTTGGTATTGTAGCACATCCATCAGGAACAGCCCAGCACCATCAGACTCTTGAGTTCAAATCTCATGGCCTAGGTCTCCAAACAGCAAGACACTGATCTGTTGACTGTGAGTGGGATCAAAGTCACACAAAACGCAATGAAGCCCATGACAGCAACCTAAGCTACCCCCTTGCCAATGCTGCCTAGGGGGGGAGACAAGAGAGAGACAGGCTGTCCTACCTTGATGGCTACAGCACACAGCTGAAAGGAGGCAGAACTGTGCTTCCAGACCAAGCTCCCTATAGCATGTACACTTTTTACATTAGGCCATAGCTACGTGACAACACTAACAGAACCATGCAAAGGACAAGAACGACAGCTCTTCTCAGCTGATCATCTGAAAGCCAAATTATGTCAGAGGTGTGCATTTTTCAGCAATTGCTTTGGTTAAAATGACCATAACATTGAGAAGAGGGAAATGCACAAACCATAATTTTCTTACTTAAAAGAAAGCAAATATTTCACTGAAAATAAGAACAAGGCAGCAGAAAATGGCTGTTGAGCTCATTACTCAAGAGAAAGTAGAGTGACTTTTCCTTTTTAAAATATGGTTTTAATTGTGTTGCTAAGGCAACAAGTAACCAATATGGTATTAACTCACAAGATAGAGTTTGAAAAGAATGAGATGAGGTTTGTACCTACATTTACCTCCCTCAAATGAGATTTTTAGCTGTTTTGGGGAAATACAAGAGATTACTTTGACATTAATTCATCCGTCACTACCCAGTGGACCATTTACTGGAGCCGGATATAACAAAAAAAATTAAAAAATGGGTAGGGACAGATGAAAAATGAAAGTGTCCTGAAATTCTCAAACTACTGGGTAGAAGATCCTTAGTATTGCCCTAAGTCATTGCAATATGCCTCAACATAAAAAAAAAATGGAAACCTGGCATCTCTTAAAGAAGAGAAGGTTAAACAAATTCAGGGTGCTGGTGATTAAGTATCAAGAACTAAAAACGAGGAAATGCTTGTAAATTATTCCTCATGCTACAGAACATCCTGTTTGTACAGTGCCTTACATAGCTCTGTTGGTTTTGTATTAGCATCCACCTGGGAGTGAGCCCATCTCAGGGTGGCTGGAAAAACAAGGGGGAGTGAGACTGTCACAAGGTGCTTGGTCCTTTGAGATGACACACAGCATGTAACTATCAGGCAGAGTTACCAGGGAGTGACAGTCCCTCACTTTGGAAAATCTACTCCTAGTAATCAATGAATACAATTATCATAATAATAAAGAGACATCAGTAGTGCTGAACTGCAGCACACTCAGCTGCATCAGTTCTCATGGCAACTCTTCACCTGCTCTTGCACTCAAAAGCAGTAACAGTGTTTATTAGAGCTGTAAATTTGTTAATCAACATTATCATCAATGAAAATTAGCCTGCAGTGCCTTTACTGTTTGCAGTAATTGCCATGTTTTTCCATCTTGAAATCACTCTACAAGCTGTTGTTAATTAACCAGTCCTTTTGAAGTATGTAAATAACATCAACATTTTATAATAGAAGAGGTGAGGCAGGCTCAGCAGTTGATGTGTGTCAGGCAGCTTAGGTAACCAAGTTAGAAAGAGTCCCGGCATCCTAGTGTCATACCCAGATTACATCCCCTCTTTCAAAAATCCAAATCTTAATATCACTAATTTTTGTAGCAGACTCTAAAGATCAAAAGAAGAAAAAAAAAAACCCAAACCACGTAAACTAGAAAAGAACATTTTCCCTTTTAAAGTGGCTATGCAGTAATTGAAAGGCTACACAGACTGCTGCCTTTCCTGAGGAGCAGCTGCAGGCTTTGCCACAAGAACCTTTTGCCGGTGCCATTTGTGACGATCCAGTGTAAAGCAAAGGACCTAAGGCCAGATACCCACTTTCACTTAAAAGATGTGCTTCACTTCCTCAAAATTCTGGCTTGAGGAAGATTTCTTATGCTGACGTCTCTGAAATGGTACCATTGAAAACACTGACAAACAGTACAACTTTACCTCTGCCTAGGGTGGTCTCCCTGATGCCATTTTGATGGGTAAGGAAGCCACCACAAGTTCTCAGCTGAATTCACACATTAGCCCTCTAACCGCAGCAACGAGTAAAACATAGATCTGAGACATAGGAACAGCTGGGAGGCACATGTGAAAGGGAGGTATAAGATCCACCAAAGCAAGTCAACACCTCTAGATCAAAAAATTAAGTACCTCTTTGTCACATGAACTGGAGGTAGATATTGTTCTGTCAGCTGCAATCTCTCAAAGTACCACAGAGTCAAACAGATCAGCTGACAGCGACAACTGGTATACCTAACATAGCAGCTACACTGACAGCTAATGAGGCCTTTCAAGTATTTTAACACAGCTATGACTTCTTGCTCCCTCTCTCCCCATCTCCAGCTCCCAAGTTATTTACTTGTCTTTGGCTCAGAGTTCTGAAGTGTAACATGAGATTCAACACATATACAATAAAGAATAGCTGATTTAAGAGTTACAATGTGTGGCTGAGCAAAAGGTTTACCAACAGCTAGAAGTACATTTGGACAAATTAAGACTTCCTGGAGCAGAGCCAGGTCAGCGCTGACACGGCTGCAGCCATGTGGACTGGTGGTAAATGGAACACTTAGGTTAACATGAACATCTGGTGATCCGCGAAGGTAAGGAATTCAGCAGGAGAAGACCCTACTGGTTGAACTAAGTGAGTAACACTCAATTGAAACAAAAGGAAACAGAAGATGAATGAGGATGTGTCCTCTTCTTTAGCCTTCCTTTTACATTATCCTTTGATGTTACAAGGAGGGTTATGATATGGTTTTGTTACTTTTTTTTTTTTTTACTTCATTGAAGATCAAATAGGCTATATTTTATACACTTCAAACATGGAACAAGGAACGATTGAGACTATTGTTTGTGAGAAAGAGGTCATTTTGCTTCTAAAGTGCCCATCAACTGTCAGATCTGTTAGAAACATTTCAAGAGTGCTTGAGTCACCTTGGGAGCTCCTGGTTGTTTAATGAAGCACAAAGCTAGAGATGGAACAAAACGTAACTAAGGTGCTGTGCTTTGTTCTGAGCCCAGCACATTGTTCATTTCTTTCATAAAGGACATTGTAAGCTCAGTACATTTGTACTTGCAGAGTCTTCATCCAATTGCTTTTCTTTTTAGCAGGAAAAACATCACTTCAGAAAATAAAAGTACATTAATCCTGAAAGTATACAGGAGACTTTCCATCTGCATAGAAGCTTTCCAAACTTCTTCCTGGATTTTCATAGTGGTAGTCTGTCTCTAACAGGAGCCTAAATTCTCTCACACAGAAAAAAAAAGGAGAATTATAGTCACCTCATGACATTTCTCAGCAGTTTCTGCAGCACAATATTCAGGAAGGACTGAAAACAGGTCCTCTCTGTAAGCCTTGCAGGTTTGCTCTCTGACAGGGCACCTCAGTGAGTTAGAAGAACTTCATATTACATCCTGTGTTAGGATTATCCATCTGCCTGACTGGTGTGGGCTGCTGGAGCACAAAGAGTTTATTTGTCATACAGACCGGGCAAGTTGCATTGCTACAACCTGGTCCTCTTCTAGTATTTACAGCTGGGCAATTTTCCAGCCTTTGAAGGTTGGAAAGGTGTGTTAAACAGCTGCAAAGATTTCTTCACAGCAGGATGTGTTTAAAAAGCTTTGATAGAGTCTTAGGAAGACTTCCGAGCACCTCCAGGACTAGGGGATTTTTAATCAAAATAAAGCCTACTATCTTTATAGTACCTTTTGCTCAGTCATGTATACCAACCTGCTCTAAGCTGCATAACCATGAAAGTAATGAGCATTAAAAGTGCATTTTTTTCATTTTTCAGTGTTGATTTTGGAGGATGGATGATTTCAGTTGAACTACTGCCACTACATGCCTTGAGGTCATTGCAGGCTTGTCACAGAAAGCAGACCTATTCCATTTAATTGCCTCCTGTTATCCATTTGACCTATTGGATGAAAAGACTCTGAAACAAAGATTAGTACTCTCCTATGGCTTACACATTATGCCTTGGGGTTGCTAAAGAAAGAGAGAGAACCTTTAACACTCAGTTTTATAACCTATGCATTTAGAAAAGGGTGGCTGTGAAACTCAAAGCAGATGCTGAGTATTTGAAGGAAGCTAGAAAGACTAGGGGCAGACATGGCCCCCAGTAAAGTCCTGGCAAAATTTCCATTGATTCCATAGGAGTATGATTTCTTGTTGATACTTAACACTCCTGCGATGGTTTTGACATGTTATAAGCTTCATTTGTGATGTGCACATTGCTGCAGGTTCAATATCCCACCCACTACTGACTATTGATCTAGCTGTCCTTAAAAGGTTTTCATATTCAAAAAAATGCAGTGATCACTCCCTCTGTAATACAGTTAATCTCAAAGCAACCCACCCTGAGTATTCAGAATGGAGAAATCTTAAACTAAACTACTAGTCATTCCTGGAAATTTAAACTAAACTATGTGTAGTATAAAAAAAGTTTCTAGTAAAGCAGATCTAGAGGGAAAGGAATTAAAACTGTGGGTTGGAATGCAGTGAAATTCATGCTAGAGCACACCTGTGAAGTTTCAGAGTTAAAAAGACAAAATGATGCCAGTGCATCATTTTGAAATTTATGTGTTGTGTATTTTCCCCTTTAAAAACATCAGTAAATACAGCTTCAGTTTAGAGTAATCATTTACCATTTTTTTTGCTTCTCTGTTTCGGCAGCTGCTTGGTGAACACTACTTACTAAATACAGTGTTGGCCTCTTCATTTGTAAAGCATCCTCACAATTAAAAGATAAGGGTTTGGTTTTTTTTTTTTCAATATTTTCCAGAAGAGCTGCTGCTTCTGTGTGTACCCTTCATACTAGACCATAAATTTACAGATAAACTATAAAAGTCTGGAAAAAGCAACTCAGTGGAAATGCTGGCTGACTTTTACGTGATTAGAGCTACAGCTACAACTCTGTACTAGTAACAGGGTAGAATATAGAATAGTATAGACCAAGTAATTAAGTTCATCTAGCTGCTTTACTTCTTTTCAGTCTCCATGTATTTGCTGTTATTACAGACGAACATTTTTTGTCCTAGCTGAGATCTGACCCTGTTGTAAAACAAAGAAAACCCTGCTCCATGTAGTTCATAATAAAATTAACTCAACAGAATTGGATGCTGATTTTATTAGCCGTTCTTGAGGCTCTTAGCCCCTTCAGTAGCAGAAAGGTAATAGGCACTACATTTAATCCATAATTTCTCTCTTATATAGGTGGTCCCACTGGGCCTTGCTTCCTCCCCTCATCTCATCACCCTTCCTGCTGACTCTAGAGTAACCCAGGGTTGCTAGGCAGGGGGAGAGGAAACCTGGTGCAGGGTTAGCACCAGACAGTAAACATATCACATAGCGAGAGCACAGTCACACAGCTGGACTATCTTGGCTCTCCCACCCAATTTCATAGGGTCACGTCTATCCCAAGACCTTCTGAGTGATTACCACTGTTGGCCAGCCCTGCAGGTGACCACACAATGCTGGTAAACACTCAAAGTCTCTGCACTAGTGACATTAAGAAAAAGAAACACAGAAGGAAGGCATACAGCAAAAGTATTACTTTGAAAAGAATCAGTGATCTGGATGGGTAGAGAAAACAGCTACGCATGGCACAGGCTGGGCCATGGAAGAGGTGAAGGAAGACAAATGCTTATGTGAAAAGACAGACTAGTCTGGGTTGCTTAGTGTCGTGGTTTAAACCCAACGGGTAACAAAGCACCACGCGGCCGCTTGCTCGCTCACTCCCCCCGCCGGCCCCGGTGGGATGAGGAGAAAATACAAAGAAACGCTCGTGGGTCGAGACAAGGACAGGGAGGGATCGCTCACCAAAACCCAGACTCAGCTTGGGAAGAAACAAACTCAATTTAACTTACCACCGACCAAATCGGAGTCGGGTAGTGCGAAGCAAACCCAAACCCTCGAAGACCTTCCCCGCAGCCCTCCGTCCTTCCCGCCTCAGCCCCGCTCCCGGTTCTCTCTCCCTCCTCCCCCCGGCGGCGCAGGGGAACAGGGGACGGGGGCGGGGGTCGGTTCCTCACACCTCGTCTCTGCCGCTCCTTCCTCCTCGGGGGGAGGACTCCTCACCCGGCCCCTGCTCCGCCGTGGGGGCCCTCCCGCGGGAGACAGTCCTCCGCCAACTTCTCCGAGGGGAGTCCTTCCCGCGGGCTGCAGGCGGGCACCCGCTCCCCCGCTCCCCTCCGTGGGCTGGGGGGGGACGGGACAGCCTGCCGCCTCACCGCGGGCTGCGGGGGCATCGGCCTCCTCCCCCCCTTCCTCACGGACCCGGCGTCTGCAGAGGGGCTCCTCTCACGTCCCACTCTCCCCCCCCGCTGCAGGTTTCCCCTCTTAACTCCGTTCAGGTGTTACCGCCGTCGCTGGCGGGCTCGGCCTGGGCCGGGGCCGGGCCCGGCTCGGGGCCGCGGAACCTTCTGGCGGCTTCGCACAGGAGCCGGCCCTGCCCCGCTGCCAAAAACCCACCACACAAACCCAAAACACTTAGGGGACAGGAAAATCAGGGAGGCAACGCTGTAAGCATTTCCACTGCTTTCCCAGGCAAAACCTGTCAAAGAGAGCGTTTGCTGTGCGTACATCAGGAGCCTTTCTTGCGCCCCAAACTGGGACTGGGCAATCCTGCTCACATTATGGACCTTAGTCCTCTCCATCTCTCAGCTGAGAGTAGTTCCAGGAGGCAGCCAAGCCCAGTTCTCAGCCCACCTGGGCTGGGATACCAAGTATGAACACCTGAAATCTCTTTGCCAGTCATTCTTCAACTTCAGAGAGCTTCTAGGCAACAGCTGCAGCTTTTGCTGACCTGAGCAATAAATGCCAGGAGCCTTCCTTGGTCTTTCAATAGCTATACCAGAACCTCTTCATGGCCCAAGTCTCATATAGTGAGCAGACATCAGGCACCTGATTAAAAACTGGGCCAAATGCCCCGCAAAAGCAGGAGTGAAACTAATATTCTCAGGCTGAAGCACTTATTGGTGTCTTCCATGCTGAATTTTAAGGTCCATTACCATCCTTATGCCTCATCGCAAACCCACTGCCACATGTGCCCATCCTCCAGCAACACCTTCTCTTACTCAATCCAGTTTATTTGCACACATCATGTATTTTTTACCTTTTTGCTCCTCTAAACTCTTCTTCCAGTCTGATTTTCCTTTTTTTCTTTTCCCAGCCTCTCTCCTGTCTCCTAAAAAGCAGTCATCACTGGTATGTGCATAATTTTTGCCCCCATACAGACAGAACCAATCTGAGTTTTCAGACTGACAAGAAGATTATCCATTAAAGAGACAAAGCAAAGAAACAAGCACTGACCTGATATTTTCTACAACTAATTTTCTTTCCTATATTAATACAACAGAGGTGTGAGAAAGGGCATGCTCTCTTAAATACAAAACCTAGCAGCTTTAGAGTTGCACAACAACAAAGAGAACAACATTTTTATTTAAATAATCTTCACCCTTGTACCCACTGCTTATCAATATCAACACTGTCATACCCACAGTAAATTCAGTGATCCCATCCTCTCAGCCTTGCTGCCTGATACTTCTTCCTACGACTTAGTGTGTCTTTAATTAGATCACATAATTCTTAGAGCAGCAACTTTGTATTTTCACTTTTACAGGAAATTGCTTTGCTCCTTGGGGGCTGACTAAATGACAAACACAGTAATAACAAACCAACTGATCCTTTTCAACAGGAATTGCAGAGAAGCCCTGTTGACTCAAACACACAAGAGTGAAAGTACATTACTGGTTTGAAAGGAAGCAAACTCTTCTGTGGAGGAAATACTGAAGAAAACCATTCTTCCCCTGAATAATTTTAAAATTGAGGATCAAACAAATCCTAATAATTGACAACTTTGCTGTTGTTGGAAAGAAAGGTCTGTCGGAAGATGCAAGCAAAAGAAAGAAGTGGAAAGAGCTGGCTTTATCAGATGAATGGAAGGGGAGGAGAGTATCTGAAATCTTGGCTCTAGAAGTTTGCTTTAACTTATGCCTTTTTGTCTTCTTAACCTGAAATCAAATAATTTACCCTTCTGATTCTAATTTCACCTTCTATAGGTGAATTTCACTCATAGTAAATTAGATGTCACATATTCAGTGATACTGAATGGGATTCATTTCTGGGTTGAGACACTTTGAGGTCTGGTCTATTCAAAGATGACCCCCTGTGTGCCACAGTCTAAGTTCCCGTTCCTGTCAGGGGATGTCAGGAAAGCACTAATAATATAAGTATGGAATAAGATATTTACAAATGGCCCTTCCCTAAAGAGGCAATGTGGTGGATACCAGGTGCTCACCAAAGCCACTCGATCACTCCCCTCCTCAGCTGGGTGGGGAGAGAACATATAACAAAAGGCTTGTGGGTCGAGGTAAAGACAGGGAGATCACTCACCAATTACCATCACTGGCAAAACAGACTTGACTTGGGGAAATTAGTTTAATTTATTGCCAATCAAATTGGAGTAGGATAATGAGAAAAACCCCCAAATCTTAAAACACCTTCCGCCACCCCTCCCTTCCTCCTGGGCTTAACTTTACTCCCAAATCTCTCTACTTCTTCCCCCTCAGTGACACAGGGGAATGGGGGTTGTAGTTGGTTTATCACATGCTGTCTCTGCTGCTCCTTCCTCCTCAGGGGGAGGACTCCTCACTCTTCCCCTGCTCCAGCATGGGGTCCCTCCCACGGGAGATAGTTCTTCATGAACTGCTCCAGCGTGTGTCCTTTCCACGGGCTGCAGTCCTTCAGGATCAGACTGCTCCAGCGTGGGTCTCCCACAGGGTCACAAGTCCTGACAGAAAACCTGCTCCAGCGTGGGCTCCTCTCTCCACGAGGCCACAGGTCCTGCCAGGACCCCCTGCTCCAGCGCGGGCTTCCCACGGGGTCACAGCCTCCTACGGGCATCCACCTTCTCCGGTGTGGGGTCCTCCCCGGGCTGCAGGTGGATATCTGCTCCACCGTGGACTCCCTGGGCAGCCTGCCTCACCATGGTCTTCCCCACGGGCTGCAGGGGAATCTCTGCTCCGGTGCCTGGGGCACATCCTCCCCTCCTTCTTCATTGACCTTGGTGTCTGCAGGGTTGCTGCTCTCTCATATTCTCACTCCTCTCTCCAGCTGCTCTTGCACAGGGTTTTTTTTCCCCTTTCTAAAACTGTTCTCCCAGAAGCACTGCCACCATCGCTGATGGGCTCGGCCTTGGCCAGCGGCAGATCCAACTTGGAGCGGGCTGGCATTGGCTCTATCGGACATGGGGGAAGCTTCTAGGAGCTTCTCACAGAAGCCACCCCTGTAGCCCCGCCACTACCAAAACCTTGCTATGCAAACCCAATACACCAAAACAGCTTAACAGACCACTTACACAAAGTGGCTTGTACCACAGTTTATGGACACTAGTGAAAATGTGCATATTTTAAGGAGGAATCTCTGTGTGTGGTGAGCACCTCCTGTGTTTGTGGTTTTGTGGTACCAAAATAATAAAACCACTGCAATTGGCCTTTCTCCAAGTAGCAGGGCAAGCCAATGTTTTTTAAAGGTACTCTGTTACAATATGAGTAGGACCTACCAATTCCTGAAATCCTTGAAATTTTTAGAAATCTGCTCAGTTTTTTCTGAAGCTGGTACTATATCTAATATAGTATTATTCTGTTTCATTCTATTCTATGAATACTCTAATTCAGTTTTCAGTGCAAGGGAACCAAGGCACTAGGCATCACTGAAGACATACTTAAAACTCAGCCAAAACAGAATATATCCCTTACCTGGTGTAATATGACTTCATGATAAAGGACTCTTATGGGACCTGGATAGATGTTCATTATACTGCATGTTCATTATGATCAGTTTTTACAACGTACTGCACCAGGAAAATGTAAATGTCCAATTTAAACTGACCCTCAACATACAGTTCTTTAAGGGAAACACTTCACATCATAGGTTTTAAATATTGATCAATCCTTAAATGAAACAGTACAAAAATTAAAAGGGAAAATACCATATGCTTAGGTTAGGAACCACCTAACCTCAACTTTAGTCAAGCATCCAAATGTCAGGTATTTAATCTAAGCTACTTGTCTAGGCTCCATTTACAGTCAGTGGTGAAAGGTAATTGGGTAGTAAGTACCTGCAGAGGCTAATTCAACACACCTATTTTAAACACATATTTTAGGTTAAAATGAAGTAGTGTTTATAGGTGCCCCTCTCTCTCCACTGACTTAAGGGGAATACTGCTGCAGAAGACACCTAACATCTAAATGATGAAAAGAGTTGTAATGAATCCTTTCCTTATGCGCTAAATATAGCACATATATAAAAGGCAAAAAGGGAGAGGAGAGGGGCAAGGAGAGGGGAAAGGAAAGGAAAGGAAAGGAAAGGAAAGGAAAGGAAAGGAAAGGAAAGGAAGGAAAAAAAGGAACGTCCCTTCCCTTCCCTCCCTTCCTTCCCTTCCCTCCCTCCCTTCCCTTCCTTCCCTTCCCTCCCTTCCCTTCCTTCCCTTCCCTTCCCTTCCCTTCCCTCCCTTCCCTTCCCTTCCATGGAAAAATTCTCATCTTCGATCAATCTTGTGTATTTGTAAACAAGGCTAAACACTAATGGAATAAATGTGGGGTTGGTTGTTACTGGATTACAAAAAAAAGAAGACAAAATTTCTTATCAGCAAAGTTTATGTAGTGAAAATAGATCATAAATCCAAAATAGCATTGATGCTGGATATTTAGTAGTGTAACTGAGATCATAACACGTCCCTCTGTAGTTTAAATAGACCTAATATGGTGTACAACAGTATTTTCCAGTTTCTATTCAAAGCTGAATTTCACCCATAGTAAATTAGAATTCTCTGGCAACTTGCCCATAACCTTTAAACTCTTCTGGTTGATGATCTTAATACACAAAGGCTTTTTATCAGTAAACTATGTCTGGATGGGAACCAAACTCTGACTCCTACTCCTTCTCCATGCCACAACATTTTTGTAAAGCTGAACAAACTTATTACACCGAACCCAGGGCTTTGAAGTGTAAACACCAATACACTATATTAACACAAAACAGTCCAAAAATAAGACACTTAGAGCAAAATTATTTCTGCAGTATGCAATAGCTAAACAATGCAATATCTTTACCTGAAAAGATACCGCATAACTGTAATCCGTATTTAAGTGGTGTCTGAGATGGATTATTATTCTTGTTTCATTTTTTCCCCCCTATGCATTCATGACTAAAAATAAAAAGGAATTGTAAGCCTGACAGTCTCATTTCAGAGACTTCCTGTGACAACTATTAAAAGACCATCATCACATATGCAGTTTTTAAGAAATTAGGTTACCTGAAAAGGCTTTTTTTATCTGGCATAATCCCTCTTTTCTGCAAAGGAAATGCTGGATTTCTGGAAGTAGGTTTACCTGTATATAAAAAGAGATGTTTTAATGATTTCATTCAGAAAAGTGCTTTTTTTCCTGGAGCCTTCAATGGGTTTGTGTTTAATTTATCAGAGACACCTCATGTGCAAAAATGTCAGTGTCAAAAGGGAATGACAACTTTGCCATCCCTGCAACGTGGGATAATGAAGTTAAAGTGTGGGGTTTTCCTTCATGGCCATCACAAACCAAAATTTTAGACTTACGGCTCTCCTCCTGACTGCTGAGTTTTCACCCCTTCCCTGCCCCCTTTTCAGTTTCTGCAGCTTCTCTGTTCTCTGCCAGTTATCAATCACTGTCTCTCCCTGCATGGAAATAGCCTATGCCTCTTGAATTGCTGTGCTTGAGAACAGTGGTAAGCTAAAGTAGCTAAACCACATCCAGGCTCTGCAACAAAGAACTGTGTTGCACCATGGTATGGACATGCCAGCAGCGAGTAATGTAGTCCAATATTTAAAGTTATCCGGTGATATGGGCCATCTGGTTTAAGTCCCTGCTGTGCTGCAGACTTCCTGAGAGAACTTGGACAATTCCTTTGATCACCTTGTGTCTCAGTTATTCATGTGTGAAACTTCTGGACATTGCAGAGTGCTGTAAGGATTATTATATTGCACAGTGTTAGAGGCTCAGATATGATAATATGGGTAGAATAAGCAAAAAGCAGTTTGCAGAAGCCTGGGGTGTTTTATGACCTGAGAGCTGAACCCAAAGCATGTATATTTCTAGCAAACTGGGAACTTCTATAAAAATTTCACTTTGGATACACCTAGATAAGGCATCCTGTCCCAGGGAACCCCAGTGTACATGCTCCTAGCTCTGACTTCTGTGGACAGGCAGTCATTTTTTGTATCCTCATGAACTTCACACCTGAACCATATAACAGTATCTCTACCATTTAACAGTAGCTCTATTTCTCCCAGTCCCTCAAGTAGGAGTCTGTACCTTTGGGTACTGCCATTATTATGTATGCCATTTTACTTGAAATACAAGCCGAACTGTATCCATAGTTTGGTCACATTTTTTCAAAGACAGACCTCAGTTTAAGTAAGTCACTTACATATTTTTACCAACAGGTCAGGTGCTTATTTAGACATTTGCATATCTAAGTAACCTAAACTGTGCCTACAACATGCTCAAGTGAAAAAAAGAAGCGGTCCTGAAAATACCAAGAAATATTGGCACCACTGATGCTTTGGACTGTGAGTAAGCAGAATGCAGTGCCAGAGCAAGGAACTCCCATGAAGGCCCTGAAGGAGGACACTGGTCCAGCTTGCACATTATCAATTGTAGGAGCACTGTCACTGTTTGGAAAGGTGCATAAATTATGTTTACAAAGGAGCAATTACATCAGATGAAACTCGATAGTGATATGTGAAGGCTAAATTAGTCCAGCTTTATCTTCTGCCTATGCTATTATTCTGAAATATTGCATGCATTTGCTAGTTGTTTCTCCCCATTTCTAAATTCTCTTTTCCAATGGGGTAAATTGCTTTAAACTTCCCTTGACTTCTGTAGATGCCTTTGCTGCCTGACATGCTGGTTGAGAGTGGCCAAGAACAGAAAAGTTCAAGCTAAAGAAGATGAAAACTTGACACTCAGTTGTAACAATTTTCAGTATTTACACTGAAATACTTACCTCCAAAATAACATACTATGTCCAAATGAGAAATTGCTTTTGATCACTGGGTGTCATATAAAGAAGAATGAAATGCTGGTATCTGACAAGTATTTCTCAGTAGATAGGATACTTGAAAAAACTTTTTTTATTGCTGTTAAACCATGCTGCTGCAGTATAAAATAAGCATTAGATACTTTTTTTTTTAATGAGTGAGTGCTGAAAATTTGGGCTAGATGTGTCCTCTCATTCCCACGAAGGATAACACAATAATCTCTTACCTTCTGGAATAACTCTAGATGATGCAAGTCTTCTATTTGAATGCAGCCAGTACCATCATTTTTTCTGGAAGATAAGCAGATCAGAAGATCCCAAGGGCTTATACCACCTGTTAGGAAGGAAAAGAAGCATACTGAGAAAGAATGCAATTCCTGTTTGAACAAAAAATACTTAGAGCCAAATCCTGAGGAATAGCAAACTGTTGGAGTGCTAAGTACATGAACAGCTACAGGTGGCAGAAGGGAAAAAGACATATTCACTACCACAGTTCAAGCTTTGGAACTATATTTAGGTATTTCACAATTGGCACCTCCTGTTGTACCTGCCTACTGATGTCCAGTCCCCTGGTGTTTGACCTGTTTAGCATTCAGAAATTAAAAGGCTCAATAACATGGTGCTGCTTTAACTTGTTGTTTGTTTTTTATTTCTGAACTCCTCAGCATGCACACTTATAACACACATCCACTATATGCAGTGTGATCTTCTGAGGTCTTTCATTATGGGGAAGTAAATTTTACAGAAAGTAATACTGGTCATGCTATTGCAAAGAGTGGGAATTTCTCGCCTGAATTTTGGTGTAGCGGCTTCCTAAATATTAGACACCGGATTGCCAACACGTAGAACTGGTGTACAAGTGGGAACTAAGTTGTGCTGAGCAAGTAGCTAGCTTCTGAGCTAGCTCTAATGCTTCCTTTCTGGGGTGAAGCTGACCTGTGAGACCATGGTGTTCTATTACCAGGAAACAAGCAACACTGGAGTCAGAGATGGCTGCTTGAAGAAGAGACAAAACTAAATTTCACCAATTAAAACACCATTATGGATTAGAAGGTACAAATAGGTCTTGGAGTTTGCGCATATCACAGCACGTGATGTGGTGTAGAAATGCCAATGTAGCTTCAAACAAGCTTGGGCAACTCCCTCAAGTGGTTATTTTCTTTCTTCTGTATACAGCCTTCGTAATCTGGAGTAGTTAGAGATAGTGGCATCTCTCAAAAGATTAACAGAATCACTACATCTGTTGAGGACACTGTGAATATGTTTAATAAAGGGTAAACCATTTCAGTGACAGGATGACAATTAGAAATAAAGAACTTCCAAATGGAAAGGGCAGCGAGGGAAGCTGTACAGCATCCAAGGCAGGATATAGCATCAGGCCAAAGCTCTCTGCAGGACAGCTATTTCAGTGACTGGTTGGTTGGTTCTTTTTCCCAAGGTTGGGGAGATTACATGCATTTTATTCTATTTTGTGCTCTCCATCTGTGAGATACCTTCCTAATTTTATTAGATTATCCCCTAAATTTTGTCCCACTGATGGCCCACAGAGAGAGTTATTTTGGCCGATTTCCCTCTCCAAAATGTAATTTTTTCCTATCCCAACCACAGCCACAAATGCAAAGGAGAGTGAAGATTTCACTTAAGGGGATTTAACACTCAATTTACGTTAAGTACAGTAATGAACTCATTGTGCAGAATGGGTCCAGGACTATGAAAGTAACTATCACCTTTTTTTATGTTTATAAGCAGTGTGACAAAAATGAAGAGATGAATTTTTCAGTTATGCTGCATCCATTACTGTAAAGAATTCTTCGATTTCACATTATGTGAACCAGTATTATGGTATAAAAATAATTAAGGCATGTGAGATTTAGGCAAGACAGATTCACTACGTGCTCCTTTGTGAAAGAAAGAAACAAAAAACTACAGGTAGATAAAAATGGCACTGATATAGCAAATAAATGAAACATTAAAGAAACGTACAAGCAAATACTTCATTTTAGTGCGGAAGATTGACAGTGTTAACAACCTACTCGATGACCTCACCAGCTATGTAATTATCAGATAAGCAAGATGTTATGCCTTTGACTAGTAAACACCTTTGAATAAATCATTATAATTACATATAAAGCACAATGCCTAGCTGTGTGCAAATTGAAAGGGAGCTGGAGAGAACTCCATTTCTCAGAAGTAGTTCATTTCCTTCCCTTGTTTATTGTTACACATCCTGGCCAGGGATGAATTTGAACCCTGACTCCAAAGGATACACTGCACTATGTATCATTTGCCTTTAGGACACAGCAGAGTGATCAATATGAATGTACCGAAGAGATGAAAAGGGAAAAGGGCCCTCAG
The DNA here is from genome assembly GCF_900496995.4 of Aquila chrysaetos chrysaetos. Lineage (NCBI taxonomy): Eukaryota > Metazoa > Chordata > Aves > Accipitriformes > Accipitridae > Aquila > Aquila chrysaetos. Next base: position 25,992,612 of record NC_044008.1, read on the forward strand.
ACCTAGCGTGTTTCTGAGCCAGTGCCCAGGAAGTAGAACAGTTAACTGCTAGGAACAATTTTTCAGGAGGGGTTGAATGCCTGCCATTATCTGTGTTTTCTGTTTAGAGTAATTAGACATCTAGCCAATTATTTCAGTACAGAACAATCAGAACTGAAACATGTCTATTTATAGAGAACAGGAGACTTCCTACTAGAAAAACAGTGTACACCTAGTGCTGTCTCAGATTCAGGCTGGCAGAGCGGTACGACTTCTATTTAAATGTATCAATACATTCCTCATCAACTACACCTGAAAAAATGTTCTTGGAAAACAAAAATGAAAGAGGCATGTATTACAACAGTTACTTAGTTCTGGAACAGACTCCTCTGTGAATAGATATAGCCTAGAAATTGTCCGTGACATTCCTCTCACAGCTTAACTTTTGGGGAAAATGAACATCTATGATCATGAGACCATGAGTCTGTCTCCCTTCTGCAAATGTAATAATTATAAAACTGTATCTCAGCGAAAAAGTGCTAGTGTTGTTAATATTCCAGTAACACCAAATGGTCCAGGCAAAGGTTCCCAAGCTGTCAGGCACTGTATTTTAACACAGAAGATCCCTTTCACAGAAATGATTTCTAAAGTAAAGCAAGATAACAACGTGAGCTAAAACATTCTACAATACAAGAGAAAGGAAGAACAAAAGTGACAGTAATAACACGAGTCATCTGCATGGAAAAACTTGTGTTTCAAAATGTTTTTAGAGATGGTTAATGAAGAAGCATTAATAATGCCCATATTATTCCATCTTCAATATACACACTGTTTTGCTGGTTTCCTGCAGACCACGCCAGAAGCAGGCTTTGACAGGACATTTGAAGTGGAAAGTTAAAATGGATACTTCATATCTGAACAATTAAACTGCTAGCAATTTGCATGAAGCTTTTTCCAGCAAACCAGTGGAGCTCAGCATGCAGGAGCAGTAGACCAGCTGAAGAGTATGAAATCCCACCTCAGGGAGATAGTTTCTACTGCTTTGTCTTTGCATTTGGACAAGCAGAAGAGTGGTAACTTAAGATGAGAATATGCAATTGTATGCTCATCCCCTCTCTGAGCATCTTTTCAAACCAAGATTTTTTAGTTCAGCCAGTTAATTAAGGCCTTGCCTACACAAGGAATGTTCACCCGCAGAATTACATCTCATTATGCAGGCAAAGTGAGCTTAATGTGGATACAGTTTATGCTGGCAGCATGATGCTTTTATTTATCTATCTTTTTTGCCATCTCCTTCCCTCTCCTCTCCTCCAGTCTTTGCGGCTCCATCTTGTAGTCCCATCTTAAAAGGTGTTTGTGTATCTGAGATGTGTATCATCTCATGCTTACCTCAGAATATCAACCTGAGTTGCTAATCCAAGAATCAGTAGTACAGCACACTTTGATTCCAATCTGCTGTGACCACCTGTAATTACTCTTATTCCGAATGAGTCAAAGTACATGTTATTCAATTCAGAGAGCAACAGGTTTCAAGTGAAAATTGATATAATGTACAAATTAAAATTTTCAACAAGATACCACTGTTTTCGTTGGCTTTGACTCTGACTTGTCACTTGGAATAATTAAAATGGTTCATGTGGAAAAATAATTTAAAAGATAATTATCTAGGGAGAAAAACAAACATGTTTTTTAGCGGGAGTGGAAATAGCAATGCAGAGACCAATAAAAACATTTAACTTTTTCTATAAAAATATTCTGCAGAGAGTTTTTATATTCTGATATCATAGATCAAAATGAACAGAAACAAAATGAGAACTGTAGGATTTAGTGGGGTTTTAAGCTTACAACATACACATTTTATAGATGAACTTCAAGAATTTCTGAAGGTGATTTCTAAAATGAAGTGACCTGATTCCAGTCTTTGAAATTATCATGTTGTCCCCATAAACTACGGCATTGGTGTTACCGAAAAGTTCGGAATGTAGAACTTATCAACACCAATTTAGTGTAGATAAGCAGACACTTCTTTATTGACGGCCGGGTGCGCGGGCGAGTCCTCTCACGAACCACGCACACCTGTCTTCAAAACAATACACCTTATATTAAGACTTATCGATACATATTCATTAGATTTCCAAGAAAAGTTATACATATTCATTAGATTTTTGGGAAATCATTAGCATATGTGAATATCTTTTACGCAGGCGTAGTGAAGGTCTCTCCGAGGCGTGGTAAGTCTTGGAGGCGGGTAGCTTTTGACTAGGAGGTGTGTTTTGGTATTATAATGAAGCAAAGTTCGTCTAGAGTTTATGATTTCTTCATCGATGTTATGGCAACAGGTGCAATCCATCCTTTTTGACAGTAGCTATGCGGTTATCTCTAACGGCTCTAGCCAGGGACCTTCCAGGAGCCTTGTACTGCACATTCTATCTTTGGGGATCGGCCACTGCGTTCCAAACAGGCCGTGTCAGGTAACGTACTGACAACTCTTACACCACCCCGTTGTCAGGTATTTCTTTATCTGTTATTTAAGTTCTAAATGTTCCTACTAGATGATTTTAGTCAATTTCTCCGGCCTTGATACGGGGCTATACAGGGGATTTACAGCAGACACTGGTTGGTGGTTAAATATATAAAATACAACATACATATGATTTTGCTAAAATATTAAAACTAATATGATTAATGCTAACTAATAACAAATTAATGACAAATCAGTAACATTTCCCCCCTTTGAAAGTGTTGAAAATTATTTCAATACTTTCACATCATCTATCTAATATTTATTTATTATTATTCTGAGAGTCAATATTTGTTTCGGCATATACTGGTGGTGGACTGCATTTCTGGTGAAACAATTGGAACCTTTCTCATGATCATGCAATTTACTGTAATTCTATTGGTAAATTGTTTCTTCAGACATTTTTTTCAGGAATGCTAATCAATTGGTTTGTTTCTACTTGTCTTTTTTGTTCCTGATTATCAAATCAGTCCAGGTTTCTACTATCATTATATGCTGAAACTAATATAAAAAGAACAAACACAAACCAGATATGAAAAATTAGACATGTTTCAGAGTCAGTTTTAAAGTTTTTGGATCCCGGCTAATAATTTTTCATGGAGTAGGGTGTTTTCTTCACTTGAATGTAGTGTATCCAAACATCTGATTTTGTAATTCTAATAGCTGTGAAGGTGGTTAACAGTATCTGGAAGGGTCTTTTTCAATGTTCCTGCAGGGTTCGGAAGTCCACGTTTTCACATAGACATAGTCTCCTGGTTGTAAGTTATGCACCGGAACTTCCAGGGATAATGGTCTATTCTATAGCCACTGTCTCTTCGAATTGCAGTCAAAGTTTTTCTAAGGAAAGCAAATAGTTATACACATCTTGTTTTCTTTTATCTACATGTTCGGGTTTGGTTCTGGAGATTCATAAGGTTTTCCATATAATAATTCATAAGGACTGACTGAGGTTCCACTCTTGGCTGTATTCTGATTCGTAATAATGTCAATGGAAGTGTTTGAGGTCATTTTAAATTAGTCTCTTGACAAATTTTGCTTATTTGTCCTTTTAAAGGTTTGATTCATTCTTTCTACTTTCTCACTGGATTGTGGCCTCCATGGGGGTATGTAATCCATGTGATACCTAGAATTTTGTTAACATTTTGGACCACTTCTGCAACAAAGTGTGGACCTCTGTCAGAAGAAATTCTCAATAGGAACTTAAACCTTGGAATTATTTCTCGTAGTAACCATTTTACTACTTTCTTTGTTCGTGTGGAACGACAGGGAAAAGCTTCTGGCCATCCTGTAAAAGTATCAACTCCGACCAGGATGTACCGATACCCGTTCTGTCTAGGTAGTTCTGAAAAATCTACTTGCCAATAATCTCCAGGCTCTGTACTAGATTTTATTCGACCATTTGAACTTTTTCCTTGATTATTGGATTATTTTTCAAACATACTTCACATTTTGCAGTTATTATTTTAGCTATTCTAACATTCTGAGTGATACCACTTGTTTTTGTAAGGAAGTTACTAAGGCCTTTGTTTCTCCAGTGACACTCCTGATGCTTTGTTTGAATTATTTCTCTCATCAAAAAGGGTGGAACTACTACCTGTCCTTAGGTGTTACCCACCATCTGGCTAGGTTTTCTTAGCATTTAATAATTGACCTAGCTTATCATCTTCCTCTGAGTATTTTCGTTTTTCTCTAGGGAGAGTTACTGTTTTGGAGGGAATTAATGTTATTTGCAATGCTCGTTTTTTGTTACCTTTCTTGCTTGTTTGGTCGGCTTAAATTATTTCCAGTGATTTTCTTTGTGTTTCTAATTTGATGTGCTTTACAGTGTATGATTGTTACCTGATCTGGTTTCTGAACTGTTTGTAATAATTGTAAAATTTCATCTTGGTGTTTAATATTTGATCCCTGGGAGGACAATAATTTCTTTTCTTTCCACAATGCTGCATGGACATGTACCACTCCAAAAGCATACTTGAATCTGTCCAAATATTTTACTTCTTCTTCACTTAGTTCTAAAAGTTCGAATCAAAGTAATAAGTTCTGCTTTCTGAGCTGAGGTGGTACTTGGCAATGCTTCTGTTTCTATAACTGTGGTGTCTGTTGTTACCGCATATCCTAGCGTATCGAACTCCTTGCTCTACAAAGCTGCTACCATCTGTATACAGTTCCCAGTCCGGTCGCTCCAATGGTACATCCTTCAAATCTTCACGACTGGAATAAACACTAATAGCAGCCAGGCAATCATGTTCCAATTGTCTTCTTCCTGTATGGAACTTAAAAACACAGCTGGATTTGTCAGGTTAGTTGCTTTTAAAATTACATCTATCTTGTTGAGTTAATATTACTTGGTACTTCATCATTCTGCTCGGAGATAGCTTAGTGCCCCCCTTTTGTTCTAGAACAGTTTTCACCATGTGTGGGGACATAGACTGTTATTGTTTTTCCCAAAGTCAATTTCCGAGGTTCTTGTATATCATCACTGTTGCAGGCCACTGCTCTAAGACAATTTGGCCACCCTTACTCACTGTGTCCAGTTGTTTGGAGAAGTAGCCGACTGGTCATTTCCAGCTCCCCATTTCTGGGTTAACACACCAAGTGCCAGGTGTTGTCTTTCATGAACGAACAGCTGAAAACCTTTAGTTAAATCAGGGAGGCCTAAAGCAGGTGTAGACATTAAAGCGTGTTTTAACTCTGTAAGGCCTTTGCTGTTTTGGACCCCACACAAAGGAAGAGTTCTTTTGGGCCTCATATAGCAGTTTAGCTATTAGAACTACAATTCATGATCTAAAGATGACACTACCCTGTCCATTCCCAAGAATGTTCTAAGTTCATGAATATTTTTCGGCTCAGGTATACTACAGATGGTTTCTTTGTCGATTTTTTTCTTAATTGTTTCTGTCTCTTTTGAAATTTCAAAGCCTAGATATATCACAGTCTGACATGCTATTTGAGGCTTTCTTCCTGGATACCTTGTACCCTTATTAGTCCCATTACATAATTCAAGACATCAATGGTTACCTGTATGTAGGTAGAATCTTTCTTCTGTAGCAATCAATATGTCATCCACATACTTGTAGAAGGAAATGTTCAGGCCTTGGTTGTCCTGTTTCCAGATTTCAAGCTCTTTTGTCAGCTGGTTTCCAAAAATTGTCAGGGCTATTTTTAAATCTTGGGGTAGTCTTGTCCATGTCAGCTGTATCTTTGCACCAGTTTTCTGGATTTTTCCATTCGAAAGCTAAACACTTTCTGCTTTCCTTCTCCAAGGATATGTAAAAGAAAGCATCTTTTAGATCAAAGCACTGTAAACCACTGATGAGTCTCCTTTAATAGCTGTTAAGCAATGTATAAAGGATTTGTAACCACAGGATATAGTGTCTTTGGTTATTTGATTCACTGTTCTCCAATCTTGTACTACCTGTATTCTCCCGAGGGTTTTTCTAACTTGGTGAAGATAGGAGTATTATATTCAGATTCCACATTCTCCAAAATTTTATACTTCAAAATTTGTCAATCAATTTCTTTAACTCTTGTTTAACTTCTGGTTTAATTGGGTATTGTTTATTTTTACTGTTTCCTGCATCTTCTTTTTTAGATCTATTTTTACAGGTGCTGCTTAATTTTGATTTACCAGGAATATCTGTTTCCCACACTGTAGGGATCACTGCAAAAATCTACCTGTGGTGGAATTTCTTGCTCCTCCACTTTTTCTTGTATCATTAAGGATTTCTCCTTGTTTTTGACTCAGGTATCTTCAAAAAGAGTTCTCCTTCCTCAAAAACAATTTGTGCATTTAATTTAGATAACAAATCCCTTCCAACAAGGGTATCGGGCATTCTGGTACATACAAAAATTATGTGTAATTATTTTATTTCCAAATTTTAATATCTAGAGGTTGCAGGAAGGGTCTGTTTTCTTCTTTCCCTGTTGCTCCTACTATGTTTGCGTTTTGTTCCAATTTTTCCTTTACAAGTATTTAATACCGAAAATGTCGTTCCTGTATCTATTAAAAATTTGACTTCTTTTTTCTCTCAGCTTAATTATAACCAGAGGCTCAGCTGGGTTCCCCTCCGGTCCCCTTCATTCATCTCAAAACCATCATTCTGGCTACCTTCTTTTGAATATTTCCTCTTGAAGCACTGCACATTTTTAGGACAATCTTTTCTCCAATGTCCTTCCTCCGACACAAAGCACACTGATTCACTCCTAAGGGGTGTTAAAATTCTGATTGCTAAAATTCATAAATTCTCTCCGTCCACTGCCTACCTCGTCGTCTTCCTTTACCTCGTCTTCTGTCTGTTGTTCCTGTCATTACGGCCAGTAATCTATTTTCTCTGATTTTCCTTTCTTCTTTTTCCCTGTTATTATACACTTTCCATGTTGTCTCCAACATTTTATTCAAACCTCCTTGAATCCTCTCCTCCAGCTTCTGAAGTTTCTTTCTTATACGTCTGGTGCCGACTGCCCCATAAAAAATCAAAGCTCAACTGTATCTGAGCCGCCTCTGTTTCTACTCTTAATCAGTATATTTCTGGCAGCTTCCTTCAGTCTTTCCAGGAACGCTGAGGGAGATTCATTCTTATCTTGCCTTACTTCATATAATTTAGACCAATTCAAACTTTAGGCATAGCATGTTTTAACTCATATAAAATCCATTTTGATACCGACTCAGCCTTTTCTCTATGTTCCACTTTATTTGGATCCCACTGCGGATCCCAGACGAAAATTCTGCTCTAATGTTCCACCTATTGTCCCGCTTAATACTGCCACTTCTGCCTGTGCTCTGCCAGTTTTTAGTATCATCTGCTTTTCTGTTATCATCCAACAAATTATCCAAAATCACCTGTAAATCACTCCAATCTGGATTCTGTGTTCTTAATTATAGTATCTACTACTCTGCCAACTCTCTCAGGATCTTCCTATATACTCCAGCTGCCTGCTTCCAAGCCATCAAGTCCACAACCGAAAAGGGCACTTTACATATACTGGTCCATCATTACCAGCTCCCTGCCTCAAGGGAGCTGATTGTTTGTGCCTGCTGTCAGGGTCCTTCGAGAAATGGGGGTGTGAATCACAACTTCAGACGGTCCTTCCCCTGCATCCTCTATTCCACTGCTTCTGGTTCTTCCATCCGTTCCCTATGCTCTCAGCCCCCAATTCCTTCCTCTCCTGGGAGGGGATATATCCAACTCTGGCCCTTCATCCTCTTTGGGGGCAATATCACACATGCCAGACAACATTTCTTCTCTTTCTTATTATCAAAAGTTATAGCCATTACCAAATTGTCCCTACTAACTAGCTTGCACTCATTCTGCCAATCTTGTCTCTGCCTTAAGTAAAAAAATAAATTCACATAAGGTACTTCACTCCATTCCCCTCTCTTCTACAAAACAACATTAACTGCAGAATGGTGTTATAATCTAGTGTCCCATTCACGGGCCACCTTTCCTGATCCTCCAATGTATACAGAGGCCACCAATGATTACAATAGTCAATCATTTGATTTTTACGTAAATCATCATACAATTCACCCCAGTGTGCCAGACAAACATCCCAACGGAGATGTTTTGGTATCTTCCATCAGTGGACAAATTTTCCCATACTCTTACTCTTAAATAATTTCGCAAATGCCATTATGTTTATACCCAATACTAATAGCTATTAAATATATAACAATATCCAAAAATCAATAATCAATTATCAGATGTTTAAATATCAAATATCAAATGCCAAGTATCAATACAAAGTTCAAATACCAATACATATATCAAACACCAAATATAAATAATACAAATAACAATTGTTGCCAGGTAATGGAGTCCACCTACTTGCCCAGGGCACGACAAAGCCGACTTCCCTAAGCAAGAGTCATAACAATATCCCCTGGCAAGATTATTAACCAGCAAATATATTCACACTTTATAACTTCCAACTTCAATAAGAAACACTATAATCGTTGCCAAGACTCACTTCATGCTCAGTTGCACATCCCACACTTACAACACTCACGATACTTCTAAGTACACAATATATCTCTTTTTTTTTCCTTTTTTTTCCTTCTCTTTTTTTTTTCCTTTTTTTTTCCTTTTTTTTTTTTTTTCCCTTTCTTTCTTTTGGTTTTGTTTTTTTGTTTTTGTTTTTTTTTTCTTCCTTTAGAATTTGGGACTCAAACCCCAAAATTTCCAAATGCTTTTGGAAGCTGGGACTCTAACCCAGAATCCTCAAAAGTTGGTGGGACTCTAACCCACTCCCAAATTGGTCCAACCCAGCATAGCTTTCGCTTATGTCTTACGGGCAGACCGCCTAGGCTTCTACTTCCTCAGGATCCTTTTGTCCACCTTGCGCAGCTTTCGCCGCGTCTGACAGGCAGACGATACCGGTGGGACTCTAACCCACTCGGGGGGACTCTAACCCCAAACAATACCGGTGGGACTCTAACCCACTCGGGGGGACTCTAACCCAACTAACCGTGGGACTCTAACCCACTCGGGGGGACTCTAACCCCAAACAATACCGGTGGACTCTAACCCACTATCCTTAATATTTAAAAGAAGTGTCTTACCAAAATCCAGGGGACGTCGCAAAGAGCCTTATGGATCGGGGATCGATGGGTATCCCCGAGAATCCTCGGTGCCGGCAGGAACCGATCGGTCCCCGACTCCTCCGGTCTCTCTCAGCGAGGTCCCATCTGGGGTGCCAAAACTTGTACCGAAAAGCTCGGAATGAAGAACTTATCACACCAATTTAGTGTAGATAAGCAGGACACTTCTTATTGACGGCCGGGTGCGCGGGCGAGTTCCTCTCACGACCACGCACACCTGTCATTAAACAATAACACCTTATATTAAGACTTATTGATACATATTCATTAGATTTCCAAGAAAAGTATACATATTCATTAAACTTCCGGGAATCATTAGCATATATGTAAATGTCCTTTACCGCAGGCGCAGTGAAGGTCTCTCCGAGGCCGTGGTAAGTCTTGGAGGCGGGTAGCTTTGACTCAGGAGGTGTGTTTGGGTATGATAATGAAGCAAAGTTCGTCTGGAGTTTATGATTTGTCTTCACTCGATGTTATGGCAACAGGTGCAATCCATCCTTTTGACAGTAGCTATGCGGTTATCTCTAACGGCTCTAGCCAGGTACCTTCCAGGAGCCTTGTACTGCACATTCTATCTTTGGGGATCGGCCACTGCGTCCAAACAGGCCGTTGTCAGGTAACGTACTGACAACTCTTACACCACCCCCGTTGTCAGGTATTTCTTTATCTTGTTATTTAAGTTCTAAATGTTCCTACTAGATGATTTAGTCAATTTCTCCGGCCTTGATACGGGGCTATACAGGGGATTTTACAGCAGACACTGGTTGGTGGTTAAATATATAAAATACAAACATACATATGATTTTGCTAAAATATTAAAAACTAAATATGATTCATCTAACTAATAACAATTAATGACAAATCAGTAACATTTCCCCCCTTTGAAAGTGTTGAAAATTATTTCAATACTTTCACATCATCTATCTAATATTTATTTATTATTATTCTGAAGAGTCAATATTTGTTTCGGCATATACTGGTGGTGGACTGCTATTTTGGTGAAACAATTGGAACCTTTCTCATGATCATGCAATTTACTGTAATTCTATTGGGTAAATTGTTTCTTCAGACATTTTTTTCAGGAATGCTATCAATTGGTTTGTTTCTACTTGTCTTTTTGTTCCTGATTATCAAATCAGTCCAGGTTTCTACTATCATTATCTGCTTAAACTAATATAAAAAGAACAAACACAAACAGATATGAAAAATTAGACATGTTTCAGAGTCAGTTTTAAAGTTTTTGGATCCCGGCTATATTTTCATGGAGTAGGTGTTTTCTTCACTTGAATGTAGTATATCCAAACATCTGATTTTGTAATTCTAATAGCTGTAAAGGTGGTTAACAGTATCTGGAAGGGTCTTTTTCAATGTTCCTGTAGGGTTCGGAAGTCCACGTTTTCACATAGACATAGTCTCCTGGTTGTAAGTTATGCACCGAAACTTCCAGGGATAATGGTCTATTCTACACCACTGTTCTCCGAATTGCAGTCAAAGTTTTTCCTAAGGAAAGCAAATAGTTATACACATCTTGTTTTTTTTTTATATACATGTTCGGGTTTGGTTCTG